>NC_073224.2:176347291-176985000 GCF_029281585.2 Gorilla gorilla gorilla
AGAAAACCTCGTGGTTCTGGTTCACAGCGATGGCTGCCCTCTCTGCGGACCTGACCACACAACCCACGGAGGAAGAAGAGAGGGCTATACACACCTGTTGTTCCTGAATTTAATCCTCAGCTTGCTCTTGCCCTCTTCTAAGAAAAGGAGCATGTGGGGGCAGGTGAGTGGAGGTGTGGGGCTCAGGAGTATGTTTATCACATCTCCCAAATGACCGTCCTCTCAGAAATACATGGGGGCGTGCAGCAAGAATGTAAGGTGTCTTCTGACGGGGAGGGAGAGTCCACAACAGCAGCTGCATGTTACTCAGAACCTGATGCTTAATGTGGAAACACTGACCTTCACACGAGCTTACCACGAGGAGTGTCTCTACTATTTTTGCTACATACAATTAGATTTTTATCTGTGTGAATATTGCTCTGGTTGCAAAATAACTCTATTTAAAAACCATCAGAGAGACTTGAGAAAAGGCTTGTTGAAGCATCATGATACACACAGAAGAGGGCAACTTCCTATCCTCAAGAGATGGGAATTGAAAAGAAATGATTGTATACCTCCATGCATAGCATCAATACGGATCTTCAGTCGGTTTGGCCCAGAAAGTAGTTCTTTCAGTGCACTGAAATCAAAGATGCTTCTCAGCATTGTAGCATAAGCTTCTACCGAATCCACAATTTCCACTGTGAGAACAAGAACATTAAAAGATGGAAGGATTAAACACATTTAGAAATATTATATTCTGATGTGACTATATTGCTGTAAACCTGCTATTGCTATTTTAAAAGGACAATTATTGAACAGCTCCAATAATACAGCTGTTAAGTGATATCCAATACTATCTAATACTACCAATCCTTATCCAATACTAACAATTTTCCTGAGAGGTAAATGTTATTAGTCCTATTTGATAGATGAGGAAACTCAATGTGTGAAGGGTTAAGAAACTTGCCCACACAGCTTGGATGAGGCACACAGGGGATTTTCAACAGAGGTTGTATAAATTCTGCTATGCCACCACAGTGCTCCCCCATTCGTCATCTTGAGAGGTGTGTTTTGGTGTTATAGAGAGAAGAAAATGTAATTCCCCACTTTTCTTTCCTTTTCTTTTTCCAAGTCCATTGTCATCAAGACTTAATGGTACTAAGTGGAAAATGAAATTTTTTAATGAATCACTTTTCACAGGTGCTGCTTAAGGAATAAAACAAAAATAAAACTTATATAAATATAAGAACTTAGTATTGTTGTTCTTGTTGGATATTCAGGGCTTCTGAACATTTTCAAAACTGCTGGATATTCAGGGGTTCTGAACATTTTCAAAATATGAAGAATTTAAGAAACTCTCTACTGGTATCTTCTGAACCTCAAGAATGTCTTCGAGATGATCAAAGTGTCACTTTATCTTTGTTAGGATGCAATTGTCAGCTCTCCCTGAGTAGGTTCAAACAAAAAAATGCAATCCATCCTTTAGCCAGGAACTAAATGACTAATAAAATGCATTCCATAAAGTTGCAATCCAGAAGAAAGAAAACATGTTAGGGCAAAGTCAAAATGCAAGTTCATTGCCAATCACCTCATCCTCATTTTATTAATCTGAATACTTTTATAAATATTTATTCTGTCAATTATTACAATAATTCAACAACAACATGTTAGCCACAGCTGCCTATGTAGGGAGTTGCAATTTGGTCCCCCCAAAATAGTCTGATTGATTTTACTGAACGAGGAAAACTAAAATGGAAAGTGTAGTCTTGCAAATCATTCAAACCTGAGTTGAAATCCTGGTTTTGCGATTCACTGACTGTGACCTTGAGCCTGTTACTTAATCTCTCTCAGCCTTTGTTTCCTCATCTGTAATAGTGAATGCTGACAGTGCTGCCCTGACAGATCTACTGTGAGAATAAAATGGATTAACGTGTGTAAAGACCTTGGCATGTAGCAAGAGGTCAATAAAAGTTAACTAGGTCAATAAAAGTTAACTATGAATGTAATCCTGCAGGTCTTCTAGTCAAGGCATGAAAACTGAGGCCTAGAGTGCTGGAAATGACTTACCCGATGTCACGCAGCTGATCCCTGGCAGGGCCCAGGGAGCCCAGGTCTCTTCTGGACTCCCAAACCTAATTCCAGACTTGTTAATTAACTAACACTTGCAAAGCTTACAGAGCACTCACGGAAATCTTTCCAAAGCTGAAGACCCTCTACTAAAACGTTGAAAGGAAAATCGCTCAACTTGGAAATAGGAGTGGGCAGAAAGAGGAGGAAAGTAAACATGCCTGTGAAGGGTTTGAACTTATTTTCCAAGTCAAACTGCTGCTTTCCCAGAACACCAAGGTCTACTTTCAGGTCAGGGCAAACTGCATATTCTTCAATTGTCTTGCTGATTTGGAAAATTTTATCAGTTATTGCTTCTGGAGCAGGACCTGGAAACCAAACAGCAAACAGTGGGTCACTTCGTGCAGCTCACATGGAAATACAAAGAATCCAAAGCTCATCAGTTCCTCTTCACTAGCACATCTACCATTTCATCATTCAGTCAGCAAAGTAGCAGAATTTTTCTAAAAGAAAATATCATGTTAAGGAAGATTTGCGCATGGCTCTTCATATTCAGGTATAGTCAAATGAGAAGCATTTCACTGTCACTGAAATGAAGCAAAGAGCACCTCCCTACCCCCTGCAAAGGATCAGAACCAAAACCCTGGTCTCCCAAGGCTCCAGGTATTGGTTTGTCCTACTGAATGTAAACTTACCTGTCCTCAAAATGACAGCAAACTCACCTCCATTAGAAATATTGAATTTGATTCCAAAATCTCCATTGGGGCCCCCTGGGTTGTGACTGGCTGTCAGAATGATCCCACCAATGGCTTTGATTTTTCTAATGATGCAGGATACAGCAGGGGTGGAGAGGATTCCATTCTGTCCAATAACCAAGCGACCGATCTAGGAGAAGAAATCCAGAACACACTCTTTAACATCAATACATCCAGAGTCACAGCTCAGAAACAACACCAAGACAACAGGCAGATGGACAAAAAAATAATAGTAATAATCTGTTGGACAAGAAAAGATTTTATTTAATAAAAATCTACAGCTTGGATGTCTCCACCATATTACTGAAGTAGAATCAGCAATGTTGAACAAATTCCTTCAGATGGTTTTCGGGACTTTGTAGTTTTAGAAGTGTGTGGTCTGTGTGCGCTGTAAGGCTCCAGCATGAAAACACAGCATATTAAAAAGAGCCTTTCCAGATTGGGGTCACAATTTGGATGCATTGAAAGAATATGAGAAAACCCACATTTTTATCCAATTCAATCATACTTTCAATCCACAACGGGAGAAAACAAAAGGTTTAGCTAATTAAAGGGATTCTACCCAAAGAGAAGGCTTTTTTAAAGTAAAAAGGGCAAATTTTATATCACGATTATTGAAAAATGACTCATCAATTTATCTTTCCAGTCAAGTTTGGCTTTTTCATATAGTGGGTTTCCTCAAAGCAAGACACACCTACTTCTGTTACAGTGTACCTGGGTTACCTCCTGGGCCTAAGACAAGAATGCTGGAGTTATTCCTGAGTAAACCAGTCAGAACGACCTACATGAAAGGGCGACAGATGGGACTTCTGTTGCATTCTTAACTTACCTTCCCATATCTCTTACAGATGGTATCAGTACTGCTCCTAAATCTTTTCTGCTAAAATGACAGTAATTTATATCTGTTTCAACATGACTCAAGTTGGAAAAGAAGGTTGAGGTGCTGTCAGTTCCTCTTAAAAAAACAGGGATTTTTTTACATTTTCCATTTGTTATTTCTTTTTGCTTCACCCAAGATAAATATGATTGAAGAAACAACTTGATGGTGGAAGATGTGTTTCTAATGTTGAAAATGTCCATGAGATACCTGGATTCCCTGGGGAGAGTTTCTCTGGGACTGTTGGCTCTGCCACCCTTCCATAGCCCATTGAAAACCGTCAACCACTCCACTACCAACCACCTCCCAGGGAGCAGCTGGTTCCCTTCAGTTACCTCTTGGCTCTCATATGTCAATCGCCGAACAATTTTTGTTGTAGCTCCCCTAATATATTGGTTATATCCTGCCTTCCCCAGGAAATGGTAACCACCAGGGTGGATGCTGTCAGTAGGCTGCTTTTTAGACTACAGGAACCTGCAGATAGTGTGGAATCAATACCGATGATTGTTACTGAGCTACAGAGTGTTTTCAACATCCCATGGTACTTTTGATCCATTCCCACATTTGCTCCTCCCAAGTACCACTGCAAACATGAAGAAGCTGAGGTCCAGAGTTATCATGATCCTGCCCATTCATTCATTCTTGCCTCCATCCAGCAGCAATAATAACAAGCATTAATGGAAAGGTACTATGGCAGACACTGGCGTAGATGACATGACAAGGCCACACAGCACATTAGCGGCCATGGTGGGGGAAAGTATTGAAACGTCCTGACTCAACACAGTGACATTTCACCTTCCAGCAGTTTCCAGGTGTGGTTGTGATGAGAATAAAAGCCTATGTTCAGGCAGTTCCAGAATGTCCATAGGAGGGGTTTAGGGGTGGCTTGTCGAGTTGTATTTACACACCAAGCATACCAATTTTTATATAGATTGTATTTGGTATGGAAGGAGAGGCTGGTGATATCAAGCTACACCACCCATGTCACCCCTTAATTCTACCATTCCTTATGGTGAGATTTGCAATGGTTCCAGGCTGAAGGGATTATGCCAGGGGTAAGAGTAAGAAGGAAAGTTGAGAGATAGAAGCAAGGTAGCTTCTCTCTTGAGCCCAAGAAGAGGTACATCTGGTGGAAGAACTCCCCTTCCAGATCAGGCTCTTTCTTGGGAATCACCCTCAGGAATATTGCTCTTGATCTGATACAGGAGAGACACTGCTCTATTACCCTCCTTCCCTTAAAGATGCCTGGACCACTGCAACAGCTCCTAATTCAATCTCCCCTGCCTCTGTCCCACATGAATCTCTCTTACTCGACCCTGGCTGGATCCATCTGACCTATTCAAACCCATCTAGTTCATCTTTCTAAATCATAATTCTGTGTCCCTTTTCTGACTCCAAAACCCTCCCAGAAATTCCACTTCTAGGTATATACCTGAAGAATTGAAAGCAGGACGCAGACAGACACTTAAACACCAAATTTCACAGCAGTATTACTCACAAAGTCAAAGGGTGGAAAGAACGCTAACGTCTATCATCAAGTGAATGGATAAACAAAATATTGTGTATACATACAGTGGAATATTATTCAGCCTTAGAAGTGTGTGTGTGGGGGTCCTGCCATATGCCACAAGATGGATGAAGCTTGAGGACATTATGCTAAGTGAAATTTGTCATACAGCATTTGTCACGAAAGACAAATGCTGTATGATTCCACTTACATGAGGTATTTAAAGAAGTCAACACCATAGAAACACAAAGTACAATGGTGGTTGCCAGGGGCTCAGAAGACGGAAAGATGGGGAGTTGTTCAATGGACATAGACTTTCAGTTTGGCAAGACGAAAAATTTCTAGAGATATGTTGCACAACAATGTTTTGTTACCATCACTGAACCATACACCTAAATGGTTAAGGCGGTAAATTTTATTACATGTTTTTACCACAACTAAAACTTTTTAAAGAATTTGTCACTGTACTCAAAGATGACATTGCAATCTATAGATATGGATGTGATTGGAAGGACATATATAGGATAATTTTTTTTCTTTTTTTTTTCTCATGTGACTGCCAGGTCATAAGGATAAATATTTTTTAACTTAAAAAAAGGGAATAAAATTCTGACACATTCTACAGCCCGGATAAGGCTGGAAAACATCATGCTAAGTGAAATAAGCCAGATGCAAAAGGACAAGGATTGTCTGATTCTGCTTCTATGAGGTAACTAGAATAGGCAAATTCATCAAGACAGAAAGTAGTACAGAGGTTACCAGAGGCTGGTGGGAGTGGAAATGGGGAATGATTGTGTAACGGGTACAGAGTTTCTGTATGGGATGATTTTTAAAAAAGGCTCTGGAGATGGATAGTGGTGATGGTTGTACAACATTGTGAGTGTAATTAATGCCAGGGAACCATACACTGAAAATGGTTAGAATGGTAAATCTGATATTATGTACATTTTACCTTTCCTGGCTCCCAAGTTAGAGATAACCCCCTCAGCCAGGCACTAAGAGTCCATCCTCAAATGGCCTCCCCTGCCTGCCTTCCTTTCCCACGACTTCCTTCCTTAAAACTCATGCCTCCCCACCAATATGGGTACCTCATTGTTCTCCAAACATCTAATAGTCAAACATGGCAGGGAGTAAACTTTAAATATTCCTTTTAATTGAAAACAGGGCTTGGTATTTTCTTAGGTTATTTAAAAAACAAGTTCCATTTTCTTTGTCCTGTAATCATGCACATGGGTCCTGCTCCTACTTCTCAACTTACCTCTCAGTTTAGAGCTCTGGGGACTGAATGAGATATCAATATTCTAAAAGGGGCCCGTCAATATCTTATTTTGTGCAATAAAACGTCCTTTAAAAGCAGAGAGCTCTATGTAAATAAAAAATGAAGAGAAACTTATAACCCATAAATGCACCAGATAAAGTATGGTAAAGGGAAAAAAAATAAAATGATCTCCATTTAGCTCAGTGGGCTGAAAAGCCCTCCAAGAATCAGCTTATGGGCACAGTGGGTATTAAAGAAAATGAGAAAGGAGCACTGACTTTTGTCAAAATCTGTGGCAATAATTATCCTTCCTTTAGATTTCCTCCCTGCAGTCCCACCCACAATCAAAGGCATGTTAAAACAGTCAGAATGTAGGATATGTTAGAAAGAGAAGAAATCAAACCCTTTAGAATTTCACAGGTTTAAAGTGCATCCGATTGAAGTGCTTTATCCAGTCCACTAATGTTTTAAGCAATTCAGTTGGTTAGCATGACTGTTTTAAATGCAGTGCTATTTTTAATAAGGTGGCTCTCACCTCTAAGCTTACCTTGAAAAGACTTGAAAATATTGCTTGGGCTGCCAACAGCTCTAACAAATAGGCAGCTACCATATTTAGTCAATTATTATCATTTAAATGTATTATTTAGCAAACCTTCAGAGGGCAAATCTGAGAAAGTCTGTAGGGTGTGCCTGAATTACACATTCCTACCACTTCTTCCACATTCTTCAGCTCCACACAAAAATGAAATGGAGCCAAATATATCACAGCAAAGGGGACAGTGTACCAGATCCACTCAACAGTCTAGATATATGTGGAGAAATAATGTTCCATTCGTTCCCTCTCAAAAGATTAAAAGCATCTTAATACTGTTCCCTTTGCAGCTCTCCTCAAAGAAAAAATTTATGGCATGTCACATTTTATCTTAAAAATGTGTATGCTTCATAATAATTTCATATTTGAGTGCTTTATCAGCAACTTTTACATGAGAGGCATTCAGATTCTGAAACTGAGTATCAGGAAAACTCTAATTATAAACAACAGGATCTACAAACACTTTAAAATTTAGTGTGGTGGTACATTTTATTTTGTTTTGCTTTGTTTTAATTTTGCTTCTGCAAACATACCTGCTCAGCGTATTTTGAAAATACACTGAAAATGAATGTCTAACACATTTAGTTGCGATACTACATTTTATCTTGCAAGAATCAGAATCTCTTCCAGAAAAGAAATACAACAGATTTTAAAATTTGCGGGAACTGAAGGACTATGTGCTCCAACTAATTGCTAATCATTATCTAAAACACTAAAAATGTATTTTTGGTCCCACTGAGGAATTTGCAGAGCAAAAACATCAATGTCCTGATGCCCACCTTCCTGGAAACCAGTGGGCTGCACGAATTGTTAGATTGTCAAGATCAATGCTTTCTGGTACAATATTCCTTCTCATTTGCTTAATCCAGCCAACACGGTTTTTCACGATGCAGAGGTTTAGCAGAGCCTCCTCATACTATAGTCTTACAGGAGTTATTATCTCTACCCTGCTGCACAAATTCACCATGCACACGGCTTCTTTGTGTCCAAGGTCATTATAAGCAGGTGCCCCTGTAACAGGTCCTCTCAAAAGGCTCACACCTAACATTTTCCAACCTCCTCCTAGCATTTCTGTGTGACTACCAGATCCATAAACAACAGCATGCCCTGGCTTTTGTTTTCCTGTTTGACAAGTGACTGAACTTCAACAAGAAAGCCATTGAAAGAAAACAAAATCCTCTTCTCTCCACCATTCAGTAGAGCCCTCTTACATAGGACAGGGTGCCCCTTGAAGCTAGTTAGAATGTAGATAAAACAGCTTAAGACCGGGAGTGTGCTTTAAATGTCTAAAAAGCAACAGGTACTTTGTCAAGCAACAGAACACAGCATAATACCTAAGAAGCTGAACTTAACATTCCTGTATCCCAGTGTGGCTAATGTAATTTCTGAAGTATTTTCACAATATACAATCACTGAAGTTACAATGAAACTTAACTGGATGTTAGTAGAATTGAAGTGTATACCACATATAAATCCTTGTACGTTTGTATACTTCTGTAAAATTAAGGTTATTTGGAGAGCCAGAAACATAACAATACTTATCATATACCCACCCCATTGGCAGCTGCCATCTGCACTATTGTTTCTATTGCTGATTTATTAAAGTACCGCCCATCTCCACCAACCACCAGTGATGATCCCTGGCGATCTTTTAGGTCTATGGAAAAGAATATACTCTGGATGAAATTCTCCAGATAGCATGGCTTTTCCTCAAAATAATAGGTTTTCTTCCGTAATCCACTTGTTCCTGGTTTCTGATCGTGGTAGGGAGCTGTAGCAAAAGTCAACAGAGGGAGAGGACCTTCTTCCGTTTTTCTATATGTCTCAGAAATCCATTCTTCAAAATCACTCATGCTTCACTTCCACCGACTGGCTCAGTGAGGGTGTCCAGA
Organism: Gorilla gorilla gorilla; assembly: GCF_029281585.2. NCBI lineage: Eukaryota > Metazoa > Chordata > Mammalia > Primates > Hominidae > Gorilla > Gorilla gorilla. The sequence goes on from NC_073224.2 coordinate 176,356,222, forward strand.
AAGCAGTCAAGGGACTCCAAAATAGCTCTGTCCAACCTGAAGCTGCAACAGCGTCGTATGAGTAACTAAAATAGAGGGTTTGCCTGGACGATCACTCTCAATGAGAAAGCTTGGTTAATTCCTTGTTGTTGTTGTCCCTTGTGAACAAGTTAAGGGCCACACACCCACTCACACCCACACACAAAGCAGGTCTTCAAAGTTGTTTTGATGAGGACACTTCTGCCCACTTAACCAAGCCAAATACCCTTCAATTATTTTTGTCTCATTTCCCCGTTAGGGTAGAGATAGCTCCAAGGAGTGCTGCATGGAGCCAACTTCAGCTGTAAACACCAGGTGGCTGACAGGCTCCACTCTCAGAGCCCAGGCAAAGAGGGCAAATGCAGTCCCACGAAGCAGATTTGTGAACAAGACACCCTGGTGTGGCTCTCACTGCTCCTGCCACCCCTTAAACCAGAGCCTCTCTGGGCATTCATCTCTGAGAAGGCCATCTGCAGCTAAAGTTGCCCCATGCCACCTAGCAAGTTAAAGGTCAATCTTAAAATGGAAGTGAGGGAGCTTAAGTTACCCCTGGTTTTCTTACATCACTGTCATTTTGAAACCTAAGAAATTATTTTTACTTCACACATGCAATCTATCAGGAAAAAAATTATCTAACAGATTTATTCATTGGCCACCAAAGATTTAAGAAAACAGTGTTCAGTTCTAGAAGAACAGATACCTCCAAAGTTGCCCTGAATAACCAACAGCTTGATCATTCCTTTGAATACACAAAAAAACGGGCATGAGGATACACCAAGTTCTTAAAAATGTAAGCAAAACACGGAAAAAAATATACATATGTTTTTCTGAGTACACAGGGTTGGATCGAGTTTTTATTTAGAAAAATAATATGAACATGAGATTCGTTTTTAACATTTTCTCAGTTTTAAGCATACTTGACTTTTAATAAAATGTTTTTAGGGAAGCAGTTTAAGTCCTTCGTATTTGAAGAAACTAGGATGTTTAAAAACATTTTACCTAAATAAATTTCATATCCAATTCCCTTTGATCCCTGAGATTTTATTAATGATCTATTTAAATACATACATGTGTGTTCTCGGCCAGGCATGGTGGCTCACACCTGTAATCCCAGCACTTTGGGAGGCCAAAGTGGGCAGATCACCTGAGGTCAGGAGTTCGAGACCAGTCTGTTCAACATGGTGAAACCCTGTCTCTACTAAAAATACAAAAATTAGCCAGGCGTGGTGGCATGCACCCATAGTCACAGCTACTTGGGAGGCTGAGGCAGAAGAATTGCTTGAACCTGGGAGGCTGAGGTTGCAGTGAGCTAAGATCGTGCCATTGTATTCCAGCCTGGACAACAGACCAAGCATGCACTGAGGAATTAAGGTTTTCAAGGGAAAAGTGAATCATCCCTTGAGCAACAAAATCTGAGTCTTTTTATACTAACTTGTCAAGTAGCATCCGAAAGTAGACAGGCACTGGTAGCTGCCAACTGCCCTCTGTCAAGAATGCCGCTGTGTTCCGGGGCTGCTCTGCACAAGACCAGCAGGAATAACAGGCTCATGAGCAGAAAGTAGGCCACTGGCAAGGGAGCCCCTTCAAATGACAAATGGGCCTGGCCCATGTGCAGGAAATACCTCGAGACATAACATTAACACAATTCACAAAACACATCTATTACGTTGAAAACCAGTCAGCCAAAAGATGACTACTTTTTATAGCTTATTTTGGGCTCTTAATTTGTTTTTAAAAGTCAAATTCTTTAGAAATTAATTGAAAAAGCAAGCATGCTTTATTAACAGTTTACATAACCACTGTTTTTCAACGTACTATAAATGATTTTTTAAATTCCTATTTTGTAAGTTCTGTGCCAAGTTTTCCCTGGTTTTATATGGGCTTGTGAATTAGGCTGGCATGTGTGTCTTGACATATCCGATAATAGATCCAGATTTATAAAATATCATTCCAATAATCTTTTCATTGGAATAACAGAGCAGCCAACCACGTAATTGGTAGTTTTCTTAACGAGATCTTGAAATCCCAGGGTAAATTTGGGGGTACTTGGGCACAAGGATATTCCCACATCCCATACCAAAGCCTCTCTGCCCACATAATACACCACACTCCAGCATAGTCTCTGCTGGCAGCCTCCCAGTCTCTCGGTGAAGTTCTTTCTGAGGGCAGAACTATGAGAGCAACATTTTAAGCAACGACACATGCCAGGCATGGTGTTTGTCAATATGCAAAACTATACCAAAAGAACATAATCCTTGCCCTAGAAAAGCTTTCATTCTAAAAATGGGCCTGATCATAATTTTATGAACACTATAGAACTCAACCCCATATAAAAATATTACCAGAAGCAGCAATGTTAGATGGACTGTTAAGTATAGTAAAAAAGAAGAGACATTAAAAACATTAAGCTTCCTAAGACACTCAGACTAAGTGGGGCAGCTATTAAGAAACTCATTTGTTTTAGCTCTCCAGCAAAGGTTGAACTTCATCTTCAGAAACGTTACTGTCGAGCATAGCGAACCCAATTTGGCCTAATGAATTCGCCTGCATTGCCAGTACTCCTTCACAATGACACAAATTACATTTAAACCATATGGGGGATTTAAGGATTACTCCCTTCAGACAAGGAACTTTCATACTGGTCTTGGGTCCAATCAATTTCACAATGGCAGAGTTATGAACCCCTTCGCTCCCAGCCTTGCAAAGACTCCAGCTCCCATTCGCATCAGCAGTGATACCTTCCCAGTAGAGCACAGCAGAAACCGTAGACTTACCAATCCTTTATTCACTCTTTCTTTTCTATGTTTCTTTAAAAAATATTTAATGGACAGTTAATAATGGTGTCCCAGGCCCCATATGAGGGCTGGCCTGAATGGGTTCACCTCTTCACACCAAGAATTCTTTCTTAGTAAATGTCCCAGGAGTGGGCATAAGGGATGAGCCTGATAACCCTATTTCCAGGCATAAGCACTAGAAAGAAAGGCAGAAATTTGGCTTAAAGCAGCAGGGTTAATCAGACACTCCAGCCCAAGGCCCTATGCTTGTGATGGCTGCAGGTGCCTGTTCCAGAGGGCTTGAAGTGTTTGTCCCCAAGAGTGGAAAACGGTTATTCATTTCTCTAGCCACCAGTAACTAAGGAGGTAGTAAATGCTCAGCCCCAGGCAAGGCACTACATTCTAACGGAAAGGGCACAGGTTCAGCAGCCAGATACAACTAGGGCTGAAATCTTTCACTGTAAAATGTATGAGAGGTACAATCTAGAGCAAGTTACTTAACTCATCTGAGCCTATAAAATGGGGATAGCTCTGAAGTTTGTTCAGAAAACTGAAAACAGGTCACATGTGAAAACACCCAGTACTGTGCCTGGTATAAGGTAGATTATCAGTCATTGTCAGCCCCCTTGTCCTTCTGAGCCTCAATTTCTTCATGAAATAATACCTCTCTCCCAAGGTTTTTGCGAAGATTGCCTCAGTGAATGTCTAGGAAAGCCTTTATGAACTGGAAAATGATGTAAAGATACAATTTTTTTCCTCACATTCTGAGTGGGGTTGGAGATAGAAACAAAGGTGGATGGGCCTCTGTTCTCAAAAAAGTTCACATCAGAAAGGAGCCATCATAGCGGGATGGCCTTGGTGCTATCCTGAAGGTGTGTTTACAGAGCTGTGGCTCTGAAGAGGTTGCAGTCACAGGGATGAGACTGGAGAAATAGTTGGGGCAAGTCTATGGAGCCTTGTGAACTGTGCTAAACTTTATTTTGAAAGTGCTGGGGAACTATGGAAATTTGTAAGCAAAAAGAATATAAACCAATATGTTTTTGGAAAGTTGACTGGCTGGCAGCGATACCTTGAATGGCTTGGAGAAATAAGACTGGAAAAAGATTAACCAAGGCTTGCAAAAAGGGTTCCATCCTTAGCTGGGGTGGCTTTGAGGGTCCCAGTCAATGTGATCTTGTCCAGCACTGTTCCTCTGCCAGCTTTCTACACACAACTTCAACTCTGAGTTCTTGGCCCAGTTTGAGCACTGCTTTTGTTTTTTTTGTTTTTTTTTTCCTCTCCTACTGTGAAGATATTCCTTGAACAACCTCTTTCCTCTGACCTCTTTTCCCTACTGTGCTTTCTACTCATCTCCTCTCTTCTCTGAGAACTGTCCCCCAACTATTCCATGAGAGTGAAGGCCTGAGGCCAGGTCTCTACTCCAGGACCCTGACTCCAGGCCATGAGCAAAAGGGGTAGACCCCTGACTAAAGCTTGACCACTCATGTTTTCTCTCCTTGGAATCTAGAATTGGGACTCAAAAGTGTACTAGTCAGATTAGGTTAGCCCTTGAACCAGAAAGACAGGTAAACTTATGAGCTGTGGGGCAAGAACAATTGAGGCATGAGAATATCCACAGAACTGCTGCTGACAGCCTGACAATATGTGAGAGTCCGTGACAGCTATGCAGGATCCAACTCAGGATATTCATACATCTCTAAGAGTTGTGGATCTGATGTACGGGAAGAATCAGAAAAGAATTCGAAATAGTATCAAGCAGAAAATAGGTTAGATGAATCTTCTCATGTAGGTAGGGCTTGCAGATTCATCAGACCTGAGAATCGGGAACAGGGGCCGGGAACACAAGCCACTGGAGAATCCCTTTTGGCGCTGGTATTCTGGACTCGGTGCCTCCACATCCAGACCCTTGGGCGAGCCACACCTCACCCAGCTGGTGTCACCCCAATTCAACTGGAAAGGTAACCCCTCATTACTTGAGGTGAGAGAATGGTTTTTTAAGTAGGCATTTTAAAACATGCTCTCTTAAAATTAAGTGTACAGATGATGAAATATATCACATAGGATACAAATAATAAAATGAACATAGTATTAATATTTTTGGAGTAAGGGGGGGAAAACTAGGTATATTTGGCATTTGAAATACATTTAAGAAATGTGGGATATTAGTTTATCTAAAGATTAGCCTTGTGGTTTCAGTTTATAATTAAGTGCAGGTTGTGTTACTTATTTAGACAGGATTTTAAGTTTAAGGAGGTATGAGAAGAATTTTATGAGAGGAATTTTATCAAAATTATAAACATTAGTGGAACATTCCAGAAAACTTGGACTGTATTATATTTATAAGTTTAAGTCATCACATGCAGACAGTATACTATAGTACTTGAGGGAATGGCCTCTAAGGCCAAAGTGACAGGGTCTGAACCCTTATTCCACCAGTTACTAGTAATATGATCTTGGACAAGTTACTTAACCTCTTTGTGCTTCCATTTCCTCATCTGTCAAGATGGAGATAATGATAGCAGCTCTACTTTACTTGTTGTAGTCAAGTTTGAATGAAGCAATTTACAGATAGTTCTGAAACCAGGGTGGCTATAGTATGCCCTGTACAAAGATCTGCTGTTATTATTTGATTATATGAGAACAACTTGAATACTTAAAAAGTTTTCCTTATTAGACAAGGAATTTTAAAAGAAAACAAATATTTGACTTAAAAATTTGAAATATTCATAGGTGCTTGATTAAATGAGTTTGTAGAAAAAAAAAACACACACTGAGAAACCTAACTTCCATTGACAAATGGGTCAGCAGAGAGAGAGGAAAATGAAACAGATGTGCTGAGACAACCAGGAGATGCTTCCTGGGTTCCTCTTGTTTCAGGGCCTTTTTTTATTCTTTTTTGTGGGGAGGCAGAGTCACTCTGTCTCCCAGGCTGGAGTGCAGTTGTGCAATCTCTGCAACCTCTGCCTGCCAGGTTCAAGCAATTCTCGTGCCTCAGCCTCCTGAGTAGCTGGGATTACAGGTATGTCCCACCATGCCCTGCTAATTTTGGTATTTTTAATAGAGACAGGGTTTGACTGTGTTGGACAGGCTGGTCTCGAACTCCTCACCTCAAGTGATCTGCCCGCCTGGCCTCCCAAAATGTGTCTCAGGGTCTTGAAGTCCATCTGCCCCACCACTGCCTGTGGCTGCAGGAGATGCCCCTCTCTCTGTGTGCAGTCCTTGTGTGTCAGGCCTCATAGGGGCTCACTGAACCCTAATTGGGCTTCTGCTACTTATAGCCGCTTACATCTCCTTACAGGGCTGACCAGGGCTCCGTAGTACCTGGGTCCTGTTTGCCAGCTGTGAGCCAGGCCTCACCTGCTGTCCAGTACAGGCAAGAAAAGGAAGAGAGAACACTTCCTCCCCTTCTCCTTTGAGCTCCCTCAGTCCACAGCAAGGAGACAGGCCGAGTACCATTTTCTGACTAGGGGACCGTGGGCAAGGGATGTAGGCTCTTTGTGCCTCTATTTTCTCATCTTTGAAACAGGGATTGAAAGTAGTAGCTACTGCATAGATTTGTTGTATTAAGAGACAGGAGTTTACAAATGTAAAGAGCTTAGCACCAGCTGGTTCTAGTGCTTTTCAAGCCCTGCCTAAGTATTAGCCTTTAGCACTGCTCTGAATCTGAAAACAAGCAGGCGTGTTTCATACCCAACAATTGGGACGGGCCATCGGCTATGTGCATTTTAGTAGAGTTAGGAAATGTTCTCTAAAGAAAAGGAGAAATTACATTAAAATTGGAAGAAGGTACAAAGTCAGAAGAATTACAAGGGCCAGATGGCTTAGAGCTCTACAGAATCCCATGTTCACAAAGACTCCTGAAGTAGATTTTGAAAATAAAAACAAACATAACAGCTGCCTCAGAGAGTGTACAACCTTTAGCACGCGTCAGTTGGCTGTCCATCTGTTCACCCATCCATCTACCCAATATGTCCTATATAGACCGATGTGTTGTATTCATTTCACCAGGCACTGTACACCTCAGGAAGACTCAAGTTGCCAAGAAACTTTTGGTGCAGAAGGAGAGACAGATAAGCCAACAAATCATTTTAAAATGGAGTAAAAACTACTCATCTGGGAGCCTACAAGAGAGCTATGAGCACTCACAGGGCAGACAAGAAGCCATGGAAGGCATTCCCCATCTGCACAACTGCCATTCTGAACCCATGTGGTTACGTCTGAAAACAATCTCCTCAATTTGAAGATGTGCAAGGCTTAGGAACCCCTTTTCATAAGTAAGGCACATGTGAAGAAGTCTCCTGTTTTATCAGAAATGACCCATATTCAAACATTTTGACCTATAAAAACAGCCATTTATGTGGTTCATATAACATTTTTCTATGTCTTTTATTTCCTTTTTGGAGAATTCTCAAGACAATTTGAATTTCAATCCCTTAAGAATATTCACTTGGCGCTAACAGAAGAACTTTCCCCATTCTAGCTTACCAGGAGCACAATTATTAAAATTCTTTGGTAAAAAGAGAACCAGTTAAGGAATCGCTTTATTTTCAAATCATTCATGGTCATATGTTGCCCTCTTGTGGTGGAAAATCGAAAAACAAGCAAGATTGCCAGCGGCCTCATAAGGGGCAGTGCTTCACTCACCTCTGCCCAGAGCAGCCTTGCACAACTCTATGGGCTCCCTTCACCAAGATCACAAGGGAAATTGTGCCCCTTTAAGTTTTGTGGCAGGCAGTGGTTGGCCCTCCATCAAATAATTAAAATATGGTGGGACTCTGGGGCTTTTAAGAAGAGGAGAGAACTCCTGACCTCAAGTGATCCGCCTGGCCAACATGGCAAAACCCCATCTCTACTAAAAATACAAAATTAGCCAGGCGTGGTGGCAGGGCCTGTAATCCCAGCTACTCAGGAGGCTGAGGCAGGAGAATCGCTGGAACCCGGGAGGCGAAGATTGCAGTGAGTCGAGATCGCGCCATTGCACTCCAGCCTGGGCAACAGAGTAAGGCTCTGTCTCAAAAAAAAAAAAAAGAAGAAGAAGAAGAAGAAGAGGAGAGAAATGGTGAGGTTATTTTCTATCTGTCTCATTATTAAGATCATTTTCAATTGTATGGTCTGGCCATAATAGGATGTCCGGCTGTAAAGGACATGAAAGAAGGTGGCCACAAAGAGGGAACATCCTTTTCTATGGGGTCCTTGTAAGCCAGAGTTTCCATAAAATGGAGAGAGTGAAGCCTCCTTTAAAAGGTTCTGAAAGTAAATGAGGAAAGGTATGTGTGAAATGCTTATCACAATGCCTGGCCATATAGTAGTCACTCAATAAATGTTATCCAAACTACTAAAAACAGAAAGGGTATTGATAAGGACTGATCACATCCTTCTAACACATCCCCTGATCTCGAAAGCAGGTAAGCCTAGGTAGGAGGGCATAGATGCAATGGGTTTATCTGTGGATAAAGACTGATTAAACATCTCCAATGGTCCAGGCACTGGAGGAATGGGACAGGTAGCAGAAGGAGGATTTAAAGAATCAAGTACAGTCCCTGCTGTAACCACTGGGCTCTGGAGTCAAACAGGCCTGAGTCTGAATCCTTGCTTTGCTCGAACCTTCTAGTGGTATATGGCCTTTCTGGCCTTAGTTTCTTTATTTGTAAAATAGTAAGGACAATGATGCCTGCTCAAAGGTAGTAGAAGATAAATTCAGTAGGCCACAATGTGCTGGGTCATGTTTCAAATGCATTACAAGCATTAACTTATTTAATCTTCACAACAACTGTATAGGGGCTTATTATTCTCAGCCCTTATCCTAGGGATAAGGAAAATGGGGGATACAGAGATTATGTCATCTGTCCGAGGTTAGGTAGATTGTGGAGATGGGCTTTGATTTAGTGAACTGTCTGTATATCATTCATTTTACATATAGATTTGATTCAGCCAACCCAAGTTAGAAGGCTTGCTCTAAGAAGACACCAGGTCATACGCAGTCTGTCTCCAGAGCCCAGACACGTAACTATCATGCTACCTTGCCTTGTAATGTAATATGCAGCCAGGTGAACAGCAAATACTCAATAAACAAAAGCTTTTAAAGCATGTGGGTAAATGTGGGCATCTGTGGGAATTCCTGAGATGGGCAGTGGCTCGTGGGGGCAGCAGCAAGGCATTCTCTCTTGGCCTCAATCAAGGCTTCAGTGAGAGCAAGGCTTTAGGGATATAAAAAGTTGGACTTTCACTTAAAAAGTTTAGGAACCCCTAGACTGTAGCGCTACATAACTATTAAAAAGGGTCTTGAGGAATAGAGCACAGTGGAAATCCAGGTTCAAATTCCAACTCTTGATACTTTTTAGTATCTTGGAGATCTTGGGCGAATCACTTAGCTTCTATTTCTGCATCTGTAAAACAGAAGTCTAAATACCAATCAATTAAGAGTTGTTGAAAAGACTATATGAGATCATGTAAAGTGCTCAGCACAGTGAATATCATTACATGTAGGTTTTCATGCAGGCTTAATAACAACTCAGTGGTGTAGGTATTCTCACTATTCCCATTTTACCGATAAGGAAACTGAGGATTAAAGAAGTTACATGAGTTGCTCAAGGACTCACAATAAATTGGAAAGGCAGGCTTCAACACCAGTTTTAAAGCCAAAGCTCATGTTTCTCATCATTGGGCTACGTATGGCTCCTTTGGATGATCAAATTTGTTTAAACTTGAAGAAAATTAAGAGGAAATAGATCCCAAGTGACTCCCAAAGGGCTACTGCCCAAGTGTAAAGTATATGTGCTTTGGTGTCTGTACAAAACCCACCTGCATTTGGTGGACAGAGTATAGATGTCATGGTTGAATGGTGCACTACTCCCGCCCCCTCCAAAAAAAAAAAAAAAAAAAGATACATTGAAGTCTTAACCCAGGTACCTGGGGATGTGACCTTATTTGGAAATAGGGTCTTTGCAGATGTAATCAAGTTACAATGAGAGCATACTGGATTAGGGTGGCCCTAAATTCAATGACAGGATTTAGGAGAGGGAAATTTGGAGACAGAGACAGAAGAGATACATAGGGAAGAATGCCATGTGAAGACAGAGGTAGAGATTGAAGTTACACTGCACCAAGGATTGCTAGCCACCACCAGAAGCTAGGAAGAGGCAAGGAAAGATTCTCCCCTAGAGCCTTCAGAGGGAGCATGGTCCTGCTGTCACCTTGATTTCAGACTTCTAAGCTGCCAGAAGTGCAAGAGAATAAATATCCATTGTTTTAAGCCACACAGTTTGTTACAGCAAATAGCAGCCCTAGGAAACTGCTAAGTGCTTAAAAAAAAAAAAAAAAAGATAAGCCAACTCCTTTTGCAGCAGAGTGGCTGGTCTGAGTGACAGGTACTCTGAGTAGACTATTCCCCTACCCTGCCCCCCAACCCCCTACACCTTTTCTTTGCTTCAGAGTGTTTGGTTTCTAGCATTAAGTAACCCTGCATGGGCCATGGCTCCATATATACAAACAAGCTTCCTCCTTTGCTCAGTGGTATGGAGAGACTGCCTCTCACTCATTTTTAACCTCAGTACCTGGAATGGGGTTGGGCACATACAGATAGTCAATAAATGTGTGAGTGACTAAAATATTTAAGTGAGAGCATCAAACGACCCCTGTAATTAGTGTTTCTGAGCAAGGAGGTGAGTTTTCAGGCAGGAGTCAGGAGTGGTTTCCCTTCCTGAGACCAACCTCAAATAGAAAATTACTCCCCTAATCACAGACAACTTCCCAAAGCACAAGGTGTCTACAACAGAGGGCACTCTGCCTGGAACTGGCATTCCAAGTAGTTGCAATAGTGTGCAACGATTACGAACAGAACTAGAAACTGCAACAGTGAAGGAAGTAGAGCCGGTTAGTCTGCATGGTTGAGGCTGAAAGCTTATAATTGCTTCCCAGGATAACTGCAGGCAGAGTGATGAAGGAGGGGTCTTCGTGGCGCTACTCAACATGAGGTAGAAAAGTGGTGAGTAAGAGTGAAAAAGAGATGAATGCAAGTGAGAAAAAGTGGGTCCCAGCTGACCTAGCATCCCAGCCCCTTTCCTAATATTAGAGCAGTAGGATACAACACAACCACACTGTATGTCAAAATTTTTTTTGCGTCTATAAATGTATAATTTAACTTAGTGAACTATATATCAATCATTCTACGTATGGGTTCAGGCCAGTTGACCCAAGTTAGAGGGCCTGCCCCAGTGAAGACAGTAGGTCACATGCAGATGGTGTCACATGTCACGTAACCTGCTGGTTAAAGAAAGAGAGTCAGAGCAAACTGATAGAGCCTTTTTTTTTTTTTTTTTTTTTTGAGACAGAGTTTCGCTCTTGTTCCCCAGGCTGGAGTGCGATGGTGTGATCTCGGCTCACTGCAACCTCTGCCTCCCAGGTTCAAACGATTCTCCTGCCTCAGCCTCCCAAGTAGCTGGGATTACAGGCACGCGCCACCATGCCCGGCTAATTTTTGTATTTTTAGTAGAGATGGGGCTTCACCATGTTGGCCAGGCTGGTCTCGAACTTCTGACCTAAAGTGATCCACCCACCTTGGCTTCCCAAAGTGCTAGGATTACAGGCCAGGCGTGAGCCACCACGTCCAGCTCCTGATAGCCTTAATACGTTACTGGGCAAATACTTCAACCCAATCCTCCTTACAAATAGCATTTTCTGAGAAGGAGTCTTGCTCTGTTGCCAGGCTGGAGTGCAGTGGTGCAATCTCGGCTCACTGCAACCTCCACCTCCCCTGGTTCAAGTGATTCTCCTGCCTCAGCCTCCCGAATAGCTGGGACTACAGGCATGTGCCACCACACCCAGCTAATTTTTGTATTTTTAGTAAAGACAGGGTTTCACCATGTTGCCCAGGATGGTCTTGATCTCTTGACCTTGTGATCTGCCTGCCTTGGCCTCCCAAAGTGCTGGGATTACAGGTGAGAGCCACTGCGCCCGGCCTACAGATAGCTTTTTAGGTTTTTGATCCTGTCTCCAAAATCCTCCCTTCCCTCAGGGCCATAAGAGAATTCCCAGGCTGGGCCTTAGGATAATTCCCAGACTGGGTCTTATGTTGGCCTGTGTATAAAAGAAAGCCTCAGGGGTTAAGGACCTGTGTGACCTCAGGGGTTAAGGCAGCTGAGTCACCAGAGGCCTCCCTCTTCCCTTCCTGCAATGCTGGAGTTAGGATGAGTCCTACTTTACAGTCTAAGGCTGTGGTTTTACTTTCTACAAGGATCTCCTTGTTTTGCAAGGGCTGCTCCCACTACACAGAATGTCTTCTTCATACCCCCTTGTCTACACTTTTTCCTGGCTTCCTCTTCATCATCCTTCAGGACCTGGCTTAAACACATCTCCCCTGGGAAGCTTCCTCTGACCACCCCTGCGTGTTCCCCTCCCTAGGGCCCCCAATACACCCTAACGAGGCACTTCTCACACTATATTGCAATGCCCGCTTGCAGAGACTGTTTTATGCACAACTGCATGCCCCAAATACACAGCACTGTATTAAGCAATAAGAAAACATTCAGTAAATGTTTCAGGGATGGAAAGCACCCCATCAAATCTTATTCATGGAGGTTTCTGGAGCAAGTGGACCTAATCAACTATTTACCAGAACCGCTATCCTAAAACCGTAAGGGGTAGACCTGGCATACAAACACCAAACACCGTAACCAGTACTTAAGCTACTCAGGATCAATTTTGCTTACTTTGGGGCTGGCTGCTGTGTTCTTTTGAGAAAACTAAGTATCAGGCTGATGACATATTACTGAAAACCTAAAGTTATACAGAACAGTTCTCCCTCCCCCCAGGCTCTGTGCATGAAACACTCTCTGTAAGAAAGACATTTCTGTTCTGAAATTTATAAGCTAATAGGTGTAGAGCATCTTGACAGGTCACTGGCAAATCTGGGAAGAAGAGAAGTTAAAATGAGGGAGTAATGGCCGGGAAACCTTTTGCAAGAAGTTTAAAGTGTCTGTATTTCCCATCAAAACCCCCAACATATTAATTTCACAAATGAGTAAAGAAGCAGCTCAAGCAATTTCCCCAAGATTAAACAGCTAATAACTAGCATGTCCAGGAATCAAACTCAGATCTCACACCAAAGATTATATATACTTTTAACATAAATTTTAACATAACAGATGTAATTTTGATATTCCACTAAGATTCTCAAAATGGCAAAATGCCTGTAACTTTTTTTTAATTATTCTTTAGCACATCTGAATTTTGGACTTTGAGAGAACTAGACGAAACTGTGTGTAGAGATTTGTTTTTGGCAAGAGGCTTACATTAGTCCAGTGGAGTGACTTTCCTGAAGCAATAGTACAGTTTCAAAAACAACCAAATAATTCATATTTGAGTTGCACCTTAGAATTCACAAAACCTTTGTATGTATATTATTTCATTCCATCCTCATAAAATTCTCTGATATAGCATATATTGGAATTAATCCCACTTTACTGGTGAGAAAACAGTTTTAGATAAGTTAAGCAGAATACATGATATTGTACAATTATGAAACTGAAATTTGAAGCAAAGTCTCAAAGTCTTCACTTCCAACCCACTACTATGAACTGAGGTTATGTGGTAAAATTAGGTAGCCACCAAGTGGCCTGACTTCCATTTGGAACCCATTGTAAGTTGAAAATATCATCAGTCAAAAATGCATCTGATCCACCTAACCTACCAAACATCATGGCCCGGCCTAGCCTACCTTAAATGTGCCCACAACACTTACCTTAGCCTATAGCTAGGGAAAATCATTGAACACAAAGCCTAATTTATAATAAAATGTTGGAAGATCTCGTGTAATTTATTAAATACAGTACCCTGTATTGTACATTATTGGTCGTTTACCCTCGGGACCGCGTGGTGGACTGGGAGGTGTGGCTCACTCCTAGAGTATCATCCTGCATTTTGCTAGCCTGAGAAAAGATCAAAATCCAAAATCCAAAGTATGGTTTCTACTGAATGTGTATCACTTTTACACCACTGTAAAGTTGAACAACTGTAATTCATCATTCCATGGTAAGTCAAGGACTGACTGTAATAGAATTCGCACCCTGTTGTTGTAACTACCCATGGAGTGCCTGTCTCCTCCACCAGCATGAGCACCCTAAGCACAAGGACTTTGTCTTACTCATCCTGTACCCCCAACCACTGTGCACAGTGCCTGGCATACAAAAGTGTTCCACAATGCTTGTCAAATGAACACATTCACATGTCCCAGAAGGTTTCCAGAAATGCCAGCATACATTTCTTGCAGCTTCCCATCTGCAGCAAGACATTGGCCTGGGCCCAGTAACCATTCCACAGATCCATCCTGAAATATCCATCCTTAGCTAGCCACTGCTAGCTGGTGACTCAAAACAGGTGAAGATCTCAGATTGATGGGCCTGTGGCTGAGATTTAGAGCAACTGTGAACCTCTGCCTGACAGATAAAGTCCAAGGGATAATGTGTGGACAGAGGCAGGATAGGACAGCCAAAAAGTGAGGGTGGTAGGAGGCACAAAGACCCTCCCTAGGCCCATCTTCTTGTCCCCTCCCTCTGCCTTCCAATGGCCTCAGTATTTGGAATAATCATAATAATCATAGAATCATCAGAATCTTCTCTTTACTAACCAGTTACAATGTCAGGCCCTACAACAAGTGCTTCACAAATTTTATTTCATCCTCACAAGAATCTTTCAAGGCAGATATTACAATTACTCTTTTGAATACCACTTCTACATATGGAGGAGCTGTCTATGGCAAACTGTGGGGTAAGTGATTTTCTCATGGATTTGACCACAAAGCGGTTAGAGTGAACTGTGTGGCCCAGCCCAGAGAGGAAGCTGGGCTTTCATGACAGGTGCCAGTCTTATCCCTGATTCCATCTGAGTTTTCTACACTGATTTCCCTTTTGCTTCATTTTAAAATCTTCCTTTAAAAAGCACTTCATCTTGTTCCACAGAATGCATTTTTCAAAGTCCCCATGGAGGTGGTGTAACCTAATAGTTTTATTGCTAAATCAAAAGGCCTTTCCCTGTCCCCACCCAGTTATACCATCCCAGATCCATTTTCTGGCCTCTGAAGTCAGGGGACAATTTCACACAGTCGAGGTGGGCACTGGCTTAGCATTTGGGTTTCAAGTTCTATGGTTTAGAGCTGACAGGACTCTCTGCCTCAGTCAGGGCCGGGTATTTGGCCATTTTGTCGGTTTATATTTTAACAAACCTTCCCATTTTGTACAGCTCCTAAATGCCTCACCAAAGCAGGTTTAAACGTTTACCAGAATGGAAGAGAACTGTATCCCCAGGCCACTGCGGTAGGCTGCAGAAAGCAGAATGCCGGACTCTGCCTCAGCAAGAACTGTCTCTTAAGCTCCTCTCTACAGGTCAATGTGCTTGAACAGTATAAAATACAGTAACTCCCTTTAAACAGTTATGCCAGAGTACATTCATCTCAATTAGCATTATCTCTTTCAAAACAATCACCTTGGGAAACAACATATTTATTCAAACAATGCTGACACCTCTCTAACTCTTTCAGTGGGTAACTGTTTTTACTGTCTGCGGCACTTTCTTTGAAAGTCCTCAGTCATGACAAATCTCATCCTTTGAGAATAGATTTGAACTTTGGAAAAAGACAAAAATTGGCTGGAGCCATGTCTAATGAATAAAGTGGGTGATCAAATCTTGTTACGTCGCTTTAGGTGAAAAATGAGGCATGACTATAAAATAATGTGACTGGTTTTCCTAGGTGACCCATAAACTGACTGGCTGAAAGATAATTCCCATAGAGGAGTTTCAAATGCTTCGAGCACTAGACGCATCACTGGAGTGCGCGCACGGTTCCCAGAGTGGCGATTTGGCAGGGTACGATACTAATTTGGATATATAAGTTCAAATATGTTTATAAAAAAAGAAATCTGATTGCTTACCCTCATGAAAATGAAGAAGCTATTCTGGAGAAATGTCGCCTCCTTTTTTTGACAGCCTGGTCTGCTGTGGACAGAGAGTCTGCCAAGAAAGACACACTTATCTTCTGCAGAACGCCTTCGCCGGGCACACCACCCATCCCAGGCACACTCGCCTATCCCAGGCTGGCCCTGAGCTCCCACGGCCATCTCTTTTTCCTTTTGTGTTAGCTTTTATAACACCTAATGGTTACTGTCTGGTTTTGCATGTGTCAATCTTCCCCATTCAACTGGCAGCTCCTTGCGAATGAGGACATCTTTAACCCTCCCATGCTCAGGACAAGGCACACAGAAGCATGGGATACTGATTCCACTGCTCCTGACACAGCCCTTACTTTGCTTCTCATGATCCTGTGGTTTCACTTGGTAAATGTAACTTCCCCTGCCTGGCAACCAAAACTGGACATTTGGTCCATGTAAAGTCTATCCACACAAACGTAGAGACTGAAAGTAGACTAACGGCTGCTTAAGGCTGAAGGGGTAGGGAAGCAAGGGAGATTGGCTGCTAATGTAAGGGGTTTCTTTTAGGATCATGGAAATATTCTAAAGTTAGATTGTGGTGATGGTCATACAGTTCTGTGAATAGACTAAAAAATATTGAATGATTCACTTTAAGTGGGTAAATTATATAGTATGTGAATCATACCTCAATAAAGTAGTTTAAGACTCTCGTACAATGGCAATGTTTGTGCCTTGGTTCCTTTCTAAAGTGGGGCTGGAATAATTGACGGCCAAGGTCTCTTCCAAAAATCTAGCTGCCCATATAAAATTAAGTTCTGTCTTCTCTCTGTAACACTACCACTTGAAAATGACAGTGATTTTCACCAAATTTGGAAGGAATGCTTAGGACAGTATAAACTATTGGTTGTTTCCCAACATCAATTCTCTGTTTCATTTAGTTTGTCAAATCCCCAATGTTTAGCTTGACAGATGACACCCAGAATAAGACTGATATTTCACAGCCCTCCTTGCTGCTAGAGGTGGGACATGAGTGCAACAGATATGTTCAATCTCCGAGAAAGGTGTGCCTTCCTCCATCTTTCTCCCCTGTTGGCATGTTAGCTGGCATGAAGGTAAGGTGGTGGGCAGCCATCCCGGACCTAGATAAGAGCAACACTCCAGGGAAGGCTGCACAACAGAAGAAAAGGGGCATGGGTCCCTGTGTACAATGGAGCTACACATCAGCCCTGGACTGCCCACACCCAGGATATGAAAGGAAGGGTTCCATTACCATCAACTTTTAAGTACTTTATTTGGAAACTCTGCTAACAGCAGCCAAACCTACATTTTAACAAAAAAGTTGGTATTCTGTACCAAAACAGAATCTAAAACATGTGGCATCAGCATGCTTTTTATGGCATGGAAAAAATTGTTGCCTCTGATAGCATGGAAGGCAGACCACTGGCCAACCAAATTTGTAGCTTGAGACAAATAGTTGGCAGAATTCAGAACATGAGTGCTTGTTGACTACCTCTTGCTACAATAAAGACGGGAGCTCAGGCAAGGGCTGGCCATTCTGCAGACAGAAATAAAGGCAGGTTGGGCTCTACTAATGGAAGTTTTGTTTTTTGTTTTTTGTTTTTACTGTGGCCTGCAAACGATACCGTCCAAGTCCAGGAATTTGTGCCATTGCAGAGTTGAGATGACAACTATTTGTGCAACCAAGTTAAATCAGCTATATAGTAAGCAGCAGGCTTAGCAGAGAAGGCTGTGTCTAAAATCTTTCCCAGGGCTAGGTGCGGTGGCTCACACCTGTAACCCTGGCACTTGGAGAGGCCGAGGTGGGTGGATTGCTTGAGCTCAGAAGCTGGAGACCAGCTTGGGCAACATGGCAAAACCTCATCTTTACAAAAATACAAAAAATTAGCCAGGTGTAATGGTGCATGCCTGTAGTCCCAGGCTGAGGCTCAGGTGGGAGGATCACTTGAGCCTGAGAATTCGAGGCTCCAGTGAGCCATGATCACACCACTGCACTCAGCCTGGATGGCAGAGTGAGACCCTGTCTCAAAAAAATAAAAATAATAAATAATAATAAATAAAATATTCCCCAGGATTCTCTGTCAGACAATGGGAACTAGCCCACCAGCAAAATCAGATTAAGGATACTGCCTTCGTACTAGCCTATCTTTTCCACCTGTCTCAAGGTAGCCATCAGTAATAGAGAAATCAAGGGAGGGACAAAGCATCCAATAAATACAAGTCAAAGTTTTTAGGTTTCAAAACTATCCAGGTGAGAACTTTCACTGTGATTACCAGCACATGGAACTGATCAGGATAGGCCAGAAGACTACTAAATTTGTGAAGGTACTGTACAGTGAAAGAGCCATGAGCCTGGCCTGCAAAAGTCACCCCTGCCTCTTTTCCTCCAACTTTCATCAGCAGGAAGCAGGTTACATAAGCTGTACAGCCCCAAAAGGACTTTTAGGGCCTTCTCCAACGTACACTCTTACTCAATAAATATATTTACATGAGCAGGTGGATACAGTTCCTCCCTGAGGGTGGAACCAGGGTTCCCTGTGGACCTACTCCACTGCCAGGACAGGAGTGTGCATTCCCAGCCAGGACAATGCGACAATGTGAACACTCCTATGGCTAGTGACTGGTCTACATATGTAAATATACAGCTATATCCCCTCTCTTTATACACTCTCACACACACACACACACACACACACACACACACACACACACAGAGTTACGTAACTCCCTATATATATAGTTATACATAGTTATGTAGTGGGGACAGGGGGCCTGATAATTTGTCTTTAACTTTACACAAGTAGCCACACATGGGCTTGATGGAGAGAACTATGAACACTGAGTACTGACTGGTAACTGGAAGGAATCTGGGGTGCCTCCACTGGAAAGGAGTGCTGTGTTTCAATGGGCAGGAAGAACAATGGGCATGGCTGTCTTCATGGCCAAAGAGGTGGACCATGGCACATATTTCTAGTGTTCCTTCTCTTCTTTAAGGTAACAGAACCACTCATTTTCAGGGGGCTATATGCCTCTCAACATAGAGTCTACATTTTCAGCCCTTCTTGCAAGTAAATGTGGCCTGCATGTTAGATCTCCCCAGTGGATTGTGAGCAATAGTCAGGTATGCAATTTCCTGATTTTGAAGGGGGAAGACACTCTGCCCCATCTCTCCCCTGTGCCCACTAGCTGAAACATGGATGTGGTAGTAGAAGCCATCTGCAACCAGATGGGCAAGGGCAACACCTTCAAGATGGCAGAGCAACAGGATTAAAGAGGCTGGGTCCCAACATCATGGATCCATCATGCTAGTCTTGGCCTGCTGACCCAGAATATTCCACAAGACAGAAAAACATCTTGTTTAATCCACTGTTGTTTTGAGTGTCTGTTACAACAGCTGACTGAACCTATAAAATCGTAAAAATTCCTTATAGGCTACATGGTGTACATCAAATTCACTTTGGAAGGCACCTCAAAGTATACTCTTTCAGAGTGGTCCAAACAGATCTGCAGCGGTAAGACCAAGCCTTGACAGGGAAATCTGAGATTTCAAATATAAGCCCGGTAGAAAGGCACAGGGCATAAGTGCTCCAAGTTGCAGGTGATGAATCATGATTGAGATGATTCTCATATGTGCACTCTGAGTAGCATCAAGAATGTGCAGTGTAGTCACATCATACAAGCATTTATCTTGCACAAATGTAACTGTTGTATATAGAACTTCCAGGGAGACAAAGAAGACAAGAGTGAAATTTAAACAGCATGGGCAATTCTGCCACCATTTCACCCAGTGACCACAGGCCCTTGCTAAGTCTTAGTCCCCACGTGCTTCTCAAAGTATGGGTATCTTGAGTGCACTTCTGCTATTTAAAGACATACCTGTTGTGTTACATGTTGTTCTCCAATGTGGTACTTTCCT
Organism: Gorilla gorilla gorilla; assembly: GCF_029281585.2. Lineage (NCBI taxonomy): Eukaryota > Metazoa > Chordata > Mammalia > Primates > Hominidae > Gorilla > Gorilla gorilla. The sequence goes on from NC_073224.2 coordinate 176,375,868, forward strand.
ATGGGACTTTAAAGATGATTTTGACTGAAGTTTCATCTTCCACTCGAACTCTAGAACCCATCCCACTGTAAAATGCAATTTCCTCTATTAACTAGATGATAGTTAATGGCTTGCCCCCATTGATCCTGGGAAGCCATCTGGTCTTACGATTCTGTTCTACTGACTCAGTTTTCATTTTTTATGTGGAACATTTAAGGAATAAAAACCAATGTGCCTCAAGGTGGATTTTGCCTCTTGTTTTACACTGTGATTCCAGAAACTGGTTTTAATTCAACCCAGTAGTGAGAAAAGTAGCTCTGACTTACATAGCAAGATCTCCGCACTTCCCTACTCCACATACTCATTTCCTGCTTAAAACTTTGCCCAGATTAGCATTATCCTCAGCCACTCTCAGTGGGAACCTGGTATTTGGAACATGGCCCAACACCCCTTACATTCTAGGAAGAGTGGGGGCAGTTCCCAGGCTCTTTTCCTGACTTTGTGACCTGGGACACCTGAAAGGTTTGTTGTAGACAGGAAATAAGGCCATGCATGTGGCAGTAACTTGTAAAATAGAAAACATGAGGTACATTTTTAGTGCAGTTGCTCCTTGTAGAGTATGAAACAAAAATACGGAGGTGGGGGGCAGTGAGGGGAGCTTTCTCTTCAACATGCCAAATTCTCTCACCTATGGTTCTGCCTGGAACATTCCTCTCTGCTCTTCACCTTCAGGTCTGGTTTTAGTTGTCACTTCCCTACTCCCTCTGCTGGAACCAGGCGCGCCTCCTTTATGCTTTCCTAGCCTCCTTTGCTCACCTCCATCCCAGTGCTGACAGCACCTTGTGGCAGTTCTCTGCTTGTCCGTAACCCACCTAGCCTCCAACACAAACCTTCACCTTAAGTCCCAAGCATGTGAGGACTGGGCCTGTATTGTTCTCTGCTGCATCCTAGGAGATCACCATGAAGTTTCACCAATCAGCTCATTTTGAGCTCCCTGCCAGTTTACAATCCTCACACTTGTCGGTTTAGCCCCCAAATGGCTATGACACCATGCAGATTAAGCCCTCTGGACTCACACAACGTAGCAGCCATTTCAATCCACTCTTGAGCAACAGAGATGCCTGCGAGCACATTGGAGTACAACATACAGGACTAATATTTGGTCAGAAGGACTTTTGTCACTTACCTCATAACTCTACATGTGGTGACCTGCTTAGAAAATACTTATTGGGCTGAATCAATCACACTCAAAGCAGCCAAGAACAAATTCATATATTAGTTGCCAAAATAAGCCATATGGTATACATGGATATTAAAACAAAATTTCACCTTCCCCGCATGCCCTTAATGGCAGTTTAAAAAGAAGAAACTTAAATCTGTGAAGATTCTTGTATAATATAGATGGTCCTATCAACCCAGCATGGTATAGATTGGTATTTCCCAAAATTCTTCTGTTTGGGGTCCTTTTACAAACTCTCAGGACTCATATATTAAAAGCTCTGAAACTCCTACTTAACATTGCCCAAGCCAGTTTCTCCATGCTATTAACCAGGATATTATAACAATCCCCAGAACTACTTGCTCTGGGATATATTTATTTATGGAAAAGACCAACCAGATGAAATATCAGAAGACTGGAGTCCCCGTTCCAACATCATTAGCATACTGGACAAGTCAACCAAATATTTCTGTCCTACCACCTATCGCATTTCATCCTTCAAAAACACTTTGGGGTACTCATAGAGAAAAAAAGAACATCTTTCCAATATGAAAACATAATTTTCCAAGTGTTTCTGATTCACGATTAAATCTTTATTGGCATGACTTAATTAGCATTCCCCACTGTGTTAATTCAGGGCTGTCTTTATGCCTTGGGGAATCAGCTCAGTGGTGATTTGGAGAAGCTATGGGAAGGAGGACTTCCAACAGCTGAAGTTTAAAAAACTAAACAAAACAAAACCCAGCTTACATCCATCCACATATCCCAACACTAAGCACAGCCTTCTCACCCTTTCCAAACAACTCCCTATGCTGCCCCCTTGTGATTTCTTTCCCCTTTGAGGACCCCAGGGGAGAAAAGTCTTCTCCACAGTCCTCCCAACTGAAGCCCTCGGCTAGCCATTACTTACTTAACACACTCAGGAGCCATTTTTCAAAGGTGGATCCCAACTGTGAGCACAGCTTCAAAGTCAGCAGAATAACTGGCTATGTCTGTGTGGGCCTCAAGGGAACTTGGAGGAGAATAAAGGGATCAGTTCAAACTTTCCTGCTTCACTTTCTTAGAAGTGTAGCTCACTCAAATCAATCTGCTGAAAGCTCTTCTAAAGTCTAAAGGGGTCCAGACTATACCACTGTGACATAAAAATTATTTTGAGCCACAGTCATTTAAAAATAGGCTTTTTACTAAACTCCTTCATCTGTCTTAAAAGCAGCGTGCCCCAAAGGAACTCTGGAGTTTCACAATCAGGGAAGATCGACTCATTATCATAACTAAATAGACACTGGCATAAAACTACCACATCTCCTATCTATTCTCTTAAGGGCTGATTTATCTCTCCTAAAGTCGTGGTTTCCAGCAAATGCTCTTCTCCTCTTCCGCCTTCCCCTACTGAGATGATGTATAGGCCCCCAAGTCTAACTGCCTCCTGTCACATTTTTCTGTAAACTCCCACAAATGTCTTTTTGTTGCTCATTTGTCTTTTACATTTAATTTGCAAGCCCCCAGTATATAACCTAGGAGGGTAGATGAAAAGTTTTCCCTATCCTAGAGTCCAAGAGAGAAAAAAATTATTGTTAAATATTTGATCAATGTTGATTACACATCTTATTATCCCAAGATAAATTTATAATAGAATAATACTTATAATCTATATGCAAAATGTCACAGTATATTGGGACCCTTTGTACAATAAAATGTATGCTACATTTATTTACCTGAGGCATAATTTTATAACATTAAATGATTATATGTGTTTATCCTTTCCATCTAACTCTTCCTCTGTTTGGAAGTCTTTTCACGGATATCTGCATGGCTCACTCCTTCACTTCATTCAGGTCTCTGCTCTCATGAGGTTTATCAGACATCCCAATTGCTGCACTAAAAAGAGCAGCCCATCCTCTAATGCTGTCCCCTTTACTGGGTTTTATTTTTCTTCAGAGAACTTATCTTCATTTGACAGGTTTATCATCTGTCAGGCTCAACGAGAACCCCACAGCTCTGTAGAGCAGAAACTTTGTTCAATTCACTGTTGTATCCGTAGTACCAAGAACCTAATAGGGGCTCAATAAATATTTATTGAATGAGTCACTCTTTCCAAAACAGCAGAGCACTCTTCCCTATGTTATCTTGTTTACAAAAACAAAACAAACCCTCTATCTCAAAAAGGGAGAATTTTTTTTATTCTACAAAATTTCATGAGCATTAGATTTGATTAAAAAAGAAAGAAAAAGGAAAAAGATGTTTCACCAAGAGCATTAGTGAAGCCAAGAAAGAAAAACTCCCAAGCAAGCGGATTTAAGTATTTTATGTAACAAAGATTGTTTAGTGACTAAGTGTCCGGCTCTAAAAAAGAGTCCTGCCTATTCCCTCTTTCTCACTTCTCTCGGCAGGTCCCCTTCCTGAAGAGCAGCCCCATCTTCTATCGCACACTATCCGCTCATCAAGACATAATTGGTTTTAGGTGCAGGCACCTCTTCTTTCCCAATCCAAAATGTTCTCTCTCTCGCTGAGCTCAGCATGTTTTCTAATTCTGTTCTTCGTATGTCTATGCGTTTCTTCTGTCTTATCTGCCCCAAAAGATTGTATGCTCCTGGATGGAAAGGACAATAGGTTATCCAACCTGGCATTCAGTGCTGATTCAAAATCAGAAAGTGTAAACAAGGGGAGAACAATTGTTCAAAGCCCACCATAATTCATTTTATATTTATTTATTTATTTATTTTTGAGACAGGGTCTTGCCATCGCCAAGGCTGGAGTGCAGTGGTGCAATCACAGCTCACTGAAGCCTTGACCTCACAGGATGAATGTGATCCTCCTACCTCAGTGTCTCAAGTAGCCGGGACCACAGGCGCCCGCAACCACACCAGATTAAGTTTTTTTATTTTTTGTAGACAAGGGGTTTCACCATGTTGTCCAAGCTGGTTTGGAACTCCTGGGCTCAAGTGACCCACTCAAGTGCGGTAAGCCACCATGCCCGGCCCCACCATAATTAAAAAGTGGTTTTCTTTTTTTAAAGTGGGGGTTACAGCATATTAAAAAGTGACTTGGGCCGGGTGTGATGGCTCACGCCTGTAATCCCAGCACTTTGTGAGGCCGAGGCGGGCGGATGACGAGGTCAAGAGATCCAGACCATCCTGGCCAACATGGTGAAACCCCGTTTCTACTAAAAATACAAAAATTAGCTGGGTATGGTGGCGCACGCCTGTAGTCCCAGCTACTCAGGAGGCTGAGGCAGAAGAATCACTTGAACCCGGGAGGCGGAGGTTACAGTGAGCCAAGATCCTGCAACTGCACTCCAGCCTAGGGCAACAGAGCAAGACAGTCTCAAAAAAAAAAAGTGACTTGAAGGTGTTTCTCTGCCAAGTCATCCCTGCCCCAGGGATATAAGGTTTAAAGTTAAGGTAGCAAGGTGCCTCCACCTAACTCCAACTACCCAAGAGTCTCAAAACCTTCCCCTTCCTGCTCAGTGTTCTTTTATTTCCTTTTCAAGAAATGTGAACTGCTATAGCCAGAAACATGTTCCTTCAGCAGTGTTTGCAGATGGATCTCATGAAAGTTCAGAAAAGGGTGGTTCACTTCAAGCGGGAGACAGTGGAGGAACTCCACTATAAGGCGAAGTTTGCAAAGTCCCACTAGTTTGCTCTGAGAACATGAGACCCTTAACCTCTGGGTCATGTGTTTGAGGTCCATTTTGGTGCAGGCATCACCTGACGCTAAAAAAGGATCATTGTTTAGTGTGGGGTTCTTAACTTGGGATGCTTACATCCCCTTCCCCTACCTCAAGAGGTCCTTGGGTAGAATTCAATGGGATCCATGAATATGAATGACAAAAGAAACAAAACAATCTTTATTTTCACTAACATCTAACTGAAATTTAGCACCTCCTTTTATTATAAATGTAGGAAGCAAACCACAGTATTATTACTACTACTGCTACTATTACTACTACTACCTAGGAATTTATCATCAATAAAAATATTTTCATATCCTATTATAGTTATCTCAAAATACTGAGATTGCAGACATCTCAAAACATCATTTATACTCACCACTACTTTGAAGTAAGGCAGTATTAAATCCTCCACAAATCTTCCTATCTAATGTCAGTAAAGAAGCATGTATCTTGATATATCACAAATCTGGTTTTTTAATATTTTGATTATACTTCAATATAATTTTGCTTCCTTTGTAATGTTTTGTATTTTGTTTTATTCACTTAAAAATAAAAATACTCTGCCCGGCACGATGGCTCACACTTGTAATCCCAGCACTTTGGGAGGCAAGGCCGAGGCAGGCAGATCGCTTGAGCCCATGAGTTCGAGATCAGCCTGGGCAACTTGGTGAAACCCCATCTCTACAAAAAATATAAAACAATTAGCCAGGCATGGTGGCATGCACCTGTAGACCCCAGCTACTTAGGAGGCTGAGGTGGGAGAATCAACTGAACCTGGGGAGACTGAGGCTGCAGTAAGCCACGATCGCGCTACTGTGCTGCAGTCTGGGCAACAGAGTAAGACCATGTCTCAAATTTTTAAAAATATATATTCTGAGAAGGGGCTCCATAGTTTGCACAAATGAGTAGCAAAGGAGCTGTGACAAAAGAATCCCTGTAACTTGACGACAACAACAACAACAACAAATACCCTCCTTGCTCATAAGTTCCCACAAAGGCATTTATTTTATTTTGCTTAGGGTGGTGATAAATCATCCTTCAAAACATGCACACATTCATTTGTGAGCTTAAACTCTCCTCAATTTCTGATGCTGGTCATTTGCAGATCATTAGACCCAGAAGTGATTTTTAGAGACCAGGAATAGTTTCAATTAAATAATTCGTTGGGATTCTCTTGGACTTTTCAGTAACACGGGCCAATAAATTCCTTTCTCACTTGGAGTAATCCAAGTAAGGTTTTTGTCATTTGTACCCAATTGGGTTCTGACTAACACGGAACCCCTCTATATTGGTTGAGGCTGTTGAGGATTAGAGGAAGGTGGGAGACCATCTGGGTGGCTCATATCTGCATCAGGTTGGATTGTGTCCTAATACCAACAAAACATTGATAACACACCTATCATTCGAAGTTTCCAAGTGAGGTATTTGTAAATATGTTGTTTCATCTAATCCTCACAACAGGCTCTCCGGGTATGTATTATTCCCAACCTTTGTGGATGAAACAAAAAAAGGATTAGAACTTTGTATTTGTATCTAATCTAAACTCCCTCAATTTGTATTCATTCTGCTGAGAATTCCTCCTACCAGACAAACCCACTCTGGGAACTCCAAGTCATTCTTTAAGACTCAATTCGGCTACCACCCCTCTATGGAGCCTCCCTCCCTTCATCTTCCCCTCCCAAGTACAGCCCCTCAGGTTAAAGACACCTGCACATCCCTCCATCACAACACCTGACACATTGTGCTGTCTGCTTACTCCTGTATACCACCCCTCCCAGACTATGTCTTTCCCAAGGGCAAAAATATTTTGTATCTCAAGTACAATATCTGAGGCAAAGCAAGCACATAATAAATGTTTGATGTGAATAAATTTATTGGTCACCAACTATATGCTGGCTTTAAATCAAGTGCTAGAATACAAAAGTGACTCACAGTTCAGAGCAAATAAACAAGAATTCATTGAATGCTACATAGTCCTAGGCATTGCAGATACAGGTAAAACACAGGTCTGACTTAAAGAAGCTTACTCTCTAGTTGGAGGCCGTGACATGTAAACGGAAAATTTCACTAGAATTTAATATATATATTCTAGAATTATCTATGGGAAAGGAGCACTTAATAGGTGGAGAAGAGTGGTAGGGATGGGGTGTCAAGAAAGGTTTCTGAAGATGCCATCTGGACTGAATCATATCACAAGAGAAAGAGTAGCATATTTAAATCCTGAGTGAGTAGAGAGAGTGAACAAAATCAGAGAACAACCTCAGCGTAGAAACCTAGGGAATAGGCCAGGCGCAGTGGCTCACGCCTGTAATCCCAGCACCTTGGGAGGCCAAGGAGGGTGGATCACCTGAGATCAGAAGTTCGAGACCAGCCTGGCCAAGATGGTGAAACCTCATCTCTACTAAAAATATAAAAATTAGCCAGGTGTGGTGGTGCATGCCTGTCATCCCAGCTACTCAGGAGGCTAAGGCAGGAGAATTGCTTGAACCTGGGAGGCAGAGGTTGCAGTGAGCTGATTGCGCCACTGCACTCCAGCCTAGGCGACAGAGTAAGACTCCGTCTCAAAAAAAAAAAAAAAAAAAAGAAGAAAAAAGAAAGAAAGAAGAAAGAAACCTAGGGAATAGTCAATGTGCAGCCCATGAAGGAACTTCCAAAAAGTGTGAGTAGAATCAGGAGAGTTAGCAAGGCCAAGGGAGGAAGAACTTTACAAGAGTACAAAATCAGCAGTGCCAAATGCAGCAGAAAGGCCAAACAAGATTAGACCTAGAGTGTATTCCATGAATTTAGCAACTGGCAAGTCCCTAGTAACTTTGGCAAGAGCAATTCTACTGGAGTAGTGGAGGGGGCAGAAGCCAGATTGCAGTGAAATGGCGAGTAAACTGGAGGTGAGAATGAGAAATAGTGAATGCAGAAAGCTTTTACAAAGGTTGGCTGAGAGAAGAGCAATAGGGCAATGGCTAAAGGGTGATGAAGTTTTAAGAACTTTTTTTTTTAGTCTTAACTAATTCTTTCCTTCCCACCCCACACTACTCCCAAATGGACAAATTTCCATCTGGGCACCTAAAATTCCCACTCTGCTGCAAGCTCCTTAAGGACAAGTCTTGGGTCTGCATCATCCTTTTAGTCCACACATTTCTCTGAACATGGTATTCAACAGGATCTGTTGAATGACTGACTGAATAAATGAATGAATGAATGAAATGCAAATTCAGCACAGGTGGTAACAGGGAAATGAAGGGATCTACTGGGATACAGCTATTGTCTGTTCTTCTTTCATGGGAATTTGTGCTTGTCTGAAAATTCAGGACCACAAAGTAAACAAATCCAAGCAATCTTCTCTCACTGATGCTTATAAATGTTTGGCCCAGGAAGGCAGATGTAGATAGAGCCCAGCTTAGATTTTGGAGCCTGGAAAACAGATCTTCGAGATCAAGGGTCCCTTCATTCTCAGGAGCTGTTCAAGTTCTTGGGATTGGCAGATCTATATTGGACTCTTAGTGCTGCCATTACAGTTTCTGTAAATTATTTAACCTACCTAAGCTTCAGCGTCCTCGTTGGCAACTTGAAGATACCCATAATAGCATCTACCTTACAGGGCTTCAGGAGGATAAATGAGACCCAGAAATGAAGCGCTTACCATGGTGCTTGGCAAATAGTACTCAATGTCAACAAAATAAGATAAATAAAGTACTATTAAAATGAATAAAAATATCCATTTCAGGTGATGCGTTCCAGAAGAATTGGGCCTAAGTCAAATCTCACTTAAAATATAGAAAGAAAACTTGGTCCTTAGAACTCCTTAGAAATGTTTTACAAAAGTAAGTGAATAATTAGCCCCAACTTATCAATCCACATTTTTTTTCATTTTTTTTTTTTTTTGAGACGGAGTCTGGCTCTGTCGCCGAGGCTAGAGTGCAGTGGCGGGATCTCAGCTCACTGCAAGCTCCGCCTCCCGGGTTCACGCCATTCTCCTGCCTCAGCCTCCCGAGTAGCTGGGACTACAGGCGCCCGCCACCACGCCTAATTTTTTTTTTTTTTTGTATTTTTTAGTAGAGACGGGGTTTCACCGTGTTAGCCAGAATGGTCTCGATCTCCTGACCTCAGGTGATCCACCACCCTCAGCCTCCCAAAGTGCTGGGATTACAGGCGTGAGCCACCATGCCCCGCCCCACATTTCCATATATCAGATTTACTGAAAAACTTTTTTTTTTAATTTCCCCTATCCGAGTGGACCCGCCCAATCAAGTCAGTTAACTTTCCTTGGCCGGGGGCGGAACCAAGGTGTTGCGGTAATTTCCTGGCCTGCCACAACTGCTTGCTTGCGTAAGGGCGCCTTTGGGTATGTTGCCATTCTAATGAAAATTCAGCTCCAGCCCCGTCGGTGGAACAGATCCCGGGCACCACTGGGAGAGACTAGATGTTTCAAAAGCCTGCCACCCAGCAAGCAGGCCGCGCAAAGGGCAGGAGTTCGGAACCAAGGCAAACTAGGGGGCGGGGAGAAGAGATTGGCACCCGCCTGCTGAGATCTGCCAGCCTGACGCCCCAGGGGGATGGGTGCTCTCGCCACCCTTGCCCCACAGTGTCGGGCTCCGAGCCAGCGGGAAGCGCCAGTCCTAGCCGAGAATAGCAGAGGAGCGGGCGGGATGCGAGGGGGCTCTGGGCGAGGCGGCCGCAGTCTAACCTTTCCTGCTTAAGGCGACAGCACTCTGCGCCGTAACCGTATCTTCCAAGGCTGCAAGGTTAAGGCAAATGTCAGACGCCTCGGGAGGGGCGGGGGACGGGGAGAGGGAAGGCAGCGGCTAGAGACGGAGAGTCGGGCGTGACCTTGGGAGGCTCCGCGCCCGCACCTCCCCGCGCCCCGGGAGTCAGGCGAGCAGGTCTGCCGGGACCCGTGGCCACTTTCCCCAGCCCGGCGACCTCCGTCGGGCCTCCAGGCCAGAAGAGCGAGCGCGAAGGAGAGGGAGGAGCGGGAGGTGGAGACCGGGGCGGCAGCGCGCGGAAGCGGCCGGCCCCGAGCGAGGGAGGGCGCCGCGGCCCGCACGTCGCACACGCGCCAGGGTGCACAGCGGCGCGGGGCCGCGCATCTCTTACCCCGTTGGCGGCAGCGATGCGAGCGATGAGCTGGATGGCTTCCTTCATGTAGAACCGGCCGTCCCCGCCCACCACCAGCGTGGCCTCCTGCCGCTGCGCCGGCTCCACGGTGGAGATGATACTCTGGATGAAGTTCTCCGCGTAGTTGGCGCTGCTCTGGAACACCTTCACCCGCTTCCGCAGCCCGCTCGTGCCCGGCTTCTGGTCCGGGTACGCCTGGGTCTTAACTGTCACGATCTTCACCATGGTGGCGACTTGCTGCCGGGGGTCAGAGCGGCGGACTTGGCTGGCGGAGGGGCGGCCGGCTGAGGCTGCAGCTGCTCTGGGGTGAGGGCACGGCGGATGGGGGCTACGCCGCACTCTAGGCCGGCGTTTGGCCCTCCTCCTTAAAGGGACAGGGGACAGGGCCCTCCCTCTGCGCCAGCCCACCTCCTGGCAGGTCCGGCGGGAGGGGAAAGGGGAGCGCCGGTCTCTAGGCCTCCTGTGAAATGGGTGGAGCCTTACTGATTTACTCTCCCCTTCGGAATCCTATCCACTGTAAAAAGAGGCCCGCAACTCCTCCCCTAAGTGTTGGGGCAGAGGTTGGGGTAGGAACCCGGTCACAGGGCAAGGACGTGAGGCAGGGTGGAAAAAAGTACAGGGTAGAATGATTTCCAGTGGTTTGGCGAATGCATCGTGTGTAAATAGCTTTCTGGAAACCTGCTGGGAGGGTCAGAAGTGCCAGCCCCAGCTCGATTTCATGAGTCGTAATTCTTTCTATTTCTCCCTAAATGTGAGGGCATTTGAGTTCCGTAAAGGAGTCGACTCCAAATGTTTCCTGCTGCACCACACACTTGACTACCATTGGTGACGGTGACTTAGCTATGACTTGCTGAGTGTAGTGTTTCTAAACCTTACTAAACTATGGGTTTTATTTTTCCCCTTTTTATGCTTACAAAACTGAAATTCAAAGAATAAAATGCCTTGTCTCATTGCCACACAGCTAAGTCCATGCGGGAGGCCAATTCAGGTGGTCTGGCTCCAAAACCAGGGCTCTTCCCATGATTTGCCCGCTGTGACACCAGGTTGGCAATTAGGAAATGTACAAGCAGGACTTGACAAATGTAGGAGCAAATATATGGTAAGGATAAGTATGAACACCATCAAAATTAGCCAGTTACTCATGTAATAGAAATAAAGTGAGGAGATCAACAAACAAGGACTGACATGGCTGGAAAAGTTTCACGGGGGATAGCAAGGTCAACCAAGGGGATTTGATTATTAAGTAGGAATCTTCAGTCTTTCTTGCTTTTCGGTTTAGTATCTCCCTTAATTTGATGAGAGTGATTGTCTCCTCTGTTCAAGAAACCTGTCATTTTGGTAAAGTGGCAAAAAACTTGGCTTTACAAGATGTGTGCTCTTGGGAAAGTTAGTTAATGTCCGTGGGCATCAATTTCCTTACTGTAAAATAAACATATCACCTATTTTGGAATATTTTTGCAAGATTTAATGGGGTTTTGTATGTCAGAAATTCTCAATCATGGATACACAGTAGAATCCTACTGTGACCCATGCTCACAGTAGAATTACTTGAGGTGGTTTCTAAATGACCCAGTCCAAACAAATTCAATCATAAGCAGCTGTTAGAAGTAAATCATCTAGCCTGGTGCCTGAAACATAGAGGCCTTCAAAAATATTAGCTCCCCTTCCCCAATTCCAAAACCAGAGCTTATCATTCACCTGTGAATTATATTCTTTTGGTAGTTAATTGGTATGTCTTGATCAAGCAGGGAGGCGAACAGACCCATGAGTGCAGACTCTCACAAACCAAGTGTTGATATACATGCTCATATAGTACATGTTATGTAGATACAGTGTGTTGATGTCACTATAGATGAGTTTCGGTGGCAAATATTATGTGAAAACGGAACCCTGGACTGCTAGTAATGAGTTCTAATATTTGCACAGGAGTTTACAGAGCAGTGTAATCTTGTGAATTAAATAGTATAATCAAGCCCATTTTATAGAAGAGAGAATTGAGGATTGAATGGTGAATGTAATCAAGGTTATCTAACTCCACAAAATGAAAATATAGCATAGATTCACTGAGCCTTCAAAATACCTACCTTAGAGTTGTATGGTTTAGATAGTGAATATACAGCTCCTACCACAGTGCTAATAAGTAAGTCATCAATAAATGATAACTTGCAAAGTCACGGGCCCAAATTCAGATCTCATGCCCTTTCTATATTCTTCAGTATCTTTGGAAATATGGGGCTTTTCATTTAAGAGGAATTGATCTATACTTCTCTCACCCCAGAAGTTGTAACAATTAGCTTTAACTGCATAACACACCAGTCTAAATCTGAGTGGCTTAAGACAACCCCCATTCATGATTATAGTTCATGATTCTATGAGTTAACTGGCAGTTCTGCTGTTCTGGACAGGGTTACTGTGGCCCCTTATACAGACCTAACATGATCCCCATGTTCCTTGCCTCCTGATAATCATGCCTTTATGCAATCCCCTTGTATTACAGATTGAGTATCCCTTATCCGAAATGTTTGGTACGAGAAATGTTTCAGATTTTAGATTGTTCTGGATTTTGGAATGTTTGCATTACAATGGTTGTGCATCCCAAATCCAAAAATCCCAAATTCAGAATGTTCCAATGAGCACTTCCTTTGAGTGTCATGTTGGCACTCAAAAAGTTTTGGATTTTGGAGCATTTTGGGTTTGGGATTTTTGGATTTGGGATACTCAACCCGTACTTTTCTACTGCTGTATGACAAATTACCACAAACTCAACAGCTGAAAACAACACCCATTTATGATGTCACAATTCTATAGATAAGAAGTCCCAATTCTATAGATCAAAAGGTTTGGCCAGGTTCAATCCTGGTAATCACGGATATATAACAGCTTATAAACATCAAGGAGAAAGTATTTTGACCTTCATTACATTCTTTTTAAGGCAAGCACACCTGTTTAAACTGATTTGTCTATAGCCAGTTGGTTTAATTTCATTGAATTCTTCCCAGAGCCTCAAGATAAGAACCCACCCAAGCTTGGTGCGTTCTTATCTGGAGCCTCTGGGAAGAACACCTTGATTTGAAGTCAAGAGCCAAGCTGGCTTCTTATCTGGAGGCTCTGGGAAGAATTTCTTTCAAGTGTTAAAGATAAATAAAAATAGAGGCCCCAGTTTAGATATTTTAAGTCCAACCACCCATAGCCAGGTAGCCAAAACTTAAGTCCTCCTTATTTCCCTGAAACACTTGCTCTAGACATAAACAAAACACAAAATGTCCTTGACAGTGTGATTCAATGAAATTAAACCAATCAGCTATAGACAAATCAGCTTAACAGCTCTACTTGCCTTAAAAAGAATGTAACGAAGGTCAAAATACTTCCTCCTCAGTGTTTATAAGCTGTACTGTAACTGCTGTGAGCTGGGTTTCTTGCCACTTTTGGTTAGATGTCTTCCAGTTTGTAAACTGTTCTTTGTATGCACGCTAAACTTTTAAAAATTTTTAAAGTTTGATCTGATTTTAACACAGCACATTCAGATTGCTGGCAGGATCTATTTCCTTGCAGTTGTAGGATTGAGGTCCCCATTTCTTAGATTAGACCTACCTGGATAATCTCCCTTTGTAACCTGTTCATAGGAGTAATGTATCATCGTATTCACAGGTTCTACTCACGTTCAAAAATTGACTTGCAGAGATTTCCAAGTTGTAGTATTTATGAAAAGCAACAGAAGGAGTCTTATTCCCCTGTGGGTAGCACTGAAATCGGGAAAGAAGCCATTGGACCTGATGAGCCCATACAGACAGAAATGAGAGAATTACTGGCATTGTGGACCAATGACCAAGAATAAAACAGGATGATTGTATGCCTGCATAGACATTTGATATCAAAGGCTAGATGTTTTTCCCAAATGCTTTGGCACTCTATAAGCTAAGTGTACTTAATCATGGCCCCAGATGGGCTATCTCAGTGAAATGAAATAGAAATAAAGATGAATTCTGAAAAAAAAAATTATTTCCTAATCACCTAACTCTGTCAACCGAGATTTATATCTGCTCACAGAAATCTGAGTCTCTGCCACCTGAACAGAATGAAGTTTTGAAAACATTAAGTTGTTAAAGAAAAAGTAAGTTGTCGTTCTGGTATCATTAGATTATGGTGAGGTATTTATTCCTTTTATCTGTTTTCTAATTCATATTTTTTCATGTTCATATAGTATAACTACTTTTATTAATTCTAGTAAAAATCCAAGATGTGGGTCAAAGATTTATCAAAAGATATTCTAAATCAGAATTACTTATAATATGGGAATAGTAAATGGTACAACATAAACAGAAGAAACAAAATTGTATACATATTATCCCACTTGAGTGTTTTTTCAAGAAATACACACAGACATACACACACATACAAACACATAAAGGACTGGAAGGAAATATACCAAGATATGCAACAATGATTACCACTGAGTTGTAAGATAGGGCAATGTTTATTTTCTTTATATTTTATCTGGATTTTCCAGGTTTTCTATAGGGAATTTGTATTATTTTTAAAATGATAAGTAAATATTATGTCTTTTCCTTTTCTTTGAAATACCTTTTAAGTGGTAATCCATACTTTTTTTTTTTTTTTTTTGGAGACAGTCTCACTCCATCACCCAGGCTGGAGTGCAGTGGCACAATCTTGGCTCACTTCCACCTCCACCTCTGGGATTCAAGCAATGCTCGTGTCTCAGCCTCCCAAGTAGTTGGAATTATAGGCACATGCCACCATGCCCAGCTAATTTTTGTATTTTTAGTAGAGATGGCGTTTCGCCATGTTGGCCATGCTGGTCTGGAACTCCTGACGTCAAGTGATCTGCCTTCCTCAGCCTCCCAAAGTGCTGCAATTACAGACATGAGCCACCACACCCGGCCCTCATTATTTCATTAATGAATTATTCTTTATCATTTAGATATATTCATTTGTGTATTGATTCATTAACTCTATAAATATGTTTTGAACTTGTACTAAATGACAGCTCTTTGAAAGGTGTTTGATGAATAAGACAAAATAGTCTTGGCCGGGCGCAGTGGCTCACGCCTATAATCCTAGCACTTTGGGAGGCCAAGGTGGGCAGATCATGAGGTCAGGAGATCGAGATCATCCTGGCTAACAGGGTGAAAACCCATCTCTACTAAAAATACAAAAAATTATCCAGGTGTCGTGGCGGGTGCCTGTAGTCCCAGCTACTCAGGAGGCTGAGGCAGGAGGATGGCATGAACCCGGGAGGTGGAGCTTGCAGTGAGCCAGGATCGCACCACTGCACTCCAGCCTGGGCAACAGAGCGAGACTCCGTCTCAAAAAAAAAAAAAGCAAAATAGTCTCTGGTCTCACAGATCTTGCAATATGTTGCAGGAGACAGATACTGAATAATAAATCATAATTGTGATAAGTGCAACAAAGAAGTATAGGTGCTGCTAGATTGTAAATAGAAGGATCTATCATTGGAGAGAGTCACGGACAATATCCTGGAGGAAGTGCTATATAAGCTGAGGGATAAAACAATGAGTAATAGTACCTGGCCAGGTGAAAAGAGAGGAGGAGCATTTCATTCCAGAAAGAACGTTAAGGGAAGTTTAAAGTAAGAAGGAATCTAGTGTCATCAATAACTTGAAAAAAGACAGTGTAACTGGAGTATAAAAACCTCGGGGTGGAATGGTAGGTCTGATCATATTGGGCCTTGTAGGGGATGTCAGGTGTTGAGATCTTTATCATAACAGCAGTGAACAAACAAAAGCATTTTGTTTTCATTGTGGCAAAACATAGTAACAAAATTTACCATTTTACTGATTTTTAAGTGTACATTCAGTGGCACTAAGTACATTCACATTGTTGTGCAACCATTGTACCATCCATCTCCAGAACATTTTCATCTTAGCAAACTGAAACTCTGTACCCATGAAACAGTAACTCCCCATTCCCTCCTCCCTCCTACCCCTGAAAACCACTATTCTTTCTGTCTCTATGAATTTTACTATTCTCAAGTACAATCATATTTATCCTTCATTTGCATTCCAATTGCAATGATTTAAAGAAATGTATTTACTATAGGATAGCAATCTTTGATGACTGCAACAAATAATCAGTGGTATGTATGTGAAATTTATAATAAAAAAGATGTATGGAGTTTATAATGAAAATACTGGATGGTGAAGTGGGTGATATAGTGGCATTAACATTTAACAGTTATTAGTTACATGGCTTATGTAGAAACCAATTATCAAAGTAAGAAATATTGAAAAGTAATTCATTAACAACATGTAGACAAAGCCTTAGCAGGCACCTATTTGGCATACAATAAAAGCATGTATCAGGTTATTGTTAAAAACAAAACAGCTCTGTATCTATGTATCCTCATCTTCCTGTCTGGTGGTGTCAAGTAATGGTGGAATAATCTATATTGAGGAATATTGAGGATGTCTCCAGTTTAGGACTAGAATGTCCTAAACTAGTCTCTAACTAGAGACCAGTCTCTCAGTTAACAGAGCTCTAATAGAGTAAGTCAGTTGTAAATAATCTTCTATAAGAATGTACAGTTATTTGTAACTGGAAAATAATTGACAATTCCATATCAACCCAAATTAATGCTGAACAATATTGCAAATGTCATTTTAGTTCATTTATGCAGTCTAAATCATAGGTTCTTCTTGACTGCAGATTTAGTTTATTAAATCCTGATCTATTTGTAATTTGCTGAAATGACTAGTTCCTACATATGGAAGCAATATGAAACCGATGTCCATTTGTATCCATAAGTTATTCAGGTGTTTAAAACTTTTACTTGAATAAAAGTTAATAGATATCTGCATGCTGTGATTCTGAAATTAAGTTTGTTCCTGTGCCAAAATAATAATAGTTTCTGAATTCATGTTTCAGTGTCAAGTGGTTATCCATGAGGCTATGTGTGAAAAGGATTGATATATGTGATAAATTGGACTTTTTCCTTAGAATTCATTTTTGGAATCTTCTATAAAGGATATCAGTCTGAATTAATTCATATGAATATTTGATATGCAAATATTAATATTTCAAATGGCAAAAGATAAGATTTTTAAAAATACAGATTGTGAAGGACATTTTTCAAGAGATAATGAATGTCTTCATTTTTCCATTTCATCAGTATTCTTGATTCCTTGTTAGATGCTGTGGTAGGTTAAATAATGGCTCCTAAAAGTTATACATTTCCTAATCCCCAGAATCTGTGAGTGTTACCTTATATGGCATAAATGAGTTTGCAGATATAATTAAGAATCTTGAGATGGAAAGATTATCCTGGATTATCCAAGAGGGCTCTAAATGCAATTACAAGTGTCCTTAGAAGACAGAGAAAGGGGGACATTTGACTGCAAAAGAGGAGAAGGCCAAGGAGGCAGATTGGAGTGATGTAGTCACGAGCCAAGGAATGCTGGCAGACACCAAAAGCTGGATGAGACAAGAATTCAGTCTCCTTTAAAACTTTCCAAGGAAGCACCACCCTGTCGTCACCTTGATTTTGGCCCAGTTATACTGATTTTGAACTTCTGGCCTCCAGAACTGTGAGAAAATAAATTTCTGTTGTTTTAAGCTACCAAGTTTGTGGTAATTTGTTACAGCACTTATAGAAAACTAATACAGATTGATATCGTTTGGCTGTGTCCCCACCCTAATCTCATCTTGTAGTTCCCATAATCCCCACATGTCATGGGAGGGACCTGGTGGGAGGTAATTGAATCATAGGGGCAGTTAACCCCATGCTGCTGTTCTTGTGATAGTGAGTGAGTTCTCACAAGACCTGATGGTTTTATAAGGGGCTTCCCCCTTCGCTGGGCACTCATTCTCTCTCTTGCCGCCCTGTGAAAAGGTGCCTTCTGCCATGATTGTAAGTTTCCTGAGGCCTCCCCAGCCATGCAGAACTGTGAGTCAATTAAACCTATTTTCTTTATGAATTACCCAGTTTCAGGTATTTCTTCATAGCAGCATGAGAACAGACTAATACACAGATGCTTTAATTTTATGGAGGGCTATGAGCCACAAAACTTACGGCTTGATCCTCTGGAGGCCTAAAGCATGATTTCAGGTGACAGCAAGAGACAGAATAAGGAAAAAAAAAAAAAGGCTATCCTAAGGCTCTACAATCAATAAACACCAGAGAAATATATGTCATGTGTAGCACAAGTGAAGGAAGGAATCAAGAAAATCACGGAGGTAAATATCTCCAAATTATTATCTTGCTTAAATTATCTGAAAAACTAAGGTCAAAAATGTTTTTCTCCTTGAATTGTCTAGGAAACATAGTTCTTTGTTTATTCACTATGTAGAATTGCTGCAGTGTACTGGGAGTGTTCTGTATGCCACCTTGAGATTCTGAATGCAGTCTATCAGAACTAGTTTAGAATTGGCTGGTATTAGCAATTTTTCCTCATGACAGAACTGTTTTTCTTTTTTCCCTTGATATCACTTCCCTGGATATGATTCTTAGGTTCTGTTATTTTTCTTAATTTTGAAACCTTCTTTGAAATACTTTTATTCATACCTTCACTTACTCTCCCTTTCACCCATCTGTTCGTTTTCAAACCACCTATCAAATTTTTACTAAGCACATAGTACAGGATAGTCAGTTAGGTCCCAGATTAGCCAACCAAAATAAGATCCCTGCACTCCAGAACATTAAAATAGGGAAATCTAGACATGTACACAAATTAATAAAATATACAAAGTATAAGCTACAAAAAGGTACTGATTTTTAAAGCTAATATTAAAAAGCAAGATCTTAATAATCTAAGCTTCTACCTTAAGAAACTAGGAAAAGAACAAGTAATCCCAGGGTAAGCAGAAAGAAGGAATGAATAAAGGTAAGAGCAGAAATCAACAAAATTAAAAACAAAAAAAGAGAAAATCAATAAAACTAAATAAAATCAATAAAACTTTTCTTTGAAAAGATCAATAAAAATGACAAACCTCCAGCAAGACCAACAGAGAAGACACATTTTATTAATATCAGAAATGAAAAAGGGTATCACTACAGACTGCATTGACAATTTTAAAAAATTCTATGCACATAAATTTGACAACTTAGATAAAATGGACCAAATGCTCAAAAGCTACAAACTACCAAAACTCAACCAAGAATAGGTAAACTGAATATCCTGTAGCTGTTAAAGAAATTGAATTTGTATTAAAAAAAAACTCTTCCAAAGTAAATCTTCATGCCTAGATGTTTCTAATGAGAAATTCAAGTGAACATTTAAAGAAATAACACCAATTTTACAGTCTTTTCCAGAAAATGAGAAAGCATTCCCAACTCATCTTATGAGGCCAGAATTACTCTGATACCCAAACAAGACAAAGACATTTCCAATTAAGAAAACTACAGACCAACATCCATTTTATGCAGTCACAAAAATGCTCAACAATGTACAGTTGACCCTGAAATAATATGGGGGTTATGAATGCCAACCACCCCCACAAGTGGAAAATCTATCCATAACTTTTGACTCCCCCCAAACTTAACTACTAATAGCCTATGTTGACCAGAAGCCTTATGGAACATAAACAATAAAGTTAGCTAGAGAAAGGAAAATGTTATTTGTTACCATAAGAGAACATATATTTACTGTTCATTAAGTGAAAGTGGATCATCATAAATCTTCATCCTCATTATCTCCATGTTGAATAGGAGGTGGAAGAAGAGAAGTTGGTCTTGCTGTCTCAAGAGTAGCAGAAGCAGAAGAGGCAGGCACACTTGGTGTAACTTGGAAATACACTGTAATTTTTTTCTTTTTTCAAGACAAGATCTTGCTCCATTGCCCAGGCTGGATTGCGGTGGTGCAATCATAGCTCACTGCAGCCTCGAACTCCTGGGCTCAAGTGATCCTCTGGCCTCAGCCTCATGAGTAGCCGGGACTATAGGCGTGGGCCACCATGCCCAGCTAATTTTATTTTTTGTAGAGACAATGTCTTACCATGTTGCCCAGGCTGATCTCGAACTCCTGTCCTCAAGCAATCCTTCCACCTCAGCCTCCCAAAGTGCTGAGATATAGGCATGAGCCACCACACCCGGCTACACTGTAATTTTTGTCTGACTTTTTTGCTTTCTCATTTCTCTAAAAATGTTTCCATACAGTACAATCCATCTTCCACTGTTTGCTTTAGTTTCCATGTTGCAAAAGAAGTCAAAAGTGATCTTGAATAATCAGAACCCTTATGCCAGACTGTCTCATGTCATTTTGTTTCCTGGCACTGCTTCTTCTATGTCTTCTTCCACATCATTTGGCACTGGTTCAGAATCACTCAACTCTCTCCTGTTGTCTTAACTCCTCTGGTGCGGTGTCTTCAATTTCTCCAAGATCCATATCTTAAAACCTTTCACCTCCCACTTTTTTTTTTTTGCCATATCCACGTCTTTCATTTCTTTGATTAGGTCTGTCATAAATTCTGTGAAATGATGCACAACATCTGGACACAGTTTTCTCCATCAGGAATTTATTGTTTCAGGTTTGATGACTTTCATGGCTTTTTCTGTAGCATAATCAATGGTATTATCTTTATAGACTTTTATGATGTCCTTTTGTTATTGTTGTTTTAATCTTTCAGTCTTTTATTTTTATACAGTTTTCTTTTCTAAAAGGCCATCTCGGCTTCATATCATGGTTTCTCTCTATTGGGGGTTCTCATCCATAGCGTTGACATTCCTTTCCACAGAGTACCTCCCATGTGAAATGAGCCTTAAAGGCCCTCATGACCTCCAATCTATAGGTTGAATTAGGAACCTTGTTTTGGGGAGCAAGTAGACCTCATTGACACCTTCAGTGTTGAATCATGGGGTTCCGTGTGGCCAGGGACATTGTGCCAGATCAAAAAAACTGTAAAAGGTGGTCGCTTACTGGCAAAGTACTTCCTGACTTCAGCAACAAAGCATTGATGGAACCAATCTAGAAAAAGGGTTCTCATTGTCCAGACCTTCTTGTTGTACAACCAAAAGACTGGCAGCTGGTGTTTATCTTTTCCCTTCAAGGCTGCGGAGGATAGGGCGTTGAAGGGGGAGAGTTTAGCAGCTTTATAGATAAGGGCAATCTTGATAATAAATGTGACTGCATTCATAAAATGGTAGAGTTTGTTATCCCTTCCTGCCTTAAATCCTGGTGCTTGCTTCCCTTACTTACTAATAAATGTCTTCTGTGGCATGTTTTTCCAGAATAGGGCACATTAGTCTGCATTAAAAACCTGTTCAGGCAGATATCATTCCTCCTCAATGATTTTCTTAATAGTATCTGAGAACTCATCTGATCCTTCTTTGCTGGCAGAAGCTGCTTCTCCTGTTATCTTGACACTTTTTAAGTCAAACCTCTTTCAAAAATTATCAAACCATCCTTTGCTGGCACTAAATTTTTGAGCTTTATATCCTTAAACTTCCTTTTGCATGGCTGGGTGCGGTGGCTCACGCCTGTAATCCCAGCACTTTGGGAGGCCGAGGTGGGTGGATTACCTGAGGTCAGAAGTTCGAGACCAGCCTGGCCAACATGATGAAACCCCATCTTTACCAAGAATACAAAAATTAGCTGGGCATGGTGGCATACACCTGTAGTCCCAGCTACTCGGGAGGCTGAGGCAGGAGAATTGCTTAAACCCAGAAGGCAGAGGTTGCAGTGAGCTGAGATGGCACCACTGCACTCCAGCCTGGGAGGCAGAGCGAGACTGCATCTCAAAAAAACCCAAAAAACTTCCTTTTGCTTTGTCATATAATGACTTCACTTTTTTTAAAATCCTGTTAATTTACAGGTATGACTTCCTTATAGCAATCCTGTATCCACATAAAAGCTGCATTTCCAATATGAGATGAAAAGGTATTTTGCAAAAAGGGCAAGGTTTTCATGCCTGCTGGCATAGCTGCAGCAACGGTGTCATGAATTTCCTTTTCTGTTTTTACAATGGTCCTTATGTTTTCTTAATTTATCTTGAAATGGCAGGCAACCACATCTGCAAACCTCAATCCACAATGCATATCAAGCAATTCAACTTTTTCTTGTAATGTCATGACTTTGCTATGCTTCTTAGGAGCACTTCCGGCATCACTAATGTCACTAGTAGCATTTTGAATGGGTCCCATAGTGTTAGACAAGGTTTACAATATTCCATTAAATACAATGAAAAATACATAAGAACTATGAGATCATTTCTTTACTTTGATATGCAATTTACTGGAGAGACAAGCTGCTCTCACAGTTTAGCATCACAGCATGCAGTGTTTTCAGTGGATACTCACAACACTTGAGTTTACTGCAATAGCAGCAGGAGGTAGCTATGAAATTATTACAATACTGCAATATGTACTACAGTTAATTTTATACAGTTATGATTTAATACTGCATCTTTACGTTTGTTTACGTTTGTCTCGACTATGAATGGCACCATGTGTAGTCTGTGTTTATATGCCTAAATTTTGATAAATTTTAACTTTTTATAATAGATTTTATGTATGCATAGATTTTATGTAGTAAATGGTAAAACAGGCCACTATCTACATATATTTTATGCATTCATGACATACCTAACTTTTTCTTGCTTTTTTGGTTATTTCTAGGCTATGCAGTGAGTTTTTTCAAAATGTCACAAATCTCCAAAAAATTTTCCAATTTATTTATTGAAAAAATCCACATATAAGTGGACCCATGAAGTTCAAACCCAATGTTGTTCAAGGGTCAACTGTATTAGCAAACTGACATCCAAAATATATAAAAAGAATAACATATCACAATTAAGTGGAATTTATCCTGGAAATGAAAGGCTGGTTCAAATTTGAAAATCAGTCAGTGTAAGGTACCATATTAACAGTCTAAAGAAGAAAAACCAACCATACAACCACATCAATTGAAGTAGAAAAAAATATTTGACAACATTGAGCATCCACCCTTTTTTTTTTTTTTTTTTTTAAGAGACAGGATTCTTGAATGCTCAGGCTCAAGTGATCCTCCTGCATGAGCCTCTTGAGTAGCTAGGACTACAGCCAGAAGCCACTGCTCCTGGCTCATCATCCATTCTTAATAAAAACTCTCAGCAAACTAAAGAGAAGTAACTTCTAAAACCTAATTAAGGGCATCTACAAAAACATCCACAGCTAATATAAAATAGTGGTAAAAGACTGAATGCTTTCCCCACTAAGATTGTGAGCAAGGAAAGGATATCCACTGTCATTGTTCTTATTTGATATCTTAATGGGAAGTCTTAGCCAATGCAATAAGGCAAGAAAAAAGACATAAAAGGCATATGGATAGGAAAGAAAGAAATGAAACTGTCCCCATTTGCAGATTACATGCTTTTCTAAGTAGAAAATCCCAAGGGATATATAAAACACAATAAAAAAAAACCTTCCTAGGACAAATAAATGAGTTTAACAAGGGTCTCAGGATATAAAGCCAACATATAAAAATCAATCATATTGTTACATATTAGCAATGCACAGCTGAAAACAAATAAAAATACAAACAGCTCATAAAAATAAAATATTTAGGTATAAATCTAATAAAGGATATATAGGATCTGTATGCTGAAAACTACAAAATGCTGATCAAAGAAATAAAACCTACATAAGTGGAGAGCAATACTATGTTCATGAATTGGAAGAGTCAACATAATAAACATGCCAGTTCCCCCCAAATGATCAATACAGTTAACACAATACCAGTTAAAATCCCAGCAGGATTTATTTTTTGTAGATATAAACAAGCCAGTTCTAAAATTTATATGAAAAGGGAAAGAAACTAAAATAGCTAAGATGATTCTGGAAAAGAACAATACCATTGGGGAAATCATGTTACCTGAATATAAGACTTACAATGAAGCTACTGTAATCAGGACAATGTAGTATTAGTGAAGGGAAAGACACATCGATCAATGGAACAGAATAGAGTTCAGAAATAGACTCATGCAAAGATATGGTTCTATATGACCAGTGAATTTTTCAAAAAAGGTACAAGAGCAATTTAATGGAGAAAGGATAATCTTTTCAACCGATGATATTGGAATAACTGACATCCATATGAAAAAAAATGGACCTCAACCTAAACCTCAGAACTCATACAAAAATTAACTCAAAATGCATCATACATATAAATGTATGAAGTAAAACTATACAACTTTTAGAAGAAAGCAGAAGAAAAATCTTTGTGACCTGGGGTTAGACAACGACTTCTAACTTGACACCAAATGCATAATCCATTAAATGAAAAACTGATTAATTGGACTTCATCAAAATGTAAAACTTTCACTCTCCATACGATCCAGTTAAGAGAACAAAAAGACTATCTACAGAAGAGAAGAAAATACTTTCAAATAACATATCCAATAAAAGACATATCCAGAATTTATAAAGAATCAAATGGTAAGAAAATGAAACTCAAAACTCAACCGTAAGAAAACAAATAACCTAATTTCAAATGGGCAAAAGCCTTGAAGAAGCACACCATCAAAAAGTATACTATGTATGCAGATGACAAAGAAGCCTATGAAAAGTTGTTCAACATCATTAGCCATTAGGGAAATACAAACTAAAATCACAATGAGATACCACTGCACATCTATTATAATGGCTAAAATAAAAAATGCAGACAATACCGAGTACTGATAAGGTTGCAGAATAACTGGAATTCTCCTACATTGCTGCTGGAAGTGCAAAATGGTACAGCCAATCTGGAAAACACTTTAGCGGTTTCTTAAAAAGTCAAACATATATTTACCATATGATCCAGCAGTACTACCTGTGGGTATCTACTATAGAGGAATAAAAACTTATGTTCATGTAAAAATCTGTAGATGAACTTTATAGCAGTTCTATTAATAGTTACCAAAAACTGGAAACCACCCAGCAGATGAACGCATAAACTGTAATACAATCATATAATAAAATACTACTCAGCAATAAAGGGAACTATTGATACATACAATTTGGATGATTGTCAAAGGCATTATGCTGAATAAAAGGATTCAGTCTCAAAAGGTTACATACTGCATGATTCCACTTATACAACATTCTCAAAAACAAAACTATAGTGATGAGAATAGAATAGTGGTTTCCAGGGGATACGAGTATGCACAGGGGTAAGATCATGGGGATGTGACTATAAGAAATAATGTGAGGGAGTTTTTTAGTGATGGGACTGCTCTGTATCCTGATTGTGGTGGTGGTTATATGAATCTATACATGTGTTACATTAATAGAACTGTGAAAGCTTCCCCCCAACCCACCAAAAAAGGGTCAAATTTACTGTATGATATTTTTTTTTATCTGAAATAAAAACCCCACAGGAAAAAAGTATTCATTTTAAAATAGAAGTTCAAGAAGTAGAACAGTTTCTTCTGGGCTGAGAAAAAAATTAAAGGTTTCATGAAGGATGAGGTATTTAAAAAATGTATGTTACAGGTACAGACTGTAATACTTGTTCACAATCTATCTTCTCTGATAGACTATGTATAATGAGGGCAGGAGCAGAGTCTGGCTTGTTCACCTCTATATAAGCAATAATTAAAGCAGTACTTTGCACACATTAGGGACTCAATTTATATATGATTGATCTATTGCTTGTGAGGCCGGGCACAGTGGCTCACGCCTGTAATCCCAGCATTTTGGGAGGCCGAGGCGGGCAGATCACGAGGTCAGGAAATCGAGACCGTCCTGGCTAACATGGTAAAACCCCATCTCTACTAAAAATACAAAAAATTAGCCGGGCCTGGTGGTGGGCGCCTGTAGTCCCAGCTACTCGGGAGGCTGAGGCAGGAGAACAGTGTTAACCCGGGAGGCGGAGCTTGCAGTGAGCTGAGATTGCGCCACTGCACTCCAGCCTGGATGACAGAGCGAGACTCTGTCTCCAAAAAAAAAAAAAAAAATGTATGTTAGAGGTACAGCCTGTAATACTTGTTCACAATCTATCTTCTCTGACAGACTATGTATAATGAGGGCAGGAGCAATGTCTGGCTTGTTCACCTCTATATAAGCAATAATTAAAGCAGTACTTTGCACACATTAGGGACTCAATTTATATATGATTGGTCTATTGCTTATGATATTAATAGGCAAAGATACAATAACATTCTAGGAAAAGTGAAAAACATTAGAAAATACCTTAAATTTCCATTTCCTCTCCTCTTTCTAAATCCCTCCTATCTCTTCAAGGTCACTTAAAGTTCAGTTACAGAATCAGGTTCCCCTGATTCTTCCAGCCCACATTCATTTTTCCAACTTGTCCAAACTTGCTCTAACACTGTCAAACTTAATCTAACATTTTAGTGTAGTACTACTTAGTATTTTAAAGACTATGCCTCATTTCCTTTAATAGTTATTAAAATGTGTCCTCTTTTTATATTATTTAAATTTTAAAATACATTATATTACATGAGTAAAAACAAATCAAAGCACTACTTAGCTTCAAACTAAACTTCATTCCTTCAGTCCTCCAACAGATTTTCATCTACTTTCATCTACATCCCCTAAATTGGTCAAGCCTTCCCCTCCTCTTCTGTTTCCATATTCACATCATTAGTTTAATGCTTAATGACTGGCATTTATTAAGATTTAATATTATTCCCTAATAGGTTAACATGTAACTCATTTCCTTAGCTTTCCTGTCCTGAGGACAGAGATGACACCTACTACTTATTTATTTTAACTAATTAATATGTAATAGATACATGCTAATTGGATGTCCCTGTGTACTATTCCCTAGCCTAGTCTACTCCTATTTTTACTTCTCTACTAAGAAAAAACTTTTTTTTCAAAAGCCAATTCTGGACACTTTTGTAATGGATATTTAAAAAGGCAGAGAGAAATTTACTTTTTAGTAATTCTGCATACTATATCAGAAATTGCCAGAAAGCTTACAATACTGGCATTCTGGAACCATTTCATTTTCATAACATGCTGACATTAGCCTGAATCAGATAACTGAACTTAAGCTGGCCTTGAATTTAACTTGCTTACTCTTGTATTCAATTGGAAAGGTAAGAATACAATTAAGAATATGTATTAAATGTTGAATATTTATCAACTGTGTCTAAAAGAAGTTGAAAAATATTTAATTTTTGAGAAATGGAACCATACTCCAACTCCTTTATCATATGTAAGTCTTTTTTGTTAAATATTCATATATATTTTTAGAAATGTATTGGGTGAAAAAAAAAAGGTACTCTTTTTTTTTTTTGAGTCTCACTCTGTCACCCAGGCTGGAGTCAGTGGCAGATCTCAGCTCACTGCAACCTCAGCCTCCTGGGTTCAAACGATTCTCCTGCGTTAGCCTCCCAAGTAGCTGGAACTACAGATGCACACCACCACACCTGGCTGATTTTTGTATTTTTAGTACAGATGGGGTTTCACCATATTGGCCAGGCTGGTTCGAACTCCTGATTTTGTGATCCGCCTGCCTCGGCCTCTCAAAATGCTGGGATTACAGGCATGAGCCACAGCACCCGGCCAAGAGCACTTATTATTATTTATTTATTTATTTGAGACAGAGTCTCTGTCACCCAGGCTGGAGTGCAGTGGGGTGATCTCAGCTCACTGCAAACTCTGCCTCCCGGGTTCAAGTGATTCTCCTGCCTCAGCCTCCCGAGTAGCTGGGATTATTACAGATGCCTGCCACCACGCCCAGCTAATTTTTTTTTTTAATTTTATTTTTAGTAGAGACGGGTTTTCACCAGGTTGGCCAGGCTGGTCTTGAACTCCTGACCTCAGGTGATCCACCCACCTCAGTCAGCCTCCCAAAGTGCTGGGATTACAGGTGTGAGCCACTGCACCCGGCCAAGAGTACTTATTATTAAAGAACAAACTGACTTTGGTCAAATATCACAAATATAGACAGCTTGTGAATTACTCATAAGAATTGAGGGTATCTTAGTCTCCATTTCTTTACACAGTGCTAGCCATGGGTAACAAGTAGAGACACTTCAAAGCAACCAAAATTATTTTCCCCCCTCAAACTTTGTTATTTTTTGTTTTGTTGTTGTTTTTGAGACAGAGTCTCACTCATGTCGCCCGGGCTGGAATGCAATGATGCGATCTCAGCTCACTGAAACCTCTGCCTCCAGGGTTCAAGCGATTCTCCTGCCTCAGTCTCCCAAGTAGCTGGGATTACAGGTGTCCGCCAGCACACCTAGCTAATTTTTATATTTTTAGTAGAGACAGAGTTTCACCATGTTGGCCAGGCTGGTCTCGAACTCCTGACCTCAGGTGATCTGCCAGCCTCAGCCTCCCAAGTGCTGAGATGACAGGCGTGAGCCACCGTGTCAGGCCTACCCCTCACACTTTCAATAATGATTCCTAGAGTTCCTGGCTCACACATTACCTCACCACATGAATCTCATCTATATCCTCTAAATCAGGTCCACTATTTGCTTTATTTTTCCTCAAATCATTACAGTTCTTTTTTCCCCCAGAAATTAAGCTAAGCTGAGCATCAAAGATAGGCTTTATAAGACTACGTAAACATAGCAGGGCTAACTTTGAATGCTCTTAAACTTGCAAACTCATGAAGACTCATTAGGAGAAGAAGACTTAGTATCCCCATTATAAATTAGAATATGTTCTCTAATAAGAATGGGTGTTGGCTGGGGGCAGTGTCTCATGCCTGTAATCTCAGCACTTTGAGAGGCCAAGGCACCCAATCGCTTGACCCCAGGAGTTTTAGAGCAGCCTGGGCAACATGGCAAAACCCCACCTCTACAAAAAAAAAAATATGAAAACAAGCTGGGTGTGGTAGCGTATGACTGTAGTACCAGCTACTCGGAAGGCTGAGATGGAAGAATCACCTGAGCCCAGAAAAACAAGCCTGCAGTGAGCTGAGAGCACCACTGCAGTCCAGCCTGAGTGACAGAGCAAGACTCTGTCTCAAAAAAAATGGGTGTTATATGCCTGAATATGCATATAGCCATAGTGTCCAATACAGTTTGCCAAAAGCAGTCTTAGAAGTCATAAAGGACCTAACACAGTGCAGAGAAATATAATACTATCCATCTCTCTAATAAATAAAATAATATGCTCACCCTCTGGTGGCCAAAATGGGAAATACACATCCATTTTCTTGGATTATATCCAAAATATTAGTGTAGTATATAATATATTAAGTTTCTGCTTCATATTTAACCTAAACCAAAAAGACTTTAAAAGGCCACTGACTTTTTAAAAAAAAGTCTACCCCAATATCTAATATAAAATCAATAAAATTACTAAATATAGTAATTTAAGAATATGTCATGACTCATATATATATATAACAGTACTTGATACTTAACCTTTAAATTTGTTTTAAAATATTAGCACTATAAAACTTTAAAGTTGGAAGGAGTTACAGTGATCATGTAAGTCTATAATTTAAAACTGCATGTTAGATAATTAGTTTTTTTAATTTGCTAATGAAATAAAAACATCTGGGTAAATAGAACTGAATAGTAATGAGACTTAATTTTTATATTTCTAGTTTTAATTTATAAATATGCTAAAGAATTCAGAAATATTCATACATGTAAATTCATTTTAATTTTCCACTCATTTTATCCAACTATCCTTCCAAGAGAGAATATAGTATATACTTTCTGCCCCACTCCACTACCTCTCAGCAAGCTGAACTCACTGCCTTAACTCGAGACCTCGCTCTCGCAAAAGGACTACGCGTCAATATTTATACTGACTCTAAATATGCCTTCCATATCTTGCACCACCATGCTGTTATATGGGCAGAAAGAAATTTCCTCACTATGCAAAGGTCCTCCATCATTAATGCCTCTTCAATAAAAACTCTTCTCAAAGCCGCTTTACTTCCAAAGGAAGCTGGAGTCATTCACTGCAAAGGCCATCAAAAGGCATCAGATCCCATCGCTCAAGACAATGCTTATGCTGATAAGGCAGCTAAAAAAGCAGCCATCAAAAGGCATCAGATCCCATTGCTCAGGACAATGCTTATGCTGATAAGAAAGCTAAAAAAAGCAGCTAGCGTTCCAATTTCTATCCCTCATGGCAGTTTTCTTCCTTCTCATCTGGCTACTCCCACCTACTCCCTCACTGAAACTTCCACCTATCTCTTCCCACACAAGGCAAGTGGTTCTTGGACCAAAGAAAATACCTCCTTCCAGTCTCACAAGCCCATTCTATTCTGTCATCATTTCATAACCTCTTCCATGTAGGTTACAAGCCACTAAGCCCGCCTCATAGAACCTCTCATTTCCTTTCCATCATGGGACTCTATCCTCAAGGAAATCACTTCTCAGTGTTCCAGCTGCAATTCTACTACCTCTCAGGGATTGTTCAGGCCCCCTCCCTTCCCTACACATCAAGCTCGGGGATTTGCCCCAGCCCAGGACTGGCAAATTGACTTTACTCACATGCCTCGAGTCAGGAAACTAAAATACCTCTTGGTTGGGGTAGACACTTTCATTGGATGGGTAGAGGCCTTTCCCACAGGGTCTAAGAAGGCCACCGCGGTCATTTCTTCGCTTCTGTCAGACATAATTCCTTGGTTTGGCCTTCCCACCTCTATACAATCCGATAACTGACCGGCCTTTATTAGTCAAATCACCCAAGCAGTTTCTCAGGCTCTTGGTATTCAGCGAACTGATGGTCTTTTAAAAACACACCTCACCAAGCTCAGCCACCAACTTAAAAAGGACTGGACAATCCTTTTACCACTTTCCCTTCTCAGAATTCAGGCCTGTCCTGGGAATGCTACAGGGTACAGCCCATTTGAGCTCCTGTATGGATGCTCCTTTTTAGTAGGCCTCAGTCTCATTCCAGACACCAGACCATCTTGGACTGTGCCCCAAAAAACTTGTCATCCCTACTATCTTCTGTCTAGTCATACTCCTATTCACCGTTCTCTACTCGTAAATGCCCTACTCTTGTTTACACTGCCGGTTTACACTGTTTCTCCAAGCCATCACAGCTGATGTCTCCTGGTGCTATCCCCAAACGGCCACTCTTAACTCCCTCTTAAAGTAAACAAATAATCTTTGCTGGCAGGGCTATGCTGAACCTCCTTGGGCACTCTCTAATTGGATGTCCTGGGTCCTCCCAATTCTTAGTCCTTTAATACCTGTTTTTCTCTTTCTCTTATTCCGTTTAGTTTTTCAATTCATACAGAACTGTATCCAGGCCATCACCAATAATTCTATAAGACAAATGTTTCTTCTAACAACCCCACAATATCACCCCTTACCACAAAATCTTCCTTCAGCTTAATCTCTCCCACTCTAAGTTCCCACGCCACCCCTAATCCCACTCGAAGCAGCCCTGAGAAATATCACCCGGCATTATCTCTCCATACCACCCCCAAAAATTTTCGCCGCCCCAACACTTCAACACTATTTTGTTTTATTTTTCTTTTTTTTTTTTTGAGACGGAGTCTCGCTGTGTCGCCCAGGCTGGAGTGCAGTGGCGCGATCTCAGCTCACTGCAGGCTCTGCCCCCCGGGGTTTACGCCATTCTCCTGCCTCAGCCTCCCGAATAGCTGGGACTACAGGCGCCCGCCACCTCGCCGGCTAATTTTTTGTATTTTTAGTAGAGAAGGGGTTTCACCTGTTATGCCCAGACCGTTTGTTCTTTAAAGAAGACCACCAGAGTCCAGAGTCAAAGCCAAGCGGCAAGGATCTTTACTACAAATTCGAACCTGGTCTCTCCATTCCACAGCATACAAGAGGGCCCTGAACAATGCGAGTGTTTGCTTTTTATAGCCTGAAAGTTACAGGGGAACAAAGGAATTCTTTTGGTTCCCGCTCTTTCAGTAAAACTTTGAATGGCTGTCTCCTTATCGGAGACTTTCCTGGTGGTGTTTGTACTGGGCTCAGGAAGTTTGAGAGATATATGGCGATATGTGGTGGGATGGGAGGATGGGATGTGTTTGTACTGGGCTTGTTTGTTTTGAGCCCGGGGCTGAGGAATGTGCCCGGCTCCTTTCACTCCCCCCTTTTCTTTTCAGGTATTTTTAGAGCCAATCTTGGGTCTTATAAGTCTGATTCTGTTTTAGCGTTTACATGTTGGTATTGGGCTCTGAGGACTATGAGTTGTACAGTGTCAAACTTTTCTCTAACAAACCGCAAAATTCTGTTAACAACACAAGGTCCTACGGTAAGCAGAAATAGTAGACTCAGCAGGGGTCCAAGGAAGGGGGCTAACAGAGAAAACATAGATGAGTTCCACCATTGGTCTGCAGCTGAAGCAAACTGCCGTGTTCTTACTTCTGTGCTTAACTTGTGTAACTGTTGGACCCGGTCTTCCACAAGCCCTGATTCATTTATGTAGAAACAACAGTCTTCCTTTAGAAACATACACGTACTTCTTTTTTCAGCAGTGAGTAGGTCTAAGGCCCTCCGGTGCTGCAAGGTTACCTGTGCTAGGGACGTGAGCTGTCGCTGGAGGGAGGCAAGGGACTTAGCTGACTCCTCCATAGCAACGGCAAATTGTTGGTACAGCTTGTTACTTTCTATAAGGGTGTGACCTAGGGCTTCCTTAGCCAGTCCGGCCGCCATGAAGGATGCGGTGAGGGAGATTCCTGCAATGAGGGGGAGAAATATGGCTCGTGCAGTTCTCGGTCTAGGGTCTGGGTGAATAACAGCACTAGTCCAGTTACTAGTATACCTTAGGAACCCGCCGGCAGTAAGTAGAGTTAACCGGGGAACTAAGGTGACAGGAAGACACAGTAGGTTGGTAACAGAGGGGCTTGATAGGTTTTTAGATAGTGTTCTATTACACCAGAAGAATATGCCTGACAGAGCCTTTAAGGTGATATTAGGGGGCGTTGCAGTGATGCTGCAGAGGCTGGAATTAGTTCCTGAGAAACAGTAGGGAAACTTTTCTTGACTGGGGTTTAGGTATAGTGGCACGTTAGGGATAGGGGCATATGAGAGGTTTCGGTGGTTGTTAGCTTGGGCAGAGGTGGAGGATCCTTATGGCAGGGGGACAGCGGTTAGCGGTGGATGCCTTAGAGTGGCACACAGAAAGCAGCCAGACAGGCTGTGAAGTCCTGTAAGGTTAGCAAGTTCTAATCTTTCTTGCAATAATTTTAACTAGGAAAAAGGATGTAAATCTTGTGTCAGGTGGTTTTCTTGTCGCTGGATATTTCTATGGACCAGGGGCCGTACCTGCACTAGACCTCGCCACAGATAGAGGTGACTGCTAGGCCATGTGGAGGCGGAGGAGTAGTATACAGCCTTGTGTTGAGGCGTGGTCCAGCGGGAGTTCCAGGGGTCTCTAACTATCTATGTATATGAAAGGTCTCTATCTCGTCTGCGATGGAAGGGCCATCTGGGATCTATCTGTTCTTTTTTCACTCTACTATTGGTATTTATGGATGTTACAATAGTTATAAGGGCAGCCAGCACTTTGGTGCCACCAAGAGTGCTTACAATTGTATTTAGTCTGATCATACTTGAAGCATATTATTGGTGCCACTGGTTTGGCTATTGGGAAATCGGTAAAATTTAGTAAAATTGGGCTATTGCACCCTGAGGAGGGGCAATCTGCACTGGCCACTAATTTCCTGGGCTTATGAGGTTGCCTAGGGTGGGTTTGGTTTTCATAAAGCCAGAATCTCCAGACAAAGGGATTAGGAGCTGGCTTTATGTTTTCCTTAGCAGCCACTAGGGCGACTAATGTTAGAGTTAGACTACTTAACTGCATGTTTGCAGTGAGCTATGCTGCCGGCGCAGGGTGAATTTTAAGGGGTTGTTCTTAGCTCTGTCCACAGTCTATGTGTCCGGTGCTTCAGCCGCCGCCGTGATTGGCCTTAGAAGGTCGGAGGTTGGGTCCACTGGCTTGACGTGGGTGTAGTGGATCCACGACGCAATGCCTTCTACCTTCAGGGCAGTGGGTGTGGTCAGGAGTACTTGGAGTGGTCCTTTCTACCTGGGCTCTAGGGTCTTTTGTCGGTGTCGCTTAACTAGGACCCAGTCTCCCGGCTGGTACGGATGGGGTGTCGGTGGGGGACTGGTCTCATATAGATCTTTCAGCTTGGGCCAGATTTCTTGGTGAATTTTCTGTAAGGCTTGTAGGGAAAATAAGAATTCAGAGACATTTTCTGTTTCAGACTTAAGCAGATCATCTTTTAAGCTAGGAACCAGGGGTGGAGGTCTGCCATACATGATTTCGTAAGGGGTAAGGCCTAGTTTGTAAGGGGTATTACGGGCCTGGAACAGAGCATAGGGGAGAAGGACTACTTAATTAGCGCTAGTCTCTATAGTCAATTTAGTTAAGGTCTCTTTTAAGGTCCGATTCATCTTTTCTACCTGTCCTGAACTCTGGCGCCTGTAAGCGCAATGTAGTTTCTAATTTGCCCTAAGGATGGAAGCTAAATCCTAACTTACCTTAGTGATGAAAGCGGGCCTATTATCTGACCTTATCTGGACGGGGAAGCCATACCTGGGAAGGATATCTTCTAGAATTTTCTTTGCTACGACCTGAGCAGTTTCTTTTTTGGTTGGGAATGCTTCAGTCCACCTTGAAAAAGTATCTACAAAGACAAGTAAGTACCGGTACCTGTACTTTGCTGGCTTTATTTCAGTAAAATCTACTTCTCAGTAGATACCGGGCCTGGTTCCTCTGAGCTTTGTTCCTGTTGCAGCTTGAGATTGGGGGTATGCGTTGTTAAGCTGGCGGTCTTTGCAACTTGTCACGATACTGCTGGCCGTCTCAGCTATATGTCTGATTTTGAGCTTGGAGCGTCTGATCAGGTCTTTCATCCGCCGGGCCCCCAGGTGGGTGGTTCGGTGGATGTGTTCTAACACCTGTTGTCTTAATTTTTCTGGTAGGATGGTTTGGTCATTAGTATCAGTCCACCATCTATTCTGGATTTGTTTCAGGGGAAGTTTGTCAACCCACTGGAGATCTTGTTCTGAATATTCAGGGAAATATGGCAAGTCCTGGGGGCCCGGGTCAGGGAGCTGGAGTGCAAGGAGTTGGCTGGGAGCCTTCGCCACATTCCTTGCAGTTTGGTCTGCCAGAAAGTTGCCTTGAGCAGTTGGAGTAGTTTCTGATGCCTTGGGCAATGAACAATGGCTAATTTTTCTGGCCTCCATAGCGCTGTTAGCAGGGCTAGGATCTTTTGCTTGTTTTTTATCTCTTTTCCTTCAGCCGTCAGTAACCTTCGCTCCCTGTAAATGGCCTTATGTATATGTGCCGTTGCAAAAGCATATCAGCTGTCTGTATATACTGTCAGCTTTTTCCCCGCCCTTAAGGTAAGAGCTTGGGTGAGCGCTATCAGTTCAGCCTTCTGGGCCGATGTCCTTGGGGGCAGGGGATCCGTCCAGATTATCTCAGTCTCTGAAGTTACTGCCTCTCCAGCGTACCTCTGGCCTTGATGCATGAAGCTGCTCTTATCAGTGAACCAGACGAGGTCGGCGTCAGGAAGTGAGCGGTCCTGCAGGTCTTTGCTCAGATTATCATGCCGGGGGGGCCACCTAGGTTGGGTGTACTCTGGCTGTAGATGCTTTTTCTGTACTACTGCTGCCAGGACCTTGGTCATTTTTTCAGTGGCCTTAAATTGCTTTTCCTCTGGAGTATCTCTGTTATTGTAAACCTGCTGGGCTATCTGAAGGAGGTCCTGAATCTGCTGTCTTTCCAAGTCTTCTAATTTCTGGAGTTTTCTCTTAATATCTGGGGCTGCCTGATTTACAAAAGACATTATAACAGCTGCCTGACTTCCTGGAGCTTCTGGATCTACGGAGGTGTACTGTCTAAAAGCTTCTATTAATCTTTCTAAGTAGGTAGCTGGGCTCTCTGTCTTCCTCTGCAGAATAGAATATACTTTAGCCAAATTAGTGGGCTTGCGAGCAGCTGCCCGGAGACCTGCCATTAGAGTCTGGCGATAAATGTGTAGCCGTCCTTTACTTTCTGCCATATTGTAGTCCTACGCCGGCCTGGTCAGAGGAAAGGTTGCGTTTATGAGGTCGGGGTTGGCAGTTGGTTGACCGTCGTCCTCTGGGACCAGCTTTCTAGCTTCTATCTGTATTCTCTCTCGCTCCTCTGTGGTGAACAAGATTCGGAGGAGCTGCTGACAATCATCCTAAGTGGGCTGGTGGGTGAACATGACACTATCTAGTAAAGCCAGTAAATCTTTGGGGTTGTCTGAAAACCAAGCACTCTGAGTCTTCCAGTTATACAGATCACTGGTGGAGAATGGCCAGTACTGGAGCCTGGGGATTCCTGTGTCATCTGGGGGTCCTATTTCCCGAAGGGGTAAAGCCACCGTGGAGTCAGGCGGCTGAGGGGGGCTAGTCCGTGAAGTGCGCCTTCGCGTCCGCCTCGCCGGCCTTTCAAAGTTACTTTTCCTTTCAGCAGGCCTGTGTGTGCCGGCCGCTTCCTGTCCGCCTGCTCCTTCCCGCAGCTCAGCCAGGGGGGCTGGGGCCTGGGGCCTGGAGGGGTACGGAGGGGGTTCTGTGAACAGTGGGTCCTCGCTGTCAGGTAGAACAGGATGGGGGGGGCAGTTGGTTGCTTGGATTTTAGTGGTCGAGCAACCAGTGCCTTACAGGGTTCAGAGGCTAATTGGAAAGGGGACAGCCAAGGAGGCGGGTTCTTAACAAGGTCCTGCCATATGAGGATATGTGAGATTTGATCTAAGTGGCCTGCACGCCTAGGTAGGAAAATCTTGGACTTTACCTTAGTGATGACAGCAAGTCGGAAGGTCCTTTCGGGCGGCCACCTCACATCAAAGGCAGGCCACTCAGAGCGACACAGAGTAATTAGCTCTCCTTTCTTGATTTCTATACTAAGATCATGGCCGTTTGCTCCAACTTCCCTGAAATTACTCGTAAGGGGAGATAGAGGAGCGCTCCGGGTATTACTTATCCTGTAACAATCTGTAGTCTTTTCCTGTAAAGGAATGTGGGTTTGAATCCTTGTAAAGGAAATCTGATCTGACTTATTAATGACATCTAATCGCAGGCGCACTTTGGCAGCCTTGGTCAGAGTTAGCTGCCTGGATCGCGGTCGCGCTGGGGCAGCCTAGATCAGAGACAGCTGCTGCCCACCAAACCGGGGCAGTTCAGATCGCAAGCGCGCACCGGAAGCCTGGGTCAGAGTTAGCTGCCTGGATCCTGATCGCGCTGGGGCAGCCTAGATCAGCGACAGCTGCTGCCTGCCAAACCGGGGCAGTTCAGATCGCAAGCGTGCACCAGAAGCCTGGGTCAGAATTAGCTGCCTGGATCACGGTCGCGCTGGGGCAGCCCAGATCAGAGACAGCTGCTGCCCGCCAAACCGGGGCAGTTCAGATCACAAGCGCGCACCGGAAGCCCGGGTCAGAGTTAGCTGCCTGGATTGCGGTCGCGCTGGGGCAGCCTAGATCAGAGACAGCTGCTGCCCGCCAAACCGGGGCAGTTCAGATTGCAAGCGTGCACCGGAAGCCTGGGTCAGAGTTAGCTGCCTGGATTGCGATCGCACTGGGGCAGCCTAGATCAGAAACAGCTGCTGCCCGCCAAACTGGGGCAGCTCAGATCAGAGAGAGCTGCTGCCTGCCAAACCAGGGCAGCTCAGATTGCAATATAGATCAGATGAGAGCCAGGGGACGTCTTTTACCGGTCTCCGCTGGCTGTCCTATAGTGCGTCCGCCAGGACTGTGCCAGCTCCAGTTTCAGACCTCGCGAGCCACAGATTCGGATTCAGAACAGACACAGACAGACAAACGGAGACGAGCCAGCTCACCTATCAGTAGATCGATCCTAGCAGATCCGTTGACCAGGGGTCTGGTGGGCTTGGGGAATCCCGGATGAGCCCCCAGATGTTATGCCCAGACCGTTTGTTCTTTAAAGAAGACCACCAGAGTAAAGAGTCAAAGCCAAGCAGCAAGGATCTTTACTACAAGTTCGAACCTGGTCTCTCCATTCCACAGCATACAAGAGGGCCCTGAACAATGCGAGTGTTTGCTTTTTATAGCCTGAAAGTTACAGGGGAACAAAGGAATTCTTTTGGTTCCCGCTCTTTCAGTAAAACTTTGAATGGCTGTCTCCTTATCGGAGACTTTCCTGGTGGTGTTTGTACTGGGCTCAGGAAGTTTGAGAGATATATGGCGATATGTGGTGGGATGGGAGGATGGGATGTGTTTGTACTGGGCTTGTTTTGAGCCCGGGGCTGAGGAATGTGCCCGGCTCCTTTCACACCGTGTTAGCCAAGATGGTCTCGATCTCCTGACCTCGTGATCCGCCCGCCTCAGCCTCCCAAAGTGCTGGGATTACAGGCGTGAGCCACCGCGCCTGGCCTTATTTTTCTAATTAAGAAGACAGGAATGTCAGGCCTCTGAGCCCAAGCTAAGCCATCATATCCCCCGTGACCTGCACGTACACATCAAGATGGCCAGTTCCTGCCTTAACTGATGACATTCCACCACAAAAGAAGTGAAAATGGCCTGTTCCTGCCTTAACTGATGACATTACCTTGTGAAATTCCTTCTCCTGGCTCAAAAGCCCCCCCACTGAGCACCTTGTGACTCCCGCCCCTGCCCGCCAGAGAACAAACCCCTTTGACTGTAATTTTCCTTTACCTACCCACATCCTATAAAATGGCCCCACCCCTATCTCCCTTTGCTGACTCTCTTTTCGGACTCAGCCCGCCTGCACCCAGGTGAAATAAACAGCCTTATTGCTGAGAAAAAAAAAAAAAGAAAAAGATTTCCTACTAAATAAGAACACCACACAATGAAAGCATTATTTATATTTTAATAATAAAGTACATAACATGGACATAAAATGAAAATGCATATAAATTGAATAGATTATTATTTAGGTACATCAGTTAAGTAGCATTTAGTTGTTTAATAAATAACAGACTAAATCTGAAATAATTCTTAGTTTGGTAAGTTCTAAGTATAATTATTTAAGAAATAAGAGAATATATACAATAATATATCCATTCTTGTTGTTCATTCAGAGGCATTACATGTTGACAAACCTGCACATAAAAATAGAAAGCTTTTACTCTCTTTTTATATATTGTTACTTTTGGCTAATTTTTAAATAGGACAACATTTCTAGGCCTTGTATAAGAATATCCCTGTACAGATAAAATTCTACAATATTTGTCCTTAGCAGAGACTAGCAATCTATGATCTGAGGTCTAACAGGATAATCCAGTCTAAATTCTACCCTAACATAGTAGCTGTCAGTTGGTGTGTGTGAATGTGGGTAAAGAAGAGTGGTGGAAAGAGGAGAAAATATCCTTTCCTTGCTAAACCTAGAGCATTTTCTAAAATCTTAATTGGAGAAACAGAAAAGATAATCTCTTTATCCTGTTCTGGAATGTTTTAGGATTTTATGGACAGTATGGAGAAAGAAAGGGTAAGAATAGGAAGCTTTTTCCTTTCTCCCTTCACTTGCCCAGTAGGTAGCTCTATTGATCTGTCCCTGCCTTTGAACCCCTGGCTAAATCAGAAACCCAGAGTTCTGCTAACACCAGAACTACAGCTTTTTCTAGCTCTTGACTTACTTGCTTATTTAAAACTCAGAGGCATTGTCCCTCTCAGGATACTTTAGAAAATCTTAATAATGCAGATAAAAGCATTTTGGGTTATCAAAATTATTGTTACTATTAATACTTTACATTTCTATATGATGTAAAAAGTACTTTCATGTACATACATCATTTTATTTTTATCCTTACTTTAACTTTGTGAAGTACATAAAACTAGTGATATTATCTTTTTTTTTTTTTTTTTTTTTGAGACAGAGTCTCACTCTTGTCGCTCAGGCTGGAATGCAATGGCGTGATCTCAGCTCACTGCAACCTCCGCCTCCCAGGTTCAGATTCTCCTGCCTCAGCCTCCCGAGTAGCTGGGATTACAGGTGTCTGCCACCACGCCCGGCTAATTTTTGTATTTTTGTAGAGATGGGGTTTCACCATGTTGGCTAGGCTGGTCTTGAACTCCTGACCTCAGGTGATCCACCCACCTTGGCCTCCCAAAGTGTTGGGATTACAGGCGTGAGCCACCGTGCCCGGCCTAGTGATATTATCTTAATTTTACATTTAGAGAGACTGGAACATAGAAGTAAATGAACTTCCCATAGTCACTCAACCAAACACTGACAGAACTGGATTAGAACCAAAGTCTCCTGTCTCTGAGTATAGAATGATACTGATACAGATATCATACTTAAAATAATTTTCCACTCCATTTTATATCTACATTTTACTCATAGCATTAATAGCAAATTTTTTTCAAAGACATAAAACAAAAGGCTTTAATTAGAAAATAATACATTACCATTGTAGATTTGGGTCCCACTTCTACTGCAAATATGTTGAGTCCTCTGTTGTTTATGCAGTTTTTACTTAGCTCATTGTTGATGTGAATAATCACTTTCTCATCTGACTATTAAAAAAAGATTTCATAAGCTGCTAGTCCTTTCTTTAATAATTACAGACAAATATAAGCCTCAGAATAAGCCCTGAAATTCTGTTTTAACATCATATAGTGCACTACAAATTCATACAAATTGGCTACTTCTTTCAACTTTGTTACTTTTTCTCATTCATTTTCTTTCCAATCTGTCACCATTTATATAAACTTTTTCTTTTAAATGTGACTTAAATTTACTTACCTTTTAATCTTCATTCCCAGGGTATTATGGACACTAGGGTCACATTATTTCATCCTTGACTTATGATAGCAATAGTGTCTATTTCTTTTGTTGTTATCTCTAGTTTTTTCAACTTCCATTCATTTTAATACTACCTTCCAACTAATATGTCTAAAACATCTTTTTACTCCTTCATTGACAATATATAAACAAATATATTTATTATCAACTTTGTATCAGGCATTGTTTAGGGTCTAGGTGCACTGAGATAAAAGATAGAATTACTGACTCCTAGCTCACACTCTAGGGGAGACAGACAAATAAAATGACAATTACGAAACACTTTGCTGAGTCTTGTAACAGAGGTATTTAGAAGGATCTATAGAAACACAGAAGATGAACATTAGCTCGGACTGGGGTTTCAAGAAAGACTTTATGGAAGAAGTGACAACTGAGATAATAGACAATGGCCTCTAGGATGGATAGGGAGCAAGGGAAAGCAGAATGACACTGAAAATGGAGAAAATGCAGGAATAAAAATATTCCCCTACTAACAATCTGCGATCATACCCTAATGACTACAAAGGGGGTAGTATAATGTTAGACTACCTAAATTTATTTGTCAACTCTTCTACTACTTAGCTGTGTAATCATTTGCAAGTTATTTAACTGCTCTGTGCTTCAGTTTCCTGTTTGTAAAATGAGAATAGCACTTATGTCATAGGGTTGTTGTGAGAAGTAAATGCTCTAATATATGTAAATGCCTGGCAAACAATAAGGTCTAAAATGTTCACATTATTATCACATTTTGGTGAAGAGAGTTGAATTTTCCTTGAGGAAAAAGGAGGCAGAGAATTGAGAACTAATAGGTGATAGCAGAACAGAGGGGTTGGGGTAACGTAGTAACTCCCTTCACCTTTTTAACCCTAATAAAACATAGAGGGCAGAAAGGGAACCATGATGCATCTTAGGAATCACCCTCTGAGGCATGATTGGTCCATTTGAAAACTGCAATCTACTAGGTGGGGACCCAAGCTTAGTTAATCAAGTCTAAACTCCTCTATCTCGTTTTCAAGATAACATATATAATTTGGATCCATTCTGTATGTTATTTACCTCCTAATCCTCCTCCAAATAAAGCCGTCTATTGCTGCAAAGCAGATATTCTCACTCTTTCCTTTGTACTTCATATATACCCCTCGCCTTGTTTCTCCTTACACTGTTTCCCCTGCTTCTAAAGGCTGTCTGTCTGCATATCTAAATCCTAGTCATCCTTCAGTGCTCAAATCCCATATCACAGTTCCCTTGCCCCTCATAACAAATCCTTCCCCAACTTCTGTGGTCCAAATTAACAACAACTACAAGAGAAACAGAATAAAACCCCTATCGCACACACAAACAGTACTACATTATGTAACGTTTAATTATTCTCTGATGTCTTTCAAGAGTATTAATTTTGTCTTTCCAATTATAGCCCATAAACTCCTTGAACGCAGAGATCAAGTTTCACACTTTTTGGTTGCTCCTATTGTGACTAAAATAGTTACATAATATATTCTCAGGTTGACTAAAAACGCTGCCAAATCTTAAGTATTTTAAGAAATTTATGGCAGGCATAAAAATATGTCTCACCTAGGACCTAAAAGAAATAAGTCAACAGTACTGAGCACCTAGCCATCTTATATAAAGTTTTATGAAAATTTATAATTTCTAGAGAACTGGATATTTCTGACTAAGAATTTATGCTCGTATTCTCTTGACCTGTAATATCAATAGTATTAATAGCAGGGAAGAGAGCCAAAGGTAGAAATAATCAGCTTGATGAAAGCAGGTCTTGGGACAGTAGAATACATTTAGTTATATTAAATAATAATAATTTATAGGATCTCTGCAATGTTAGTGTAAAACGCTGGGTTGAAATTTTTTCCTTTGCTTATAATATTTCTTTAAAACATGATATCTATTATTAAAATAGCTATGTATACATAAAAACTTTTAGAAACAAACTAAATAAAATACTTTGTACCCAGATTGTGCTCTATATTCACTGATATCCAAATGTTTAATTTTCCTAATATTTTAAGAGAAAAAATTGGAAACCTTTAAAAATCATATAAAAATTACCACTCCCAGTTTGAGTTAGAAACCTGAGGAGAAAAAATAATTATGCATTATAAACATTATGAATGTGATGGGATACTTAATTACCACATACGAATAGAGTAAGGAATAAGATGAAATATATTAGTAAGCTTTGTAGCAAAATGAGGAAAACCACCTCATAATTGATACCTTGTTTTCAATAACTGACGTTATCCAGGTGTCACAACTGTAAGTATGCACAATTATGTTTTCATAGCCATCCATTACTTTGGCATCACCGTTGCTAAGAACAGATTTACAAATGGCCTTCTCAAGTTGTCCACTACATGCCTCCATATGGACAGCTTTAATTTTTGGCTTGCATTTTTCTGCATAGATATCAATGACAAATGGACATGCCTGATTGGAAAAAAAAAACTTGTTTCAGCCTTTTGATAGAATT
Organism: Gorilla gorilla gorilla; assembly: GCF_029281585.2. NCBI lineage: Eukaryota > Metazoa > Chordata > Mammalia > Primates > Hominidae > Gorilla > Gorilla gorilla. The sequence continues at coordinate 176,418,933 of NC_073224.2, forward strand.
TTAAATAAATTATTAATATGTTACCATATAAGAAGATATGCTATACCTTCTAGCTTGTCCTTCTAATATACTTTTAGAGGAAAATTTTAGTACTATGAATTGAGTAATAAGCAAGCATGAAATCCTGACTTTTTGGTAGCATATTAACTGATAATGTTCATAGAAAATAAAAGAAAATAACAACCTCTAGCAAATCAGTAATATACCACCTTCTTTAAACCATAATACCATCTCTTCATTTGGTTCAATGCTAACAAATACCATGTTATTTAATTTTCTTTTCTAAGGTGAGGGTTACAGAAAGAATTCATCAAAGGTTTCTACAGAAATTATTACATTTACAATTGAAGCTTACTGCATGGACACAGAGCACTGACTAAACGTTTAGTCTAAAAACACCTTTAAAATATGAGACTTAAAAATATTTTCTGCATTTGGAATGAAATTTTTCTAATATCTACCTTAGTCTTTTTACCACAGCCTACAATGTGGTAAAAAGCCAATGTGGTAAAGAGCCTTTGCCTCTCCATCCAACCTGGTCTCCTGTGTCTCTATGCAACAGCTATCCTGATCTTTCAGATCCTAGAGCAAATGAAGCCCTTCATACGTAGTGTTCTCTCCACTGGGAAGATTATCCTTATGTATTTTCACATAGGTACCTTGTCTTCCTGCTTCAGGTTAAAGCTTAAGTGCCACTTCTGCAGAGGGATCTGCTCTGGCCCCCCAGTCTCCCTCACTCCCCCACTGTTCTCTGTTCTCTTCTTCAGCCTTTGAGTTGTTTCAAAACACCTTTGAAATAATTTTTTTTTTTGGAGATGGAGTTTTGCTCTTGTCGCCCAGGCTGGAGTGCAGTTGGGTGATCTCAGTTCACTGCAACTTCTGCTTCCCGGGTTCAAGTGATTCTCCTGCCTCAGCCTCCCAAGTAGCTGCGATTACAGGTGACCACCACCACACCCAGCTAAGTTTTGTATTTTTAGTAGAGGCAAGGTTTCACCATGTTGACCACACTGGTCTTGAACTCCTGACCTCAGGTGATCTACCTGCCTTGGCCTCCCAAAGTGCTGGGATTACAGGCGTGAGCCACTGCACCTGGCAGATATAATTTTATTTTAATTAATTAATCATTCTCCTTCATGGCATATAAATTTCATAAGGGCAGGAACTTTGACTATTTTATTCATCTTTGTATCCTCAGTGCCTCTTTCCTGCAGTTATCACATAGTAGGTATTCAATAAGTATTTGTTGAATAACTGAATAAATTCACAAATTGGTGGTCATCTTTTAAGGAAATAAAAGAAAGAAGTCTGAAGTTAATTTTAGTAGAACATAAACAGAAATTTTTGTTTTTAAAAATATTTTAATAATATAAAATAAGTAAATATAAAATAAAATAAAATAATTATAAAATATTTGTATAATAAAAATATTTAAATCACTTCAATCTTTGGCAATAATAAATTTGTCTTTTTAAGAGAAATAGTAGAATGAAAAATCATTGGACTAAAAAGTAGAAGACCTGCGTTTATTTTTCATACACATCACCTTTGTAAAAATTTTTAAAGATTATTTATAATAATTATGAGTATGGCATTTTTAAAGGTTTACTTGTTCAGTACTGGTAAATTCTGGTAATATTCTGCCATTTTTTAAGTCACGGCTATCAGTTTTATTCAACCAAAGAGGATCAATATTTGAATATTCACTGAAAGCAAAACATCTTAAAAGGTCCATGTTAAAACATATTCTCTAATTTTTTTTCTTTTTTTTTTACACTTTTAAGTTCAGGGGTACTTGTGCAGATTTGTTACATAGGTAAACGTGTGTCATAGGGGTTTGTTGTAAGATTATTTCATCACCCAGGTAGTAAGCCCAGTACCCATTCATTATTTTTCCTGATCCTCTCCCTCCTCGTACTCTTCACCCTCTGATAGGCTCTAGTGTGTGTTGTTCCCCTTTATGTGTCCATGTGTTCTCATCATTTAGCTCCCACTTATAAATGAGAACATGTGGCATTTGGTTTTCAGTTCCTGCATTAGTTTGCTAAGGATAATGGCTTCCAGCTCCATCCACGTCCCTGCAAAGGACATGACCTCGTTCTTTTTTATGGCTGTATAGTATCTCATGGTGTATATTTACCACTTTTTCTTTATCCTGTTTTCCACTGATGGGCATTTAGGTTAATTCCATGTCTTTGCTATTGTGAATAGTGCTGCAATGAACTTACATGTGTATGTGTCTTTATAAAACAATTTACATTCCTTTAGGTGTATATCCAGTAATAGGATCGCTGGATTGAATGGTATTTGTCTTTAGGTCTTTGAGGAATCACCATACTGTCTTCCACAATGGTTGAACTCATGTACACTCCCACCAACAGTGTATAAGCATTCCTTTTTCTCCACAATCTCAACAGCATCTTTTATTTTTTGACTTTTTAATAATAGCCATTTGGACAGGTGTGAAATGTGGTTTTGATTTGCATTTCTCTAATGATCAGTGATGTCGAACTTTTTTTCATATGATTGTTGGCTGCAGGTATATCTTCTTTTAAAAAGTGTTCATTTGCCCATTTTTTAATGGAATTTTTTTCTTGTAAATTTAAGTTACTTATAGATATTGGATATTAGACCTTTGTCAGATGCATAGTTTGCAACAATTTTCTCCCATTCTGTAGGTTGTCTGTTTACTTTGTTGATAGTTTCTTTTGCTGCACAGAAGCTCTTTAATTTAATTAGATCTCATTTGTCAATTTTTGCTTTTGTTGCAATTGCTTGTGGCATCTTCACCATGAAATCTTTCCCCATGCCTATATCTTGAATGGTATTGCCTGGTTGTCTCCCAGAGTTTTTAGACTTTTGGGTTTTACATTTCAGTCTTTATCTTAAATTTTTTTTTTTTTTGAGACGGAGTCTCGCACTCTCGCCCAGGCTGGAGTGCAGTGGTGCCATTTTGGCTCACTGCAAGCTCCGTCTCCCGGGTTCACACCATTCTCCTGCCTCAGCCTCCCGAGTAGCTGGGACTACAGGCGCCTGCCACCATGCCCAGCTAATTTTTTGTATTTTTAGTACAGACGGGGTTTCACCAGGATGAAGCCAGGATGTTAGCCAGGATGTCTTGATCTCCTGACCTTATGATCCACCCCCCTCAGCCTCCCAAAGTGTTGGGATTACAGGCATGAGCCACCACACCCAGCCCTAGTTAATTTTTGTATATGGTGTAAGGATGGGGTCCAGTTTCAATCTTCTGCATATGGCTAGCCAGTTATCCCAGCAACCATTTATTGAATAGAGAATCCTTTTCCCATTATTTGTTTTTGTCAGATTTGTCAAAGATCAAACAGGTGTAGGTGTGCAGTCTTATTTCTGAGTGCTCTATTCTGTTCCATTGGTCTATATGTTTGTTCTTGTACCAGTACCATGCTCTTTTGGTTACTGTAGCCCTGTAGCATAGTTTGAAATTAGGTAGCATGATGCCTCCAGCTTTGTTCTTTTTGCTTAGGATTGCCTTGGCTATTCGGGCTCTTTTTTTGGTTCCATATGAATTTTAAAATTTTTTTTCTAGTTCTGTAAAGAATGCCAATGGTAGTTTAGTGGGAATATCATTGAATCTATAAATTGCTTTGGGCAGTATGACCATTTTAACGATATTGATTCTTCCTATCCATGAGCATCAAATGTTTTTCCATTTGTTTGTGTCATCTCTGATTTCTTTGAGCAGTAGTTTGTAGTTCTCCTTGTAGAGATTGCTGGCCTCCCTTGTTCACTGTACTCCTAGGTGTTTTATTCTTTTTGTGGCAATTATGAATGGGAGTTCTTTCGTGAATTGGCTCTTGACTTGACTATTGTTGGTGTATAGGAATACTAGTGATTTTTGCACATTCTAAAATTTTTTAATTAAAATATTATCACATCTAAAAGAGCTGCCCTATAGTTTTATTTTTTCTTTTCATGGGCTTGATCTTTTATTTACTTATTTTCTTTATCCTACTAACTTAATATAGGAAGCAAACAACAAGCAAGAAAACTATTAACTGTAAATTATTCATTGTAAAATTATTAACAATATATGTGATAAGGAAGATGGGGAAGACTGTAATAATAAAACCTAGATTATGGGATGCTACTTAAATTTAGCACAATATTTACCTCTCAACTACCTGTTAATCCATACAAAAGGGAAATAAAAAGTTATGTAGTGCTTAAACTCTAAAAAAGAAAGTAAATTTTCCCAGTTCTGAATCTAGAAAGAAATTAATATCATGAAATTCTATTTTAAAAAGGAAAACAGAAAACTAAACATGTAAGTTTTACTTCTCAAATTCAGTAAAAGAGCAACTATTCAATTACAGTATATAGGGGCAATGCCCTTATAAAGAAGTTATATTGCTCTTTAACAGAGGATCTTCATAGGCTGATACAGGGAATGTGTAATCTGTAATTCTACAGCCTAAATTAGAGAATTTAATAAGGAAAAATAAAGAAATAAGTAATAAGAATTTAATAAGAAACAATAAAGAAATTTAGTAAGAAAAAAGATTGTAAATCTGTTCAACTGATGAGGAACAGCTCCACTTCAATTAACACACTTATGTTAGGCAACCAGTGTCAGCTCCTCAGTTTTGAAAGTCAGGCAATCAGAGATGGATTCACATCAGTAAATACACTGCTTAGTGCCAACCAATTAACAGTCTCATCCAAGTAACCATGCTTCCCCAGATAGTATTAACTCATTTATGCCTCTAAAAGCCAGGCAATCCTTGAATTCCATACCTCCCCAAAACCCTATATAAATGAGCATTCTGCTCTTAGTGGAGAGACTGTGCCTGACCAGCATAGCTCTCCTTTATAGTAAGCAATCAATTCAGCTTTGTCTTTTTATCTCGGTTACTGAGTGGCAGTCTCATCATCTATTGATACTTTCCAATGTATACTGTATTTTTTTTTACCTTTTGAATTTAAACGATACAAATAACCTACTCAATAAATAAATGAAATTTAAATTAAATTAAATGTTAGCTCAGAAATCCTTCTTGCTTATAGTTTCAAAGGTAAATGACATCAGTAACTGTGGTAAAAAGTCTTAAATTGCTCTTAACTAATTTCCCTAATAAGCAACAACATGGGTAGCACAATCAATATTGTTCCTAGATTAGATGCTGATTTTACACATGGTTAAAATGTGGGAGTCACTGGCTGTTAGGCTCAAGTAGGATATAAATAGTTACCATAACTATTCACCTCCTATTTCTAAAAATGGGGAAAGAATAGAGAACCTCTCACCAAACAGGTTAATGAAGGTTTTGAATGATGTCAAAACTAGGAATTAAACCAAAGTCTAAATGTATCTAAAACAAAATTTGTCAAAGTTAGTATTGCCCTCCTAAGTTGATTCAAGTATGGAAAAAGGACAAATACTATTTTTAATTTTAAGAGTATAAACAAATGTACTGTTATGTAACTTGTGGCCTGAAACTGAAACTGTTAAATTCTATATTTTAAATCTGACATAAATATAGAAATTAGCCTGGGTAAAACAGTGAGACCCCCATCTCTACAAAAAAAAAAAAAAGTTAAAAAATTAGCTGGGCGTGGGGGCATGCACCTGTAGTCCTAGCTACTCAGGAGGCTGAGGCAGGAGGCTTACTTGAGCCCAGGAGGTTGAAGCTGCAGTGAGCTATGATTGTGCCACTGCACTCCAGCCAGGGTGACAGAGTAAGACCTTGTCTCAAATTAAAAAAAAAAAAAGTTATATATATATATATAAATTAAGAAGGCCTAATTTTTAAATTTTTATTACCCCTATGGTATATTACGAGCCCTGTTCAACTTCTATACCTATCATGTTAATGATAATAATGATGATGATAGCTGATATATACACAATGCTTTGTATGAGCCAGCCACTGTTCCAAGTGTTTTACAAGTATTAACCCCAAAAGTACCCTTTATAAAAAGATCAGAAATCCAAGTTCTAATGCAGACACATTCTCCTTATTCTAAGAGAGTCTTTAAACTGTTAAGACAAAGTGTTTCCCTATAGAAATGAGACTTTAGTAACTCAAACTGCCTTTTCCCATTTTAATTTTTTTAATACCACATTTTTTTCTTGCATATTATATGCTTAGACTCTTTTGTCTTTGAATTATTTTAATGTTGGCAGTAACTAAATTTCAGGTGAGAACAAGAACTTGTATAAACTAACAGAAACATGTTGTTGCACCCAGGATTCATTCATATACTAAAGTTCAAAGATTTGGGTGCCCAATTCGAAAGTTATATGTCAGGAAAATGTTCATAAAGTAAAATATTATGTACACTAAACCCATTGGCAAAAGTTTAAGAATACTTTACCTCTGTCAACTCCAAAGCTTTATTATAGCCCATAGAGTGTAGAGTTACCCAAAGGTCACAAGGATCTCCTTCTCGATCATTAGCTTCCATTAGATTCAAATCCATAAATCCTTGTCTTGTTAGTTCATTCATCTTTGTATCAAAATTCTCTGTTTAAACAACCAAAAGTTTTTTCTTACATAATTTAAAGATTCATAACTTTAATAAAATGTCTATGATATATTATTATTCATAGGTATTTATTTTAAAAGAGGCCTATGAATCTATGAGCAGGATAAAAGTGGAATAAAAATGGCTCAAAACATTATTGAGAGCTATTCTTCTAATTTCCCATAAGTCAGCATAGATACGTCGTAGTACACAATTTCATTTTTCAAAAAATCCTAAAGTTATAAATAGTGCAAATATATTCTAAAATTAGAGGAAACTGTAATATTTCTGGGTAAATTCCAATCTGCCTGGTTATTTAGAGCATACGTTGTTATATATTTCAAAGAATTAAAATGCTTCATATGTATTTGCCACTTAAAGCCAGCAGAAACTGGATGAATTTGATATAATACTCCCCAAACTACTGAGTTTCAGAAAGAAAAACGGGAATAGTGTCATATTTAAGGAGATTACTATATGCCTGATTCCTCTAATTTTAGCTAAATTGTCCCCAAGTCTTGAAAGACTGACAGATAATGGGGAGCACTTTGGAATCCATGAATCAACTACATTTTCCCAGGTAAGTCTATGCCCGTTTTAACACTATTTATGAGCAAAACTAAATTTACCTAGAAGTATCTAGACATGCATAATTCCTGAATTTGTCTGTAACATGGGTAATAAGTAGTTATTTATTATGGATATTTTGTTAGCTATCCTACAACAGGGAAGATTTTATTTCCTAACTTCCATCTATAATATATCCAAGGGAAATGGGTAGTCTTATTTGAGATGGCATCTCTTTTGTGTGCATTATTGTGAGAAAAGCAGCAGAGACATAACTGTGTAAAACCGGTTGACTGATTGATAGCTTAAAACATTTAGAAGCCGGGCACGGTGGCTCACGCCTGTAATCTCAGCACTTTGGGAGGCCAAGGCAGGTGGATAGCCTGAGCTCAGGAGTTCGAGACCAGTCTGGCCAACATGGCGAAACCCCATCTCTACTAAAAATACAAAAAATAAAATTAGCCCTGCATGCTGGCATGCACCTGTAGTCCCAGCCACTTGGGAGGCTGAGGCAGAGAATCACTTGAACCTGGGAGGCACAGGTTGCAGTGAGCTGAGATTGTGCCACTGTACTACAGCCTGGGTGACAGAGCGAGACTCTGTCTTAAAAAAAAAAAAAAAAGTTAAGAGTTTAAAATTATTCATAACTTTTTCAAGGGGAAAAATGAATGCAGATTAAATTCAATCATGAAGAGAAACGGTAGCCACAAAAATCGAGGTTAGAGCTACTATGTAGAAAAGATGAAAAAATTATTTAATATATAATACAAATACATTAAGAAACCTATCTAGATACTGTACTATAGAGACTATCAAAAACGAATCTACTTTTTAAAACTTAAAATTCTCAATCCTCATTAATTTTTAAAAAATTAACACTTGGGCCAGGTGCAGTGGCTCACGCCTGTAATCCCAGCACTTTGGGAGGCTGAGGCGGGCAGATCACGAGGTCAGGAGATCGAGACCATCCTGGTTAACATGGTGAAACCTCATCTCTACTAAAAATACAAAAAATTAGCCGGGCGTGGTGGCGGGCACCTGTAGTCCCAGCTACTCGGGAGGCTGAGGCAGAATGGCGTGAACCCGGGAGGCGAAGCTTGCAGTGAGCCAAGATCGCGCCACTGCCCTCCAGCCTAGGCAACAGAGCAAGATTCCATCTCAAAAAAAAAAAATTATTAACACTTGACTCCAAGACTTACTATAAAGCCACAGCAATCAAGACAGTGTGGTAATGGTGAAATAATGATGAATAGATCAATGGAACAGAATAGAGAGCCCAGAAATAGACCGACATAAATATATTCAACTGATATTTGACAAAGGAGCAAAGGCAATTCAATGGAGAAAGGATAGTCCTTTGTAAATGATATTGTAATGGTGGATACATGATGTTACATATTTGTCAAAACCCATAGAACTGTACAAGACAAGAGTGAACCCTCCAGGGGTTTGAGACCAGCCTGGGCAACATGGTGAAACTCATCTCAACAAAAAAATACAAAAATTAGCCAGGTGTGGTGGCGCACACCTGTAGTCCTAGCTACTCAGGAGGCTAAGGTGAGAGGATCGCTTGAGCCTGGAGGCAGGGGTTGCAGTGAGTTGAGATTGCACCACTACACTCCGTCCTAGGCTAACAGCGACTCTATCTTAAACAAACAAACAAAAAGAGTGAACCTAATGTAAACTATGAACTTTAGTTAATGATTATGTATTAATAATTCACTCATCAATTGTAACAAAGGTACCATACAAATGCAAGATGTTAATAATAGGGAAAACTTGTGGGTGAGGAGGAATATATGGAAGATTTCTTTTTTTTTTTTTTTTTTTTTGAGACGGAGTCTCACTCTGTCACCCAGGCTGGAGTGCAGCGGCATGATTTTGGCTCACTGCAACCTCCACCTCCCAAGCTCAACTGATTCTCCTGCCTCAGCCTCCCAAGTAGCTGGGATTATAGGTACCTGCCACCACACTTGGATAATTTTTGTATTTTTAGTACAAGTGGGGTTTCACCATGTTGGCCAAGCTGGTCTTGAATTACTGACCTCAAGTGATCCACCCACCTCAGCCTCCCAAAGTGCTGGGATTACAGGCCAATTTTTTTTTTTTTTTTTCTTTTTAAGAGACAATTTGCTCTGTTGTCCAGGCTGGTCTTGAAATCCTGGCCTCAAGTAATCCTACCGCCTTAGCCTTCCAGAGTGCTAGGATTATAGGCATGAGCCACAGCACCCAGCCTATGTTTTTCTGTAAACCTAAAATTGCTCTAAAAATAAAGTTTATTAGGAGGCAGTGCTTGCAGTGAGCCGAGATCACGCCACTGCACTCCAGCCTGGGCAACAGTGTGAGACTCCATCTCAAAAAAATAAATAAATAAATAAACAAAATAAAGCTTATTAATAAACAAAATAAAAATAAAGCATCTTTAAGTGTAAAAAAAGTTTATTAAAATAATCTTACAGATAAACAGTACGTTTTCTTATTATTCAGGGGAAACATTAAAACCTTAAAAGCTCTCATTTCTTTGCAATATTATTAATGTTGGTAAAGCAGACATTCCTCCAAATCATTTTTCAAGTCAATAACTCTTGGAGACTTTTTGATAGCATTGAGTTCAAAGTTCTGGGGCCTATCTGTGAAACTTTCTTGCTGTGTAGCCTTGGTCAGGTTACTTAACCTCTAATTCTATTTCCTGATTTATAAAGTGAGAATAATAAAGTACTACTTCATAGAGTTGGTGTGTAGAAGTGCATAGATCAGCAGCTGGTACATGGTAGATGGTAAGCTATCAAAAAATGTTAACCGTCAACTCTGCCAACTCAATTAAAATTTTAAATTAGAATTTTATCACAAACTTTACCATCAGAAAGCCACAAATTCACTCTTATGGAATGTTCTCTAGTGCCAATTAAAAGATTATATCATTAAAGTTACAAGACAATTACATCTTCCTATAGGTAATACTCTATTATGTATATTATGAATTTTATTAATCAAAGTTTAATATTATAAATCAATATACATGTATTGCTGTTGATTATATTAACTTTCAGCTAAAATAGAAATACTGAAAGATTCCTTTATATAAATAATATACTTCTCTACCCTACTTGCTGTCTAGGTAAACAGACTCCCAACCTGGCTCACTTTGCCAAGCTTAGACCATTTTAAGACCCACATATAGCTATCCCAGTGAAAGCACACGTGAGTTAATCTCTCTTGACTGCATTCTGGTCTCCTCATACCTCTTGTTCTGTGATCTATAGTTGGCTATGGCTTTTTGGTTTTCCCTCTGACCTTGGGGTCTTTGGCTTAAATATGCAAGTATGTCTTCCCAGACTCCTTCTAAGTGATAACTGACTTTGCCTCATTCTCAGTGATTTTCTTTGTCCATCTTGGCATTTTTGGCTTCAATATTTCCATAAATGGACTTTTAAAATTCAACTCACATACGAAAAGCACTGAAGAATGTTTAACATGTATAATATAAACAACTTCCTGGAAACCTTAATTTGTGAGTAAAACTCTAGCTTTTTGGCTTTTTGCTGCCCTCTCCTGGTCACAGTTTGTGGTTCTTGACCACTTCAGGCCCAGTGGTATCAAGCGCAAGCACAAGTTTTTTGTCTTCTAAACCCCAAAGAGTAGAGACTCAAAACTAAAATTATGATTAAGTAATTCACACTTCCTTTTAACTTGAGTATTATACCAACTATCGGTTTAAGAAAAATAAATGTTTAAGTTTTTATGATCTACAAACAATACTACTTTAATACTGTCCTAAATGCTATAATAATATTTCATGCAGAAGTTTGACTTCTCATTTCTTAGAGATGAAAAGGTGCTATATATATATTTTTATACATCTGTTAAGGAAAAGAAAAGTGCTTACCTCTGCAGACAGCCCAAGCATCTTCATCACATTTCTCACCACTTGTTCTCAATTCAAAAAAATTATATTCTTCAAGGCTAAGAAGACCATTTCCATCTAAATCAATTACTTCAAATATATCTGATAAAGTAGACCTAAAATTATAAAAATAGCTAGTTATTTCTTGTCACTAAGGCAACTACACTGAATAAGGGTTTTTTTTTTTTTTTTTTTTTGAGACGGAGTCTCGCTCTGTCGCCCAGGCTGGAGTGCAGTGGCGTGATCTCGGCTCACTGCAAGCTCCGCCTCCTGGGTTCACGCCATTCTCCAGCCTCAGCCTCCCGAGTAGCTGGGACTACAGGCGCCCGCCACCACACCTGGCTAATTTTTTTTTTTTTTTTTTTTTGTATTTTTAGTAGAGATGGGGTTTCTCTACTAAAAATTTTAGCCAGGATGGTCTTGATCTCCTGACCTCGTGATCCGCCCGCCCTCCCAAAGTGCTGGGATTACAGGCGTGAACCACCGCGCCTGGCTGAAGAAGGGTTCTATGAGGATAACATTCAAAAGGAAGTAATATAGCGTTACACAATTTCTGTAAACTATAAAGTTAATGTATCCAAATACAGTTTTGGCTCAGTCCAGTATTACATGAGATAAAAAAGCTTCTAGAACAACCACAGTATCTCAACACACAGTAAGAACTCAATGAATAGTAGTAGTTCCCTTCTTTTTTCCTTTCTCCAATCTACTTTCTTCTTCCTCTCTACCAATAGGGAGAAATTGTCGATGTTTGACTGAAGTTGACTTGCCAAATGTGTAGAACCCACAAGTAAATGACAATCCCAGATCTGCAAATGGAGGAACATTTTCAGATGCCTAGAGAATGAGTTGTTTTGTTTTGATATATATATTTATGGTGTACAATGTGATTTTTTGATATATGTAGACATTGTGAAATGACTAAATCAAGCTAATTAACATAGCCATTATCTCATATATTTATCATCTTTTTTTCTAGTGGGAACATTTAATATCTATTCTCTTAGCAATTTTCAAGGATACAATATATAACTATAATCACCATACTGTCAACAGATCTCCTGAACTTATTCCTCTTATCAAACTGAAATTTTGTATCCTTTCACCAACATATCCCCAACCCCCCCGACTACTTCCAGCTGCTATAACCACTCTTCTACTCTCTGTTTCTATGGGTTTGACTTTTTAAGATCCCACATATAAGGCTGGGTGTGGTGGCTCACACCTATAATCCCAGCACTTTGAAAGGCTGAGGCAGGATGCTTGCTTGAGGCCAGGAGTTTGAGACCACCCTGGGCAACATAGCGAGACTCCCATCTCTTTAAAAAAATTAGCCAGGCATGCTGGCAAGCCCCTGTAATCCCAGCTACTGCTACTCAAGAGGCTGAGCTGGGAGGATCACCTGAGCCCAGGATTCTGAGGCTTCAGTGAGCAATGATTGTGACAGTGTACCCCAGCCTGGGTAACAGAGCAAAACTCTGTCTCTATTAAAAAAAAAAAAAAAGTTCCCACATATAAGTGAGATCATGCAGTATTTATCTTTCTGTGCCTGGCTTATTTAACTTAGGAGAACATCCTCCAAGTTCATACAGGTTGTTCACAAGAGCTGAATTGGTGAATTAGAACCTGAGGATGGGGGTGGGAGCTGGCCAAAGGGAATAACACAGGCTATTAATATCTATCCAGTCTAGATGTTATAATTCTAACATTAGTAAACAAAACTTACTTAAATTCCTTTGTAAGGAATAATTCCCCTGTTTCATCTCTATATACAAGTTGGGCTTCATCTGTTACTGGTTTTATTTTTTTCCTCAGCCTACAGCCAGTTGTGGAAGGAATTAACCAGTAAATTCCAGGTCCTAGTTCACCAGTCCATCCAAACACCTTTTCTCAAAACAATGAAATAAAACAATCATCAGTCTTAATCTTTTCATCTTTTAATTTAAAGCTTTTAATATTTCTTCTGAAAGGGACACATTAGAAATGATTTTTAAATCAATATTTACAAATTCTATTATAGTCCTATCAGTCTTTTTACAGGTTTCAAATTCTTTTTGTTAATGGTAATCCCATTATGAGATCATTAGATACAGCAGTTCTTTATATATTTTTGAAACAAATGCCTAAAACTGTAATAGGTAAGTTATATATCTTCTAAATCTTCCCCAACAATCTTCAAAAATATCTGTGATGCAAATACCTTCAACAGGAAGCAAAGATAAATTGTAGGGTAATTTTTTAATGCAAATACTGAGCTCCTTTGAAAAAAAGTAATAATATTCTAGATTATGGTTTCCTAATTTGATTCAAATATATGATATCTAAATCAGATTTCAATGACATAAAATAAAAATTAAATATATTTTGAAATGGTTTACTATTTGTATAAATTAATCACATTTGTAAGAGCTCAATTATGTGGATGAAAGCACTGGAACTTCACTTTTTTTAATGTAATATGGACTATAAAACAAGACACAGAATCCCAAATAAACCAGCTTTATATGAAATTCTGTTTCCTATCAAATGTTGGATATTTATCATGGGTACCAGAACATTTGTATAGGAAAACATTTTATTCTCCAGTTCTATAAAAGAAAGCAGGCTGGGCATGGCGGTTCACGCCTGTAATCCCAGCACTTTGGGAGGCCAAGGTGGGTGGATCATTTGATATCAGGAGTTTGAGAACAGCCTGGTAAACTTGGTGAAACCCCACCTCTACTAAAAATACAAGAATTAGCAGGGCATGGTGGCGGGCGCCTATAATCCCAGCTACTTGGGAGGCTGAGGCAGGAGAATCACTTGAACCCGGAGGTGGAGGTTGCAGGGAGCTGAGATTGTGCCATTGTACTCTAGCCTGAGTGATAGAACGAAACTCTGTCTCAAAAACAAAAAACAAAAGAAAGAAAGAAAGCAAATGGTATCTCTCTATGTACCTCCTAAGAGCTTTTTGGAGCCCAAAGGTTTCCTATAAAAGCTAGCAGCTGTCTCTGTTAAATATATTAAATCTAAACAATTCTTAGTTGTGTGTAATAGCTAAGTGCCCTTCAGCACAGACTAATCCAAGAGAATCCTTTCACGTATTACGTCCAAAAATTCCTTTTAAAACCCAGGTATAAGGCCAGACATGGTGGCTCATACCTATCATCCCAGCACTTTGGGAAGCCAAGGTGGAAAGATTGCTTGAAGCTAGGAATTGGAGACCAGCCTGGACAACATAGAGAGATCCTATCTCTAAAAATAACAACAACAATAATAATGCATCTATAGTCCTAGCTACTTGAGATGCTAAGGCAGGAAGATCATTTTCACCCAGGAGTTCAAGGTTACAGGGAATTGCATCACTGCACTCCAGCCTGGGCAGCAGAGTGAGACCCTATCTCTAAATAAATAAACAAACAGACAAACAAAAAACAACTTAGGTATATTTTAGGTCATTCTGGAGACTCATATATGAAATAATGTTGCTCATCTAAGTTCTGGGTTTAGTTCCATTTCTGCCCTGGCAACTCAGAGAAATCATAATCTTCTTAAGGTCACCAGGTCCTATTTTGATACAAGAAGAAATCCAATATAACCGAAAGTCATTTTTAAGACTAAATGTTGGCCAGGCTGGTGGCTCAAGCCTGTAATCCCAGCACTTTGGGAGGCCAAGGCAGGCGGATCATGAGGTCAAGAGATCGAGACCATCCTGGCCAACATGATGAAACCCTGTCTTTATGAAAAATACAAAAATTAGCTGGGCATGGTGGCACGCGCCTGTAGTCCCAGCTACTTGAGAGGCTGAGGCAGGAGAATCACTTGAACCCAGGAGGCAGAGGTTGCAGTGAGCAAGATCGCAACACTGCACTCCAGCCTGGCGACAGAGCAAGACTCCGTCTCAAAACAAACAAAAACGAAATGTTTACCAAATCCATCCTTTGAAAAGCATAACCTTTGAAATTGGCTAGATGTAGACTCAGGAGTGAAAAACCAGATCTTGCTGCTTCCTAATATATATTATCCCATGATCCTTCCTTATCTCCACACATAACCTTGCATTGCCACTGTGGATGACAAATGGAAAGTTTTTTCATGGGCACAAAACTCATCTATAAGAAAATAATTGTGAAAGTATAAATACAAATAAAAAATCCTTTGTAAATATAACATATTACAGGTAAACAGAAGCCTATAAAGAGGTAAATAGAAACTCATGCAAACTCTATTATAATTTTGCTATATACTAATTTTTTTACACATGCAATCTCATAAGAGAGTAATTTTACCCAAAACAAAGTGGAAACAGCTACTGTTTTAGACAATGCTTTATCTTGAACTTAACTTTGTAGTCAGTTCTGAAGAAGAGTTTAGTCAAAACATTAACTTCAGCCAATTTTATTTGTTTCTTGCCTATTCTTGTCTGTAAGGAAGCCTACAAAAAAGACTTTTATATAACATTCTATCAGGGAAATGTTTGTGTGTCATTGAGCCTATATAAAGATTAAATATGATATTGCAGTAAGCCCTTAAATAGTATTATTTCTGTTTTGTGTAGCAGATGTATTTTGTAGTCCTCATAAAATAAATAGCCACATTTATGTATCGGCTTCACATATTTGGCCTCTGAGTAAATATACTATTAGAAAAGATCAGAACAACCCATGGGCAACATATAAAAACATTTAAAAGCATTTTTTCATATCAATCTATTTTTGAACCCCATAAAATAAGTCAAGCCTGAGGACAGTAATCTTAAGTTTTTCTGTTTTGCAGTAGTAGTATAAGTAAGACAAACATCTACAGCAGCTTTTCCAAAGTCTTGAATTGCTTGCATTTAGGGAAAAAAATGTACTGGCATCAACCTTTTTTATTGAGTATATCAAATGTTCACACATGAGACATCAGGGCATTTAGAAAAGATGAAAGTAAGGTACAATATTATACAACTTAAAAGGTATAAGCCAAGACTCAAGACTGCCAACCAATCCTCAATTCTTTATTTAAATTTTTTTTTAGAGACAGGGTCTCGTTATGTTGCCCAGGCTGAAGTACAGTGGCTATTCACGGCACAATCATAGAATAATACAGCTTTGAACTCCTGGGCTCAAGTAATCCTCCTGCTTCAGTTTCCCAAGTAGCAGGGACTTCAGGTGCATGCCACTATGCCCAGCTCCTATCCTTAATTCTTAAGAAATCACAGCAAACCAGAAAAAATCCTTATAATTATTCAATTTAATTTAATTTAATATGATTAAATTAAAAACATAATATCTATAGTGTTTAAGTGCTGTTTATACCTTAATTGGAAGGTATATGAAAGCTTAAAAAATAAAATATAGAAACATACTTTCCCCAAACTGCAGTTCATACTATATTTAAAAATTAAACATTAGAAAATAAATATGTATACTTCTCTATTTCGTAGTTCGGTAAAACACACAAGCTGTAGATTTGCTTGACTCTCATTTTCCTTGAGAATATACAAGGCAGTATCAACGCATAACCAAGGGGATGGTTTTCCTACAAACAAAAAAAAAAAGCCCAAACACCTTAAAATAAGCAATCACTATCTATTCTTTCCTATATAAAAAATAAGTTACTAGTTTCTTCTTGGATATTTTCTTTAGAAATACATATTCCATGTTTTTTTTTTTTTAAGATGGAGTCTCACTTGGTCACCCACGCTGGAATGCAGTGGTGTGATCTTGGTTCACTGCAACCTCCACCTCCCGGGTTCAAGCGATTCTCCTGCTTCAGCCTCCTGAGTAGCTGAGACTACAGGCATGTGCCACCACACCCAGCTAATTTTTGTATTTTTAGTAGAGACGGGGTTTCACCACGTTGGCCAGGATGGTCTCGATCTCCTGACCTCATGATCCACCTGCCTGGGCCTCCCAAAGTGTTGGGATTACAGGCGTGAGCCACCACACCCGGCCCATATTCCATTTTTTATGTGTAAACATGATAGCATTTGCAATAAGGCACAAACCTAAATACAGCAACCTTGTGAGAAACATTTTCTATATACTCACTTTCTAAAAATCATAACTTTTCTTGAACTCATCAAAAGCTGAGGTTGCAGGGCAACCAATTAGCCTGAAATCCAAGGAAAAACAGACATTTTCAGAAAAAAAATAGGATTTAAGTACTGGCTTACCTGTGGTGGAGCACACGAGGAAGAGATGTCAGACATCTATGTGCTGACAACCCCAAAATTTATATCTTTAGGATCTTTCCTCTGAATGTTAGACCCATATAACTGTGTATTTAACATTTCTACCTGGATTTCTATTTCCAAAACTGGACTTCCCTAGTCTTTTTTTAAAACGCTGCCCATTTCAGTTAATGGTAACTCAGTCTTTCCAGTTGCTCAGGTCAAAAATCTTGGAATCTTCTTTAACTCTTTTCTTTTCTCACATACCAAGACCAATCCTTAGGAAATCCTATGGTTCTGCCTTCAAAATATACCCAGAATCTCTACTACCCCATCTCCCGCCAACATCCTGGTTCAAAGCATTGCCAGTCCTCTTCTAGAATTCTACAATAATGTCCCAGCTGGATTCCTTGCTTTCTCCTGCGTATCCTTCCATCTACTTTCTTTTTTTTTTTAATGTTTCAAATCTATTTTTAATGTTGCTTGTCGAACATTAACATTTTCACAATTCCAGAAATGACATTAATAAAAATATAAACAAATTGATATAAAAATCCGTGTAGACTAAGCTAGAATTTACAAACTCTTAATAAAAGGTGTATCTAAGCTTTCTCAATTATGGGACAACAAATAATAGACTTCATTGCTCCATACTAAAGTGGTATTTTTGACTAATCACAAGGAAACTTAAACTACTGTATAGTTATAATCATAGGTATTCAGTCCAAAGAGGAAAAAAGTTTTAGTGGTACTATGAGAACCTGTATCTCTGAAAATGTTAGCTCCATAAGTGTAAGCACTCCCAAAGATTATAAGATAATAAAATGTGGAAACAGGCAAACTATGGGGCGATTTAAAGTTTCTACCACTTCCTAAAGATTTTCTTCAATAGAATCATTCGTGCTAAGTGGATAAAAGTTACAAATTACAAAAGAAAGATACAGAATACATCCAATAACAAATTAATCAGACTGAGGAATATTTAGTGTAAAACTGGCTTAAAATTTTTCATCAGAAGAATTTCTCAACATCTAACCCTATAGCAAATAATACAAATAACAAGGAAATTCTTCAAGCAGTTGGCATTTCTTCAAAACACAAGGGTCCAACTATAAGAAAAATATCACATTATTCAAAGTCCTAGAGAATTAGAGGAGAATCTGTACTACTCATGTTTTTGCATAAATTCCATGATTTATAAATAAATAAACCCAAAATATAAATTATAAACATTTAATTTCAGTATAATGTAGACAAAAACAGCAGCTAACTTGTCATCTTTCACAGTAATTTTAACATAAAAGGTTTAAACATTTATTTTGCCAATATATTTTTCATTGCATATAGGCTTAAAAAAAAAGACAATGGAAGTTATAAGTAATCCCTTGACATGTGTAAAATAAAATTTTTTAGTAGATGGGAATGTATTGATGATAGTCTCTTATTTCTTCTCCCAGATATGCAAGCGATATATCTAAATACTTACTAGAGCCAAATCTATCTCAAAAGTTTAGGTCATTTTTTTTTCCTTTTTGATAGTATTCAATGAGAAATAACACTTTAAATAAAACTTTTTCCATGAGGAAGGTACAGTAATTATCCACCTCCTGGATAGTTACTCTCCTGTAGTCCTCTGAGTAAGCTCCAAACTCAATCCGTACTCCAAGTAACAGACTTAAGATGTTCAATATTGGAACTCTTTGGCATCAATTAAAAAAGAAACCTTGGTAAAAGCAGAATTTACAAACATTTTGTTCCTTGCAGTACACCTTTCAAAAGACATCTTCATCAAATAGGTAAGAAAGGTAAGAATTGCTGAGGTAAGTAGAGGTCTCTTTTATTATGGTCTTCACTCTATCATTATTAAACCTTAATCTCATGTCCTGTTCCAAAGCATTATGTGAGTATTCAATCAAAGAAGTGAGGCTGTTCTCCAGAATTGGTTCTCTGCTACAGGTCAAAACCGACTGCGCCAGCCTTGGCGAAGCTCCGCCGACTGCCCTTTGCTCCAAGTAATTTTTGGCGATTTTTAAAGTAATTTTTCCGGCGGAGTCATAGTGGCGCTATACTCTTGGATAGGTTATCCTGTCTCTTCCGCTAGATTGATGAGATCAGGCATCACTCGAAAATGGCGCTGAAAAGTGCTGAGGCTCCTCATTCAAATTCGTTAGAGCCAATCCTGCCTTCTACCTACTTTCAATACAGTAACCTAACTGCTCTTGTTAAAATATAAATCAGATTATGTCCTGCCTTCTACTCAAAACCCTCTAATGGAGCAGAGAGTTGGGAGAATATTGCTCCTTTCCTAACAATAAGAAAAAGTTAATGAACTACAAAATCATAACTTTTCTTGATCCCATCAGAGCTGGGGTTACAGGGCAACTATAAGCTTAAAATCCAAGGAAAGACAGATCTTTCCCAGGAGAGACGAGATGCAAGCACTGGCTTACCTGTGGTGGAGCAGAAAAGCAAGAGATGTCAGGTACCATACAAGTGGAAGAAGAAGAAAGAGGGCAGAAGAAATATTTGAAGAAATAAGGCAGAGGATTTTCTAAAAATAATGAAAGGCAACAAGCCAGATATCCAAGAAGCTCAGAGAACCCCAAGCAGGATTAATACCAAAAAACAAAAAAACCCAGGCAACAGCATCAACAACAAAAACAAAAACTACCTAGACACACAAACTGCTGAAAATGAAAGATTAACGTAAAATCTTGACCTTATATATGGAGAATAAAACTCAAAAAAACGAGGGGGAAACCTCATTTCTCTGATCAAAAGCCCAAGTCCTAATTATGACAAAAAGAAACCTCTTCCTGATTTTGTCCTTGTTTCTCCCTGGTTTCATCTCCTACCACTCTCTCCTCACTTACTCCATTTGAGACACTCTAGCCTCTGTTCTTCTAACACCAGTACACTCTCACAGAGCCTCTGCACAGAGTATTCTCTCTACCTGGAATACTCTGCCACCTCCTCCACTCTTCACCCATCCCTTCCAGCACCATACACCCACAAGGCTTACTCCCTTGCCTTCTGTGGAAGACAGCAAAAATGGCTGTCCCCCTCAGTATCTACAGCCTTTTGCAATGTGACTTTGCAGCTTTTCCATCAAGAGATCAAGTCTATTTCCCCAGCCTATGAATCTGGACTTGCCTTGTGACTTTCTGTGAGCAACAGAATATAACGAAGTAACATTGTGCTGGTTCTGAGCCCAAACCTCAGGAGATTCTATTGTGCCAAGAGAACAGGTCCAGGCTAGTTTACTGAAGGATTATTAAAGATCATATGAGGCTGAGTCAAGTTGCCCCAGCTGGGACTTCATACATAAGAAAGAACCCAGCCAAGATTAGCAAAGCCAGCCACCAGCTAACCCGTAGCTAACCATAACTGTGTGAGCAAGCCCTATAGAGAAAAAACAAGCCTGGCTCAGACTAAGAACTAACAGATCTACTGATTCATGAGTGAACAAATGTTTAATTGTATTAAGCCACTGAGTTTTGGGGTAGTTTTTTATGTAGCAGTTGGTAACTCATACATCTCTTTCAAAGTCTTTATTCATATGACACCTTCTTAATGAAGCATATACTAACCACTCCATTTCAATGGCAACCCACATTCCCTCAGCATTCACTAACCCCCTTTCCCTCTGATTTTCCCATAACACTTATCACTTTCCTACATACCATGTCATTTACTATTTATTATGTTTATTATGTATTTTTCCCTCACTAAAATTTAAGTTGACGAGGGCAGGGATTTTTGACTTTTTTTAACCCTAATGTGTCCGAAACACCTAAATTGATGTCTGGTATATAACGCCCTCAATAACTATTTGATAAATAAATGAATAAAGGAATCTTGCTAATAAGAATACAGAGAATTAACAACTACACTGAATTTGCAGGGCTATCTTGATTCCTCTCTCTGAAAAATAACTATTGTTATTGTCATTTAAAAGTATCATCTGCCAAACATTATACGTATCCCACAAGAGATGCAGTGAAAACTTTCAAAATCTCTACTTTAGGAGGGAAAAAGAATGGGGGGGTGGGAATCCTTTAGTAAGAAAATGCTTGCATGTAAACATTATAAAAGAAAAATAAATATTGATTTAGAACAGCCAACATCAAAAAAGGTTATCTAGGGAAATCACCCTTATAGATAGATATCTTTCATTGCTTAAAAATTACATAAGCATTTTAGACACTAGAAAAGTATTAATTTTTATCTAGAATATTACCATGAATACAAAGATTATTAATGAATATTGTCTAAGTCACAGACAAAGGGTTTTGAAGGTATTTAAAAATACTTTCAGCTTCATATTGTTCCAAATTATCCCCTTGCAGTACTTCTCTTTGACATATTAATTTTAAAAATTGACAAACGGAAAAAGCTAAGATTAATTAGCAAATAAAAATTTAGTTCTGGCTGGGCACGGTGGCTCACACCTATAATCCCAGCCTTTTGAGAGGCCGAAGCGGGTGGATCACCTGAGGTCAGGAGTTTGAGACCAGATTGGCCAACACGGTGAAACCCCGTCTCTACTAAAAATACAAAAAGATTAGGCGGGCGAGGTGGTGTGCACCTGTAGTCCCAGCTACTCGGGGAGGCTGAGGCAGGAGAATCACTTGAATCCAGGAGGTGGAGGTTGCAGTGAGCCAAGATCGAGCCACTGCACTCCAGCTTGGGTAACAGAGGGAGACTCCGTCTCAAAAAAAAAAAAGTTAGTTCTATATCATGAGGAAACCAGTTAACATTTTTTTTCTTTTATTTTCTTCTATCTTAGCTGTAGAAAAGTTTGGAAAAAGTTCTTATTTTTAATAAAACATGCTTTAAACATACAAAGCAATCTACTTGCTTTTCATATGATTAATACAGTTCATGTATAAGCCAACACTTTCTTGAAATGTAACCATAAATTCTTACTTAGGCAGATTATTTTCTTCCCTAACTAGGACTATGGAATACTTACATAAGTACTTTCAAGGAGGGTACAAATTGACATTTTAAAAATATACAAAAAACTTAAACTTGCCTTCAACTTGACTCAGGTTTAATGGCTTAATTGTTAGATAAACCATGGACCTCTGAGCTATTTGCATCCTGTACTGATGACTAATGATTTCACCATCTTCTTCTAAGAAGAAGCAACCTTTTGATTGCATGTGTTGCCAGTCCTGAAATGAAGGAAAAAATTATTTCAAACAATATTTATTGTTTCCAGTATGCATAGTAATGAGGAGAAAACACAGGGGGATATAAAAGAAATGTCAAATATAATCATTGCTCTCCAGGAATGTGCAACATAGTTAGGAGGTAAAAAACAGACATAACAAAATCCTATTATACACAGGGCATGGTGGCTCACGCCTGTAATCCCAGCACTTTGGGAGGCCAACGTGGGCGGATCACCTGACCAACATGGAGAA
Source organism: Gorilla gorilla gorilla (assembly GCF_029281585.2). Lineage (NCBI taxonomy): Eukaryota > Metazoa > Chordata > Mammalia > Primates > Hominidae > Gorilla > Gorilla gorilla. The sequence continues at coordinate 176,441,473 of NC_073224.2, forward strand.
ACCCTGTCTCTACCAAAAATACAAAATTAGCCGGGCGTGGTGGCACATGCCTGTAATCCCAGCTACTCAGGATGCTGAGGCAGGAGAATTGCGTGTACCTGGGAGGCAGAGGATGCAGTGAGCCGAGATCGCGCCATTGTACTCCAGCTTGGCAACAAGAGCGAAACTCCATCTCAAAAAAATCCAATTATAATTGGCAGTAATATATGGTTAACACAAAAAGATAATTATACATGCAAAAGAATTTACTATAATCTAAGTTCCTAAAATAGTGCCTAACACATTGGCTCAACAAATATTTACTGTCTAACTGATTGGGGTTGGGGGACTGATGTAAACTGAGTGTGCAACTGATGAACTATATCATAAGAATAGATAGCATTTCAATAATGAAAAGTTAGGAAAAGATATAAGGTAAAGAAGAAGTAAGAAAAATAAAGTTGGCTGGGCGCGGTGGCTCACATCTGTAATCCCAGCACTTTGGGAGGCTGAGGTGGGTAGATCATGAGGTCAGGAGTTCAAGACCAGGCCGGCCAACATGGTGAAACCCTGTCTCTACTAAAAATACAAAATTTAGCTGGGCATGATGATGAGTGCATGTAATTCCAGCTACTCGGGAGGCTGAGGCAGGAGAATCACTTGAACCAGGGAGGCAGAGGTGCAGTGAGCCGAGATCGCACCATTGCACTCTAGCCTGGGCAACAGGGCAAGACACTGTCTCAAAAAAAAAAAAAAAAAAGAAAGAAAAGAAAAATGAAGTATTGAATAAAAGTAATAAATAAATATGTTGCTGTAATAGAATGAGATTAGTGCTAGGAGCACAGTAAGAAGGAAGAATTAAGGATTGCTAAAAGAAATATATTGAAATAAAAAATGACTTTAAATGTAAGAGCAAAATAATTGCTTCAAGTGTAGATAACTAGAAGCATGCTGAATAAAAGTTTCACAGCTGGCCGGGAGCAGTGGCTCACGCCTGTAATCCCAGCCCTTTGGGAGGCCAAGGCGTGTGGATCACAAGGTCAGGAGTTCAAGACCAGCCTGGCCAACATGGTGAAACCCTGTCTTTACTAATAATACAAAAATTAGCCAGGCACGGTGGCATGCGCCTGTAGTCCCAGCTAGTCAGGAGACTGAGGCAGGAGAATTGCTTGAATCCGGGAGGCAGAGGTTGCAGTGAGCCGAGATCATGCCACTGCACTCCAGCCTGGGTGACAGAGCGAGACTCTGTCTCAAAAAAAAAAAGTTTCACAGCTACAGAACAATGCCGATGAATATAAAATATCACTTTTGAGAAAGACTTTTCTATATTGGCTTTACCATTTCTTGGTCTAGCCAAATCCCTTCTTGTCTGAATTCATATATGGGATCTCATAACTAGAAATGAGTAAAACTTGGCCAGCCACGGTGGCTCACACCTGTAACCCCGCCGAGGCGGGTGGATCACTGGAGGTCAGAATTTCAAGACCAGACTGGCCAACATTGGCAAAACCCCATCTCTACTAAAAATACAAAAATAGTTGGGCGTGGTGGCGCACACCTGTAATCCCAGCTACTCCGAAGGCTGAGGCAGGAGAATCGCTTGAACCTGGGAGATGGAGGTTGCAGTGAGCCATGATCATGCCACTACACTCCAGCCTGGGAGACAGAGTGAGACTCTGTCTCAAAAAAAAAAAAAGAAAAGAAAAGAAAAGAATAAAACTTGAAAATGGCATCTTGGACACAAAGTAGAAGATTCTTTATTGAAGTTACGAGAAAATTGTGTCATTACCATAGCTATGAAAAGCATACCAATGCTTTTCACTTTATTAGTAGGCTTGCCTACCTGAAATGTAAGTAAGAATATTTAAATAATAAGTTCAAGGCTTTAATAATATTGATAACTACTGAAAAGGTGTATGCTAGCTGTATAACAATAACATCATAAATGTTTTCTAATTCATTATAGAAAGATTTATTATGGCACTGCAAAGGCAAAAATAATTTACATTGAGATCGGTTTCATGCTCACATTTTTAAAAGAAGACTAAATTATCCTAACATACTTACATCTCATTTTTCTATTTTATGTCACAATTATTTTCATATTTTATTAAAAATCTCTATAATTCTAATGCCCTACTTAGATTTTCATGTAATCCTTTCTAATACTGACCTTATGTAGAAACCTATTTTTTACATTTTAATAAACACTGCTTTATGTTCTGCTTTTAAAAATTAATTTTATATCCAAAATATTTTGCTGTTGAAAACGAATAAAGCTAGAGGACTCAGACTTTCTGATTTCAAAACTTACTACAAAGATACAGTAATCAAAAGGGTGTGGTACTAGCATGAAAACAGACATACAGAACAATAGAATAGAATGGATAGCCCAGAAATAAATCCTTGCTTATATGGTCTAATGATTTTCAAAAAGGGTGCCAAGATCATTCATTGAGGGCAAGGACAGTCTTTTCAACAAATGAGGCTGGGAAAACTGAATATCCATCTGCAAAAGAATAAATTTGGGCTCTTTTCTTATGCAACACATAAAAATTAACTCAACCTGAAGACCTAAATATGCTAAAATTATAAAACTCTAAGAAGAAAACATAGGGGGAAAGCTGACGCTGGATCTGGCAATGGTTTCTCGGATATGATAACAAAAGCACAAGCGACAATCAAATAAATCGGAATTCATCAAAATTAAAAACTTTTGTGCATCAAAGGACACAACCAACAGAATGAAAAGGCAATTCATGAAATGGGAGAAATTACTTGCAAATCACATATCCAAAAAGGGATTAATATATAGAGCATATAAAGAACTCCTACAATTCAACAACAACAAAACAAACCACCAGATTTTTTAAGTGGGCAAAGGAATCATCAGATGATCACCTCTCTAAAGAAGATATATAGAAGGCCAATAAGCAAATGAAGAGATGCTCAACATCACTAATCATTAAGGAAAGACAAATCATAACCTCAATGAGATACCACCTTACACCCATTAGGATACCTATTATCAAAAAAACAGAAAACGACAAGTGTTGGTATGTGGAGAAATTGGAACCCTTGTGCATTGTTGATAGGAACATAAAATGCATAAAATGGTGAAGCATTGTGAATAATAGTATGGTAATTTCTCAAAAAAGCAAATCTAGAATTCTACATGATCTAGCAATTCCAGCTTCTGGGTATAGAACCAGAAGAATTAAAAGCAGGGACTCAAACAGGTATGTATGCCAATGTTCATAGCATTACTGCTCACAATAGCCAAAAGGTAGAAACAACCCTAATGTCAATTGACAGAAAAATAGATAAACAAAACATGGTAAATACATACAAGGGAATATTATTCAGTCTTAAAAAGGGGTAAAATTCTGGCACATGCTATACATGAATGAGTCTTGAAGACATTATGCTAAGTGAAATCAGCCAGACACAAAAGGATAAATATTGTATGATTCCACTTATATGAGGTATAAGTGAATTTGACCACTTCAAATTCAGAGAGACAGAAAGTAGAATGGTGGTTGCCAGGGGCTGTGGGGAGGGGGAAATGGGGAGTCATTGTTTAATGAATAGAGTTCCAGATGAAAAAGTCCTGGAGATGTATGGTGGTGGTATTGATGGTTGTACAACAGTGTGAATGCACTTAGGGATACAGAACTGTATACCTAAAAATGAGTAAAATGGTACATTTTATGTTTTGTATATTTTACCACAGGAAAAACCATTTTGCTATGCAATATTCAAAATTTCAATTTAAATGGTTCTATGATTAAAAATTGTGTTGGGGCTGGGCATGGTGGCTCACTCCTGGACTCCCAGCACTTTGGGAAGCCAAGGTGGGTGGATCACCTGAGGTCAGGAGTTCAAGACCAGCCTGGCCAACATGGTGAAACCCCATCTCTACTAAAAATACAAAAATTAGCCGGGTGTTGTGGTGGGCACCTGTAATCCCAGCCTCAGGAGGCTGAGGTAGGAGAATTCCTTGAAACCGGGAGGTGGAGGTTGCAGTGAGCTGAGATCGTGCCACTGTACTCCAGCCTGGGTAACACGGCAAAACTCCGTTTCAAAACAAAAACAAAAACAAAAACATTGAGTTGGTATACCATTATTTAGTTAACCATTTCTAAAATGTTAGACATTTAGGTCATTTCTAATTTCTTATCACAATATTAATAGAATACTGTTTTGTCTAAATGCTTTTCTTCTGATGAATAATTTCCTTGAGAACTTCCAGGCAAAAATGTATGTATATTTTTAAAGCTATTGACATGTGTTCCCATACTGCTTTATAAAACAGTACTGCCAATTTTACAATACCACCAATGGTATATAATGTAATAATTTTACCATTATTTGGTTAGTATTGTTTTATTGTGAAAAAAATTGGGTGATGTGGGATGATTTCATAAGCAAGGTGTGGGTGCATAAAGCATTCATTATGGTATTCCATATATTTGTATATGCCTCAAGTATTTGATAGTAAAAATGGTATTGTAGTAACTTTTGCATTAACTTGAATTTCTCTGATTATTAATACCAAGGCTGAACATTTCCCTCATGTGTTTATTATTTTTTATTTTGTATACATTACCCATTCTCCTATTCTTATAACTCTGTTGCAGACTTAGCATTTTTCTTACATATTTTAATAAATTCTTTTGACTATTTTAGATATTAACCACTCTGTGAGTGTTAATGAATGTATTTTCTCTATTTCCTTTTATTTTCATTTTGGTTATTTCTCAATTTATACAAGTTTTCTATTTTTATCTTTATCTTTTCTTCGGAAATTTCTTCTTAAACTGCCTTTTAAGATTTTATCATTATAAACTGAACTATACTCAAGCTTTCAGTCAGTCATTAATCACCTGCACTGTCACACCTTTGGGGTATACAAGATATGTGTATTTTTAATTCTAAGAAATTAAGATGTGACCTTAACTTACTGAAATTTATCTTGTTAAGTATATTGCCCATGACAGAAAGAAGTCATTATATATAATATTTCAACAACATCACTATGAGGCAGTATGGGGTAGATATGAATTAAGTCATTTTAATAAACAGAAAAATTGAGGTAGCCAGAGATTATATGGGTTCAGAGTTTTATAAGGAGTTTGTAGCAATATTAGGTCTAGAGTCCAAGACATTTGGCCTCTACATTTAGACCATGTTTCTAAAAGAAAATGTACTCAGGGTACGAATTCAAATTTTTTATTATCTGTGATACAATGAGGTTCAAACTTGGGCTTGTGGCAGAAGTTGAAGTTCAACTTTTTTTTTTTTGAGATGGAGTCTCACTCTGTCACCCAGGCTGGAGTGCAGTGGCGCCATCTCGGCCCACTGCCACCTCCACCTCCCAGGTTTAAGCAATTCTCCTGCCTCAGCCTCCCGAGTAGCTGGGATTACAGGGGCCTGCCACCACACCCAGATAATTTTTTGTATTTTTAGTAGAGACGGGGTTTCACTATGTTGGCCAGGCTGGTCTCAAACTCCTGACCTCAAGTGATCCGCCCACCTCGGCCTCCCAAAGTGCTGGGATTACAGGCGTGAGCCACTGCGCCTGGCCCAAGTTCAACTATTAATGATGAGTAATGATACACAGACTTTCATTTAGCTTCCCTGTAAATCTCTTGGATGGGCATATATATGGACTAACAACAGATGCTGGCATTACCTCAGACCCAATTGCCCTTAATATAATCAACATGACCTTGGATGGTGATGACTGCTAAAGAATAGAAATGAAAGAAATGTTATACAGCATTTAGACAAGTTACACTTTGAGACAGTTTGAATTATGATTCTGACATTCAATGGAAAACATTTAAATGCTTTCAATCAGTTTTGATTATAGCATCAGATGGAATTTCATCCAATATATTTTATATTTTTTATATTTACCTATTTGGAATGGTAAAGGATAATACTTTAGAATTACAGACTTATAAAAGTAGAAGAAATCTAAAAAGCAGTCTAGTCCAGACTTATCTTTTGATTGACAAAAAAGTCTGAAAAATAAAGTGATATATGTGAACAGCTATAGTTCTCAATTGACTGCAGAACTAGAACCAAAAGCTAGGTCTCCTTACTTTCTCTCCATGTGTAAGTTATATTCTAAGTTCTGTTCTATTTCACATTTAAATATCTGCAGTGATTTTTTTAAGCCAGTTTAAAAAATAAACTTTATGAATATATCATTACAATAAAGTATGGTAAGGCATTATCAGTCGGGATTCCATACATTTAAGGGTTAAGATAAACTTAATTATTTGGTTTTCTTACTTTAAAAATGTAGAATTTAGTAGCTGCAAAATTTCTTAAATTTGTACTGTAATCATCAGCACAGCAGCCCTACCCCCAGCTTTAAAAAAATGGTTAAATTAAGCTTTAAAAGATAATGTACTTTGCCTGGTACACTGGTAGTAAACATAATTTGTGCCATTTAGGAAACTCAAAGATTTCGGAAGAATTTTTCAATGTGCTGATGCTACCTCTGGGGCAGTGCCACAGATTAACAGGACATGGCTTTATAAAATTTAACTGGGGAACAAGTTAAACATTTTTATTATAAGTCTTTCCTAAGTACCATGTCTAGAAAATAACGCTATAATAGAAGAGAATTTGTGAGTTTCTTTGGAAAGACAGCCAAACTACATACTATAACATTAAACATGGATTAATATAGCTGGAAAATGGTAGAACAACAGTTATTAAAGTAAGACAAATACCACGTTATTTATATCAACCAAACTTCAGTGTAATATACAGATCAATTTGAATTCTAAATAACTTCACTAGGAGAACTTATAGCTCCTACTGTTCAAAAGGAAACATTCAACTTAAGATCTGCCAGAGTTATTAAACATACAATGCTTATTCAACTTAAAATTTCTTTTCAAGGCTGGGTGCGGTGGCTCACACCTGTAATCCCCAGCACTTTGGGAGGCTGAGGTGGGCAGATCACGAGGTCAAGAGTTCGAGACCACCTGGCCAATATGGTGAAACCCTGTCTCTACTAAAACTACAAAAATTAGCCAGGCGTGGTGGTGCACACCTGTAGCCCCAGCTACTCGGGAGGCTGAGGCAGGAGAATCACTCGAACCCGGGAGGCGGAGGTTGCAGTGAGCCAAGATGGTGCCACTGCACTCCAGCCTGGGCAATAGAGTGAGACTCCATCTCAAAAAAAAAAAAAAAAGAAAAAAAATACCCTTTCAAACAAATAGACTTTCAATCATACAAAACTTTTTCTCTAGGACCTAGACTAAAATGTTATGAACTAAAAGAAAAAATTACTGACAAATTGGCTGGCTCATTCAAATAAATCAGTTTGAAAGGATTATAGATTAAGCTGACAGTTTGAGTATTAAGAGAAAAATGAAAGAAGGTTGAGTTTTGAAAATAATTTTAGAATAAGAGTAGGAAATTCCATGTATGATATAATTTTTTGACATTATAAAGCAGAAATAAAATAATAGCTTGTAATTCTTATATAGGGCATGAGGTGGTGCTGTATTCTACCAATTCAGGTAAATTCATATAAGTGCAAACTGAACTGTTATTTCCTTTATTTGTCATATACAAATTTTACTTATTTTCATTCATAATATATAACGAAATGCTGAAAAGTACAAAACCAAATACTAAAGCAAAAAATTCTTGTGATCAAAACAAATACATCAGTATAGTCACATTTTTCTTGGAACACTGTAGTGAATGAAAATGATTTGTTTTAACATACAAATTCTGTATTATTAAAATTTTCAGTGAGAAAGAATTATTAAGCAGTAGATCTGCCACAGATTTAGTCAGAGGAGGAACTCATCACTATCATTATCATCACTACTGCTTTTTATAAAGATTTCCTATGTCACATACTTGTTAGGAAGCTATTCGCTTTGGGGTATGATAAGACAGGTAGGTAACCAGTTGTTGCACTTTTTGTTATTAAATAATTGTAAACTATACATACTTAAAAAATAAAAGGTTAAATAGATAATTTATGAAGGGTAAAATTGATGTGGCCTGAAATCTAATTGACAGGTTGAATTGATCAACATTTTGAAAATGTGAGAAACTTATAAGAAAATTATTATCTGGAGCTTTCACAAAAAACAGATAATGAACCATTTGGAATTTCAAATGTTTTTATTTGAATTGCCATATATAGACATACATATAACATATAAATGGTATACAATGTAGATGCTATATATGTTTTGACATTTATAATATATAGGTTGTACAACATGTGTGTGATGTGTGTGCATATGTTGTACTATATATGTACAAAACATAAATGTAGGCATACTCTAAGAATCTGAATATAGGAAGTATTGCATCTCTGGAGTTTACAACTGATAGTTTGGGGCTTACTCTAATTCTAGACATGACTGGTCTTAGCAAGGAAGGAGAAGCTATTCCTCTCTGAAAGGAAAATTCCTGACATTCCTTGACCATCACAGAACCTAAGTAAATGGATAGAATTCGGGATTTTAAAAAGAATAATAATGCAGTAACTAAGTATGGCCAATAGAAAGTAATATGCGTATAGTACCTGTAAGGATCTTATTTTCCTTTTGTAATTCAAGTCCTTTACCAATTGTGTGGTTTTATGGTTTAAAACATGGCTTACCCTTATCTATCACAACAATTTTCTAATTTCTGAAAAGTCCCTCCTTCTCTGTCCCAATTCCATACTTTTCTGTTCCACATGAAGTTGAGATACCCAAACTTGTTTAAAATAAATTTAAAGTATCTGGAAAATTAACTTAACAATCCTTTCAGTAATTTATTCTGTACATTCACAACCAAGTACTTTTCAGAATGGTTATAAAACCTCAGGAATATATGAAATTTAAGAAATAAAAAAAGAAAACTTCAAGTATTACAGTTCTTTTAGAATTTGTCTAGCAGGTTCTCTGTTTTTCCAGAAAACCCCCCAGGAAGAAACAAGACTTAAAGAAAAATGTGGCCAGGCGTGGTGGCTCACATCTGTAATCCCAGCACTTTGGGGGGCCAAGGCAGACGGATCACTTGAGGTCAGGAGCTCGAGACCAGCCTGGCCAACATGGTGAAACCTCGTCTCTACTAAAAACACAAAAATTATCCAGGCATGGTGGCATGCACCTGTAATGCCAGCTACTCGGGTAGCTGAGGGAGGAGAATCACTTGAACCTGGAAGGTGGAGGTTGCAGTGAGCCCAGATCCCACCTGCATTCCAGCCTGGGTGACAGAGTGAAACTCTTGTCTTAAAAAAAATGCATAAATAAATAAAGAAAAGAAAAATGTAAACAAAGAACTGAATGCTGCTGAATAACAAAAGGGTCACTTACTTAAAAAAATAATAATTTCAGCTCATCTAAAAAATAGATAGCAAGCAACAGTGGGCAATATCAAGATCAGAAACAGGATATTAAAAGGTAAGATATACAGAGCTATCAATTATTTTGAAAAGACATTACATTTTATATGAAACTCACAGTATTAAAAAGTTGACAGTATGCCCTTTTCTTTTAATCGTTAAATTATCTTAGTACCTTTTACCTAATTCCCAATTATCATCCACACCATTCCCTGCTCTTGACTTACATACAAAACTTTAGTCTCTTTGTTAAATAATCGTTATGACTTACAGACTAATTTTGGCATTTTTCTATTACACCTGCCCCTACCTTATTACATTAAGTACTATCTTAGGCCAAGTTATCATCACTTTATATTTGGAAAACTCTATCGGCCTCTTAGATGGTGTCTCTGAGGTCTCTATATATAACACAACAGTAGATTAACTTTTCTTAAACTATACTTTCATCATGTAGTTCCCATACAAGCATCCAGTTATTTCTTAGTTCTATAATAATATTAATACTAGTATTTATTAATGTCCTTTGTATATAATAAATAGTATTAACATTATTAACACTATTCTTTATTAATGTCCTTGGCATTGTGCTAAATGCTTTACATATGTTTACATACGATTTAAATCTTTCCAAAGCATACTAAATATAATTACTCCCTATTTATGGGTAAGAAAACTGAAACTCTGAAGGGCTGCTGACAAATTCACCCAAGGTCACACAGTTATTAAGTGATAAAGCTAAGATTCAAGCCCAGATAGATCTCTACCCAAAACTCTAGATCACTAATCTAATCAACATCTAGAACACTGGCACACAGTAGTCATTCAATAAATATTTGTTGAATAAATGAATGAATAAATACTATGCTATAGTGTAGCATATACCAAGGTAGTCCTTGGTATACTGTTAATAGTCAAATGAAAATTTATATTTTTAAATTCAAGCTCATATTTTACACTAAGCAAAATAACTGGCACACATTACATGCTTAGTGAATATTTGTTGAATTGAACTAAATTTTAAAAATTATATTGGTATGAGCCCAACTAATGACACAGAGACAAAGTCTTACTATAACTTAACATAATCCACATTAATATTTATTTATATCTCTCTTTACAGTGGCTAAAATTACATTTATTTGTGCTTTTGAATCAGGTAAACCATAATTATTTAACTAAGTTAATTTTATTAATAATTAATTTAGTTGCAAAATACAAAAAGGTTCCATTGGTGGAAAATAATATTGTTGGAACACTAAATATTGTGTATGAACATGTTGGACATGCACACCAAATTGCTTAGGGTGTACAGATTCCTAAACAGTCTGAACAAAATTCCTTGGAGATAATGTTTTAAAATTTTAATATACAGCAAATGTCACTCTCTAGCAATTTAAAGATGTAAGGGACTTCAGAGTTCAATAACAAATACAGAGTTGTTATTTGAAACAAAAATGTGGCTCTTGAGAACAATCAGTTCAGTTTTCTAACAGCAGTTATAGTATGTGGTCATAACCATTTTTTCCCCTTTTACAGAGGTCTCTAGGTGCACATTTTTTTTTTTTTTTTTGAGGCGAAGTCTCGCTCTGTGGCCCAGGCGGGAGTGCAGTGGCGCAATCTCGGCTCACTGCAAGCTCCGCCTCCCAGGTTCACGCCATTCTCCTGCCTCAGCCTCCCGAGTAGCTGGGACTACAGGCGCCCGCCATCACGCCCGGCTAATTTTTTTTTTTTTTGTATTTTTAGTAGAGACGGGGTTTCACCGTGTTAGCCAGGATGGTCTCGATCTCCTGACCTCGTGATCCGCCCGCCTCGGCCTCCCAAAGTGCTGGGATTACAAGCGTGAGCCACCGCGCCCGGCCTAGGTGCACATTTTTAATGTATCCTAGCAGTTTCCAGTTAATGTTTTATATTTCCGTAGCTATTATTTTCTGTTGAAAGAAAACTAGTAAAGGTTGAGTCTAGAAAGGGAAAACAAAGAAAGAAGATCAATATTAACACTCTACAAATATTGACTTAGCAAAGTGACTTTGTTGTCATTCTCTCACAGGAATTGAAATTGAATGAATGATTTATTTATATGAAACACCTATGGTGAATATTTGTTAAACAAAACAAAAAATTTGCTTCCCAAAGTATATAACTTGATAATCTACTCATCAAGTTATAAAACTTGAGTGTTACCATTTTCAAACTGAAGACCTTATAATAATATTCATCATTTTTAATTTAAAAGTATTACACTAGCTTACAGGTAGAAATTACACAGAAAAACCTCAAATTACTTCATAAACTTTACTGGTTCCCTGTAGACACTGCACAGTTATTAATAAACTTAATGTCAAATTTTTTTCAGAAAAAGTCATCTGTTAACTTAAAATACTATACCTTTATTAAATTTGGCTCCGTTAACTTTGAGTTTCGGTTACCATTAGCCCCCATGGTAACTGTGAAGGAAACAGATGTTTTGAACTTCCTGGTTGCTGACAGTAAAGAACTCCTGGTGTCACCTGCAACAAGTAATGATTATTTGGTCTCACATTATGAAAAGTTGTCAATAGTTTTTTCCAAACACAGTGCAGTATAAAAGATCTACTGTATTACTTTGACTCTCTTTGTTCTCCCTATTGAAATAAAGTCAGAAGTTTTATATTTATCAGGCTTTAATGATCCCTAATTTATGGGCTTCTAATAAGAATTCTTATTTCAATATGTCACCTTTCAGTCTGAAATTTTAGTTTTAATAAAATATAATGAGCATAGCTAAGTCAAGTTCCATAATAAAATTTTACTTCAATAGATTTTTACAGCTAAAAGAGTCTAGAAATAGTAGCTAACAAAAGTTAGATTCTCATTTGTTTTATCACTGATAAGCTGAAATGGAAGGAAAAATTTATCTGAATATGACTCTTCATTTCTGATCAAGAAATTCTTAGTGTTAAAAGTAAATACCTTTATTTGAGAATGTTTCCGGATCAGTTTTTCTTGTGATTTTAGGTGATGGTTTTGGTACTGGTGATGGGTCCCTTTCAGGGGACCCTTCGATGTGGTTTCCAAACTGGTGACGCATCAATTTACTGTCAACCTCTAGTTTTTCTAGTGTAGTCTTGAGACATTGCTCGTTGGTTGTCATATATAATTTACAAAACTACAGGAAAAAAAAAAGTCCAGTGGGTAAAACATTCAATCATACATTGGGGAAGAGGAGAAAGCAAATGCACATTAGTAGGCAAGCAATAGACTGATAGATGGAATATATTTCCTATTGATGGTTACGCATTTTATTTTTTTGAATCAGATTGACCAGCCTCAAGTGACCTAGTGAAATGTAGCCGTGATTCAATGAGGAGTTCATACTCTGAGTGAAAATAAAATGTTACACAAGGAGAGGTGATTTATTATTATTTTTTTTACAAGATGTGTAGGCTTGCATTTGTTCAAAATAATTTTTATGATTCTTCCACCCCAGAAAAGGTACATTTCTGAGTAGAGTCTCTATGTTTATGTGTGTATCTGTCCGTGTGTGTGAGCACACATGTTTTTTAACTTGGTTATATTATTTTTAATGTAGTCATCAGATTGCAATTATGGGACTGGAAAAATTAAATTTCATGCACAATATTTAAGGATGTCATTGCCAATATTAAAAAGATGCATCCCTTTAAAAATAATTTGCTGACATGTTAATTAGTTGACATGTTAACTGATTTAATTGTTTCACAATGTATACATATATCAAAACATTGCATGTACACTGTAATGTCAATTATACCTTAATAAGGCTGGGGAAAAATAAAAACACTTTTCCAACACAGTATGTAAATTTACATCAATGTGAGCTTATGTACCTTGATGTAGTCAAATTTGCCATCAGCATTTACATCAGCCAAATTTATTATGGCATTTACTTCTTCTCGAGTCATCTTCTCACCTCTCTGAAAAAAAAAAAAAACAAGATTTATTTTAAAGCAACATGATTACTCCTTTGTTATTCATGGGGATAGTGGAAGCACATTTTAATCTTTTCCACAAGTAAGTCTGAATGTATTGCTTCATTATAAATCATGAGTATTATATATAAAGAAAGAATGAGGCGGCTATATAAATTTCACAATTTTATTAAATTTTGTGAAAGTGTGCTGAATTTCAGTTTACTAAATAGTAACTAACAATTGAATAGTACAGAGTCAGTTATAACTGCTATTGAGTTTAGGGGAATGATATTTTCTAACATTGTATCAAAAAACAGAATGGATTCCTAATCCCATTTATATTTGGTTTTCCTTTTACTTATCACATATGGAACTGTCACTGATTTTCAAAGAGTTCTGGACAGGAACCAATTAAATAGGAGAACAAGGGGATGGTAACATAAGCTCGATTTTATACTTTATCTTTTATTTACAAAGAACATTTCATCCAGAAGGATTCCTAAGTACTTTATAAATAACATGTAAGTAATTCATTTAACCTCTCAATGAAATACTTATTTTTAATGTGGACTTTGGTAGTCAAAGCTAGATTCCAAGCTGTTTTAGAAAATATGCACATTATAAAACAGTTTTACAGATCTTACCTTTGTTAGAAATTTATAAAGGTCAGTGTGTAAAATACAGCCATCATCATTTACATCTAATTGCTTAAATGATTTTAGTAGTTCTGCTTTTGAAGTAGGTTTTTCCTTCCTTAAAATTATACAAAAATCATCAAAATTCAGTTTGGCAGTTTGAGGAGTCCAATACTTATTAATGGTCTTTTGGGATGGATTTCTTCCTGCATGCTGAAGAGCTGCCCAACAAGACAAGTATTATTTGTGATTGTAACACCTGGAATTTGTACTTAAGCGCATTTTTTTCTTCAAATCATTATGTATTATGATATTTAAAAAACACTATACATATACCAGTACATTACTTTGGTGTTGATTTATCTAGTGATACCAAGATAGGCCTGACTTTGAAAAACAAAAATATTTATGCCACCACCTAAACATTCTTTAATTATTAATACCAGAATTAAATAGATTTTCCTTATTCTGACAGTTTGGTTCTCAACCTACATGGTTTAAATAACTAACAATATCTGATTACTTAAGAGCTTCTAAAAGCTTCTAAAGGAAATACAAGATTAAAAACAACCATCCACTTAATTGTTTGGGGGACAAAAGGATAACACAAAAAGTATAAATTAGTACTTTTTCTGGCTAAATAAATACCTTAATGACTATTCAGCCATAAAGAAGGAGGAAATCCTGTCATCTGCAACAACATGGATGAACCTGGAGGACAACATGTTAAGTGAAATAAGCTAGACGCTGAAGACAAATACAGCATATCTCACTTGTGTGGAATCTTAAAAAAAAAGTTAATATCCTAGAAGTAGAGAATAGATCAGTGGTTACCAGAGACTGGGAAGGGGAACTTAAGTACTATCTAAGTACTCTGGGGGTAGGGGAGGATGGGGAGAGGTTGGTCAATGGGTACAAAGTTACAATCAGATAGTGGGAAATAGGTTCTGCTATTCTATTGCACAGTATGGTGACTATAGTTAGCATTAAGGTACTGTATATTACAAAATAGCTACAAGAGAGGCTTTTGAATGGCCTCACCACAAAGAAAAGATAAATGCATGCAGCGACGGATATACTAACTACCTTGATTTGATCATTATACAACATATAAATGTATTGAAATGTCAAATTGTACCCCATAAATACATACAATGTGTGAATTTAAAAAACAAATATCTTAATGAAATGAGAAAATCATTCATTTAAGAATACCAATGTCAATAAGGCACGATATCTAAAATGTTCATCTTTGCTAGGTACTAAGCTTTCAAAAACATTAATCATGTTCCAAATGTCAAATATATGCACATAAAGTATCCCTTTGCAGTTATGGTCCTGCTAAAAATCAAGAATGTCAATATACTGTGAGGGAAGATTATTACAGAGATGCTATGGTCAAACTACTCTTCATTTTTAACCATATCCTTCTATCTATGAAGAGCAAAGAAGTACATGTGAGAAAAGCTTTGTATATTTATGTATGTCATACTAAAATAAAATGGTTAAAGCAACTGTAGATATTTTGAACAGCTGAATAGAAGTAACTTGGTAATTTGCAAATAAATCTCTGCATACTGAAATATAACATTTTCTAAAATGAACCAATGATAAATTTCCTAAGCACCACAGAAGGAATTAACATAATTTTAAAAGATACAATTGTCCTGAATTGTACTGCCAAATTCTATTACAAAATCTTATATTGGATAGTTCCAACTATCTTTATAGAAATTCACAAGATCTGGGCATCACCAATCAGCATTAAAAAATGATAATCTGGATATTGTACAATTTAATGTAGTAAGAACCAGTAAGTATAAAACAATTTCACTAAAGAAATATCCTCATGGAAATAGAAACCAGATCAGGGTAATAAATATAGATATAAGTGAGTCAGTTATATTGAACATTATTGTGCACAAGTATAGTATAGGGTGATTTTTGTTCATCAGTACAAACTTTTTAGTTCCAAAGAAATTTTATATTCTAGACTGGCGTGGTGGCTCACACCTGTAATTTGGGTTTACAATTATACTTTGGGTGGCCGAGGTGGGCAGGTCACCTGAGGTCAGGAGTTCAAGACCAGCCTGGCCAACATAGTGAAACCCTGTCTCTACTAAAAATACAAAAATTAGCCGGGCCTGGTGGCCTGCGCCTGTAATCCCAGCTACTCGGGAGGCTGAGGCAGGAGAATCGCTTGAACCTGGGAGGCGGAGACTGCAGTGAGCCGAGATTGAGCCACTGTGCTCCAGCCTGGGTGACACAGCAAGACTGCATCTCAAAAAAAGAAATTTTATTTTATTTTCATTATTATTATTATTTTTTGAGATGGAGTTTGGCTCTTGTTGCCCAGGCTGGAGTGCAATGGTGTAATCTCGGCTCACTGCAACCTCTGCCTCCCGGGTTCAAGCGATTCTCCTGCCTCAGCCTCCTGAGTAGCTGGGATTACAGGCATGCACCACCACGCCCAGCTAATTTTGTATTTTTAGTAGAGATGTGGTTTCTCCATGTTGGTCAGGCTGGTCTCAAACTCCCAACCTCAGGTGATCCGCATGTCTCGGCCTCCCAAAGTGCTGGGATTATAGGCATGAGCCACTGCGCCTAGCAAGAAATTTTATAATCTAAACAGGAAGTCTACATCTGAGTGTAAAATTGCTATCTATGGCCATAACTCATGGGTTATAACATATTAAAAATCCATAAATAAAATTCTCTTCTCCTCTAGATTATGCCAGTGACTTTCAGAGCTAACAGAAGTTGTAGTTGTGGTAACCGCCATCTTCCATATACCTATAAAGGCTTTGTGGAAATTCATTGCATTGGAGATAATATAAATGTTTTTATTCCCACAGTTTTATTTTGGATGTCGACAAAAGCCCTGATTACCATGCTGCCCTAGCAACAACAGGTAAGTAAGTATTTTGCCTAGTGTGTAAATGAACTATTCCTTAATTCAGCTGTTCACAGAATCAAAGAAATGGCAATATGCGTTTTAGGATTCCAACCCCAGCCAGCTCCTACCCTTTAAAAGCTGGGAATACAAGTAGATGTAAATGAAGTTGTAATTTTTTTTTTGCCTCTAAAATATTTTTATTTTAAAAAGGCTTAGTGTGCAAAGATGTTTATCATATTGCTACACTACTGCTACTAATAATAAAGGAAACAATGTTCAAAGAATCAAGGAGTGGTTAACTGAATCATGGTACATATACAGAACGCATTTACACAACTACTAAATTATTTTTATGACAATGAATATTATATAAAATTTCCTGCAAAATTTCTTCCTTATTGTTAAGCCTAAAGTGCCTTTTTTCTAAGGTTCTTGTTTTTAAATCTTTAATTTTTGCAGGTACATAGTAGGTGTATAATATGAGATTTTTTGATACAGGTATGCAATAATTACATCAGGGTAAATAGGGTATCTGTTGCCTCAAGCATTTATCCTTTGTTTCAAACAATCCAATTATACTCTAATTATTTTTAAATGTACACTTAAATTATTTTTTTTACTACTGTCACCCTGTTGTGCTAGCTAAATACTAGGTCTTATTCTTTCTATTTTTCTATTTTCTATTTTCTCCCCCTACCCCCACTACCTTTCTCAGCCTCTGGTAACCATCATTTTACTCTCTATCTCCATGAGTTCAATTGTTTTAATTTTT
Organism: Gorilla gorilla gorilla; assembly: GCF_029281585.2. Classification (NCBI taxonomy): domain Eukaryota; kingdom Metazoa; phylum Chordata; class Mammalia; order Primates; family Hominidae; genus Gorilla; species Gorilla gorilla. The sequence goes on from NC_073224.2 coordinate 176,459,069, forward strand.
AGCTCCCACAGATAAGAAAGAATGTGTGATGTTTGCCTTTCTGTGCCAGGCTTATTTCACTTAACATGATGACCTCCAGTTCTATCCATGTTGTTGCAAATGACAGGATCTCATTCTTTTTTATGGCTGAATGGTACTCCACTGTGTATATGTACCACTTTTTTTATTTTTATCCATTCATCTATTGATGAACTCTTACGTTGCTTCCAAATTTGGGCTATTGTGAATAGTGCTGCAGTAAACATGGGAGTGCAGATATCTCTTCAATATGCTGATTTCCTTTTGGATATATACCAAGCAGTAGGATGCTAGATCCTATGGTAGCTGTATTTTTAGTTTTTTGAGAAGCCTCCAAACTGTTCTCCACAGTGGTTGTACTAATATACATTCCTACCAACAGTGTAAGAGGGTTCCCTTTTCTCCACATCCTTGCCAGCATTTGAAGTCCACATGAAAGAAAATTATATCTTCTGTTCAGTTTTGAGAAAAAAGGTATGTAACTTTTTCTCACAAGTGGTAGCTTAGCATATGCTTGCTGCTATCTTTAGTAACAAAGAAAATACTGTTTTAAAAAATGTACTGGTAATTAGAAAAGAACAACTTTCTCAGAATAAAATTAATTATGCCAAAACATGTACTCAGTAAGCAGATATCCCCATAGCTAAGAAATTGATACAATCTATTTCCTACTAACTTTAATCTCTAGGTTTAGAATTAGCTGGATCTAATGATTAAGTCTGATGATAGTAAAAATATCACGTAGCTGTAGATGCTTAAATTTTGACACCATGATATGGATCTTTTGCCAGGGTTTACTTTAAAGTTCTGACATGCATCTATAATGCCTGTATTATTTATAAATTGACAAAAAAGGAACTTAAAGCTATAGTAATGCTACTGCTCTCTCTGACCTTAAAATGGAAATGCACATGTTATATGTATAAGTGGCAGAAGGATATAGATGAAAGGTGTAGCAAGAAGCAGCAGCTCTGGTTCATGTTACTCCTTTTTAAAAAATAGTTTATCTAAAATCAATTATTACAACGTTAAGAGAGTATTCCACCCTAAAACCAAAAGTGTATATAACACTGAAGAGACAAACACTGCATAGTTATCCTCCCAGATAATTTCATAAGATTGATAGATAGCACCTTAGTAATACATACACATTGATTCACAAACTAAATGCCATAGTAGTGGAAGGCATGTTAAACTTTTAAACTTAGCAGATTCCTTCTCTTAGTATATTTTCAAAACAGTAACAAAAAAAAAACTCGGATATTTTAGAAATAATGGCAAATTAGAAGTAATTTTAATTTATTGGCCAGGCGTGGTGGCTCACACCTATAATGCCAGCACTTTGGGAGGCCGAGGCAGGCAGATCACCTGAGGTCAGGAGCTCGAGACCAGCCTGGCCAACATGGCAAAACCCCGTCTCTACTAAAAATACAAAAATTAGCCAGGCATGGTGGCGTGCAACTGTAATCCCAACTACCCAGGAGGCTGAGGCAGGAGAATCGCTGGAACCCAGGAGGCAGAGGCTGCAATGAATCGAGATCGCACCACTGCACTTCACCCTGGAAGACAGAGCAAGACTCCGTCTCAAAAAAAAAAAAAAAATTTATTGGATGTCTGCCTAAACATTTAATGTATATGAATTAAACACAAATACTTGAAATTCAAAATAGAGCATTTTAGTAATTTTAAAATTATGTAAATCAAAATTAAACATGACTTTAAAAGTCAGTCATGTGCATTTGCATTTAAACTACTTTACAAATAATGTATTTTATTTAGACATCAAATAAATTTTAATCTTGTCAATTCTTGTATTCCTCAAAATACATTTCCTCAAATAGATCTTATTGGATACAAACTCAAGACACTGCTGCAAAAATATGTCAGGGTTTTTGGTTTAAGAAAATTCATTATAAAATTGGCAAAATAACTCAGTTTCTCTACCCATAAAGTTATTAGCCTTCATGAAACTGACATGAGTAGTCAGTGTTATCTAGTACTGTTGTTTACTACTCTCTCATGACTAAAGATGTCCAAATCATTTGATACTCCTGGAAAGAACCAAATTTGGTGGTTTGGGGGACCTTTGTAATGAGAGGAATTTTTAAATGTGATAAAGGACAGAAGCAATAAAAGACAAAACAAAAAATAAAAATAAGAAATAAAAAAACCCCAACTCAATTCTCTTTTAAAAGTTCACTTATCTCTCAGTACTTCACTTCTTCAGACATTCCACCCATTTTTACACATCCTTTACACTTTCCTCAGTATGGGTCAAATTCAGGCTAGTGACTTAAGAGGCCAAAAGTGTTTTAATTTTATTATGATAAATCTTAAAGCACCAAAATGAGAATTAAAAGTATCTTAAGCAAGTAGTAATTGATAGAAGCTTTCAATTACCCATCTAGTTTGTATAAACATTGAAAGTTTTATTTTGTAGTTCCTAGAATATGTAACTATATAATATGACATAATAGCTTACTGTAGTTCCATTGCTCAAGCTTCACTAAGAAACTGGGATGATTCAACAAGGTAATTCTAATTTCAGTCTTTCGGACCTATTTATTAACTTTCAACAAAAAGGTGAAAGATTTAAAAATTTTAAAAATTTACCTAAGTAAAGTTGATCTTTAGAAATAATGTTTTCCAAGCTGCTTTTGAAGACAGTTAAGTAGGCAGCTCTACAATTCATATAAAATATTTCCTCTTCAGTTAGTGGAAATTTCTTTGTTCGAGGACTCTCTGAAGGTGTTGATTTCTGACTGGAGAAAGTTGCATCGCTTCGTGGACTGATCGCCATTCTATTGGAAAATAATTTAAAAATGTGTTTGTCAATGTGAGTCACTAAAACACAAATGTCACCATGTCTTTCAAATACAGAGAGGAGAATCAAGATTTTATACGTAGAAGAAAATTTATAACATATATGAAAAGGTCAAGATATTAAAAGTTTTATATGTGGAAGTAAAAGACGAATACTATAGTTGTATATGGACGTATTATATATTAAACAAGAATAAGCCCTTGGCAGTTAATTTCTAATTTTAGATATATACATATGTATATATATAATTGTTCAAATATGTGATAATAGCCAAAAGAACAAAGATATATACAAGAGAAGAATCACTGAACAAAGGGAAAGCACACATCTATTCTCTCAAAATACGAAAGTCAGATGACAGTCTTCATCAGGTTTTTAAGAGGAGCAAATCAGTTAATACATGTGAAGCATATACAATACTGCTTGACATGTAGTAAGTGCTAAATAAACTGCAGATAATGAGAAACTCCAGAATAATGAGAATCGGGATATGAGTGGTAGTTGACACCCATCTTCCACAGCAGGATCAACAAGATCATTTCATTAACATCTCAATAATGCAGCCCCACATTTCAAACAGCTATATTTTAAAAGTCTTATTTATAGCATTATCATTGTTTTACTGTGTTCCTTTATTAATAACAATATTTGGGGTTTATATAGCACCTCTGTACATAAGAGCTTAAAGAACTGTCATACATCTTGTCTTATCCCTATTACAGTGGTCAGGTATTTTTTTGTCCGTTTTACAGATGAGGAAATTGAGGGGTAGCGATGTCACCCAGCTAGCAGTAAGTGGCAAAAAGCTGTAAATTTCACGAACAGTTTCTTCTTTGTTAATGTGGATATAGTACTGAACAATGGTTACTATGGGGTATTAGATTCTACTGGTGGTCTAACAGCTTCCAATATTACTCTACCCAGCTTTGACTTCTAAAAATAGATCTCCAACCTAATAAATTGAATATTTCAAGTTCAATAATAAGATGACACAGGTAGGGTCCCCTTCAGGACTCATTGGATTCCTACTCAGGAGGCCTAAATCACTTGCACCTTTTCGAATTATACAGATCATTTACACTTGGGAAAGAAAGATAATAATTGTTTATCATGGATGAAGTACCCTATTTATAATACACAGGCCGCCTGCCTGACACTTTCGTATTACACCAGATTTAGAAGGACCCCACAGGGATGTGGTGTCACAGTCTGGTTACTGCAAATTGGTAATACTATAATTAAACATCAGAGTTCTAAACACATATGTGTGCATGCATCTCCTCACAAATGTGAAAGAAAACTGTTTCAAGAAGTAAGGGAGAATGAATTTCACTTTGCAATAAGCAATTTTAAAATATAAGTATATTTTAGGATCGTCCTCAAATATTCTTTCCAAACAAGGCAACTCCCTCACATGGAAATCCCAAGGCAGAAATGTGCCAGAATTTTATTCTTTTCCTTTCTGTGACGAGAAACCAAACTAAAGCTTAAATAAACATATAATTGCACCCCCCGGCAGGCTTGGAAACCTCCCTCACTTAAAACTCCGGCCCGAGACTGAGACAGGGGCCTAGAGAGTACATTGCAGCAAACGGCTCCATAAATAACCAGTCACACAATAGCAAGAAAAATAAACTGTTAACAAGAGCCTAAGGCTTCTACAGGGCCAAGTGAAAACAGAAAGCCATCCAGTCACCGTCCCTACACAGTGAAATACCGTCACAGGTAATCTCGGGGACCATCTCTCTATTTTTGTATTCCTCTGGAAATAAAACCGCATTTACATGTACATTTTAGGTACATACATGGACCAAATGTTTATGACAGAGAAGTGGACAAAGCAGAGGAAGTAGAAGCAGCTGCACAGAGAGGGACAGAGGGAGCGAAGAGACAGAGACAGCTAGCTGTTTGCTTACCTAATTCTAGCTCACAAACAAGGAAGCGCAGCCAATTCTCTTCAGCGATTCAGCGTTCCTCTCACCGCAGCTGGACAGATCTCGGCCTTTCTCTAATCACCATGGCAACTGCACCTCACCGCCACCGGAAGTAAGATGCAGAGCCCTTCCCCAAACGATCCGGCTAGAAATCTAGGAAGTGCTGATCCAGAGCGCACAGAGACAGCTGTGTTGCTCCTCTGTCGCGGGGGTGGTATGGCCAGAGTAGTGAGAGAAGGTGCTCTGTTACACCAGCAGGAAATAGGTGCTGTCCTGGGCCTAGACTCCCCGCCCGCTCCTTTGCTCGCGCCCACCCGGATCCTTCGTCGCGGGGAGGATGTTTCCGCCCGGCCGCGGTGGGCTTGACGCAACGTCCAGCGCGCGCTTTTCATGCCTTGGCGTTTCCTTTGGCGGATTTTCTGTTTTCAGAAGTTGCTGGGTTCGTTTTATTCAGCGGCAGTGGTGCTTTCCCGAATCTCAGAATGCCGTAGGTATCTCCTCCCCAGGTATTGCTGTTTTGGGGGCCCTACGCAAGAAGAGAAGATATTATGTGGCCCAATAGCCTTTCGCGTTTTCCTGTTTTTTCGGAGTATGAACTTGTCTCCTCTGTCCACAGACAGTTCCCTTCACTTGGTACCCTCAACTCTACGTCTCCTCCAGCGGTACTCATACGATAGTCCTCCTTCGCTTTCTGTTTCTACGATGCTTTTGACAGATTTCGTAAACTGTGGGCTGTATTTAGGTGATGTCTAACTTGAAATAACATAAATAAGGTTGACACACAGGATGGGACAGAGTAGATAAAAACACGCCTTCGTAGTTTGTCGGTCCCTTGCCTTCATTAATGTGGCGCGTTCGTGTAAACCCGTGGGAGAACTCATGGACTGAGTGGGTCTAGATACCTGGATTCCAGATAAGACTCTTTCACTGTTGGGCAAGTCACTTATCGACCCTGAGCTTCGGTTTTTTTACTTACACAAATAAGTTTGTACTGCATGATCTCTAAATTCCTATCTATGACCAATAATCTGATTATTGAGAATGACCATAGTGGGAATAGGCATTGTGCTAGATAATATTCATCTGCTTTTCATATCCTTCATCCATCCTGTATTGAGATGCATAAAATAGTTGCTACCCTATAGAAACTTAAAAAAGCCATTAAAAGTTGGGGGAGTGGGGTGGATATCAAACACTGTAATTTCTCCTTGGCCGTCCTTGTCCTCAGGGTGATTTAGGTACCCCCTCTAGTGTAACCTGTTCCTTAGTTTATTTCAGGATTAAGTAAAATGCAAAGTAACACAGCTGGGGAAATTTTTGTATCAAATAGGAATTGACATGAAAGGGGAAAGCTGTACAGAAATGATAACCTATATTGAATCTTGAATTACAATGTGGGTGCTGTGTTAATCAATTTATCTACGTTTTTTCATTGAATCCTGAAATACTTTAGGGGATGGGGGCTGCTATTATCTTTACAGATAAAGAAACCCATCACCTAATAGGGTGTTCAACACAGCTACCAATAAATGCATGTTTTACTGATGCTCTTAAAAGTTATGGATTATTGAGGGGGTTTTCCTTTCCCCAGAATTAAGCAAAGAGACTTGTCTCCCTACTCTTGCATTAGAAAAATCATCCAGTTCTCAAATAAACAAAGCTGCAAAGGTAATGTCACACAATCACACACACAAAATCCCTAAGAATACAGTGAAAACAGAGGTGTATTTGCCAAACAAGTGGTAATACCTCCTGAACTGTGTGTATCTGTGTATAGGAGTGGGGAACCAAAAAACTATGAAAAGTGGAACTTTTTTTTTCTTTTTTTGAGGCAGAGTCTGGCTCTGTTGCCCAGGCTGGAGTGCAGTGCTGTGATCACAGCTCACTGCAGCCTCTACCTCCTGGGCTCCCACACGCCACCATGCCTAATTTTTTTATTTTGTAAAGACAGTGTCTCCCTGTGTTGCCCAGCCTGGTCTTGAAGTCCTGGGCTTAAGTGATCCTTCCACCTCAGCCTCCCAATGTGCTGGGACTATAGGAGTTAGCCACTGTGTCAGGCCTTAAAGTGGACCTTTTTGACAACTGTCTTCCTAACATATGCACACAAGATGTTATATTAGGCTTTTAGATAAGTATATTCTGGTAATAAATACACAACCTTAAAGTTGAGGTTAACATCTCACATATATAGCTAATATATATGTGAAACTAGCGATTACTTTGCTAATTTTCTAAGTTTTAGCAAAGTGATTTAAGACTAAATCAACAGTTAAGTAATGCATAAAACATAATGGCATGTTAGTAGAGAATCTCCATCATTGTTAGTAAATTAAGTTTTTTTTTTAATGTGGTTACTGGTGAGGTCATAAATGAGTGGTGCAAATAGTTATCTTGGCAAGTTACATATGAAGGTGGATTCATTTTTAAGTGATGTTGAAATGGTGACTATTTGGTATGTATTTGGAAGACTAAATGTGTAATATAACTTATGGGAGGGTGTGATCTATCTTTTTTCTAATTTCTTAGAACCTTGAGCGGAAAAAACTTCAATACAACAATGAGTAGTTGTGAAAATATATATGGTCCAAATGAATCTAAAATAAATAAGAAACAGCAAATGTTCAGTGACAATAGAGTGGATGGATGAATCTTAACATAATGAGTGAAATAACCAATTTGTATGGGACAACATTTGTTATCCTTATAAAACTTAAGAACACGCAAAAATAAGCTACTTATGGTTATATATGTATATGATAAGATTATTGTTAAAAGGCAGAGAAATGATAAATACAGAGAAATGATAAATACAGTTTAATAGATGCCTTTTGGGGGAAGCAAATAGATGCATGTATACCCAGTCATATTGGTAATGATCTAGTTCTTAAATTATGTGGTGAGTTTATGGGTGCTTATTTTCTAATGTTTTATAACTTGCACAGCTTACATTTTTTCATTAGTATCCATTATTCATTAGTATTACATTTATTCATTTAGTATGTACTACTTAAAATGTTTTTTAAAAGGATTTAGAGATTACCTATCTTAAGTCCTCCCTAAGTATAGCTTTCTGTGCCTTCTCTTTGATCCTTTGGAGGAAACAGATGAATTAGATAAATGCTGCTGTTGGTTTCATTAGGCTAATCATCTTCCCTTCCAATCTTGCTCCTCTTTCTGTGTACATTCTGAAATTAGTGGCACAGTCATTTCTCTATCCAGGTTGAAACCTTCACTTTTTAAAGATTTGAAGTGGAAAAATCATGGACTTTGGAGTAAGACAAACGAGGATTTGAATCTTGAGTCTGTTAACCAGCTGTGTGCTCCTTAGATTGTTACTCAGTGTCCTCATTGATAAAATAGTTGCTCAATAACTATTTATTAATTGAATGATAAAGTTGCTACTTTGGAAAGATTTCATTCTATGTAGACAGATACATGTCTTTTTAGTAGCTCTTGCTGTAAGTAATCAAATCCCATTCTAGACCTTTTTTCTTCTTCTACCTTTTCTTTATAAAACTTCCTTTAAAAAGTACCATTTGCTTAGTCTTTCTAATTAGTGTACATCATCATGCTAATTCAGCCAAAGATACTCTCTACCAGAGTTAACTTTATTCTGTTCCAAGCTATGACTGAACTAAAGCTGTAAAGTTGGAATAGCATTAGTGTTGTAGAAAAACTATTCGTAACAGTAACAGTGGGGGCTTTTCTGCTGCTGTATTTATAGTCTGAGAGTTTTCTGAGAGAACTTTAAAGTGTGCTATATTTTTTCCAAGATAAGGGAAAATGCATATAAACATATTCTGGATCTTTATTGTGCCTATATGCTGTAATCATTTTGATGCTACTACCAGGTACAATAATTTTTATTTTGTGGGTTGATTATAAAGAAATAGGTGGGTGGAATGATGTGTCAGGCCAAGTAAAAGATCACCATTAAATAAACATCCTTTGAATTATAGTAGATATTCAAAGTTATATAGTTTCTTTTATAAATAAAGTGTCCTGCATTTTAAAAGAAGATTGGTGAAATTTTTAGTACTTGATATAAGAAAAATATGAAATTTAAATGCAATTCTTTCCTGCTTGTAAAAGTCGGTAAAGTCTAACAGAGGAAGGTATAATAGAGCCTTTTTGGCTGAGCGTGGTGGCTCTCACCTGTTTATTTAACTTAGAATTTTTTTACTTCATAATAGTGTGAAAGCAATATGCATTCAGTAGAAACTACTTCAAGTACCCGTACAACCATTCTTTTCTTTACTTTCAGCACAATATTCAATAAATTACATGAGATATTCAACACTTTATTTTAAAAGAGATTTTGGGTTAGATGATTTACCCAACTATAAGTTAATTTAAGAGTTCTCAACATGTTTAAGCTGTGATGTTCAGTAGGTTAAATGTGTGAAATGCATTTTCAACTAACATTTTCAATTTACAATGGGTTTGTTGTAACAATCCTGTTGTAAGTCAAGGAGCATCTATATATTTTTTGCTTGCAACTTCTTAAAAAGGTGAGAATGTTTAAAGCAAAAATTAAACACTATTATGGGGTTATATGTAGACATAATATGTATGATACCAGTGGCACAAAGCGTAGAGGGAGTTGACTATAATGTTGCAAGATTCTTCTCTTTTACATGAAGTAGTACTGTATTATTATAACTCTAGGTAGACTGTGGTATGTTAAAAAGGCATATTGTAATCCCCAGAGTAACCTCTGAAAATGCAAAGAGGCATACCTAAAAAACAAATAGAGGAATTGAAATGATATATTTAAAAATACTGTTAATTCAAAAGAAGGCAGGTAAAAAAGAACAAAGGAACAAAAACAGATGGGACAAATAGAAAACAACTATCTAAATGGTAGACCCAACCAGATAATTACATCAAGTTTCAGGGCAGTAAAGACATCAGTGAAAAAGGTAGAGAATATTATAAGGCTAGATTTTTTTTTTAAGCAAGTCCTAACTCTTTACTGTCTATAAGCAACAAAGTTGAAAGTTAAAAAAAAAAAAGAAAAGAAAGGGAAAGGTAGATATAACAGTCTAACAGGAGAGAAAACAAATGATCAATATCCAGAATGAAAGGGTAAATTGTACTTAGATGAAAGAGAACACAAACTATCAATATCCAAAATGAAAGTGCAGAATACCACTAAAGATGCTATAGATATTGAAAGAGGTAATATCATTAAAGCCTTTATTCCAGTAAACTTGACAACTTATACAAAATTGACAAATTCCTTGAAAAATACAACTTAGCATGATGGCATAAGATGATATAGAAAATCTGCATAATTAAGGAAATAGAATTTGTTACTAAGAATCTTCCCACAAAGACCCAGACGATTTCATTGGTTAATTGTACAGAGAACATACCCATTCGTGAGAAAATAAAACCCTCAGCAAACTAGGAATAGGAGGCAACTTCTCATTTCTTTGAAAAACCTATAGATAATATATTTAGTATTGAAAACTTTTTTAAGATTAGGAAAAAGGCAAGAACGTGCCCTCTCACCACCTCTATTCAACAAAGCACACACAGAAAAACACCCATAATGTTAAAAAGGAAAAAGTGGGGCCAGGCCCGGTGGCTCATGCCGGTAATCCCATCACTTTGGGAGGCTGAGACAGGCAGATTGCTTGAGCCCAGTAGTTCAAGACTAGCCTGGGCAATATGGCAAAACGCTGTCTCTACGAAAAAATATGAAAATTAACAAGGTGTGATGTTACGTGCCTGTAGTCCCAGCTACTTGGGAGGCTGAGGCAGGAGCATCACTTGAGCCGAGGAAGTCAAGGCTGCAGTGAGCTGTGATTGTGTCACTTGCATTCCAGCCTGGATGACCCTGTCTCAAGATAAACAAAAACAACAACAACAAAAAAGGAAAAAGTAAAATTAATGATTCAACAATGACGTCATGTATGAAGAAAATCCTAAAAAGTCTATAAAACAATTTTCAGAACAATTTAGCAAGGGTGTAGGACGCAAAATCAGTGTACAAAGATCAATATATTTCTATATTTCAGGAATAAACACCTGGAAATTGAAGTTTAAGATTTTTCATTTATAATTACATAAAAACACATATAATAATTTAGCATAAGACATGCAAGACCTTTACAGTGAAAATTACAAAATGTTCCTTAGAGAAATTAAAGATGAAGATAAATGAGAGTATTTTTATTTTTTTTATTTATTTTTATTTTATTATTATTATACTTTAAGTTTTAGGGTACATGTGCACAGTGTGCAGGTTAGTTACATATATATATACATGTGCCATGCTGGTGAGAGTATTTTTAAATGATAAATGTGGTATTATTAAAATGTTAGTTCTCACCAATGTTTAGATTTAATGCAATCCCTGTCATAATCCTAACAAACATTTCTTTTTAAGTTTTGCTCTTTTTTTATTTCTACTTTTTAAAATGGATCTTTTTTAGAAAAAAGTTAAGTGGATGAAAACTTGTATAATAGTATTTGGTATTATCTTTATCTTTTCTGTTTTATATTTCATTTTTCATGTAATCTAATTTTCCTTCTTTGTACTTTCTTTTTTTGAGTATGATCATTTATACCTAATTTATTTGTTTTTATTTTTTATAGACTCAGGGTGTATATGTGCGGATTTGTTACAAGGATATATTGCATAATGGTGAGGTTTGAGCTCGTAGGTGCCCATCACCCAAATAGTGAACATTGTACCCGAAAGATAATTTTTCAACCCTCACCTTCCTCCCACACTTCCTCCTTTTGAAGTCTCAGTGTCTATTATTTCCCTCTGTATGTTCATATGTACCCATTGTTTAGCTCCCACTAATAGATGAGAACATGTGGTATTTGCTTTTCTTTTTTTTCTTTTTTTTTTTTTTTTTTCATGAAACAAGGTCTCACTCTGTCACCCAGGCTGGACTGCAGTGGCATGAACATGGCTCACTGCAACCTTCACCTCCTGGGCTCAAGTGATCCTCCTGCCTCAGCCTTCCAAGTAGCTGGGACTACAGGTGCACACCACCACACTGGCCTAATTTTTAATTTTTTTGTAGAGACAAAGTCTCATTGTGTTGCCCATGTTGATCTCAAACAATCCTCATGCCTTAGCCTCCTAAAATGCTGAGATCACAGGTGTGAGCACTGCCGCACCCAGTTGATTTTCTTTCCTTTCCTTTCCTCTTTTTTCTCTTGTTTTCTTTCTTTTCTTTCCTTTTCCCTTTCCCACCCCTCCCTTCTCCCCAGCCTTCCCCCCCCTCCGCTTCCCTTCCCCTCCCCTCTCCTCTTTTTTTTTTTTTTTTTTTTGAGACATGGTCTTGCCCTGTCACCCAGGCTGGAGTGCAGTGGTGCAGTTTGCTCGCCACAACCTCTGCCTCCCAGGCTCACTATGGACTCAAGCAATCTGCTCAGCTCAGCCTCCCAAAGTGTTGGGATTACAGGTGTGAGCCACCATGCCTGGCCTAATTTTCTGCTTCTGAGTTATTCCAGTTAAGACAATGATTTCCAGCTCTATTCATGTTGTTGCAGAACAACACGGTATCATTCTTTTTTATGGCTGCATAGTGTTCCGTGGTGTATATATACCACATTTCTTTATCCAGTCATCCATTGATGGACACAGGATGATTCCATGACTTTGCTGTTGTGAATAGTGCTACAATAAATGTACAAGTACATTTGTCTTTTTTATATAATGATTTATTTTCCTTTGATAGATACCCAGTAGTGCGGTGGTTGCTGGGTAGTTTTTTTTTTTTTTTTTTTAGTTGGAGTCTCGCTCTGTCACCAGGCTGGAGTGCAGTGGCACGATCTTGGCTCACTGCAACCCCCGTCTCCTGGGTTCAAGCGATTCTCCTGCCTCAGCCTCCCGAGTAGCTGGGACTACAGGTGTGCATCACCACACCCAGCTAATTTTTGTATTTTTAGGAGAGATGGGCTTTTACCATGTTGACCAGGATGGTCTCAATCTCTTGACCTTATGGTCTGCCCACCTTGGCCTCCCAAAATGATGGGATTAGAGGTGTGAGCTACTATGCCCAGCCAAAAAAAGTAAATTTTCAAACAACTGACTGGGAGAAAGTATGTAACGGATATGTATCAGACAATGGATTTATATTTAGGATAAGAAAGAACTCTTACTAAGCAACAGTAGAAAGACAAAAATGTTATTAAAATAATGGCCCAAAGATTTGAACCAATAGTTAATAAAAGAAGATACACAAATGAACCGTAACATGTTGCTAGACGTTTCGGCAGTTTCTTATGAAATTAAATAAATATACACCTACCCAAAGATCTAGCACCTCTACTTCTAGGTATTTATTTATCCAAGAAAACTGAATGCAGTATAGCTAAGGAAAACAAAACAAAACAAAAAAACTTGTAAAAGGTGTTCTTGGAAGCTTTACTCATAATGGCTAAAAACTAAAACCAAGTGTCCATCAACAGGAAAACAAATAAATGGTTTATTAAGATAGAATATTAATTAAAAATAAATGATCTACTGATGTGCAACAACCTGGGTGAATCTCACAGTTATGCTGAGCAGAGAAAATAGACACAAGTACATACTGTATAGTTCTATTTATATGAGATTCTAGGATAGGCAAAAGTAATCTATGCTGGAAAAAATTAGAAAAGTAGTTGTGTATGGTATAGATTATGGACTTGGAGGGAGCCTGAGGTACCCTCCTCATATGATTCAGATATTCCATATCTTGATATGGATGTGAGTTTCAGAGATATAGTACATGTTTGTTAAAACTCGCATCTATACACTTAATATTTGTGCTGCTTGCTATATGTAAATTTTACATTAAAAATATTAGGCAAATACTGAACTTGAGTAAGAGATTTGCTTTCCATGGTAGTATGTGTTAGCACTTCTGAAACTAGTTTTTATGTGTTCTAGGCTTGGTCACATGAGTAAGTGTATTGTGGATGATGGGAGCCAGTTTCTCACCTTTGGATGGAGGAATTTCAAATTTCTTCACTTGGCATTGGAGATGTCAATATGAAATCATAGTTTTTAAAAATATACATATTAAAGATAGAGGTAGATAGAAATGTTTTTGTGTGTGTGATGTGTGTTGCAGCTCTGTCCTCTGAGAGAGACTGTAAGCGATGACGTAAGTAACAGTGAACACATTTAGTGCCCAGATTTTGGTGTCTAAATACCATTGTCCACTAAAAAGAGCTAGGTCTCATTGGAGAAAAAGCTGATTCCACAGCTGGTGCAGAGAAAACTTTTTATGTATGCTGGAAAGGTAGGAAGTGCTCAAAGCGTTATGGGTACATAGGTTAAACAGGAGCCGGGGTGAAGGGGAAGAACGGTCCCATTGCCAAATTTGGGACAGTTAAACATCAAAATAAATAATGATAGGAATGGCTTAAAATCCATTGGCTAACATAAAAATCTGTGACACTGTAGTGATATAAATGAATAAAGGAAGGAGAACTGAAAGCCTTTTCTTGGAATGTAATGCTAACTAATAAATATAAAAGGAATGATCATTAGTGGCTCTTTATAAGATTTCTTATTGACTACATTGGAGAAAACTGGAAGATAATATCTTAATGGTCAAAATTTATATCACTGATATTACAATACATCAAGATCAAGTGCCTCAAGTTATGCTGTCAGAAGGATGCAACATCACTTCTGTGATATTTATGCCAAATATGCATAACCTAATCATGGGGAAATATCAGATAGGCCTAAATTGAGGGATAGTCTACAAAAATAAAAATAAAAATGGCCTGCAGTTTTGAAAAATGTCCAAGTCAAGGAAAACAAAAGGTTGAGAAACTGTTCTAGAGGGAGACAGCCAAATGCAATGAGTGATCCAGGACTGGATCCTAGACTTGGGTGGAAATTTGCTATAAAGGACATTATTAGGACAAGTGATAAAATTTGACTGCAGACTCCTTATTATAATAATGTATTGATGATAATTTTTTTATTTTGATAATTGTGTTAATGTAATTGTTCTTAGCAAAACATATGGAGATATTTATGAGTAAGGGTATACTATGTCTCCAAGTTCTCAATGGTTTAGAAAAATAAGCATATATAATAAACATATATATGTGTATAGACAGAATGATAAAGCACATGAGATAAGATGTAAGCAAGTGGTAAATCTGGGTAAATGATAACAAGAATTTTTATTCTTGGAGCTTTTTTAAAGTTTATAATTGTAGAAAAATTAAAAGTTACTCCAAAAAGTATTGAATTGTTTTAAAAAATTAGTGGATGGTTTTACACAGTAGATTAGGCACAGCTGAGTAAGGAATTAGAGAATCGAAAGATAAATCTGAAGAAATTGCCCAAAAGGCAGCTTAGAGAACAATGAAATGAAAGAGGAGTTTAGGGATGTTAAAGAAGAAGAAAGTCTAAAATTATTTCTTAATAGAGTCTCAGAAAGGTAGAATGAAGGAGAGGCAATAGTTGAAGAAATATGGCTTAGTTTTTGTTTCAGAACTGGTAAGACAAATCAACATAAAGGACTACCTTAGACATAAAACTGTGTTCAGATGATATTGTTTGGGAACTTTTTTTTTTTTTTAAACAGGGTTTTGCTCTGTAGCCCAGGCTGGGAGTACAATGGTGTGATTGTGGCTATCTGCAGCCTTGACCTCCTGGACTCAAGTGATCCCACCTCATCCTCCCAAGTCATGGGACCACAGGCATGCACCACCACACCTGTCTAATTTTTTTGTATTTTTTTGTGGAGTTGGGATCTCCCTATGTTGGCCAGGCTGGTCTCGAACTCCTGGTCTCAAGGGATCCACCCACCTCAGCCTCCCAAAGTGTTGGGATTACAGGCGAAACTCACTGCGCCAGGCTCTGTATTTAAACTTAAATATGGTTGATGGGAATATCTTAAAAAAAAAAAAAAAAGTCTTATCTAGGAATTTTAAACCAAAATTATTTTACTCCACAAAATTGGAGCATCATAGAAAATTGAAGGAACTAAATATATTCTTGAATTTGAGATTGGTGTTTCAAACTAAAAAATAAATGCAATTAATTAAACAAATCGTTAGTTTATATAACACTTGTATGCCAATCACTGTATCCGGCTTTGGGGATTCAAATATTAATAAATACTGTGTTATCTAGGAGTTTTAACTTTAGTGGAAGATATAGTTCAAGCATTTTTAGAACTTGTAACCTACCAGTTAGCAGACACAGTGCTGATGATATAAATATTTTAGTCTGGGGAAGAAAAACGAACATAAATAGTTTTAACATAAGTTTAGTGAGAGGGTCATGTACAAGTGCTGTTGAGTAGAGTTGAAGCTTCCCTAGTGCAAACAGGACAGTGTCAGTAGAAACTTCTTAGAGATGATTCTGTTGGAGTCTTAAAGGTATGGTAGATTTCAGTGTTAGTTTTTTGTTATTATGTTTATGTTGTGAAATAAAATTCATACAGAAAAAAGTCTATTACCCATCTGCCATTTTTAATTCTGATACACCTGAGTGCTTTCAATAGAGACTCTTTCAAAGGACATACTTATGTCCTTCCTTTATATGTATGTATGTGGCAGTACTTAATAACAGTATGGTCAATATGAAAGCATCTAAATGAATGATTAATAACAGTATTAGTGGCTAATACTGTTATTAATTTGAACACAAAAAACATAGGCTTGAATGAAAAGGAGAATGCAGAAAGGATAATAGATTCTTCTCCCATCTTTGCTCATTCCCATACATAGAATGGAAAATAAATCATTTCACATATCTCAGTTTACATTTAAGGAGTCACATGGGATGTGAATTTGGCCATTGCCTTTCATCAAAGGATTTCTAAGAATCTCACAAGCATACTCAGTAATCCTCTAAACACTCCTGTGAAGTTGTAGCTGGCAATATTATAATCTCTATTATAGTGTGGAGTAAATGGAAGCACTGAAATACTCAGTGATATTTTTATCTTCCACTCAGAAATTTCTTACTACTTTACAGGCCTGTGTTATTATCAACTTTATGAAGCTTAGTGAGATTATGTGATTTGCCCAACCTTAGGGAAGAATTTGGCATAGCATGAAGGCTCCCTGAGTCTTAACTGCTTTACTAAGTTTATTCTTTACCCCCCATTCTTCCCCTCAGTCCTGTTATTCAAAATTGTATTTAAACTAATGTTTTAAAAGTTCTATAAGAGAAGCTCAAATCATAAAATTTTGTGATTTTCTGAGGTGTCATTCCTGGTTTTTTATTAGGAATCAAATGATAGGGTTTTTTTTTCCTAGAATAATTTCTTTAATATTGTAACTGATGTTAGTCAATAACATTGTGTAATAAAACTCATCTGCTTTTTCTGTTCTGATGAACCAGAGAATCCTATTCAGGATACTACCGTATGTTAAGCTAAATAGAAAAGAGGAGGTCAGTCTTAGAGAATAATATAATTATACAAACATAGTTACTCTCTCTATAAAATTGCATGTCAAATGCTTTCTATCTTTTTAAAATTCTCAACAGCAGTATTTCTGGTAGCAACCAGAATTTTGATCCCAGTGAATCTAAACCTAGTATACCTAGAAATATAATATAACTTGTAAATTACGGGCATAGGTGGAAATTTGGGTAAGTTGGAACTTAGAAGTCACCCACAGAGAGGTTACCTGTAAAAGGGAGGTAATTAGGACACAATAGGTAGATATCCTTTAAAAAAATTATCTATTTTTAAATTGTGCTAAATTATATATAACAAAATTTACTATTTTAATTATTTTTTAGGTGTCCAATTCAGTGACATTAAGAATGTTTACCTTGTTGTGCAACCATCACCACCATTCATTTCTAGAATTTTTTTTCATCTTGTAAAACTGAAAGTCTGTACCCATTAAACAGTAATTTCCCATTCCTCACTCCCTCTAGCCCCTGGCAACCACCATTCTATTTTTTGCCTCTATGAACTTGACTACTCTCCTATGAGTGGAATCATACAATATTTGTCCTTTTGTGACTGGCTTATTTTACTTAGCATAATGTCTTCAAGGTTCATCCATGTTGTAGCGCATGTCAAATTTCATTTCTTTTTTTTAAAGCTGAATAAGATTTTGTTTTATATATATATCACATTTTGTTTATCGGTTCATCTGTCAGTGGATATTTGGGTTGCTTTTCTACCTTTTGGCTATTGTGAGCAATGCTGCTGTGAACATTGGTGTACAAATATCTGTTTGTGTCCCAGCTTTCAATTATTTTTGGAAGTGGAATCATGGAATCATATGGTAATTCTATTTTTAATTCTTTGAGGAACTGCCATACTGTTTTCCATAGCTGCTAAACCATTTTACATTCCCACCAGCAGTGTACAGGGATTCTAGTTTCTCTACATCCTCACCAACACTTATTTTCTGTTTGTTTTTTTTGTTTTGTTTTGTTTTTAATAGTAGCCATCCTAATAGGTTGTGAAGTAATATTTCATTGTGGTTCTGATTTGCATTTCCCTAATGATTAGAGATGTTGAGCATCTTTTCATGTGCTTATTGGTCATTAGTATATCACTTTGGAGAAATGTATATTCAAGTCCTTTGTCCAATTTTGTGTGCCCACTTTTTTAAACCAAGATAGTAGCCACAGGAGCTGCTTATAACTTTACAGAACTACCAGATAGATATCACTTTTGTTAGCTAATACTGGTAACAAAAGAGTAAATATTTTAGGAAAATATCCCATATATCTAATCAGATTTTACCTATTCTTCCTTCATATGTTTCATCCGTCTCTTCTATTCCTACTAACAGTAAAGTAATCAATTTAGTATATTCTCGTCATTGTGTTGTAAAAGAGTGGTTGGGCCCAGTTCTGATATAATATTAAGAATAGATGGTCATAAACTCTGTAGTGGGTTTGCTCTTCTTTTCCCTTCTTTAATTCCCTTCCCCTCAATTCCATAAAGATTTATTATGCGCAGGGCCTGAGATCTGCGTTTCTCTCCTTCAAGATGTGTGACAGTAGGCAAGTTGCACAAACTGTTTTCCCTAATGGCTGAACTAAGTGATTTCTTAGATTTCTTCTAGTCTTGTCTATTATATCTTTTAAGGATTCTTTTAAGTATTATAACTTTTGGTTATTAGATGTCTGAATTATCTGAATACTACACTACCCTCATTAATAATATTTTTAGATTGTCACCAAACATAAAGTGGGAGATGACAGCCTATTTTAACTCAGCTTACTTTCTTGTTTACTATTTTTTACGTATTTCCTTGGGTTTCTTAGATCAACCTGGGGCCTAATCTGTAAACTTTTTAAAAGCAAACATTTAGTTACTTTCTCTAAGAATTAACCATTGATAATAAAGCAATATTTTGAACAGTTAATAGCAGGATGGAATTTGTCTCCTTCTAAAAGATACTATTGCATCTTAATAGCATTTAGAAACAAAGGATAAGAAGTGCTGTACTGTTTAACTTTAGTTTTTTAATTTCTATTTTTTTTTTTTTTTTTTGAGACAGTTTTGCTCCCGTTGCCCAGGCTGGAGTGCAATGGCACGATTTCCGTTCACTGCAATGTCTGCCTCCCACATTCAAGCGATTCTCCTGCCTCAGCCTGCGAGTAGTTGGGATTACAGGCATGCACCACCACGCTAGGCTAATATTTTGTATTTTTAGTACAGACAGGGTTTCACCATGTTAGGCTGGTCTCGAACTCCTGACGTCAGGTGATCCACCCACCTCAGCCTTCCAAAGTGCTGAGATTACAGGCGTGAGCCACCACACCTGGTGTAATTTCTATTTTTGAAGTGTTATAAATACCAGAACATCTTACATACCCAAATAGGGCAATATGTATTCCAAAGCTAAATATAAATTTTAAAAAATTATCTGCATTTAATTTGTTTGTACCTCTGTTTTCTTCTTGCCTCATTGGGAAATCAGATTAAATTGATATTAAGTAGATTTCTAAAAGCATAAATAATTCTTTAAACCAGTTTAATCTTAAGAAATAATGTTGTGATAGGGTAATGTGGATATAGTAGCAAAATAATATTTTAGATAGATTAAATTTCTGTACTTAATATTTACTGTTCAATGATTTTCTTAGATTGACCATCTCTTCTATTTTTTCTTATTCATGTCCTTTGTAAATCAATAGTTACTTACGAATAGTCATTTTCTAAGATCAATACAAACTTTTGGGGGATTTCTGTAATATAGTATAATCTTTTTGCTTTATGCTCTAATTCTTTAATATTTTAATTCTATTTCTATTTCTCAAGAATCAAGAAGATACTTTTAACACTGTATTTGTCACTGAGAAAACTAGTTTTAATTTATATTGACCTTTTTCTCCTTTGAACATTTAGTCTGCATTCAATAAAATGTTGATGACTGCTCTTTAGAAGACAGCTGTATGAAATAAAGTATTATAAATATGCAGCTTCCCTTTCTAAGCGTTGTCACCAACAGCTGGGCATCCAGTTTAGCAGAACAGATTTTGCACACAGAGAGCCTGGCATATTCCTGAATCAGTTTAGTGAAGGAAACAAAAAATAGTTTCTTATGGATTGGGGACTTATAAAGACATAGAGCATCTGTTCCTCAGTTAAGTCATAGTCTGGTTGCACTGAATCATGTTTAAAGCTAGAATAATGTGCAAAACTTTTTTTCACCATGCTCATACCTTTAACACCTAGTGCACTGTTTCTGTACTGTACTTTCAACATCTCCACTGAAAGTGTATAAATTATTTTGCTCTTATATATGATATTGTAATAGTGGTATTTTAAAGCAGACAAACATACTAACTTTTATAAGAGTTTTTATAATATAGGACTGATGTTTAAATTGTACGGTAGTCCTTGTATATATAACTGCATATATTTTTAAAGAAACTCATTTAAATATTTAATTATGATCCCATTTAGAGATACGCAATTAGAATCAAACCTGTCATCATAAATAATTGCTTTCTTCATATGGTATTCTGCTTTAATACATAATATAAAAATTGGTTGGTAGAACTAAGAATCTTTGTTTATATATCTTTCCCTTAATTATTGGGCTACTTTAAATAAAGCATGTCAAATCTAAAATTTCTTTAAATTTTTTGTTTGTAGTGTTAAAAGATCACTGAAGTTGGATGGTCTGTTAGAAGAAAATGTAAGTATTTGCTTAAAAGTTTGTCATTGAATAAGATTGTGTTTTCAGTTTTTAACTACTGATTTATCTCGTTAAATATTAAAATTATCTTGATAATTTTAATTATATCACAGTGTGATATAATTGTGATTGGTACACCATTTTCTGCATATAAGATATTTTAGTTTTTGTGAATCTAATATGTGCAAGTTCCTGGCCAGCTTGAGGTGTTCAGTTAAGAAGCAAATTAATTATTTAAAAACCTTAATGAAATAATTTAGTAGAAATTAATTCACTATTTGTGGAAAAAAATAGTCTGCCACTTAAATGTACAAGAAACAATATGGGACAATGGCAGTACTTTTAATCTGCATACTATAATCTGCTAAAATGAAATGAAAACATTAGTAGCATTTTTATATCAAAAATGTAATTACCTTCCTCAGCTATGCTGGCGTGGATTAAACAGCATAATACTAACACTGTAATAAATTGCACTACAGTTATCACAATGAAAATTAAATTGTACTGTTGCCATTACTTTTTGTAAATTGAGTTGTAGCACATTCCCAGTGCCAGCATATCATGACATATGTTAGTTTATTATCTTTTCATACCAACTGTGGATCTAGATAGAAACACTAATACTGAGATACTTATGACCTCAGTAATCTTAAATGCAGGTAAATTGGTGAGAAAGTAAATTAAAACAAATAGCTAGTCAATAAGTAGGCTTCTCCAAATTCACATATGAATGCCATTTCAATAAATGGGTTTTATATGGAATTTTTCTTTGGAAGACTCACTGGTATTTAACAAAACAGAAATTTAGAAAACTTGCTACATGCTTTTTAAAAATTTTTAAACAAAGGTGGCAAAGTACAGCAATGACACTTAAAAAATCATTAACAATATAATTAGCAATTTAGAATACCATTATCCAACTTGTTCTGTGCAGAATGCAGCTGTGACTGTAATTCTGCATCTGTTTCTTTGGTCAGAATGGTTTTTTGGTAGATGAGTAGTCCAGCTTGAAATGAAATACTGTTCTTTCCTACCCCAAAGCTGTTCTTTGGGAGATGGTAACATTGTTTAAATGGAAAAGAATGACCGTTTCAGAACCCATTCTCTTCAGGAAGTAAATTGTCATCATGGCAGGCCTTCTTTGTATTTTTTCTTCAGATGAAGATGTGTCAAGGTAGCCAGTGCCACAGCTGACATCCTGTATTAGAAAAATACATTGTTATGTTTGGCCCAGTTCTGTACCTTTCAACAGAACTTAAATTGATTTAAGCTTGTACCAACTGATTTAGTAGTACCAGTTGATTTAGCTTGGTACTACATGACCACATCTGCCCAAAGGAGGTTCCTAGCATACTAGCTTGGGCATTTCTATTTCCTGACAGTTTCTGGTATTTTCAGCTTTGTCCTCTTGCCTTATCATTTGTTTGAAGCTCTGTATTTACATCTTAGAGCTAACAGCTTTTGTTCTGTTCTGGTGTTAAGTCTGG
Source organism: Gorilla gorilla gorilla (assembly GCF_029281585.2). Taxonomy (NCBI): domain Eukaryota; kingdom Metazoa; phylum Chordata; class Mammalia; order Primates; family Hominidae; genus Gorilla; species Gorilla gorilla. Next base: position 176,481,448 of record NC_073224.2, read on the forward strand.
TCTTCTCTCCATGGCTACATACACACTTCATCTACTCTAGTAACAACTTAGCCCTGAGGCAACCTGGCTCCCAATTATATACTCACATGGCCTATGGCCCCATTGAGGCTGCCTTAGCCCATGCAAAAGGAAATTGGACATTCAAAATATATACCTACAATTTTAGGAGTACTTAATTGTTGTGAAGCTATATTGGAACTAATAGTAACTTTGTGGTCATTTTACCTTACCAATATGTTGCTGAAGGGGGAAGGCTCTGGTTTCTAAGGGAAAGAGATGGCCCTTATATCCCAGTTGGTTGAAGTGGAGCCTGTTCATCCTAAGCAATGGCCATATCCAGAGATATTTGGAACTCCTAACTCCCAGTGTTCCTAATGCAGCTACAGATCTTCATGGAGATTAATGCTTCATGATGTTTGGGCAAGGTTCAAATGCCATTTGCTTATGGCTGTTGATATGGTTTCCTGTGTCCTCACCCAAATCTCATCTTAAATTGTACTCCCGTAATTCCCACCTGTTGTGGGAGGGACCCGGTGGGAGATAATTTGGATCATGGGGGTGGTTTCTCCCATACTGTCCTCATGGTAGTGAATAAGGCTCACTAGACCTGATGGTTTTATCAGGGGTTTCCACTTTTGCATCTTGCTTATTTTCTCTTGCCACTGCCAATGAAGAAGTGCCTTTTGGGCAGGGGTTGCAATCCTAGTCTCTGATAAAACAGACTTTAAACCAACAAAGATCAAAAGAGACAAAGAAGGCCATTACATAATGGTAAAGGGATCAATTCAACAAGAAGAGCTAACTATCCTAAATATATATGCACCCAATACAGGAGCACCCAGATTCATAAAGCAAGTCCTTAGAGACCTAGAAAGAGACTTAGACTCCCACACAATAAAAATGGGAGACTTTAACAACCCACTATCAACATTAGACAGATCAACGAGACAGAAAGTTAACAAGGATATCCAGGAATTGAACTCAGTTCTGCACGAGGCGGACCTAATAGACATCTACAGAACTCTCCACCCCAAATCAACAGAATATACATTCTTCTCAGCACCACACCACACTTATTCCAAAATTGACCACATAGTTGGAAGTAAAGCACTCCTCAGCAAATGTAAAAGAAGAGAAATTATAACAAACTGTCTGTCAGACCACAGTGCAATCAAACTAGAACTCAGGATTAAGAAACTCACTCAAAACCACTCAACTGAACAACCTGCTCCTGAATGACTACTGGGTACATAACGAAATGAAGGCAGAAATAAAGATGTTCTTTGAAACCAACGAGAACAAAGATACAACATACCAGAATCTCTGGGACACATTCAAAGCAGTGTGTAGAGGGAAATTTATAGCACTAAATGCCCACAAGAGAAAGCAGGAAAGATCTAAAATTGACACCCCCTAACATCACAATTAAAAGAACTAGAAAAGCAAGAGCAAACACATTCAAAAGCTAGCAGAAGGCAAGAAATACCTAAGATCAGAGCAGAACTGAAGGAAATAGAGACACAAAAAACCCTTCAAAAAATCAATGAATCCTGGAGCTGGTTTTTTGAGAAGATCAACAAAACTGATGGACTGCTAGCAAGACTAATAAAGAAGAAAAGAGAGAAGAATCAAATAGATGCAATAAAAAATGATAAAGGGGATATCACCACTGATCCCACAGAAATGCAAACTACCATCAGAGAATACTATAAACACCTCTACGCAAATAAACTAGAAAATCTAGAAGAAATGGATAAATTCCTCAACACATACACCCTCCCAAGACTAAACCAGGAAGAATTTGAACCTCCGAATAGACCAATAACAGGCTGTGAAATTGAGGCAATAATTATTAGCTTACCAACCAAAAAAAGTCCAGGACCAGATGGATTCACAGCCGAATTCTACCAGAGGTACAAGGAGGAGCTGGTACCATTCCTTCTGAAACTATTCCAATCAATAGAAAAAGAGGGAATCCTCCCTGATGCATTTTATGAGCCCAGCATCATCCTGATACCAAAGCCTGTCAGAGACACAGCAAAAAAAGAGAATTTAGACCAATATCCCTGATGAACATCGATGCAAAAATCCTCAATAAAATACTGGCAAACTGAATCCAGCAGCACATCAAAAAGCTTATCCACCATGATCAAGTGGGCTTCATCCCTGGGATGCAAGGCTGGTTTAACGTATGCAAATCAATAAATGTAATCCAGCATAAAAACAGAACCAACGACAAAAACCACATGATTATCTCAATAGATGCGGAAAAAGCCTTTGACAAAATTCAACAACCTTCATGCTAAAAACTCTCAATAAATTAGGTATTGATGGGACGTATCTCAAAATAATAAGAGCTATCTATGACAAACCCACAGCCAATATCACACTGAATGGGCAAAAACTGGAAGCATTCCCTTTGAAAACTGGCACAAGACAGGGATGCCCTCTCTCACAACTCCTATTCAACATAGTGTTGGAAGTTCTGGCCAGGGCAATCAGGCAGGAGAAGGAAATAAAGGGTATTCAGTTAGGAAAAGAGGAAGTCAAATTGTCCCTGTTTGCAGATGACATGATTGTTTATCTAGAAAACCCCATCGTCTCAGCCCAAAATCTCCTTAAGCTGATAGGCAACTTCAGCAAAGTCTCAGGATACAAAATCAATGTACAAAAATCACAAGCATTCTTATACACCAATAACAGACAAACAGAGAGCCAAATCATGAGTGAACTCCCATTCACAATTGCTTCAAAGAGAATAAAATACCTAGGAATCCAACTTACAAGGGACGTGAAGGACCTCTTCAAGGAGAACTACAAACCACTGCTCAAGGAAATAAAAGAGGATACAAAGAAATGGAAGAACATTCCATGCTCATGGGTAGGAAGAATCAATATTGTGAAAATGGCCATACTGCCCAAGGTAATTTATAGATTCAATGCCATCCCCATCAAGCTACCAATGACTTTCTTCACAGAATTGGAAAAAACTACTTTAAAGTTCATATGGAACCAAAAAAGAGCCCGCATCGCCAAGTCAATCCTAAGCCAAAAGAACAAAGCCAGAGGCATCACACTACCTGACTTCAAACTATACTACAAGGCTACAGTAACCAAAACAGCATGGTACTGGTACCAAAAGAGAGGTATAGACCAATGGAACAGAACAGAGCCCTCAGAAATAATGCTGCATATCTACAACCATCTGATCTTTGACAAACCTGACAAAAACGAGAAATGGAGAAACGATTCCCTATTTAATAAATGGTGCTGGGAAAACTGGCTAGCCATATGTAGAAAGCTGAAACTGGATCCCTTCCTTACACCTTATAAAAAAATTAATTCAAGATGGATTAAAGACTTAAATGTTAGACCTAAAACCATAAAAACCCTAGAAGAAAACCTAGGCAATACCATTCAGGACATAGGCATGGGCAAGGACTTCATGTCTAAAACACCAAAAGCGATGGCAACAAAAGCCAAAATTGACAAATGGGATCTAATTAAACTAAAGAGCTTCTGCACAGCAGAAGAAACTACCATCAGAGTGAACAGGCAACCTACAGAATGGGAGAAAATTTTTGCAATCTACTCATCTGACAAAGGGCTAATATCCAGAATCTACAATGAACTCAAACAAATTTACAAGAAAAAAACAACCCCATCAAAAAGTGGGCGAAGGATATGAACAGACACTTCTCAAAAGAAGACATTTATGCAGCCAAAAGACACATGAAAAAATGCTCACCATCACTGGCCATCGGAGAAATGCAAATCAAAACCACTATGAGATATCATCTCACACCAGTTAGAATGGCGATCATTAAAAAGTCAGGAAACAACAGGTGCTGGAGAGGATGTGGAGAAATAGGAACACTTTTACACTGTTGGTGGGACTGTAAACTAGTTCAACCATTGTGGAAGTCAGTGTGGCGATTCCTCAGGAATCTAGAATTAGAAATACCATTTGACCCAGCCATCCCATTACTGGGTATATACCCCAAAGGATTATAACTCATGCTGCTATAAAGACACATGCACACGTATGTTTATTGCGGCACTATTCACAATAGCAAAGACTTGGAACCAACCCAAATGTCCAACAATGATAGACTGGATTAAGAAAATGTGGCACATATGCACCATGGAATACTATGCAGCCATAAAAAATGATGAGTTCATGTCCTTTGTAGGGACATGGATGAAGCTGGAAACCATCATTCTCAGCAAATATCGCAAGGACAAAAAACCAAACACCGCATGTTCTCACTCGTAGGTGGGAATTGAACAACGAGAACACATGGACACAGGAAGGGGAACATCACACACCAGGGCCTGTTGTGGGGTGGGGGGAGGGGGGAGGGATAGCATTAGGAGATATACCTAATGTTAAATGACGAGTTAATGGGTGCAGCACATCAACACGGCACATGTGTACATATGTAACTAACCTGCACGTTGTGCACATGTACCCTAAAACTTAAAGTATAAAAAAAAAAAAAAAAAAAAAAAGAAGTGCCTTTTGCCTCCCACCATGATTCTGAGGCCTTCCCAGCCTTGTGGAACTGTAAGTGCAATTAAACCTCTTTTTCCTCCCGGTCTCGGGTATGTCTTTATCAGCAGCATGAAAACAGACTAATATACCTCTTCTAATGAGGGAAGCAGAGATATGGACCATACCCTGTGTTCTTCCTATAATATACGGGATGTATACTGCCAGTACCACAATTTGCTGAACCTCACAAATTGTTGGGTGTTGTGAGGAGGTGAAGAAAGTTCCAATTTATAATCATCTACTGTATTTGGCCTGCTTGAGTTGTTGCTCTCCAAGTATTGTTCCTAGATAGATTTTCAGGAATGAAGATGAATTATATATTACAAACTGTTGCCGATGGCAGTCCAGATGAATTTATATGGACAACTGGCTACCTGGCCATATACCAAGCCAGCTTGACCCAGTCTTTTTCAGGCCACTTCAGAGAGAGAATAGAAGATGCTACGGTTGGGAAGAGAAGAGCATACTTCTTACCAAGGCCAGCTCAATAGGCTTCCTGCCAGAGGAGTAGTGGTGCAGGTTTTGCTGGGGAGGTTTGCTGATTTATATATAGATATCCAGTCAAGGGTACTCCATAACTTATTAGTAAGACACTTTTTTTTTTTTTTTCGAGACAGGGCCTCACTCTGTTGCCCAGGCTGGAGTACATTGTTGTGATCACAGCTCACTGCAGCCTCAACCTTCTGGGCTCAAGCAATCGTCTTACCTCAGCCTCCAGGGTAGCTGGGACTACAGGCACGGGCCTCTATGCCCAGCTAATTTTTTGTATTTATTTTTTTTTTAGTTTTGCCATGTTGTCCAGGCTGGTCTCCCTGGACAACTCCCGAGCTCAAGCAATCTGCCCATCTCGGCCTCCTAGAGTGCTGGGATTACAGGTGTGAGCCACCATGCCTGGCAGTAAGACACTTCTAAGTCAGATTATTCCCATTGCCTAACTTAATGTCTCCAATCCTAGAACATTTCTCTCACCCCAAAAGGAAACCACATACCTATTAGCAGTTAGTCTCAATTTCCTCCTCTCCCCCTCCCCCCTGGAAACCACTAATCTACTTTCTGTCTGTGTGGATCTTCTGAACATTTCATATAAATGGAGTCTCATAATTTTGTGTCTGGCTTCTTTCATTTAGCATAACATTTTCAAGATTCAATTTACCTATTTTTTTCTTTGTCCTTTTGATGTCATATCTGAGAAACATGTAACCCATGGAAACACAGGTTTTTATCTACGTTTCTAAGAGTTTTATAGTATTAACTCTTTCATTTAGGTCTTCCATTTTGAGTTAATTTTTGTACATGGTTCAAGGTAGGGACTGGATTCATTATTTTGCATGTGTATAACCAGTTACTGAAACAGATATCCACATGTAAAAAAATGAATCTAGTCCCTACCATTTGCTGAAACGACTATTTTTTCCTTTATTGAACAGCCTTGGCACCTTTGTTAAAAATCAAGTGATCATAAATGTATGGATTTATTTCAGAATTCCCAGATAAATTCCATTTGTCTATCTATATATATGTGTTTATGCCACTACCATGCGGTCTTCATTACTGTAAGTTTCTAAGATCAAAAAACGTTTTGATTGTAAGTTTGAAATCAGGAAGTATGAGTCCTTCAACTTTGTTGTTCTTTTTCAAGATTGATTTGGCTATTCTGTATCCTTTGTAATCCCATGTGAATTTTGGGATCAGTTAGTCCACTTCTGGAAAAAAAAAGGCATTGGAATTTTGATAAGGATTACATCAAATTTGCAGATTCAGTTGGGAAATTTACAATCTTAACAATAATAGTAAGTCATCCAAACCATGAATGTGAGATATATTTCTGTTTATTTAGATCTCTCTTATTATCTTTCAATAATGTTTCATAGTTTTCAGTATACAAGTCTTATAGTTTTCTGATTAAATTTATTCCTAAGTATTTTATTCTTTTTATGCTATTAATGGAATTGCTTTATAATTTCATTTTTAGATTAGTCACTGCTAATGTATAGAAATACAACTGATTTTTACATATGGATCATATATCCTGCTGCTTTGCTGAACCCATTTATTAGCATTAATAATTTGGAGATTTTCTTTTTTTTTTGTTTTGAGACAGAGTCTTGCTCTTTTGCCCAGGCTGGAGTGCAATGGCGCAATCCCAGCTCACTGCAGCCTCCGCCTCCTGGGTTCAAGCAGTTCTCCTGCCTCGGCCTCCTAAGTACCTGGGACTACAGGAGCACACAACCACGCCCAGCTAAATTTTGTATTTTTAGTAGAGACAGGGTTTCACCACATTGGCCAGGCTGGCCTCGAACTCCTGACCTCAGGTGATCCGCCCGTCTGGGCCTCCCAAAGTGCTGGGATTACAGGCGTGAGTCACAGCCCCCCCCGCCCTACTTAGGGTATTCTGTATATAAGATCAGGTCATCTGCAAGTAGGGATAGTTTTACTTCTTCTTTTGCAATCTACGCCTTTTATTTCTTTTTCATGCCCATTGCTTTGGCCAGAACCTCCTGAAGAATATTAAGTAGAAGTGGCAAGAGCAGACATCCTTTTCTTGCACCTGATCTTAGAGGGAAAGAATCCAGTCTTTCATCATTACGTATGATGTTAGCTCTGAGTTTTTCATACATGTCTTTTATCAGATTGAGAAAATTCTGTCTATTCCTAGTCTGTTGAGTGTTTTTATCATGAAAGGATGTTAGATTTTTGTCAGTTACTTTTCCTGCATAATTGAGATAATCATGTGTGCTTTTATCTTTTATTCTCTTAATATAGTGTATTACGTTGATTGATATTTGTATGTTGAACCAACCTTGCTTTCCTTGCATAAATTCTGCTTAGGTATGACATATAATTCTTTTATGCTGCTGATTTCAATTTGCCAGGATTTTTACATCTGTATTTATAAGGGATTTGGGTCTGTAATATTCTGGTATCAGGATAATACTGGCTTCAAAGAATTAGGAAGTGTTTCCTCATATTTTTGGAGAGTTTGAGAATACTTGGTGTCACTTCTTTAAATATTAGTAGAAAGGCTGGGTGCAGTGGCTCAAACCTGTAATTCCAGCACTTTGGGAGGCCCAGGCGGGTGGATCACCTGAGGCCGGGAGTTCGAGACCAGCCTGACCAACATGGAGAAACCCCCTTCTCTACTAAAAAATACAAAATTAGCCAGGCATGGTGGCACATGCCTGTAATCCCAGCTGAGGCAGGAGAATTGCTTGAACCCGGGATACGGAGGTTGTGGTGAGCCGAGATCGCGCCATTGCACTCCAGCCTGGGCAAGAAGAGTGAAACTACATCTCAAGAAAAAAAAAAAAAACACTAGTGGAATTCATTAGTGAAGCTACCTGGTCCTGGGCTTTTCTTTGTTGTAAATTTTTTGAATATTAACTCTTATGTCTTTACATGCTGTTGATTTATTAAGATTTTCCTGTTCTCCATAATTCAATCCTGGTATGTTATGTGTTTCTGGAAATTTGCCTATTTCATCTAGATTATCTAATTTGTTAGCATGCAGTTGGTCATAGTAGCCCTTTATGATTTCTTTTATTTCTGCAAGGCCAGTAGTAACATCGCTTTTTCATTCCTGATTTTATAGTTTGACTCCCCATCCCTTCCTTCCTTCCACCGTCCCTCCCTCCTTTTCTTCCTTCCTTCATCAGTCTAGCTGATGATTTACCAATTTTGTTGATCTTCTCAAAATACTGACTATTGGAATCACCACCACTAATCTCTATTGTTTTTTCTCCATTTCATTTGTTTTCTCTTTAATTGTCTTTTTTTTTTTTTCCTTCTGCTTGCCTTGGGTTTAGTTTGCTTTTCGTTTTCTGGTGTCTTAAAGTAGAAGCTTAGGTTATTGACATGAGAGCTGTCTCTTTTAACATAGTTATTTGCAGCTATAAATTTCCCTCCGAGTACCACTTTCACTACATCCCATTAAGTTTTTCTATGTTTTGTTGCGTTTTGTTCTTAATGTGTTTTTTAAGTTTTAAAAAAATTCCTTCTTTGACCCATTGGTTATTTAGCAGTATGTTGTTTGATTTACACATATTTGTGTATTTTCTAAGTTTTCTTCTGTTATTTTTATTGTCATTCTGTGTGACCAGAGAACATTCTTTATGAGAACATTGTATTATTTTCCTCTTTTTAAATGTGTTGAGACCTGTTTTGTGGCCCAACATGTTGTTATCCTGCCAAATGTTTTATGTGCACTTGAGAAGAATGTGTATTCTGCTGTTGTTGGGGGAGGGTTCTGTAGATGTCTGTTAAATCTAGTTGGTATATAGTTTTGTTCAAATTTTCTGTTTCCTTGCTGATTTTCTATCTAGGTTTTCTATTCATTATTGAATGCAGGGAATTGAAGTTTCCAACTATTATAGTTGAATTTTTAATCTCTCTCTTCCAATTCTGCCAGTTTTTGTTTTATGTATTTTGGGCCTCTCCTGTTAGATATGTTTATATTTATAATTGTGTATCTTTTTTTGTTTTTTGTTTTTTTCCCCAATACCAATAAGTATTTATTCATTGTATTTTCTTGGAAAAAAGAAAAAGAGGGGGAAAGGAAAAGCATGTGTTACAATAGTGCAACGGAAAAGAAGTGCCCAGTACAGCAAATTGACCATCAAATAAACACACCCCAGTGATAAAGTCATCAGAGTCCAAGGGAGCTCAGTCTCCTGCAGTTCAGGAAGATGGGGAAGGGATCAAGAAAAGAACAGACAGGTACACACTTAGCCTACCTTCTGTCCTTCCCCCTTCATGAATTCAGACTTTTGCACAAAGCTTTAGTTTCTATCAGTAAACATCGAGCTGCATTTGTCCTTCTCTTATTAATCAGTCTTGTGGCCACTTTGACATACATTTTTTGCACCTGTATAAAAGCTCCTGAGTGACTTAGATACATTTATCTTCCTTTTCTTAGTCTCCCCCCCAGGATGAGACACATGTCACCCAATACATTCTATTTGCCCTGTTTGAACAAAGGGATGTAAGTTTGTAGTGCTCTTACGGCAGGTAAATGAAACTCCCTTTCTCTTTAGCTACTATGACTCTACAATCACTACTGCAACAATGCAGGACAGTGGCTCCAGATACTATTAACAAAAGCCCTTGGTAATGGGTCTAGGTCTCTAAGTCCAGAATTTTCAAAAGTTAAGGATTTTTTGTTTTACTTTATTTTTTTAGAATAGGGATCTCATTCTATCATCCAAACTGGTGTGCAGTGGTATAATCATGTTTCACTGCAGCCTCGAACTCCTGGACTCAAGTGATCCTCCCAACTCAACCTCCCGAGTAGCTAGGACTGCAGGCACATGCCACCACACCTGGCTAGAAAAATTAAGAATTTTTGTCTTTGCTTCATACATTTATTCCTGAGCAACACAGATGGGTACAGGCATTTCAGTTAAAAAACCTATGCTTACCAGCTCATACTTTCAGACACACACACACACACATCTTAATGTGCATGGTAGATTTAGTTTAATCTCAGTGAAGGATAGATCTGGTGTGTGAAGCAAGTCTAGTACTCTAGGATTGGAGACTTGGAATAGGAATCCTTTATTGCATATGTAGACAACTTCAACTAACCTTGTTCCTCCCTAGGCCTTTCACCTGGCCCAGGGTCTAACCTTTCAGCACCACCTTCCTATTCATACTCATGTCCAATCTTCCAGTAAAATGAGATCAAGTCATGGGACAAATCAACTAAAACCAAGTATCCCAAGAAACATTATCAAGCTGGAGGAACTTTAAGAAGACATTGCAGTAGAAAAGCCAGCCCTTATTGACATAAATGAGATAGTCCAATAGGCTGTATACTCCAAGTAGTTGTTTTTTGTGGTGATAATTTAACAACAACAAAAAGTATTCCTGCTGTGCAGACCTGGAGCAGCTGTCAAATTATCCCTGAGGTTGCCTGTGTACCTCACAACAAAGTATAAAAATAAGGACCTTAGATTAAAATATATAAAAATATTTTTATTAAGGAAAAAAAGTTAAAATGCACAAGATACATCATTTGCACACATCAAGTTCAGTTGGCCTGCTGGAGAAAGTAAGAACCAAGGTACAGTTGTTCAAAGGAGCAAATTATAGTGCCAGGTGCAGTGGCTCACACCTGTAATCCCAGCACTTTGGGAGGCTGAGGCTGGCAGATTGCTCGAGCTCAGGAGTTTGAGATCAGCCTGGCAACATCACAAAACCCTGTCTCTACCAAAAGTACAAAAAATTAGCCAGGCATGGTGGTGCACACCTGTTGTCCCAATTACTCAGGAGGCTAAGGTGGGAGGGTCACTTGAGCCCAGGAGGCGGACGTTGCAGTAAGCCGTGATCGCACCACTGCACTCCAGCCTGGGTAACAGAGCCAGACTGTGTCTCAAAAAAAAAAAAAAAAAAAATTATAGTGGCCCAGAATGAGGTAGGAGTAAGCTTAGGAGTTGCAAATCTGCAGCTGTTTCCTCAACTGCCCCTTTTGCCCGTAATCATACCTGTTGCTTGGAATAGTTCCCGGCTCCCTATCTCAAGAATGGGTTATGAGTAGACACATGGAAAAGCCCTGCCCTAATCTACCTGAGAGATTCCCTCCCACAGAATGTTGTGGCTTCTTGGTTGGGTCCATGAATCTGGTTTCATGCTGAATCTTTTCATTCTGGTATAGGAAATATTATTATATATCCTTGTTTAAAAGGAAAACGGGTTGCCTAGAGTGGAGCCTAAGATAAAGCATCCTGGTTCTAGGGAGATTTTCCACAAAAGCCCTCACTTTTTTTGCTTGAATAGCATGGTTAGAATTAATTTGCCTTCACCCCCACCCCCACCTTCCTCCACAAGGGAAGAGAGAGTGATTGCCATGGATCCCTGGCCTGAGATACGTGGCAGTGCCAGCTGCCCCCTACCTGCCCCATCCTACTTTCTTTGCTCTTTGCTAGTTGAGTGAGGGAATATATTAGTTAAGTGAGGAAACTGAAATTCAGATGAGTGGTGTGTCCATGATAGCATAGCTGGGGAGCAGCAAAACCATTATGTGAGCCCAGGCTTTCCAATGTTAAGTCTGCGGTTCCTTCCGTATACCACAGCTATCTTTCCTTTAGTGTAATTGTTTAAAGACTTCATGATTCTTCATTCTCTTTGGAAAATCTTATTTCTAATACTGTTTTTGGTTCATATTTTTATATTATCTTTAGCAGTTGACTAAATTTGTTAAACGTTTTAAAATACTGGGTCAATTCATTGGGGAAAAAAAGTCTTTAATAAATGGTAACCATCTAGAAAAAAATTCACTTCATATACAAAATTCATATGCACTTCATATCTCACTTTATTTACAAAATTTATTCCAAGAAGGATCATAGGCCTAAAGTAAAGCCAAACCATAAAGTCTCTAGAAGCCTGCATGGTGGCTTCTGGCTGTAATCCCAGCTTTGGGGGAGGCTGAGGTGGGAGAATTGCTTGAGGCTAGCAATTTGGGACAAGCCTGGGCAATGTAGTAAGACCCTGTCTCTAAAAAAATTTTGTTTGTTAAATAAGCTGGCATGGTAGTGCGCGCCTATAGTCTCAGCTACTCAGGTGGGTAAAGTGGGAGGATCACTTGAGCCCAGGAGTTCAAGGCTGCAGTGAGCTGTGTTAGTGCCGCTGCACTTCAGTCTAGGCGACAGAGAAAGACTTTGTCTCTTAGGAAAACAAAATTACAGTGTAAGAGAATGACAGTAATGATACTTTTATTATTAAAATTAATATCTTAATATCTTTAAATTGTGAAATAATTACTACAAATAGAAAAACCAGTGCATCAACGTTTTTAGCCAGTATTTTATTTTTCTTGTCAGGGTGAAATTTGCATATTATTAATTTCAAAGATCTCGAGTGTATAATTTGATGAGTTTTAGCAAATGTATAATTCAGTATCGTAGCTCTAATATATTGGTCATATTCTTTCCTTGCTATCCCTGTAAGATCACTAAGGTAAGTTCAAAATGTTTCTGTTCTCCATGGCTACCATAAAAACAAAACCCCAACATTTTTAGAACCATTAAGGTTGATAATTGTAGTAGCTGATAAGAAGGTAGTTGGGGTTGGTTGTGGTATCTCACACCTATAATCCCAGCACTTTGGGAAGCCAAGGCGGGCAGATCACTTGAGGTCGGGAGTTGGAGACCAGCCTGGTGAACATAGTGAAACCCTGTCTCTACTAAAAATACACAAATTAGCCGGACGTGATGGTGGGTGCCTGTAATCCCAGCTACTTCGCTTGAACCCGGGAGGCAGAGGTTGCAGTGAGCCAAGACCGTGCCACTGCACTCCAGTCTGGAAGACCCAGCAAGACTCTGTCTCAAAAAAAAAAAGAAGGTAGTTGGTTGGTATCTAGTACTCTTCTAGGAACCTTAGGCCCAAATTGTGAAACGTCTCTGAGGCAGCTAATGCTAGAGTTTTCTAATGTAAATTTCATAATTAGTACTAGTAATGCATATTAATTATATCTTAGGTGGGACACTCCAATAGCCTAAATAACCAGTATAAGTTTATGAAGAATTATCTCCTTCTAGCTGCCCTTTTGTTTCTAGTTGACCAGACACTACAGTATCTGTATTTTAAATATTTTAGCATAGGCTGACAGTTCAAAATAGTGATAAAGTATCCTTTAAATCCCATATTTTATCCTGCAAGAATTTTTAGTTAGTACTCTCTAGACTGTTTATAATAGGTTTAAAAAAATCAGTAAAATGTAGGCACCTTTTTGGTAGTGTATGCTTTAAACAAGGTGACAAAGTAAGCTACAATTTGTGAAAGAAATTGAAGGAAGGAAAGGAAAATATCATATCTATTTGAAATTATTGAGAGAACATTGATTTTTTTTTTCAGGCAGAAAAATCGATGCCCAAATTTTAGTTTTGCTAATGTACAAGATTAGACCTCCTTATAAAAAGTACAGTAGCATTTGGGCGGGGCTGATTGCAGCATCTTAGAATGTGGCATTTCTTTTGTTTAGAAATGGTATTAAATAACTCTAAGGAGTCAGGAATTATTACAAGCAGGTTTGTTTGTTTGTTTGTTTGTTTGTTTTTTGAGACAGAATCTCCCTGTGTCGCCCAGGCTAGAGTGCGGTGGCGTGATCTTGGCTCACTGCAACCTCTGCCTCCTGGGTCCAAGTGATTCTCGTGCCTCAGCCTCCTGAGTAGCTAGGACTACAGGCGCGCCACCATGCCTGGCTAATTTTTGTATTTTTAGTAGAGACGGGGTTTCTCCATGTTGCCAGGCTGGTCTCCTACTCGGCCTCAAGTGATTTACCCACCTTGGCCTCCCAAAGTGCTGGGATTACAGGCGTGAGCTGCCAGCAGTTGTAAATTATTATAGAATTGGTTGTGACATCTATTTTCTTGTGTGTGTGTGTGTGTGTGTGTGTGTGTGTGTGTGTGTGTGTGTGTGTGTGGTGTGATCCACAGCTCACTACAGCCTCAACTTCCTGGGTTTAAGTGATCTTCCCACCTCAGCCTCCAGAGTAGCTGGGACCACAGGCATGCACCACTATGCCCAGCTAATTTTTTGGTACTTTTTGTGGAGACGGGGTTTTGTCATGTTGCCCAGGCTGGTTTCAAACTCCTGAGCTCAAGCAATCCTCCCACCTTGGCTTCCCAAAGTGCTGGGATAACAGGCATGAAATGCCCTGCCCAGCTGACATCGCTTTCTTTCTTTCTTTTTGTTTTTTGTTTTGTTTTGTTTTTTTCATTTTGTTATATCCTGAGTCCTTGCTTTTTTCTAGCCAAATCTAGCCCTCTTACTCTTTCTTCCTGTTTTTCTAAAGCGCTCATAGGTAGCACTCATCCTTGCTGAATGGAAGGATTGCTGACTTCTCAGTTAGTAGCTCAGTCTTCTCTCAAATCCCAGTATTCTTAATTCTTCATTTTGTGGGAGACTAATGAGTAGGCCAAGATCTTCAAAGTTTGGGAGTTGGCAGAATGGAAATTCTCAGATGGATTCTAGGATTACTTTTAAACCTCTTCAGAGATTAAAAGTTAGAGGAACTTGGTACAACCTTGAGGGAAAGAAAACTTAGGGAAGTAGGGTTATGCCTTTGTGTGTACCAGTAGGGCAGATAAACAAAAGTGCATATTTACTGAAGAATATTTAGTGGTATAGTAGGGAAAGGGTAGCTTTTCAATTTTCCTTCTGTGTATAGTAGTTGTAGATAGACATTTTTCTTTTTAACCAACACAAATGACCAAAAAAATAAAAAAAGAAGCCTCAGTATTTTTAAAGTGAGGCAAAAGTACACACACACACAGAGCACATGCACACTCACAGAGTTATTTTCTGAAAGCTGGAAAATTGTTTCCGAGGAGAAATGTATGATCTACAGTTAAAATGTTTAGACATATGGCAATTGGATAAAATAATTTTTTGGTGAAAATAGAAAAACAGATTGACATAAATGTACATTAGGGTAGTGACTTTCATTTCTTGTACATACACAGTGAAGTAGTTCTGGGCAATAAATTCTTAGAAAAGTAGAGTAGGGATTGGATAAATGTCATAGTTTATGACTGAATACATACAAACAGGTAAAAACTCAAGATGGAGAGGTAATAATAACCACCCGATAAAGAGACTTAAAACCCTTTCACTGTACAAAAAAAAAGATTGCTTTAGAGTTATAACTTGATATTATAGTTTGATTTTTTAAAAGATATTCATTGCATTTGTGGCCACTATGGATACATAAAATAAACAATGCCTTTCGTTTCTCAATATAATTAAATATTGTTTCCTAATATTTAAAATCTTAACTGTAAAAAAAATTTTTTTTTGAATGCTATAGATTCTGGAACTAATATTAAGATTACTAAAAAAGATGACACAGCCACTATTTCTTCCATAGGTCTCTTAAAAATAAAGGATAGTTGACCAGGCAGAGTTAAGGAACTATTTCAAATCCTCTACCAAGCTATATCCAGTATGTTGGCAATGTATGAGCCATCAGACCTTTCCTATATCCCCCAGATCCATCCTATGCTGTCTGTTCCGCCTCTTATTTCAGATTTCTCATGCCTTTTTCTGTGACAGACTACTGCAGCCAACTTTGAATTTTTCCTCTTCTCTGAATTTCGTAGCATACATACTAATTTAAAACCTCTTTGTTGTTCTTCTAACTTTTGGTAGATACTCCTTAAGGCCAGAGCAATTTGTTATATTTCTTTGTACACATTAGTACACATTTAGCTGTGCTGGTGGGTGATCAGTAAGCTTATGGAAAGCAAGTTTTAAGGGAATTCAGGAAAGGGAACAATTAATAGTATGATAATGGATGTTTGAAGTAAGGGGATCATGAATGAGGACCTAAACTAAAGAAAGTCTAGGTCTTGGGGAAGATAAAAAAGAGGATGTTCCAAGCTGAGATCACAAAATGATCTGAGGCCCAAATGCACATAGCCTAGTGACTGAAGCTGTAGGTAACAGTGAATAATTGGATGAATGAACCAGTGAACAAATTAGTATATTCTGAGTAGAGCAAGATGGCCAAATTTACTGGACTGTTCCTTGTAAGTCATTCGTTCCTCACACATTTTTTAGTTCTCTAGGATATAAAGATGAAAAGATAATATTTATTTTCAGGAGCAAATTCTAATGGAACAGACAGAACTTATTAAAATATGTTACCTGAAATAAGAGGTATGCCCAACACCTATGGAAACACAAAGGAGGAAGCTGCTAAGAGGAAATTTGTAAGACAGGCCAAATCCTCAAAGGCCTTAAATGCCTGACTCAACTGTTTGGACATTATTTTGGTTATTATCGAAGCAAGATGCTACATCAGACCACTCTGTGAAGCTGTAGGACAGCAGTGATCCTTCCTAAGGTTTCTGTGTGAGGCTTAGTAATAGGCACCTCTGAGAGTTTTCCTGCCCTGGCCCCATAATTATACTTCAAGTTCAGCTGAAAGCAAAAGTCGGGGTATGGTTGGGAGAGTTGGCCATCTGTAACCTGTTTGGAAATACCATCTCAGAAGGTAGTAACCCTTTAATGCTAAAATTTAGTAAATATCAAATTGAGATGTTCTAGTTATTATAGAGACCTGAAATATCTACCTTGAAAGAATAGTGTTTACTTTGAGAGTGATAATTGAGTATATTTGTAATCTGAAAAGCAAGAGCAAGGAAACAAGTTTGAATTTTGCTGATTTTTTAATGGTATATAATTTCAAAGATCTATAACTAAACATAGCTATTTCTGTCCTTAATTATTATTTATTTCCAGTCATTTGATCCTTCAGAAATCACAAGGAAGAAAAGTGTTATAACTTATTCTCCAACAACTGGAACTTGTCAAATGAGTCTATTTGCTTCTCCCACAAGTTCTGAAGAGCAAAAGCACAGAAATGGACTATCAAATGGTTAGTTGAACATTCTTTTCTACTTATTGTAAGGTTTTTCTAGTTATTGGCCAAATCAAAATTGTGATTTAATTATGTATGGATCTTGCTACAGCTGATTTTTCTCTTCTCTCAAATAATTTAGTACCTTAATATAGGTATTACTTTGGACATAAATGTAAACTTTTGGCACTTATTTTAAAATGCAGCTGCAGGCTTTGTTCCCTTACTATCCCATCCATTAAATAGAAATTATGGCCTGACTTGCCTTCAGCTACTATCAATTATAATGGTTACAGATATGCCCCTTAACAAGCTTTCCATCACGTGCATAAATTAAAGGGAGCATAATTCAGGTGCTGCTGCACTACAACTTAAGAGTGATACTTCTAAATGTTATTTTTATCCATGTTTTCCATTGAGTTTTACCCACATTTAGTATATCTTTATATAGCTTATCTTTATTTATTATATTTCATTCCCTTCTTTTTCTTGACTATTTCAAATGTATTTACAAAAGGTTTGTAGAATTTTTCCATAGAGAAAAATCTAATTTTAATATGAAATTCTTTATTTTAAAATATTATTAGTTTAATTTTAATTTTGACCATACATATTTGTTGTCCTCTGGTAGTTCAGTAGTTCATTGCTAAAATATTGATTTAAAAACACAAATCTCGATTTCGTGGGTTTATTTGTTTTTTTTTGAGAAAGGTTATGAATCAGTGACATGTAGTTTTATAATTAAAATTTTAAATAGGCTCAAATTTAATAGTGTATCCTTTAGATATACTGTGATTAGCCTAATTCACATTTTATTGTTTAACATTTAATGAGTGCTAAGCATATACTAGAAGCTACCCAGAAAAAAGAAGTCTCATTTTACCTGATTTGTTATAATGTAACACATAATGAGATCTTAAAGTTTTGAATGTCTTTAATTTTACTTTAATCAAATGCTTTTTATCCTAAAGCCGTTACTATTAGGTTTTCTTTCCCTAAAATGTATGAAAATGTATACACTTTAAGTTTCATAGTTCTATTTTTATATGCATGATATATCTTTTTAATTAAAAATAAATGCCTTCGAGATTGTACATCCCTATACTGAAATGTGAATAGATTTTAAGTTGATATGTACTCAATTTCCATATTGAAATTAAGTATGGACTTAAGGAGACATTCCTTTTGCCCATAAAAAGATTGGTCACATGATTTCAGTTGACATTTAAGTAGATAATTATCACAGATTATAGTCCTAAGTAAGCTCTTTTTTAAAAAGTCAGATAGCAAGGGTTTCAGAGGTGCTGGCAATGTTCTATTTTTTGACCTACATAGTGGTTACACTGATTCACTCTAGTTATTCATCAGACTGTACATACATGTTTCATATCTGCTGTAATATATATATCTCACATATAGAAGTCTCGAAACAGAATTTTGTCCAGAATTCTGTATCAGATTATGTCATTTGTAATCATTACATTGCTTATCCTAATATGTCATCTTGTACATGTTTTAAAAATAAAACTTGATTTTTATGAAGTAACAAGTTCAAAATAAATGAGAAAATATGACGTATGAAGTCATTTAAATTCTAAATGAGGTCATAATCTCTTAACAACTCCCACTTTTAAAATATTATACAAAACATAATATAAAATTTAAATTACATTTTCAAGGACATTTTTGGTGTTACTCACTTCCCATCGCACTTATGATAAGATCCAAAACCCTTATCATGACATGGAAGGCCATATATCCATCTAACACCCAAACACCTCATCTGCCTCATTTTCTACCCCTTTTTTACACTACTTTAGCCACTCTTACCTTCTTGCTATTTGTCAGTCATGCTGAGCCCCTTCTTGCCACAAGGTCTTGCAGTTCTCTCCACCTGGAATAATCTTCCTCCAGATATTTGTATGTACTTTCTATGTACATTTGAACCATGTACTATGTGAACAGAAGACTTAATATTATATTTAAATCCATTTGTAGTTATAAAAGGATGAAAAATTTGGTTCTATGTCTCCCTTCTACTTAGATTCTACATTGGCCAAACATGGGATTTGTTTCAACTCTTTAGTTTATACATTTAACAGATGCATTCATGCAGCACATAATAACGTTTCAGTCAGTGACAGACTGTATACACATCAGGGGTCCCCCAAGATTATAATGGAGCTGAAAAATTCCTATTGCTTAGTTGCCCGGTAGCCGTCATAACATTGTAGCACAACACGTTACTCACATTTTTGTGGTGATGCCAGTGTAAACAAACCTAGCTCACTGCTAGTCATATAAAAGTGTAGCATGTACAATTATATATAGTACATGATATAGTCGTGTACTACATAATGATGTTTTGTTCAACAAATGACCACATACAATGATGGTCCTGTAAGATTATAATACCGTATTTTACTGTGCTTTTTTATGTTTAGATATGTTTAGATAAACAAATACTTACAATATGTTACAATTGCCTACAGTGTTCAGTACAGTAATATGCTGTACAGGTTTGTAGACTAGGAGCAATAGGCTATACACTAGGTGTGTGGTAGGTTATACAATGGAGGTTTGTACAAGTACACCTACGATGTTTGCACAACAATGAGATCATCTCATGATGCATTTCTCAGAATGTATGTCCATAGTTAAGTGACACATAACTCTATATGTATGCGTGTATGTTATGTATCATTTATGTATTTTTTAATTTGTATGTACATTATTTTGCTGCCCTCCTCCAACCCATAGCAAGTTTCTCCAGACTATTACAGTTGACCCTTGAACAACATGGGTTTGAACTGCACAGGTCCACTTACATGAAGATTATTTTCAAATAAACATACTGGAAAATTTTTTGGAGTTTTGTGACAATTTGTAAAACCCTGCAGACAAACTTTATAGACTGTAAATATAAAAAAAAAAAAGTTGGGTATGCCATGGATGCATAAAATATATGTAGCTACTAGTCTATCATTTACCATAAAACATACACAAATTTATTATAAAAAAATAAAATTTATCAAAACTAATGCATACAAACACTTAGACCCTACACAGTCCCATTTGCAGCTGAGAGAAATGTAAATGAATATAAAGATGCAGTACTAAATCATAACTGCATAAAATTAACTCTAGTACATACTGTGCTACTGTAATAATTTCATAGCTACCTCCTGTTGCTATTGTAGTGAGCTCAAGTGTTGCAAGTATCTGCTTGAAATACCATGTGATGCTGATAATCTCTGCACAAGCAATGTGTCTCTCAAGTAAATTGTGTATTGCAGTAAAAAGTGATCTCATGGTTCTCGTATGTTTTTCATCATGTTTAGGGCTATGCTGGAAACCTTGACTAACACCATGAAACCCACATAAAGTGCCACTAGTGATGCTGGAAGTGCTCCCAATGAGCAGAGAAAAATCATGACATTACAAGAAAAAGATGAATTACTTGATATGTACTGTAGATTAAGGTCTGCAGCTGTAGTTCCTCACCATATCTGACAGTTCATCTTGTAAACAGATGACAAACTTATGGTATTAATACTTTACAATACTGTAAATGTTTTATCTTCCTTATGATTTTCTTGATAACTTTTTTCTCTAGCTTTATTGTAAGAATACACAATATAATACATATAACACACGAAATATGTATTAATTGACTTTGTGGCATCTGGTCAACAGGAGGCTATTGGTAGTTAAGTTTTTGGGGAGTCAAGAGTTATACTTGGATTTTTGACTACATGGGGGATTGGCGCTCCTAACCCTCGAGTTCCTCAAGGGTCAGTTGTATGCATTTTAGAAAAGAAGAAAGAGAAAATTTTTCCCCTTTCCTCCCATGAACACTTCGGACTTGTTATTTAATAATGAAAGTAGAAGAATAAACAACAAATTTGCGTAGTCAAAGAGAGTACTTGTTAACTGGACAATAGATCTGTAAAAATCACTCAGACTATAACAATATAACAGTACAGAGAGATAAAAGGAGAATGTGATAAAACAATAAAGTGAAATGATAGGCAGAATAAGACTCCAACATCTGCCAAATTGGAGTTCTACAAGGAGGAAATACAGAGAATGGGCCATAGGCAGTATTCTAAGATATAAGGACTATCAGTTTTTCATAATTAAGGAAAGATAAGAATTTGCAAATTAGAGTAGCATGCTAAGTCTGGGCAGGGTAAAGTAAAACAGATCCACATCTAGTTATATCATGATAAAACTGTATGTAGAACATCAAAGACAAAATTTTAAGGGCAACCAGAGAAAAGATAGTACCTACAAGAGAGTAACAGACTGATAAACTTATCTATATCAGTAGACTCCAGCAGAAAATGCAATAATAGTATCAATTAAGAATCACAGTTGAGTTTTTATCCAGGAAGTGAGGATGAAATACATTTTCAGACAAAGTCTCAGAGAGTTTGCCACTCACAGATTCTCGTAAAATAACTACAAAATAAGTTACTTCTCTAAGAGGTAAAGTGAACCTCAGATAAAGGAGTGGAATTGCAAAAAGCAATGATGAAAAAGTGAATTAGCAAACATGTTAATCTAATTACAAGTTTTGCTGACTATAAAGCAAAAGTCAAACAATTGGAGGGCGGGTGAAAAAAAAATTGGAGGGCAGGTTAAAAACAAACAATTGGAGGGCGGGTGAAAAAAAAAGTCAAACAATTGGAGGGCGGGTGAAAAACTATCATGGAAGGTGAGGAGGCAACAGATAAGAGTTACGATGTTTTAGACAATATTTTAAGGTCCTCGTATTTTCAGGCAGACGATGAGATAGCTATCAGTTGACTTCTTCATTGTATTTTTTGTTTTCTTGCCTGTAAAATGGGGAAGATAGTAATTCCTACCTCAGAATTGTGAGGATTAAATGAATTAATACACAGAAAGCATTTAGAATGGTACTTGACGTATATTAATAGTATATGTTCCGTACATGTTCTAGCCATTTTCATTAATAGCATTATTAATTAGACTTTAAGAAAAGACATAAGACAATTAAATCTGAAGGAATAGAAAAAGAAAACAAAGCAAATACTAGCTTTTTAAAAAAAGCTAGTAGTTGATACAAAAATAGAAAGGCCGAAATAGACTTTATGCCTAAAAGGATTTATTGAAAATAATGAGGCTCTTTACATAAGAGATACAGAAAGATTCACCACTACAAAAATAAAAGGATCCTGAGACATATGTGCATCTAAAAAACTCAAACAAAACATGATGAAATATGACAGGATAACAAGGAAGAAACTGATAAATCCACAATCATTGTAAGAGATTTTAAACTACCTCTTTCAGAAACTGATGAAGCGGTTAAAAAGGAAGGATATAGACAAGTTGTACACAATTAGCAAGTTTATCTAATGAGCTGTGGTCAAAAAGATATAATACCCATATAATAAAGCACATATAGAACGTTCACAAAAATGTAACCAGCTTGGAGTTACAGAGGAAGTCTCACTGTACTAAAAATTACAGTCATACAGCTCACACTCTAAAATTTCATACAATTAGGAATCAATAATGAAAAGGCAGCCCTCCAAAAATTTTAACCTGTATGTTTGGAAACCAAGAAACTTCTAAATAATTCATTGATCAGAAAAATTATAATGGAAAGTATAAAATATTTAAAATTGAATGATAATGAAAACATGTCAGCACTTAGAGGAAAAATTTATACCTACATTATACTAAAGCAGTTCTTGGTGGAAGCTTTATACAGTCGTCCCTTCCTATCTGGGGAATTGGTTACTGGATCCCACTCAGTTTCCAAGATCCACAGACTCTCAAGTCCCTTGTAGAAAATAGTATAGTATTTGCATATAACCAATACACCCTCCTATATACTTTAAATTATCTCAGGATTACTTATATACCTAATACAATGTAAGTGCTATGGAAATAGTTGTTATACTGTATTGTTTAGGGAATTATGACAAGGAAAAGTCTGTATATGTTCAGTACAGATGCAACCATCCTTTTTTTAAACAAAGTATTTTTGATCCATGGTTGGTTGAATCCACAGATGTGGAATCCACTAATACAGAGGGCCAACTGTACTTACAAATGCATATACAGGCCTGTGTCACTTAACAATGGGGATACCTTCTGAGAAAAGCATTGTTTGGTGATTTTGTCATTGTGTGAACATCATAGATTGTACTTACACAAACCTAGATGGCATAGCCTACTACACATTTATGCTATATGGTATAGCCTTTTGTTCCTAGGCTGCAAACCTATACAGTGGACTACTGAATACCATAGGCAATCAAAACATAATGGTATTGGTGTATTTAAACATATCTGAGTAGAAAAGGTACAGTAGAAATATGGTGTTTATAATCTTATGAGACCACTGTCATATATGTGGTTTGTCACTGACCAAAATGTTGTTATACTGCTCATAACTGTATTTAAAAAGGAAGAATGATTGAAGACTATTGAGTCAAGCATTCAACTCAGAATGACTGAAAAGGAACAACATAATGAACCCCCCAAAGTAGAAAGGAAATAATGATATGAAGATAAATTATAAATTGAAAACAGGGCAATAATAAAAGCAACAAATCAAAAGCTGGTTCTTAGAAAAGTCTAATGAAATGTTAGCCCTCTGGCAAGACTGATTTTTTTTCAAGTAGCAGAAGGAGCAAACAATATCTAAAAGAGCTGATAAACTAATATACTATCTCCTTAAACCTGTGATGAGCAATCTGAGGTGTGGGCCAAATGCTAAACATTTTTATTATTGTGAAAGAACTAGTCAAATATCTTACCCTGTAAAATGTAGATCAATAATATTAATCTCAATCTTTTCATGGAAGGGCTTATGCTTTTAAATACTTTTCAGCTTTTAAATATGACAAGGTTTAATATTTCTAAGAATAACACTTAAATCAGTTATCAGACTGTCAAGTACCCAGTCAACACAAAGTAATCTGAATGAAAGATGTAAAAACCTGTATTTTTGTTACTGCTTCCCAAATATTACTGTTTTAGTAGATTAAAAAGTGATTTCAATTTTCTCAGCGATAACCTTCTATTCAATAATGTAAGTAATATTTTAAGAATATTATTATATTTCTATCTATGGGACTTAATAAAGGTATTTTCATTTTGAGTGAAAAAGAACCATTCAGCCGGGCGCAGTGGCTCACGCCTGTAATCGCAGCACTTTGCGGGGCTGAGGTGGGCAGATCACCTGAGGTCAGGAGTTTGAGATTAGCCTGGCCAACATGGCAAAACCCAGTCTCTACTAAAAATACAAAAATTAGCCAGGCGTGGTGGTGCACGCCTGCAGTCCCAGCTACTCGGAAGGCTGAGGCAAGAGAATCACTTGAACCCGGGAGGCGGAGGTTGCATTAAGCAGAGATCGCACCACTGCTTTCCAGGCTGGGCTGGCAAAGTGAGACTCTGTCTCAAAAAAAAAAAAAAAAAAAAAAAATTTAACATTGTTATTTTTTGTGAGTTGATCCTCCAAAGAGGTTATTTACCCTCCACTCTATTAATATTAATTTAATTTGGTTTATTAAAAGAATAGCAGGACTGTATCAGTATCTCATTCACCTCTTTACCTACAGGCCTCAACTTGATCTACATGCAAGTAACCTTTTTAGAAAGAAGTTACTAACTTTTGTTTGACCACCTTGAACAAATCACTTGAACCTCTGTGGATCAAGGTTTTTCCAACTCTTAACTTTTGGTTTGAGACCAAAATGATTGCCTATAGTATTTATCAACTATAAAGTATGGGTACCTAGAAGCAGCATTATACCAGCCTAAACCTGTTTGGACTTTACATTAATCTTTTTTTTTTTTTTTTTTTTTTTTGAGATGGAGTCACTCTGTCACCCAGGCTGGAGTGCAGTGGCGTGATCTCGGCTCACTGCAACCTCTGCTTCCCAGGTTCAAGCGATTCTCCTGTCTCAGTCTCCCAAGTAGCTGAGATTACAGGCACACACCACCAGGCCCGGGTAATTTTTTGTATTTTAGTAGAGACGGGGTTTCACGGTGTTGACCAGGCTGGTCTGAAACTCCTGAGCTCAGGCAATCCACCCGCCTCAGCCTCCCAAAGTGCTAGGATTACAGGCATGAGCCACCGCACCCAGCCTACATTGATCTATTAATAAGCATCGCATCATGGTTAAGAGCACAGTCTTCAGCTAAATGTCTGGGTTTCAATCCTCACTCACTAACTTTATGGGCTGGGATAAGTTTGTAACCATTCTGTACTTCTATTTTGTCATCTGTAAAATGGGAACAAGAGTGACTATGTCAGAGTTGTGCAAGTTAATTAGATATCATATGTAACATATTTAAAGCAATGCCTGGCCCTAATTAATACCATGTGTTAGCCGTTGTCATCACTATTGATTGTGCTTCCAAGTATTAACAATTTGTTGAAAGCTATCTTCATTTGTTAGGGAAAGAGCTCCCTGGAGCCTTACCAGAAAGCTCAAATACAATTATGAATGTAGTTCAGATTCAGTGATGGTACATTTATCACCAATGTTTTGTGAAACTGCACTTGAAGAGAGTCAAATACACAAGTGTTTGTTCACTTTTACATATAATCTCACAAGAAAAATACCATATAGACTCTATAGTGCTTTTGTATATGTTCATTGTGCTTACTTTTTTTAATAGAATGGAATGAAATAAAGGAAAGTAATTATTAAGTAACTGGAAAACTCATTTACTACATTTACTACTCAATATGTTGTATTACTCAACAGTCTAGTAACTGATCTAAGTATTACTCTTAGAAATATTAAAACTCTTCATATTTAACAGCTGAAAATTATTTAAAATCATAAGTCCTTCCATGAGAAGACTGAGGTTAATAGTATTGATCCACATTTTTACAGGGTGAGATATTTGACTAGTTCTCTTATAATAAAAATATTTAGAAAGGCATTGAATACCTAGTGAAAATTCAAATAACATTCTTTACTATTTATTACCTAACATTTTTTGCTATTAGTGCTGAAATGTGAAAATGAATTACAAGTTAAAGGAGCAAAGTAATTTTAATACTTAATTTTGGAGCCTTACTGAATGCAAACAGCATAGTACAAAATTCAGGAAACTAGTATTGACCTTTAGGCAAAGATTTTCTGAAATAAAGGTTTAGGGAGGAGGAGCCAAGATGGCTGAATAGGAACAGCTCCGGTCTACAGCTCTCAGCGTGAGTGACGCAGAAGACGGGTGATTTCTGCATTTCCATCTGAGATACCGGGTTCATCTCACTAGGGAGTGCCAGACAGTGGGCGCAGGCCAGTGGGTGCGCGCACCGTGCGCGAGCCGAAGCAGGGCGAGGCATTGCCTCACCTGGGAAGCGCAAGGGGTCAGGGAGTTCCCTTTCTGAGTCAAAGAAAGGGGTGACGGACGCACCTGGAAAATCGGGTCACTCCCACCCGAATATTGCGCTTTTCAGACCGGCTTAAAAAACGGCGCACCACGAGACTATATCCCACACCTGGCTCGGAGGGTCCTACGCCCACGGAATCTCGCTGATTGCTAGCACAGCAGTCTGAGATCAAACTGCAAGGCGGCAGCGAGGCTGGGGGAGGGGCGCCCGCCATTGCCCAGGCTTGCGTAGGGGGAGGGGCGCCCGCCATTGCCCAGGCTTGCGTAGGTAAACAAAGCAGCCAGGAAGCTCGAACTGGGTGGAGCCCACCACAGCTCAAGGAGGCCTGCCTGCCCCTGTAGGCTCCACCTCTGGGGGCAGGGCACAGACAAACAAAAAGACAGCAGTAACCTCTGCAGACTTAAAAGTCCCTGTCTGACAGCTTTGAAGAGAGCAGTGGTTCTCCCAGCACGCAGCTGGAGATCTGAGAACGGGCAGACCGCCTCCTCAAGTGGGTCCCTGACCCCTGACCCCCGAGCAGCCTAATTGGGAGGCACCCTCCAGCAGGGGCACACTGACACCTCACACGGCAGGGTATTCCAACAGACCTGCAGCTGAGGGTCCTGTCTGTTAGAAGGAAAACTAACAAACAGAAAGGACATCCACACCGAAAACCCATCTGTACATCACCATCATCAAAGACCAAAAGTAGATAAAACCACAAAGATGGGGAAAAAACAGAACAGAAAAACTGGAAACTCTAAAACGCAGAGCACCTCTCCTCCTCCAAAGGAACGCAGTTCCTCACCAGCAACGGAACAAAGCTGGATGGAGAATGATTTTGACGAGCTGAGAGAAGAAGGCTTCAGACGATCAAATTACTCTGAGCTACGAGAGGACATTCAAACCAAAGGCAAAGAAGTTGAAAACTTTGAAAAAAATTTAGAAGAATGTATAACTAGAATAACCAATACAGAGAAGTGCTTAAAGGAGCTGATGGAGCTGAAAACCAAGGCTCGAGAACTGCGTGAAGAATGCAGAAGCCTCAGGAGCCGATGCGATCAACTGGAAGAAAGGGTATCAGCAATGGAAGATGAAATGAATGAAATGAAGCGAGAAGGGAAGTTTAGAGAAAAAAGAATTAAAAGAAATGAGCAAAGCCTCCAAGAAATATGGGACTATGTGAAAAGACCAAATCTACGTCTGATTGGTGTACCTGAAAGTGATGGGGAGAATGGAACCAAGTTGGAAAACACTCTGCAGGATATTATCCAGGAGAACTTCCCCAATCTAGCAAGGCAGGCCAACGTTCAGATTCAGGAAATACAGAGAACGCCACAAAGATACTCCTCGAGAAGAGCAACTCCAAGACACATAATTGTCAGATTCACCAAAGTTGAAATGAAGGAAAAAATGTTAAGGGCAGCCAGAGAGAAAGATCAGGTTACCCTCAAAGGGAAGCCCATCAGACTAACAGCGGATCTCTCGGCAGAAACCCTACAAGCCAGAAGAGAGTGGGGGCCAATATTCAACATTGTTAAAGAAAAGAATTTTCAACCCAGAATTTCATATCCAGCCAAACTAAGCTTCATAAGTGAAGGAGAAATAAAATACTTTACAGACAAGCAAATGCTGAGAGATTTTGTCACCACTAGGCCTGCCCTAAAAGAGCTCCTGAAGGAAGCGCTAAATATGGAAAGGAACAACCGGTACCAGCCACTGCAAAATCATGCCAAAATGTAAAGACCATCGAGACTAGGAAGAAACCGCATCAACTAATGAGCAAAATCACCAGCTAACATCATAATGACAGGATCAAATTCACACATAACAATATTAGCTTTAAATGTAAATGGACTAAATTCTCCAATTAAAAGACACAGACTGGCAAGTTGGATAAAGAGTCACGACCCATCAGTGTGCTGTATTCAGGAAACCCATCTCACATGCAGAGACACACATAGGCTCAAAATAAAAGGATGGAGGAAGATCTACCAAGCAAATGGAAAACAAAAAAAGGCAGGGGTTGCAATCCTAGTCTCTGATAAAACAGACTTTAAACCAACAAAGATCAAAAGAGACAAAGAAGGCCATTACATAATGGTAAAGGGATCAATTCAACAAGAGGAGCTAACTATCCTAAATATATATGCACCCAATACAGGAGCACCCAGATTCACAAAGCAAGTCCTGAGTGACCTACAAAGAGACTTAGACTCCCACACATTAATAATGGGAGACTTTAACACCCCACTGTCAACATTAGACAGATCAACGAGACAGAAAGTCAACAAGGATACCCAGGAATTGAACTCAGCTCTGCACCAAGCAGACCTAATAGACATCTACAGAACTCTCCACCCCAAATCAACAGAATATACATTTTTTTCAGCACCACAACACACCTATTCCAAAATTGACCACATAGTTGGAAGTAAAGCTCTCCTCAGCAAATGTAAAAGAACAGAAATTATAACAAACTATCTCTCAGACCACAGTGCAATCAAACTAGAACTCAGAATTAAAAATCTCACTCAAAGCCGCTCAACTACATGGAAGCTGAACAACCTGCTCCTGAATGACTACTGGGTACATAACGAAATGAAGGCAGAAATAAAGATGTTCTTTGAAACCAACGAGAACAAAGACACAACATACCAGAATCTCTGGGACGCATTCAAAGCAGTGTGTAGAGGGAAATTTATAGCACTAAATGCCCACAAGAGAAAGCAGGAAAGATCCAAAATTGACACCCTAACATCACAATTAAAAGAACTAGAAAAGCAAGAGAAAACAAATTCAAAAGCTAGCAGAAGGCAAGAAATAACCAAAATCAGAGCAGAACTGAAGGAAATAGAGACACAAAAAACCCTTCAAAAAATCAATGAATCCAGGAGCTGGTTTTTCGAAAGGATCAACAAAATTGATAGACCGCTAGCGAGACTAATAAAGAAAAAAAGAGAGAAGAATCAAATAGACACAATAAAAAATGATAAAGGGGATATCACCACAATCCCACAGAAATACAAACTACCATCAGAGAATACTACAAACACCTCTACACAAATAAACTAGAAAATCTAGAAGAAATGGATACATTCCTCGACACATACACTCTCCCAAGACTAAACCAGGAAGAAGTTGAATCTCTGAATAGACCAATAACAGGAGCTGAAATTGTGGCAATAATTAATAGTTTACCAACCAAAAAGAGTCCAGGACCAGATGGATTCACAGCTGAATTCTACCAGAGGTATAAGGAGGAACTGGTACCATTACTTCTGAAACTATTCCAATCAATAGAAAAAGAGGGAATCCTCCCTAACTCATTTTATGAGGCCAGCATCATTCTGATACCAAAGCTGGGCAGAGACACAACAAAAAAAGAGAATTTTAGACCAATATCCTTGATGAACATTGATGCAAAAATCCTCAATAAAATACTGGCAAACCGAATCCAGCAGCACATCAAAAAGCTTATCCACCATGATCAAGTGGGCTTCATCCCTGGGATGCAAGGCTGGTTCAATATATGCAAATCAATAAATGTAATCCAGCATATAAACAGAGCCAAAGACAAAAACCACATGATTATCTCAATAGATGCAGAAAAAGCCTTTGACAAAATTCAACAACCCTTCATGCTAAAAACTCTCAATAAATTAGGTATTGATGGGATGTATTTCAAAATAATAAGAGCTATCTATGACAAACCCACAGCCAATATCATACTGAATGG
The DNA here is from genome assembly GCF_029281585.2 of Gorilla gorilla gorilla. NCBI lineage: Eukaryota > Metazoa > Chordata > Mammalia > Primates > Hominidae > Gorilla > Gorilla gorilla. Next base: position 176,511,470 of record NC_073224.2, read on the forward strand.
GCAAAAACTGGAAGCATTCCCTTTGAAAACTGGCACAAGACAGGGATGCCCTCTCTCACCGCTCCTATTCAACATAGTGTTGGAAGTTCTGGCCAGGGCCATGAGGCAGGAGAAGGAAATAAAGGGTATTCAATTAGGAAAAGAGGAAGTCAAATTTTCCCTGTTTGCAGATGACATGATTGTTTATCTAGAAAACCCCATTGTCTCAGCCCAAAATCTCCTTAAGCTGATAAGCAACTTCAGCAAAGTCTCAGGATACAAAATCAATGTACAAAAATCACAAGCATTCTTATACACCAACAACAGACAAACAGAGAGCCAAATCATGAGTGAACTCCCATTCACAATTGCTTCAAAGAGAATAAAATACCTAGGAATCCAACTTACAAGGGACGTGAAGGACCTCTTCAAGGAGAACTACAAACCACTGCTCAAGGAAATAAAAGAGGATACAAAGAAATGGAAGAACATTCCATGCTCATGGGTAGGAAGAATCAATATTGTGAAAATGGCCATACTGCCCAAGGTAATTTACAGATTCAATGCCATCCCCATCAAGCTACCAATGACTTTCTTCACAGAATTGGAAAAAACTACTTTAAAGTTCATATGGAACCAAAAAAGAGCCCGCATCGCCAAGTCAATCCTAAGCCAAAAGAACAAAGCCAGAGGCATCACACTACCTGACTTCAAACTATACTACAAGGCTACAGTAACCAAAACAGCATGGTACTGATACCAAAACAGAGATATAGATCAATGGAACAGAACAGAGCCCTCAGAAATAACGCCGCATACCTACAACTATCTGATCTTTGACAAACCTGAGAAAAACAAGCAATGGGGAAAGGATTCCCTATTTAATAAATGGTGCTGGGAAAACTGGCTAGCCATATGTAGAAAGCTGAAACTGGATCCCTTCCTTACACCTTATACAAAAATCAATTCAAGATGGATTAAAGATTTAAACGTTAGACCTAAAACCATAAAAACCCTAGAAGAAAACCTAGGCATTACCATTCAGGACATAGGCGTGGGCAAGGACTTCATGTCTAAAACACCAAAAGCAATGGCAACAAAAGCCAAAATTGACAAATGGGATCTAATTAAACTAAAGAGCTTCTGCACAGCAAAAGAAGCTACCACCAGAGTGAACAGGCAACCTACAGAATGGGAGAAAATTTTTGCCACCTACTCATCTGACAAAGGGCTAATATCCAGAATCTACAATGAACTCAAACAAATTTACAAGAAAAAAACAAACAACCCCATCAAAAAGTGGGCAAAGGACATGAACAGACACTTCTCAAAAGAAGACATTTATGCAGCCAAAAAACACATGAAAAAATGCTCATCATCACTGGCCATCAGAGAAATGCAAATCAAAACCACTATGAGATACCATCTCACACCAGTTAGAATTGCAATCATTAAAAAGTCAGGAAACAACAGGTGCTGGAGAGGATGTGGAGAAATAGGAACACTTTTACACTGTTGGTGGGACTGTAAACTAGTTCAACCATTGTGGAAGTCAGTGTGGCGATTCCTCAGGGATCTAGAACTAGAAATACCATTTGACCCAGCCATCCCATTACTGGGTATATACCCAAAGGACTATAAATCATGCTGCTATAAAGACACATGCACACGTATGTTTATTGCGGCATTATTCACAATAGCAAAGACTTGGAACCAACCCAAATGTCCAACAATGATAGACTGGATTAAGAAAATGTGGCACATATACACCATGGAATACTATGCAGCCATAAAAAATGATGAGTTCATGTCCTTTGTAGGGACATGGATGAAATTGGAAACCATCATTCTCAGTAAACTATCGCAAGAACAAAAAACCAAACACCGCATATTCTCACTCATAGGTGGGAATTGAACAATGAGATCACATGGACACAGTAAGGGGAATATCACACTCTGGGGACTGTGGTGGGGTGGGTGGAGGGGGGAGGGATAGCACTGGGAGATATACCTAATGCTAGATGACGAGTTAGTGGGTGCAGCGCACCGGCATGGCACATGTATACATATGTAACTAACCTGCACAATGTGCACATGTACCCTAAAACTTAAAGTATAATAAAAAAAAAAAAAGAAAAAGAAATAAAGGTTTAAGGTACAATTTGGGTTTTCATTTGTGGTTTTCCACAAAACGTTCATTTTCAGCTTTTTTTTAGAGACAGATTTTATTACTCTAAAACTCTCTAAAATCATAATATATTGTTATTCTTTTCCCCTTACATTCTTTACTAAATTTTTAACCATATTAATTTATTCTGTTTGGAACTTAAGGATAAAGACTTGTCAAATAAGGCATAGTTCATAAACAAGAGAAATAACTAGTGCTTTAACAAAATTTCTGTAAGTTTTTTCTCCTTTCGCCATTAGAGACTATTTTGGGGTAACAATTTAATTGTGATAGGTTTTTTTTGTTTTTGTTTTTGTTTTTGTTTTTTTTTTGAGGAAGACATAGGTCCAAAGTAACAATGAGAGGAATTATTATTAATCAGTTTCTGAACCAGTGGACTCAATGAAATTGAGTTTCGTTTGACTGTTTTTCATTAGTGGTGAACAGTTTGGGTTATTCATTCATTTGCTTGTTCATTCATTCAATAAACATCAAAAGCCAGTATATTTAAGACACTGAAAATCTTAACTCTACTAACGTGTCCTCAAATACTTGCTAATTATATATCAAATGTGTTTAAAGTACATAGTGTATATGGTAGTATAAAGTACTCTAGAACAAACAACTAAATAGCTCATAAAACAGTTATCTACTTGACCATTGGTAAGTACAAACATTATGTTCTACTAGAGCTATAAAATCAAACAAACTTACATTTCAACCCAGTGGGCATATGAAGGATTGTGACTTAGTTACATCCTATGTCTTCACATGTGCATCTGTCAATTTGTGAAACTTGTAAAAGTTTAGATAAGCCATGACCTTGGATAACTACATGGCATTTTAAATGGAAGGTAACCATTTATTTATTTTATTGTTATCTTAAATAAATAATGAGTGATATACTTAGATCTTTCCAAGGATTTACTAAATAAATACGCATTTAAAGATTCAGGTCCTCAAAAAATTTAAATAAAACTACCATATGACCCAGCAATCCCACTACTGAGTATATATTCAAAGGATATTAAATCAGTATGTCAAAGAAATATGTGGACTCCCATGTTCATTGCACCATTATTCACAATAGCTTAGATACTGAATCAACCTAAGTGCCCATGAACAGATGAATGGATAAAGAAAATATGGTATATATACTCAGTGGAATGCTCTTAACCTTTAAAAAGAGGGAAATCCTGCCACTCGGGACAACATGAATGAACCTGGAGAATATTATGTTAAGGGAAGTAAGCCAGGCACAGAAAGTCACATACCACATGATCTCACTTATAAGTGGGATCTAAAAAAGTCAAAATCATAGAACAGAAAATAGAATGGTGACTACCAAGGTCTGCTGGTCGGGAGGGCCGAGTGATTGGGAACATGTTGACCAAATGATAAAAAATTTCAGCTAAACAGGAGGAACAAGTTCAATTATTGTATAATTGACTGTAATTAATAACAACATATTATATACTTGAAAATTGCTGAGAGAGCAGACTTTCAGTGTTCATACCACAAAAAATGATAAGCATGTAAGGTAATAGATATGTTAACTAGTTTGATTTAGCCATTTCACAATATCTATATATTTCAGAACATGTTATACACTGTAAATATTGTGTCAGTTTAAAAATAAAATTAAAAGGTACTTTTACCCCTAAAATCAAATTTATTTTACAATGATATTACGAGGAACTTAACTATTTTCTGAGTGTCGGTATCACCAATCCCTTGTTGTTAACTTGAGAAAAAAAATAAAGGTGGAATAATGCAAACTGGAAGCCTTTATATGATATCATTGATTAAAATATTTGATGAAAGTATCCTTTATCTAATAAAGTTTACTAATGCATTTTAACCTAATTGTAGAATCATATTGGATTTCTCTTTAATATACCAACCTTCAGTGGAAATTTTATTCAAAAGATTATTTTTTCTTATATGGTATTGTGAGTAAGAAATTAGGAAAATGGGAAATGAAAAAAAACAAAATAGGATACTTTTTCTTTGCCCACCTCCCTTCCATTTGTCCACCTTTTTACTTTCTATTTAAAATTTGACAAACTAAATTCTATTTAAAATTTGATGATTTCTCCTTTAACTTTGTCATTTTCTTTATTACACATATATAGAAAAGAGAAAAAAATTGAATCACCCCAGTTTAACTGAAAGCAAAGAATCTACAACAAAAGACAATGATGAGTAAGTTTGTTACGTTTGAAATTATATATGTGTATCTTGCAGAAAGATGTTCATATTTGTTAAAGTGACCGTTTAAAAGCATTTATTTGTAGAAATTAATAGTTTATACCTGACCTGAAATATTCTTTCTTAAGTAAGTAGAATACCTTAGTTGTGATGTGGTTTGTGATATTCTATAATGGTTATATATGATGCCTTAATTTTAATACTCATTGAGCCCAGTTCTCCGAGCCTATGCATAATAGACCAGCTCAGGGTAAAACTGAGGAAGACACTTATTTCAGATTTACATGGATGGAGAAGTAATGCGTGGTTTAGGAACAAAGTGTCTTAACAAATAGCTGGTTCAGGATGGAGCTAGAAACAGTGAAGCCAGCAGAGTGAGAGATCTAGAGGAACCTGGAAGGCCTACATGCGAGCAACCAATCATTTTCAAATTGTCCTGCTGGTGGTTCCTTTGAATGAAGACATTATCTGCAGAAAGCTACTGTCTACGTAGGAAAAACCTGGGAAGAATACAGATGGCTCTCCATGTCTGTGTATTACACATTTGTGGATTCAACCAATGACAGATTGAAAATATTTTGAGAAAAAAATGAATGGTTGCATCTGTCCTGAACATATACAAACTTTTTTTCTTGCCATTATTTCCTAAACCAATATAGTATAACAACTATTTATATAGCATTTACATTGTGTTAGGTATTATAAGTAATCTAGAGATGATTAAAGTATATGGGAGGATATGCATAGGTTATATGCAGATACACCATTTTATATAGGAGACTTGAGCCTCCATGGATTTTGGTATCTGCAGGAGTCCTGGAACCAATTCTCCACAGATATTGAGGGACAGCTGTATTGGTATCTTCTTCCTGGAAGGATTGAATTAAGCAGAACAGGGGTTAAATTTTCAAAGTAGTGCATATGTTTAGTTCATTTACCATTTCAGTGTATCTTCTATGTACCACACCAATGGACACTAAAGAGTAAAGATAAGGAAAATGAAGTTTTCCCCATTGGGAGCTTATGATCTTTTTTTTTTTTTCTCTGAGAGTCTCACTCTGTTGCCCAGCCTGGAGCACAATGGTGTGAGCGCCATTCAGTGCAGCCTTAACCTCCTGGGTTCAAGCAATCCTCCCACCTCAGCCTCCTGTGTAGCTGAGACTACAGGTCCACGCCACCACGCCCTACTAATTTTTGTGTATTTTTTCAGAGACGGAGTTTCGCCATGTTACCCAGGCTAGTATCGAACCCCTGGGCTCAAGCGACCCACTCGCCCAGGCCTCCCAAAGTGCTGGGATTACAGGTGTGAGATACTGCATGCAGCCTGGGAGCTTATGATCTTATGCTGTAAGTTAATATACCTTCCTCAATTTAGAAATGGGTTATGTTTACAAATGTTTTTGGAGTCATTTACATGGAACTCAGAATGCATTTTCCATGCAAATAGTGTTTTAATCTGTGGCTACAGCCCCAAGTCAGGGCACAGATCTATTTATTTCATAATATAGCTGAACTATATAGTTTTGATAGTAGTCCAGATTAAAAGATGTGGAAACTGAGTGCCATTTAAAATACTTTAGGGACAAAGAGAAGAGTTTTTCAAAGAAGCCTCATTGTTTGGCATCTCCTACATCTGTCCTCTGTTTGCTTTTAGTAGCTGTTTTCCCTTGACATGCTGCTCCTCCAGCTCCAAATATTTGCGTGTTTCAGTCTTTTCTGCCCCACAGATATTTTTGTTGTAAATTATTTCTTCCTACTCCTAATCAAAGCTTTTGTTTCCTCAGTGAACTGATCTCAACTAGATATTAACAGGAAAGCATTCTTTTTTGTTTAACTTATTTAATGTTTTTTAACATAGGAAATATATGTACACAGGAAAAAGTTCAAATTATACAAAAGGATATACAGTGAAAGCAAGTAGCAAGTAAAAATTTATAAATTACAGATAATCTTGTATTTGACAGCAGGTGCCTGCTAAACCAAATTAATTTCTGGTGCAGTTATATAAAATGTAAATAGGCAGCAAAGGAGGAAATGTTTTTGGACAAAAGTGATACCAGATAATCAAGCCTGTTGTTTTTCTCCCTGAATCAGCTCCACTTAAACTTAATAGTGTCTTTCCTTCTTTCTTCTTGTAAACCCATCAATTTATTTAGAGCTTAGACTTTTAAAACAATAGCTCCCATGGCAGTGGGCTTCAAGGAGCAAGGGGAAGAGCAAGAACCATTGTTATGAGTCACATAGGAATTTGCCTATGTTTATTTAGTTTATTAATTTCTCTCCATATTTGTTTCTAAAGATCTCTGTTATTTAAGTATATCACTCCATGAATTGGTGTTATAATTAGTGAGTTTAAGTAAGAGCTGAGACATTTTACAACATATAAAAATAATAGGCCGGGTGCCCATTATTATCTACTAAAAATACAAAAATTAGCTGGGCATGGTGGCAGGCGCCTGTGGTCCCAGCTACACAGGAGGCTGAGGCAGGAGAATCACTTGAACCCGGGATGGGGAGGTTGCAGTGAGTTGATATCGTGCCACTGTACTACAGCCTGGGTGACAGAGCAAGACTCTGTCTCAAAAAAAAAAAGTATTTCTATCAGGAGACTGAGGAAAGAAGATTGCTTGAGACCAGGAGTTCAGGGCTGTAGTACACTGTGATCCCTCCTGTAAATAGCTGCTGCACACCAGCCTAGGTAACACAGTGAGACCATCTCTTAAAAAAAAAAAGAAAAAAAAAGAAAATGATGTGTTTCTTTTTTTTTTTTTCGAGACAGTGTCTTGCTGTGTCACCCAGTCTGGAATGCAATGACGCAATCTCATCTCACTGCAACCTCCGCCTCCTGGGCTCAAGCTGTTCTCCTGCCTGAGCCTCCCTATTAGCTGAGATTGCAGGCACCCGCTACCATGCACGGCTAATTTTTGTATTTTTAGTAGAGACCGGGTTCTGCCTTCTTGGCCAGACTAGTCTCGAACTCCTGACCTCAGGTGATCTGCCCGCCTCAGCCTCCTAAAGTGCTGGGATTACAGGCGTGAGCCTCCGCACCTGGCCAGGATGCATTTCTGATTGTTTTTTTCATTCATTAAAATAACTCAGTTCTAGCTAATAAAGCCATTTTTATCTTTAGTAATAGGTTCTTTATTCCATTTGCTTAGATTTCTTTTATTTTTTAAAACCACTGCATAAAGACTTGGATTTTTTGTTTTTCTTAAGAAACAGAATCATGCTCTGTCACCCAGGCTGAAGTGCAGTGGCACAATCATAGCCCACTATAACCTTAACCTCCTGAGCTCAAGTTATCCTCCCACCTCAGCCTCCTGAGTAGCTAGAAGTACAGGTATGTTACTACCCCTGGCTAATTCTTTTATTTTTTTGTAGAGATGTTTTCTTGCCATGTTGCCCAGGCTGAACTTGCACTCCTGGGCTAAAGCGATCCTCTTGCCTCAGCCTGAAGACTTGGATTTTGTAAATCTCAATTAAATGGAATATTGCCAGGCATGGTGGTTCATGCCTGTAATCCTAGCACTTTGGGAAACTGAGGCAAGCAGTTTGCTTGAGCCCAGGAGTTTGAGACCGGCCTGGGCAACATGGCCAGACCCTGTCTCTACAAAATTTTTTTTTAAATTAGGTGGGTGTGGTTGTGCACACCTGTGATCCCAGCTACTTGGGAGGCTGAGGTGGGAGGATCACTTGAGCCTAGGAGGTTGAGGCTGCAGTGAGCTGTGATAATGTCACTACTCTCCAGCCTAAGCGACCGGGTGAGACCTCATCTCAATCAATCAGTGAATCAATCAATAAACAACATTTCACATTTGTGGATCAGTTTTAAATGATCATAACATTTTATGTTTTGTTTTGGCAATATTCTTTTTTTTTTTTCTTTGCAAAAATATCATAGCTAGGGGAGATACCAGAGACGAAGCAAGGCATCTGCTTCTAGAATAATTCCTGTAGCTTCAGTACCTTGATGGAGTCACTGTAGATTCAGTGTTTGGTCCTACACTATACAAATTTAGAAACTCACCATGAGATGTTGAAGCATAAGGAATTAATGAATACTAAGCAGCCTTAGGACAAACCGAAAAATAATGGAAATGCCAATTTATTATGAGAACTTTATTGATATCAGTAGTTTTCTCAGGACAGCCTCTTCTGAAAGTCAGTCTGTTCAGATTTAAAAAAAAAAAAAAAAGTTATTCACTTTGTGAGGCTGAGGTGGGCAGATGACGAGGTCTAGGAGCTTGAGACCAGCCTGGCCAATATGGTGACACCCCATCCCTACTAAAAATACAAAAATTAGCCAGGCATGGTGGCTTGCACCTGTAGTCCCAGCTACTCAGGAGGCTGAGGCAGAAGAATCCCTTGAACCCAGGAGGCGGAGCTTGCAGTGAGACGAGATGGTGCCACTGCACTCCAGCCTGGGTGACAGAGTGAGACTCCATCTCAAAAAAAAAGTTATTTAAAGATATTCCACAATCTAAGAAGTAGAATTAAGGGAGTAAGAAGTTTTAACAGATACCTTCATTTAGCTGAATTAGTTGTATATATCCTTTTCTCTACAAAAGATAGCACTGTTATTTGTTATCAGTATGGGAAAAATTTTATCTGGACCCTTACCCTCACACCATGCACAAAAATCAATTCCAGGTGGATTGGAAGTCTGAATATGAAAGGTAAAAGAATAAAACTTTTAGGGGCTGGGCACGACGGCTTATGCCTGTAATCCCAGCACTTTGGGAGGCTGAGGTGGGCAGATCATGAGGTCAGGAGATAGAGACCATCCTGGCTAACACAATGAAACCCTGTATCTATTAAAAATATAAAAAAATAGCCAGGCATGGTGGCGGGCACCTGTAGTCCCAGCTACTTGGGAGGCTGAGGCAGAAGAATGGCGTGAACTTGCAGTGAGCCGAGATCGCGCCACCACTGCACTCCAGCCTGGGTGACAGAGCGAGACTCCGTCTCAAAAAAAAAAAAACTTTTAGAGGACTGGACCTTGGATTAGGCAAAATGCCAACAATAAAAGGGAAAAAATGGATAAATTAAACAGCTTTAAAAGTCCTTTTTATAAAAAGAAACTTTTTAGAGTGTGAAAGTACAGCCCAGTGTGAAAAGATTTGCAAGACAATCCAATAGAAAAATGGGCAAAAGACTTTAATTGGCACTTCACAAGAGCAGATTTTCATGTAAACCAGCAAACATATGAAAAGGTACTCAGCTGGAAAGTGTCATCTGGGAAAATGCAAATTAAAACCTCCATGAAGCACCACTACATCCTCACTAGAATGCTGAAAATAGAAAAGAAGGAAAATACTGGGTAGATCTTCTGGAGTGAGGATGTGGAACAACTGGAACTCAAATAAACTGCTGGTGGGAGTATAAGTAGATGAAAACCACTTTGGGAAACTGTTTGGCAACATCTAAACCAGGATATATGCATACCTTATGGCACAGAAATTCCACTTCAGGGTATATACCCAACAGAAGTGTATACATATATTTACCCAAAGACAAATACCATAATGATCATTGCAGTCTAATTCCTAGTCACCTCAAATTTGAAAATATCCAGATGTCCATCAACAGTCAAATGGATAAACAAATTATGGTATTTATCTAATGGACTACAGTGAAAATTATCTATAGCTAACAACAGTGGCTGAATATCACAAACATAATGTTGGATGTGGAAAAAACTAGACACAAAAGGTTTCATAGTGTATAATTCCATTTGTATGAAGTACAAAAATAACCAAAACTAATCAATACTGCTAAAAGTTAGTAGTTATTCTTAGTTTCTGGGATGTTGTCAGTGTTCTGTTTCGTGATCTGGGTACTAACTGCAATTGAATGAGCTGTACACTTATGTGTACCCTTGTCTCTTCTTTTATTTCTATACTAATAGACTCCCAAACTCTCATGTAAATGAAGTCTTGTGCCAAGACCAGCTCAGTCAGGGAGACCCTAACCCAGTGGCGCTAGAGGAATTAAAGACACACACACAGAAATATAGAGGTGTGAAGTGGGAAATCAGGGGTCTCACAGCCTTCAGAGCTGAGAGCCCCAAACAGAGATTTACCCACGTATTTATTAACAGCAATCTAGTCATTAGCATTGTTTCTATAGATATTAAATTAACTAAAAGTATCCCTTATGGGATGGGCTGAATTAAAGGAATTAAAGGAATAGGTTGGGCTAGTTAACTGCAGCAGGAGCATGTCCTTGAGGCATAGATCGCTCATACTATTGTTTGTGGCTTAAGAATGCCTTTAAATGGTTTTCTGCCCTGGGCGGGCCAGGTGTTCCTTGCCCTCATTCCGGTAAACCCACAACCTTACAGCGTGGGCGTTACGGCCATCATGAACATGTCACAGTGCTGCAGAGATTTTGTTTATGGCCAGTTTAGGGCCAGTTCATGGCCAGATTTTGGGGGACTTGTTCCCAACAGTCTTGAACAACACCAGCAATTTTTTCAGACATGTTATATGATTAAGTAGATTTTTAACTTTTGGACTGCATGGCCTTGTCTGGGACATTTTCCAAACTGTATTCTATAGGACATTTGTATCTTTAGATATGCCCATAAGTGTTCATGGGGTTAAAACATAATTTTGGGTCAGGCATGGTGGGTCACGCCTGTAATCCCAACACTTTGGGAGGCCAAGGCGGGCAGATCACCTGAGGTCGGGAGTTCGAGACCAGCCTGACCAACATGGAGAAACCCCGTCCCTAGTAAAAATGCAAAAATTAGCTGGGCGTGGTGCACATGTCTGTAATCCCAGCTACTCGGGAGGCTGAGGCAGGAGAATTGCTTGAACCCAGGAGGCAGAGGTTGTGGTGAGCCGAGATCGTGCCATTGTGCTCCAGCCTGGGCAATAAGAGCAAGACTCTGTCTCAAAAAAAAAAAAATAATAATAATAATAATAATAATTTATGGTCAAATAGGTATAAGTAAAGGAGATATCTCCATCTTAAGGATTTACAAAGCATAGTAAGTAAACATGGGTAATAATAGCTAGTAATTATTGAATATTTGCCATGTCTTAGGCATATATTATCACATTTAATCCTCTTAACAACCCAGTGAGGTAGATAGTATTATTATCCTAACAAAGGTGAAGAAACTGACATTTAGAGAGGTAAAATAACAGCTTAAGCTCACAAAGCTTTATGTTGGGCAGACTTTTTTTTTTTTTTTTGAAACAGAGTCTCACTCTGTTGCCAGGCTGGATTGCACTGGCACGATCTTGGTTCACTGCAACCTCCACCTCCCTGGTTCAAGCAATCCTCCTGCCTCAGGCTCCCGAGTAGCTGGGACTACAAGCACACACCACCACGCCCACCTTATTTATTTATTTTGAGACAGAGTTTTGCTCTTATTGCCCAGGCTGAAATGCGATGGCACGATCTCTGCTCACTGCAACCACCACCTCCTGGGTTCAAGTAATTCTTCTGCCTCAGCCTCCTGAGTAGCTGGGATTACAGGCATGCGCAACCACGCCTGGCTAATTTTGTATTTTTAGTAGAGATGGGGTTTCTCCATGTTGGTCGGGCTGGTCTCGAACTCCCTACCTCAGGTGGTCCGCCCGCCTCGGCCTCCCAAAGTGCTGGGATTACAGGCGTAAGCCACCACGCCTGGCCAATTTTTTGTATTTTTAGTAGAGACAGGCTTTCACCATGTTGGCCAGGATGGTCTCGATATCTTGACCTTGTGACCCGCCTGCCTCGGCCTCCCAAAGTGCTGGGATTACAGGCGTGAGCCACCGTGCCCAGCTGCAGACTTCTTTTAATCATTGTACTAGAGTAACTGACACTATGGTTTACTATCTTATTTTGTCTGCCCAGCATCTCTTCCTGCTGGGATTAACATTATTTAAATCACTCGTTACCCCATTCCAATAATGTGGCTCTTTATTTAAAGACTACCAAAGTCTTACATGACCCTACCCTGGACAGTTGATTGGTCCAGGGGTAGGCACCTGACCTAAACACAGTCAGTCAGTTATTTCACAGAATTTATAAAATTGGAAGTAGGAAAAGAGACTGCTTCTCAGATGGAGATCTTCAAGCAAAGATGATACTGGCAGCCATGTTTTTTACCATGTATTAATAGATGAACTGGTTTGCAGTGAGAGAGAAAGAAGCCCATAGCCAGAGAGAAGAGAGGCATTAGGCAGGGTCCTGTTTGTCTTCTGGCTTCTTTCTGTTGCTCCTTAAGCCTTGCTCAACCTCAGCTTCCCTTTGATTATGGGAGATACTCTAGTATCCCTCCAATAAGTGCCCCCTTTTTGTCTTAAAAGATAAATATGTTTACCTTCAGTCATTTACCAATAAAAGAAGATACAGTATGTAAGATTACTTCAGGGTTTCTCAATCTCAGCACTGTTGACATTTGGGTTGGGTAATTCTTTTTGGTAGAGGCTGTCCTATACATTATAGATTGCTTAACAACATCCTTGGCCCCTACCCATTAGATAAGTTGTTAGAACACAGTGTGGTATTATGATGGCCAGTATGACCTATAGATATGTCTAATAGAGTCTATAAAACTAGAAGATACAGTGGCTCATTCCTGTAATCTCAGCATTTTGGGAAGCCAAGGTAGGAGGATCGCTTGAGCCCAGAAGTTCAAGGCCAGCCTGAGCAACATAGCGAGACTCCATCTCTACATTCAATCAATCAATCAATCAATCAATCAATCAATCAATCAGCAAGCAAGCAAGCTAGATGTGGTGGTGTGCCTGTAGTCCCACTACTCGAGAGGCTGAGGTGGGAGGATCACTAGGGCCCAGGAGGTCGAGGCTGCAGTGAGTGGTGATCATGCCAATGCACTGTAGCCTGGGTGGCAGAGCGAGACCCTGTCTCAAAAAAAAGAAAAAAAAACCCTAGAAAATAACTATAATTTAGAAAGCAAGATGCTTTTTAAATACATTCTTAGCCAGTTAGAACAAATAATCTATTTTCTGATATAAGAACACTAAATGTTAATGATTATAAACTACTACAAAACAAGTTTCTAAATAAATTTTCTTATTTGCAAAAGCTAGTGAATAGTCAATATCCATCACTGGCCTGTAATCCCAGGACTTTAGGAGGCCAAGGAGGGAGGATCACTTGAGGCAAGGAGTTAGAGACCAGCCTGGGCAACAAAATGAGACCCCATCTCTACAAAAAATAAAAAAATGAGCCGAGCATGGTAGTGTGCACCTGTGGACCCAGCTACATAGGAGGCTGTTTGGAGAATCATTTGAGCCCAGGAGGTGGAGGCTGACATCTGCAAGCCGAAAGAGCCATGGCCTTGGAAGGGCCATAAATTCCACCACACTCTTGGTGGCTCTCACCCTGCAGCTTGGAGAAGGCGCAGTACTTCATTACCACTAATATAAATAATGTTTGTAAAATTCTTACCTAATAAAACATTTAGGACAGGCATGTCTGCTTACAGGTAAGGTATTTTTTGTCTGTTAAAACTAGTCTGTAGCTTGTTTCATGAATGCTTTGTCAAATTATGGAAGTTAAAGTGCAATGATATTTGAAGACTATAAGTGATGGTGTATCTTGTTTCTAATAAGATAAAACTTTTTGCCTTTGTTTTATCTTATTAGGGAGTTATATGTCAGTGTTTGAAACATGCTGTGTGGTATAATAGGTTTAAAATAAATTCTTTAAAAGAGGAATACTGAAACTAGCCTTGTAGATATGTCTGGTGCATGTGATGAAACCTACAGCTTTATTGGGGTTGGTGGCAATGCCCTGCTGGCTAACTTTCAAGTGACTGGGTTTTTTAAGTTTGGCAAATACAAAATTCTGAAATTGGGTTTTCCTTTAGAAATGTGTAGGGTCAGGGGAGGATGTCCTAACCGTATGTTGTGATCATATGTAGTTTCATCCAGTGTTCCACATGTGTGACTGCTGTTTCTGAGAGAAGTTTCCAAAATATCACCATTTTTCAGAACTGAATAAACGTATTGCCAAGAGGCTTTCCTTAGGAATGAAACGTATCCGGGTAAATGTAAACAAAATTGTCTCTGTCTTGACAGTACCAAAGTTCACATAAAAGGTGAAAGCTCCTGGATCAATGCCATGGCTCCATGGAAGGCGATGGATAGTAGATAACATATTAAAATATCTATCTGTAACACTAATTTGTTACCATTATGAATCCTTTCAGCTGCATTTGAGGAAAAAGTAGTTGGCTATTTAGAAGTGTGTACATCATTGTTAGTCATTCTTACAGATAAAAACATCTTGGATCAGCCCACTCTGTCCACTCTTATAGGCTACAGAGAAAAGTCATAATTGGTGTCAATACAAGTTGATGGTTTCCAATCTTAAAAAAAAAATTTAATTAAAATAAATAAAAAATAAATGTTAAATGCAGTAAAACTACAAATTTGAATAGAAACATGACTCAAATCATTTTTACAAATACATAGTTTTGTTTATTCAAACCAAAATCTTGAGACCCTTAAAAGCACAAAATTTATGAAGTAGAGTTCATGGAGAAAAGATGCTTAAGAACTGCAAACAAAATTTCCCACTGGGGCTGGACGTGGTGGCTCACACCTATAATCCCAGCACTTTGGGAGGTCAAGTCAAGCAGATCACTTGAGTTCAGGAGTTCAAGCCTGAGCAACATAGGGAGATCCCATCTCTACAAAAATTTTTTTTTTTTAATAGCAAGCCTGGGTGGTACACGCTTGTAGTCCCACTACTGAGGAAGCTGAGACAGGAGGATCACTCCAGCGCAGCAGATTGCACTCTAGCCTGGGAGACAGAAAAATACCCTATCAAGAAAAAAAAAAAAAAAATCCTACGGGTAAAATATCTATAAATACCTTTTGTAAGCTTTTAACAGTTTAGAGACATTTTTTAAACTTTAGATTCTTAAATAATTTTAAATTAACAGAAAATTTGCAAGAATATTAAAAAGAATTCCTGAACACTCCCCCAGAGTCGCAAATTGTTAACATTTTGTCACATGTACTTTCATTCTCTTTCACACATGTGCACACACATACATAGGTACTCAAACTTTTCTGAATATTTGAGAAGTTGCAGACATCCTTTTTTACTGCTAAATCCTTCAGTGTGTATTTCCTAAGAATAATATTATTTAACCATAGGAAAAATATTAAAATCAGGAAATTTAACATTGATATAATTACTGTTATCTAGTGTATAGTCCAAATTCAAATTTTCCCAGTAATGTTCTTTATTGCAATTTTTCTTTTGATGCAGGATTCAATCCAAGATTACATAAATAGTTCTTGAAGTTTCCTTCAATCTAGAACAATTTTTTTAACCTTTTATTGTCTTCTCTGACAGTGATATTTTTAAATAGTGTAGACTGTTTTTTGTACGTCATTCCTCAGTTGTGTTTGCCTGATATTTTGTCATTATTCATGTTATGTATTTTGGGGCAAAAATATAGAAGAATGTTGAATTACATCAAGAGATATTTTGTCCTATTATTGATGAATTTTAATCATTTGATTACAGTGATGTTCAGCAGGTTTATCTACTATAAAAGTAATCATTTTCCCTTTGTAATTAATAAGTACTTTGTGGGGAGGTACTTTGTCATGTTTCACCCAGTAGTTTTAACATACATTGATGATTCTTGCCTGAGTCAGTTATTACTGTAATGATTGCCATAGTCATAATTTTCTAACTCCATCATATCTATATTTATTAGTTGACCTTCTGCTGGTTGGCCGTTTAAAAATTCATCTGTTCATAGTGATACAAGGTTTTTCCTTGACTTCCCCTTTTCCATATTTCTATCCCATCTCAAATCTAAATCTCTGTCTCCTAAGAGCAGCAATAAATTTGCACATTTGCTTAATCCTACATCATACACAAAATACTTGCAGAATTCCCATGCTCACAGCACTGCTAAAAACAAACCTGCAAAGCATTCAAGATTTGTTTGCAGTTTTTTGTCTTTAAAGATATATAGTCAAATTACTGTTTTCAAAAATTATTTGGATTAGTTCTTCATCTGAAGAAGTATTCATTTGAAATAGTTTTCTTGTTCGTGAATTTTACTTTTTTCTCATCCTTTTTGACTTTTTAAAATGAGATAAGCCATTAATATGGTTCTAAAAGTCAGAACTGTTGCCAAAAAAGGATACTCAGAGTAGTGTTAATCCCTCCCTCATTCCTTCTACCTATTTCCTGTGGGTAACCAAATTCATTAGTTTCTTATTTACCTTTCCTATGTTTATTTCCATAAAATTAAGCAGTTTCATTTATTTTTTCTTATTTTTTTATACAGATAAGGTGGCACACCATATGTACTCTTTTCACTTTGCCTTTTTTACTGATGAATACGTCCTGAAATCAATTCCTATTGATCAGTTTGGAGAATTTTAAATGTAAGAATCCTCTCAACAGGAAAATACAGTTCCATGTTCTAGGTTTAAAAATGTTTTTTTCTTCACAGAACAAGTAGTTAATGGCATGTCAATAAAGCCCATTTGTAAAAAAACAGCTACACATTAATATTTTATGTGAACTTCCATATCCTTTATGTTTTGCAAGGAATATATATAATTTACTGCGATTGGCTTTTCTTCCTCTTGGCAATTTGCTGCTGCTGTAGCTGGCATTGCTATGAAAATGCAGTAATGGTGACTGTCCTGTAAGTTTTATTTTCAGATAATTGTAGATTTACTTGCCATTGTGAGAAGTAAAACAGAGACATCATGTATATTGTTTTCCTAGTTTCCCAACATAACATCTTACAAAACTGTAGTACAATATCACAACCAGGAGACTGACATTGACTCAATCCACTGATCTTATTCATATTTCCTGTTTTGCAATGAACTCATTTGTGTGTGTGTATTTAGTTCTGTGCAATTTTATCACGTGTAGATTCTTGTATCTACCACTGTAGTTATGTTACAGAACAGTTCCATCACCGCGAGGATCCCACCTGTTGTATAGGACTTTTTTTTTTTTTTTTTGAGACAGATTTTCGCTCTTGTTGCCCATGCTGGAGTGCAATGGCATGATCTTGGCTCACTGCAACCTCCACCACCTGGGTTCAAGTGATTCTCCTGCCTCAGCCTCCCAAATAGCTGGGATTATAGGTGCACACCACCACCATGCCCGGCTAGTTTTTGTATTTTTAGTAGAGACGGGGTTTCACCATGTTGGCCAGGGTGGTCTTGAAGTCCTGACCTCAGGTGATCCACCCACCTCGGCCTTCCAAAGTGCTGGGATTATAGGCATGAGCCACTGTGCCCAGCCTAGGACTTATTTTTAGTCACTAGCTCATTCTCTCTTACAGGCAGAAGAGTAACTTTTTTAGATGTGTATTTTTTGTTATTTCTGCACTAACCCAAATAAAATCTTTTTAATAGTAGTGAGTTATGCCAGAACTGGTTTTTTAAAAATTTTTGTTGTTTTGTTTTGCATTATGTATGCAATTTAATTGTGACAACCACTGGTCAGTATTCTAAATTCCTCTTAACTGCTCAAATGATGGTCTCTAGGGATAAGTTAGTTGAAAATGTTTATCAGAATCTTAGGATGAAGATATAAGCCTATATTCCATATTAGGCCTATTCTGTAGGTGAGCAAAGGCTAAGAGGAAAGCCAATCTTAAAAAGAGAATTATTTTCAACTGTTTAAAATTTTAGATATGGAAGACTGAAAGCTTTCCCCTAAAGATCAGGAGCAAAACAAGGACACCTGCTTTCACCACTGGTGTTCAACATTGTATTGGAAATTCTAGCCAGAGCAATTAGATAAGAAAAAGAAATAAAAGTCATTTAAATTGGAAGGGAAAAAGTAAAACAATCTTTATTTGAAGACAAGATGATTCTCTATAGAGAAAATCCCAAGAGTGCACAAGAAGCTACTAGAGCTACTAAATAGAGTCAAAAAAAGTTTCAGGGTATAAGATCAACACACAAAAATCAGTTTCCATATACCTGTAATGAATTTGAATAGGAAATTAAGGAAGCAGTCCATTGCAGTAGCATCTGAAAGGATAAAATACACAGGAATAAATTTAAAGAGGTAAAAAACTTGTACACTAGAAACTACAATTCATTTTTGAAAGAAATTAAAGAAGATCTAAATAAAAGGAAAGATATTCTGTATTCATGGGCAAGAAGATTTAATATTGTTAAGATGTTAATGCTACTACCCAAAGCAATCTACAGATTCACTGTAATTCCTATATTTCTTTTGCAGAATGATTAAACAGCATTTTTTCAAGAAATGGAAAAACCTGTCCTTAAATTCATATGAAACTACAGGAGACCCTAAATAGCCAAACAATCTTGAAAAAGGACAAAGTTGGAAGACTCATATTTCCTGATTTCAAAACATACTACAAAGCTACAGTAATCAAAACAGTATGGCACTGGCATTAACAGTAGCCATAGAGACCAGTGGAATAGAATTGGGGGTCCAAAACAAATGCATACATCTATGGCCAGTTGATTTTTGACAAGGAGGCCAAGTTTATTTAATGGAGAAAGAATAGTCTCTTCAATAAATGTTGCCGGGAAACAGGATTTCCTTATAAAAAAGAATGAAGTTGCATTCCTACCTCACAGCATATGTAAAAATTAAATCAAAATGGATCAGTGACCTAAATATAAGGGCTAAAACCATTTATAACTATCTTAGAGGAAAACATAATGATAAATCTTCATGACCTTGAATTTGTTGAAAGATTCTTATATAACAACACCAAAAGCA
Organism: Gorilla gorilla gorilla; assembly: GCF_029281585.2. NCBI lineage: Eukaryota > Metazoa > Chordata > Mammalia > Primates > Hominidae > Gorilla > Gorilla gorilla. The sequence goes on from NC_073224.2 coordinate 176,530,554, forward strand.
CAATGAACAAAAGAAAAAATAAATTCGACTTTATCAAAAGTAAAAGCTTTTGTGCTTCAAAGTACACCATCAAGAAAGTGAAAAGGCAAAGCACAGAATGGGAGAAAATATTTTCAAATTATATATCTAATAAGGGTTTAAGGTCCAGAGTACATCAAGAGCTTCCAAAACTCAACAAGAAAAAAGACAATCCAATTTTAAATATAGGCAAAGACTTGAGTAGATTTTTTTTTTTTTTTTTTTGTGAGATGGGGTCTTGCTCTGTCGCCCAGGCTGGAGTGCAGTGGCGCAATCTTGGCTTACTGCAAGCTCCGCCTCCCGGGTTCACGCCATTCTCCGGCCTCAGCCTCCTGAATAGCTGGGACTACAGGCACCCGCCACCATGCCCAGCTAACTTTTTTTTTTTTTTTGTATTTTTAGTAGAGACGGGGTTTCACCATGTTAGCCAGAGTGGTCTCGATCTCCTAACCTCGTGATCTGCCCACCTCAGCCTCCCAAAGTGCTGGGATTACAGGCATGAGCCACTGCGCCTGGCCTTGAGTAGATATTTCTTGAAAGAAGTTATATATATAAATTGCCAATAAACACATGAAAATATATTAAATATCATTAGTCATTAAAGGAATGCAAATCAAAACCACAGTGAGACCTTACATCTTAAACCTTACATCTATGAGGATGTCTATTTAAACAAACAATAAAAATGGAAAATAACAAATATTGGCAAGGATATAGAGATATTAAAACCCTTGTACATTGTAGCTCCTGTGGAAAACAGTCTGGCACTTTTCTCAAAAAGTTAAACATATAATTACCATAAGACCAAGCAATTTCACTCCTAGGTATATGCCCAAAATAAATGAAAACAGTGACTCAGATAGTTATATACCAATGTTTATTCCATCATTATTCACAATAACCAAAAGACAGGAAACAACCCAAATGTTCATCAGCAAATGAATGGATAAAGTGTGGTATGTCCATGCAGTGGAATATTTATTTATTTATGAAAAGGAAGGAAGTTCTGATACATGCTACAACATTGAAGAATCTTGAAAGCATTATGCTAAGTGAAATAAGCCAGACATATAAGGACAAATACTGTAAGATTCCAGTTGTATGCAATGTCTAGAATAGACTAATTCAAAGAGACAGAAAGGAGATTAAAGGTTACTAGAGGCTGGAGGTGGGAAGCATGAAGAGTTACTGCTTAATGGTTATACAGTTTCTGTTTGTAGTAATAGAAAACTTTTGGAAATAGATAGTGGTGATGGTTGCACGACATTGTGAATGTAATTAATGTCACTGAATTGTACATTTAAAAATGTTTAAAATGACAAATCTTGTATATAGTTTATCACAATAAGAAATTTTTTTAAAAAAAATTTTAAGCTGAACAGAATGCAGAAAAGCTTCTTGAGACAGCCTGTAAAAATGTAATGAAATAAATAGAGCTAAACACAGGGGGGAAATTTTTTTTTTTGACAAAGAATGTCAATTTTATTTATATTGACCGGATTTTTTTGTGATCAGTCTTCAGGAAAAATGCTTTTAATTAATTTTTATATGCATAAGAATTGCCTGGAAATGCATATTTCTGACCCTCTCTGTTAGTAGTTCTTGGATGCAGCCCAGAAATTTGTATTTTTAACCATTTACCAAGGAATTCTGATGCCAGTTATAACTGAATTACACTTTTGGAAATATTATATAATGGTTGAGAACATAGGTCAAACACACCTGAGTTCAAGTCCTGACTGTGCCCCTTGTTATAAAACCCTGGATAATTAAATAATTTATTGGTACTTCAGTTTTCATAGCTGTAAAAGGGAGACAGTATTTCCCACAGACAGTTGTTTTGAAAATTAAGTAAGATACAGTTTGTAAAGTAGTAAGTATAGTGCCTTAAACTAAGAAAGCATTAAAAAAATGTTAACAATATATTTCATTGTTTTCATAATTCAACTGTCATCCAAAATTATCAGTTTAGGTCAAGGGAGATGGAGATTCAGTGACCTATTTACCTTTTTCTGCATGAATCATAGTATTGTAAAGATAAAGAAAACCTAAGGAATTCATCCCTGTTATGTACATTTTAATGCACAAGTCTTGAGATTTATAAAAGTACAATTTCTTAGAGGTAATAACTTTCAGATAATAGCTTTTAGTAATAGAATTAATTAGTAGTGTATTTGTGGCCTTTGAGAATGCTGTATTAGAATACTAAGGCAGAAATCTAAATATAAGAGTTTAATTTTAATATGGAGGAAGTGGAGATTGGGTTAGGCTGTCATGTTGAGCAGAAATTTGTGAAAGAAGATTCATTAAATTAGGTAAATGGAGAGTTAAGCAGCATTGGGTGCTCAGCAAAATCATACTTCTAATATTGACTGTCAATTCTACTGTGAGACTTTTTTTTTTTCCATAGTACTCACAGCTTAGACTAGGAGCAATGAAAACAAATAGGGACATCCAGGGTTACATGTGAGAAAGACATATGTGGTGGAAAGTTAGGGAACTGAATTAATTAACTTTGTCAGCAATATAACTGATGAATCATGGAAACTATATAAGACAATATGAGAAGGAAGTAAAAAAAAGAGAAAACTGCAGGATGGGCATACTTCACTTGAATCTAGGGATGGATGGTCACTGGACCAGGTCTTTTTTATTCTGTTCATTGATCCATCAAATAGTTACTGGGTCCCTCCCATAACTGCGGGCACCTTATTAGTTAACACAGGTTGTAACAGTAAATAAGGTAGATACCGCCCTTGCCTTCACGGAACTTACAATCTGGTAAGGGAGACCTATGTCAAACAATTGGAAGTTACAAAAAAGGAGGGAAATCAAAAATTTTTTCAGGTCATTATCATGGCTTTTACAGGTTTTCACTCTTCTTCCACTATATTCACAGTGCCTACACAGTACAGTAGATACCATGGCTTGCATCCGAGGGAATCTATAAATCACTGGGTTCCTTTTTCATCTGCTCTACTCCTTTGCTTCTCATTCTTTCACATCTAGGATGGCACAGCAGGAGCTGAGTTAATGCTTGCTAACACCTGCTTCAATAAATCTGAATTAGAAGCACCAATTTAATACAATTTTTCTTTGTTCTTTTAGTTCTCTCCTCAGAATACATCTGAGGAACTTAATAGAGAAAAAGTAAATGATGAAACTACATTTGAAGCTAAGAATGGAAAATAATTGAAAGAATTGAAAGTGGCCAAGATAGGAAAAACCCAGAACTGGTACAGAATGATAGTTTTGAAAGTCAAGTTACACCTGACTTGAGACTGAAGAAGTTAATGTAGAAGGAAGGAAAAACAGAATTAATGGATACATCCAATGCTTCTCATGGATTTTATTTGGCTGATGCACCTAATTTCAGTTGTTTTTCAGAATAAGGACTTTTTCTTTGAGGAATGTGAGAGAACTCTGAATTTCGCAATGCAACTCTTCTAAGCAAATTGGAAAACTGCACTGAAAATCCTGAATTTTGACATGTAGCTCCCTCAAGAGAAAAACTACGAGATGCTTTAAAAAAATGCTGCTGGGTTTTTACTCTATGATGAAAAAGAAGGTTAATTCAAGGAGGACCAAGATTTCAGATTTCTTAGGTTGTGCTACAATAGTCTTTGGCCACAATGCAGATTTGATTAAATCTTGTAAGGATGCCATAAAACTGGCAACAGTCACTGGATACCTGGTTGTAGTGGCCCATTGACATCTGGATGGCTCAAAGGGTCATTATAAGATAAAGGATTTGGTCCAATTTAGTCTAGCGAGACGCAAATCTATTTGAGAAAGAAATAGTATTCTGCAAAATATGAATGGCACCCAATGATGATACTTTTACTTACCAACTTGAAAGAGCCACAATAACTTTGAAATTTTGTACCATAATGAACTTGAGAAATATATTCTTCAGGCAGCTTGAAAGAAATGAAAGATCGTTGGTTTTCAGGAATAAACAAATTAGTAAAGGAACATCAAGATGATATTAAAAACCAAGGGACTGTATGCAAACCATAATGCTATGTTAGGGCAACAAAGTGAAATTTGAACCATGCATTGAAAATACAGAAAAGGGCTCTCAGTAGCAATGCATATCTACTTTTCAGCACAAGTAGGATGTTTATGAGAATTCCATTTTGTCTAGGATGAAGAAAGTGGTAGAATTATTTCTCCCAAAATCTGCTCAGCAAATAGTTTATCTCCAAAGATTATGAAGGCTTCTTCAGTGATTCAGAAAGTGTGGAAAAGAATGCCTTGAAAAAAAAGAATTTTTCAGGATTTAACAGTTGTATAACACTTAAAAAACCATTCATGGGAATTTGGTTGCCTTCAAGGTGGGAAAAAGAGGTGATTTCATCTAGGGAGAAGAAAAGGAGGAGGAGAGGAAAGGGAATCAAAATAGTAATAAGAAGAGCAGTGGCACGTCTACTAGTCCTACTACTTGATCCTGCAATGGATACAAGTGTCCTTGAGAAAGCACCTTCAGCATATCAAAGATGTTTTGAAAACAACTTCCCCAGATAATTGATATTTAATCCATACAAGTCTCCAAGATTGTTAAAACAGTTTGTTTTAGCTTAGCTCCTCAATTACTATCTTAATTTAGGAGAGCTGCTAGTAGGTCCTTTGGGGATGCTACATTATACAACTTTGGGGGGCACCATTTACATCTAACTCTATGTGAACAGAGCCCCTTCGAGACATTCGAGATGGCAGCCCTGCGGGACCTAATCCTTCCCACACAATTCCCTGTGGGTTAACAGGAAGTACCATCAGCTCATTAAGATAGGGTAAGACAGTTTGAAAAGGCTCTACTATTCCAGTTCTCCCAGGAAAGGGATGCAAGGTATAAGGCAACAAGCCCCTCAGATTCTTTCTCGTAGCAAAGTAACTTATTTGCCTCCACTTTGTACTCCTAGGGCACTCAGTAGGCTTTGGCATCATATATGAGAAGCTAGAGGATCCAGCCTGTGTGGGAGTCCCTTAAGTCCTTGTTTCTTCAGGTCTTTGGATCCAATTTGAAGAAGCAGGAATTCCTTTATGATACCATCTCTCAAACTGAGGTTCTCCTGTTAAGCAATCAGGGCCTCAGACAGATGACTTCTGATTGAAAATACGTAATAAAGGAAAACTTTTAAAGAAAAAAAACACCCAAAATTCCACTGTCCTCATAATTTTTAGCTTTTTCATAATGCTATCAAAAGTCTCTTGTTTCTTGTTCGCATACTTAGATAAAATTTTACTTAGTTGAAACTTACTGTACATATACATTGTATATCAAAATTTTAACATATTTGTCTTATTTTTAATAACACAAAAATGTCAATGACTAACACTGATGTAATCTTGAAAAAGCATTTAAATAGAATTTCTGGTTTCTCTCATAAAATCTGTATGGATTTATGCTGTTTGAAACAGTACGCACTAGCCATACATGGCTAATGAGCACTTGAAATGTGGCTAGTATGAAATGAGATGTGCTGTTAATATGTAAAGTATACCTGGATTTGAAAAAAGTATAAAATATCTCAATAATTTTTATATTCATTATATGTTGAAATATTTTGAATATATTGATTTAAATACTTAAACATTATGAAAATTATTAAAGAAAATTTACCTTTTTATTCCTTTTAGTGTGGCTACTAAAAATTTTAAATTACATATATGGTTTACATTATTTTTCTATCAGACTGTGTTGATATAGATTATCACAAACAGCTATGGGGTCTTAAAATTGGAAAAGCAACTAAAATTTTAACAATAAGGGAATGTTTAAATCATTTTTAGTATGTTTACTAAATAGAATATTGTGCAGCCTTCAATATGTGGCCCCCCCAAAATGTATATAATATTGTATTAAGTAAAGAAAGCACAGCCAGACACCATGGCTCACACCTGTAATCACAGTGCTTTGGGAGGCCAAGGTGAGAGGATCGATTGAACCCAGGAGGTTGAGGCTGCAGTGAGCCATGATCACACCACTGCACTTCAGCCTGGGTAACAGAGGTAAACCCCATTTCTTTATAAAAAGGAAAAAAAAAGTATGATAACAAAGTTACACAATTTTTTTTTTTTTTAAACTAGAAGCATTTTTCCAAAAAGCTAACTGGAGATATGTTCAGAAGATTGAATTCCAAGTGATGTTTTCCTCTTTTCCTTTTCTTTATTTTCATATTTAAAATAAAGTCATAAAACTTTTTTTATTTTAAAAAGAAGTTACTAGGTGATACTGAGTCGTAGACTCAGATCAAGGTAAATGAAGGAATGGTGGTGTATTAGTGTTCTCAATGTGGCATTGTGGAGAAAGGAACAGCCAACTATGTCTTCCATCCCACTGCTCAGTGGGAATCGGAAAGTAAAACTCCAAAAGAGGGGACAGTTGATAATATATATTGTGTTTGTAAAGAATGAAAGAACCTAAGTCTAAGGTCCTTTAAAAAGAGTTAAAGCTCTGAAAATGATTTGCCATGTTTAAATGCTTCCCCTTGCTAAGTATTGTCTTTTTCTTTATTACTAGATTCATGATGTTGCTATCAAAAGTTGAGAAATTGTCAGAAGAAATCATGGAGATAATGCAAAATTTAAGTAGTATACAGGTTTGCATTTTTTCATACTTCTACCCTGTTTGAAAAGGATAAAAGGAAAGAAGTGTCCCAGATTGGAGAATCCAATCCAGGAAAGAGTTTGCATAGAGTATGTTTAATTTACTTTTCATGGGAATTTTTTTTAATAGGAGAACACTATTTAACCATAATATTTTAGTAATATCTTGCTTTTCACATTTAAACATAAATTTGTAGATTACGTTTAGTCTTTTTAGTTAATTATAAATTGTGTTTTTTCAGGCATTTTTGGGCTTGAAATAGTTGGCCTGCCAGAAACAGTTAAATATCCTAACATAAAGTTTAAGTTGTTCAAATGAAGGAAACAATATACTGTATTTTCACTAGACGTGTCAGTAATCTCATGTATGTAGAGAACTTAACTCATTCAAGATGACTTTCTTGTAGGCTTTGGAGGGCAGTAGAGAGCTTGAAAATCTCATTGGAATCTCCTGTGCATCACATTTCTTAAAAAGAGAAATGCAGAAAACCAAAGAACTAAGTAAGAATTTTTGAGTTTTCAATGACAGTAATTTTAAAGATAAACCTATTAATTTGTCTCATTTACATTTGATAGACTTCTTTATATATACCATTACTGGACATGTGATAAAAATACTATTACCTTCTTTAAATAAGAAGCCACATGTCTTTTATCAGGATGTGTTATTTTGGGGATTCTTCTTGAATGTGAATGAAAAGAATGCACCTTGGAAACTGGTAGTAGGCGTTTCAAATGTAATGCCCATTTTTATAATATATAATAAGATATTATATTTTATATTTGATACTTATAAATATGTATTATTTTGAATTATTTTTTCTCATGAAGTTGTTTGTTCCAAGTATTGAGAAATTATCCATATTCTATGTTAATTCTTGACATGGGATTTTTACTTCTTTTAGTGACAAAAGTGAATAAACAAAAACTGTTTGAAAAGAGCACAGGACTTCCTCACAAAGGTAAGTAGTTGTGTTTTAGTTTATTACATAAAGATGCTTTCATCCCATTTTGCCAATTAAAACTAATCATCATGAATCCTTTTTAGTGGTTTTCTTTTTTCCTCAGAGATCCCTGTTCTGAAGTATGTTCTTTTAAAAGATCACGAATCTCATTTGAAAAGCTTTATATTGCATTTAGCAGAAGATGATATCTGATGAGATCAACTTCTCTGATGATTGAACTTTTTAAATGTCTTTTGAAATGCAATCTTCAACGTAAGATTTGAATTTTGTCTTTTTATTAAAATTTCTTTTTGAGAATACAAATAGGAGCAACAATGCATTAATATACTGCAGTTTTTAGTGTTGCACTAGAAGCATTGAAAGTTACTTTCTAACCAGTATTCTGGAAACTTTCAGATCATTAATATGCTTTGTTCTACTATGAACTCTTATGTCTGAGCATTTCACAGTATGGAAAACTAAATAAACAGTTTTTAGGTTTCCATAGGAAGTACACATTCACACCTTCACACCTCAATAAGCAAAGTAATCATGAACTATAAAATACCAAAACCTTTAGACTAATACAAGAGTGATTAATAGTACCTACATGAATGCCATTTAGCAATTTCTGCAAGTGGAATTAGGCCTTAAAATGGGTGGCCGTGTTTTCAGCCTACCACTTTTAAATACCAATGACTGCCATTTATTGAGTAACTATAATTACAAATATTCTGAATACTAGGATCAGCAAATCTTTACAGCAATGTGGAAAGATAGCTACACTGTATTATCATTGTCATTATAGACAAGGAACGAAGACACAAAAAATATTAAGTAACTTGCCCAAGACTTCTACTTAGGTAACAGAGCAAGGATTCCAACCAAAGACCAGTCTGGCCTCAAAAACTCTGGTCTTTTCATTATTCTGTGTTATCTCTTCCTAAAACAAATGAAATCATCCAATCATCTTAGCTTTTAGATTCAAACATGGCACATAATTGAAACTGCTTCAGCCAATCTGGTATGTTAGCCTGGGTTTAGAACCTTTAATAAGCCAGTGATGGGTTGGCAATGGAAAGTGCTGGGATTGCCAGCCAGTCAGATCTAAAGGCCAGCTGGGTCATGGCAGGGCTGCAGCCATGGCAAGACTCCTCCAAAGCTCATGTGGGAAGGGAGCTGAATAGGCTTCCTGAGCTTTTCAGTTGAACAACTAACGTCTACTGTGATGCCAAGAATTTAAGAACATGAAAGGTGGCTCTTTCTTGGATGTGGCTTGGGATCTTTTTAAAAAAAAAAAAGAAAGAAAGAAAGAAAAGAAAAGAAAAAGAAAAAAGAAAAATTTAGAGGCAGGATTGTACCCTGTCACCCAGACTGAAGTGATGATTAGTGAAGTGGGATTACAGGCATAAGCCAACACGCCTGGCCTCTTGTCTGTTACTTTAGTTGTGTAATTTGATTAGAATGTGTAACTGGGTTTCAGTGGTTTCAATCTCTCCTAAGTTGACAAGTTTTAGAGGATCACAATAGGAAAGCAAAATGTTTATTATTTCCCAACTGGAAGAAATCTTGCTTCTATATATTCTACACCAATAGTGTGATTTCCTTAAAAATCTGTAACTTCCTAGAACTAACTAGAATTAGGCTTAATATAGTTGGCTTTTGCAAACAGCTTTGAGAAATAAGGAAGAGGAAAACTCCGGAATAAATAAGTGAACTGTCAATGCTAATAATGTAAAGAAAAATTTTTTTAATTTATATTTCATTAAAATATTCTTCCTTCCAGGGGAAACTTTTTTCATTTCCTTATGGACATCTAAAATACATCACTTCATTGTGTGTTTATGCATGATCAGCCTTAAAACTGTTTTCTATTATTTTAGGCATTAAGGCTGACTTGCCCATTACCAGATTTTCCCAAAGGACCGAGTTCCTGCATAGAGGAGACTGTTATCACTAAACCATGTTTGTAAATTTCTAATAATCATTGATTTAAATGAAAACTCAGTTTAAAAAATATATAATACATAGTATCTATATAAGTATGTTATATATTACTGTGTGTTATATTCTATTCTACGTAGTCATTGTCCAATTCTGTTTCTTGGCAGGAGCTACATTAGCTCTTTATATTTCCTGAGGTATTAAAAACTTCATTAGCTTTTTAACTAATTTTGGGAAATTCATATTGCCTAAAAAATAGATTAAAGCTTATTTTTGTTGTAATTTGATTTTGAGCTATATAGTTTCCTGAGTGCTTTTCCTACCTCTTTCTCTGGTTCCTAACATACATATTAGTTTTGGGGGGTTTTTGTTTGTTTTGTTTTTTGGTTAATGATTATGTACACACAAACATGCACACACATGCAAATTTTTTGTACTAAGCTAACAACTTTTACCCTTTTCTGCTCATACATTCATTTTAAGAGGATTTTGCTAATTCTTTTGACATCTCAAACTAGTTTGCTTTATATGTCCCTTATTTTGCAATCTGGCGTTGAAATTTCCACTTTCTTTTATTTATTTATTTTTACTATGCTATTACACAGAATTGTTTAAATTTTAAAATGTTTTGGGAGTTTGTCATAATATTAGAAAATAAGTAAAATAAAAATCATCCCTATAATATGTATAGGATTTATTAAGGTAATTATGACAATTAGAATAAGCCAATTACTTGTTTCACTATCAAAAGAATGTCCTTCAGATTCTTCTGGGTTTTTGGTGGGTTTTTTTGTTTGTTTGTTTTTTGGTCTTTCAGATTCTTAAAAAAATTTTCCTGGAATAGTTAAAATAGACAATACCATGAGAATTTTAATATTTATGCTATCATTGCCTCTTCTAGTTGGTCTTTTAGTTCTAGTAATATTTATTTTTTCATTTCAGTGGGAATTTCAGTTAACGTCAGTTACAGTCTTTATTACAGGAAGAGTAGAATTGTAAAAATAACACTCTAGTGTTTTAAATAAATAGACATCTGACACACATTCTTAAGGCTTTATATAACTTATTCAAGAGAAATTTAAAACATACACAATAAAATTAAAAGGCACACTGAGATTTTCATAGTGTCATAAGAACTGGACCTGGTAAATCAGGGGATGCCTTGATGAGAGTATATGAATAAAAGAGGATCTCCTCTGCTAAACACAGATTTCTTAAACAAAGGAAGGCTTCTTTCTTTCTTCAGTTACTTAGGAAATAAGCCTAATTTTGCTTTCTTCAATAACACTGGCTTTATGACTATTAGGAAAATAATGAAATGAAAGGTTCTTTTTCTGTAAGATTTGGATGTGAATTTTCATAATTATTTTAAATTTGTTATGCTGAAGACTTAAGACATATGACCATTCAGTGGGCTGATACAGATGAAATGTCACATTATCATCACATGGTGAGGCATGAAATTTATTTACTTTACATAATCAACCTCTACTTAAAACAACTTGTTACAGATATTCCTTAGTCAATAGATGGCATTATATAGTAGTTAATATTTTCAGTTTTTTCTAAAGATAATTAAAAATACCATCATTGTTGGTCTATGACTAGTACTTCCAATAAACAAAATGTTTTTGAAAAGAATGTAAGCAAATTGTAGAGCAGTTGCCAAAATATGAAATCTAGACACTTAGCTTCAGTCCAAAACATATTTTATCTGTTTTGAGAATAATTGTGTAGGTTGCAGTATGCATATTTTAAATGAAATGGAACCATCTGAACTTTACATTGTTCAGTGTTTCAGCTGTTTGTAATAGAAAATATTTCAGAATTTCCAACTTTGGTCTGTTTTAAAAAGCATAAACTACAATGTTCCTGTTTTCTTTAGTTAACTTTCTGTATTCTTACATAGTAAAATTCATCTTGGTTATAGATTTTAAAGTTATCAGATTCTTAGACAACAGGACAAATTTAAAACTCTTTCTGTTCTAACACTATAAAATAGTTTGATATTGCCTCTTCATTCTAACCACCCACTGAAGTATTTTTTAAACATAAAAATATGTTGTTCTTTCCCCAACTCAGGCTTGAAAAAGTATTCATCATACCAGCTGAATAATTTCACTCCCAGAAGACTACTACCCTTTTAGTTTTCTATTTTATCTTAACATTAAACAATATATTTTTTTCAAACAGATACTTCAATTTTAAAAGCACTGAGGTTTGAAGTTTAGACATGACGACTTTTAGGAGAAACAACAGAAATTCCCCCTATGCTTTAACATTCTGGGTTTATCTGGAGATAAAAAATGAAGCCATTAATTTTGATAGCACAAATATACATTAATGTACAACTATAGTCCTCAGCTCTTTATAATGATTCAGCTATCATGTATGCCATATGTGAGTCATAACCTTTCCTATTAATAATGTTAATGCTCTTGTTTTACACGATTCATCATTGTTTTGGGGTATGCATTTCAGCTGCTAAAAATGCTTACTTGAGATTTGTCTAGGATTTAAGTAAAAATAAACTGATTTATTACTTTTCAAAGCCTTTTAAATAATTTCTTTCATGATTTAAATTTTTTATACTTTAACAGAAGTATGATAATTTTTCCTTCAAATAAAATCAGTAGAAAAAATTTTAAACTATAGATTTGGACTCACTTAATAGCAATTAGGTGTTTAAGAGGTGTAAATAACTTGCTATCAGACATTACAAATATCCAGGTGCTCTGTATGTGCTGATGACAACAAAATTGAAAAGAAAGACTGTAATAATTCTGACTGGTTTTCTCTGCAGAAGATATTGATTATTTGTGTGTGGTGAGAGATTTGGAAAATTCAATTAAAGGAGTTGTGCAAAGGTTTCATAAATTTTCCTTCTACAGCGTGTACACAGACATTGTTGCGTATTAAATCAATGCAGCACTTCACAATATATTTTCTTTGAAACATAAAAATAAATAACATTTAAACAGTTCTGCTTACTACAGAAACAAATTTTATTTTCTGTGAAGCATTTAGTCATGTGCTATCACTGACTCATACACATTTGCCAGCTGTAACAAATTTTATAGACATTTTCCCCAGAGACATATCTCACATACTATGAATTTTTAAATGAGCAAATGGTGAAGAAGGGATGTCAGCAATATAAAAATTGATCAGTTAAAAGATAAAAGCATAAGTAAAGAGATTTGTATGGTAGTCTTAATAGGTTTTATTAAATAAAAATACTGTAAAAAGACAGTAATGAATAGACTGAAGACTATTCTTGAGGTGGAGAAAAATTATTCTGGCACATTTAGTAGAAATTGGTTTTGTGTCACCTGACAGGTGAACTTTTTTTTCCCATTTTTAACTCTCAGAGTAGTCAAAAAAGCCCCACAAAAAAAGAGTTAGATAAATTATCTAAGTGGTTTACATATTTTAAACACAATAAAGCAAATGTTTATAGTATTATATAACTAGTTATATAGTTAAAAGCAGGACTTGGTAATTATTAAATATTAGGTGATTTTTCCTCCAGCTCAGACCTCAGATAAGAGGAGGGTAGTCATTTTTATTCATACTATTCACACCAAGTGCTTCAGCCCTCTGGAACCTCTCTTTCAGGACCCCAGAACACTTTGCTACCTTTCCCTCTGCCTAGATTGCTTTTTTATTATTATTATACTTTAAGTTTTGGGGTACATGTGCACAATGTGCAGGTTAGTTACGTATGTATACATGTGCCATGCTGGTGTGCTGCACCCATTAACTCGTCATTTAGCATTAGGTATATCTCCTAATGCTATCCCTCCCCCCTCCCCCCACCCCACAACAGTCCCCAGAGTGTGGTGATCCCCTTCCTGTGTCCATGTGTTCTCATTGTTCAGTTCCCACCTATGAGTGAGAACATGTGGTGTTTGGTTTTTTGTCCTTGCGATAGTTTACTGAGAATGATGGTTTCCAATTTCGTCCATGTCCCTACAAAGGACATGAACTCATCATTTTTTATGACTGCATAGTATTCCATGGTGTATATGTGCCACATTTTCTTAATCCAGTCTATCACTGTTGGACTTTTGGGTTGGTTCCAAGTCTTTGCTATTGTAAATAGTGCCGCAATAAACATACGTGTGCATGTGTCTTTATAGCAGCATGATTTATAGTCCTTTGGGTATATACCCAGTAATGGGATGGCTGGGTCAAATGGTATTTCTAGTTCTAGATCCCTGAGGAATCGCCACACTGACTTCCACAATGGTTGAACTAGTTTACAGTCCCACCAACAGTGTAAAAGTGTTCCTATTTCTCCACATCCTCTCCAGCACCTGTTGTTTCCTGACTTTTTAATGATTGCTTTTTTCTGTCTTACAAACTCCTGCTCATCCTTTAAGGTCAGCCTCAGATGTCACAACCTCTGTGAAGCTCTCCCCAGCTCTCCTAGGTGAAGCTAAATTGCTTCATCTTTGAGGCTCCCACAACACTTGTCTGAATATTTTAAATGTATCATGTTGTAGTGCATTGTAATTGCCTGGTTACAGGACTCTTTCTGGGCTCCTCTTTGGCAGACAAACAAAAAGTCTTAACTATGTACAATAGTTCCAGAGCCTAGCACAGTGCCTGGATAGAGCCTGGAAAGAAGTTCCACATGCAGTGCAGCCAATGTGTGATGAATGAAAAGAACTTTTTTTAAAGAATTATCTAAGTATTTTCAAATACTTACAAATTGCTATTTTCTTACCTCATTAATGTTTATTGAGTGCCTACCATGCTCCAGGCATTATTCTAGCATTGGGAACACACTGACAAACAAGGCAGACATAGTCCTGCCCTCAGGGATATAGAATCTAGCACAAATGACAGTCATTTTAGTAACCATAAAGAGTGTACTAACAATGGTAATAAGCATGTATTGTAATAAATGTCTTGGAAGTTTTCGTAATAAATTTGAAAATGTATATTCTGAAATAGAATCAGGCTAACTATAGCATGTTGAAATGAGAATTTATAGCCTTAGAGCTGCTATTAGTGTAAAACAAGACTTCAGGTTGTTTTAATTTCATTTTGCTTCAACATTTATTCTGCATCATATACTGTGGCAAGTTGCTTTGAATTGTTTTCTGAAAAAAAAAAAACCTTTCTTCTTTCATATAGAATCACGTCATCTTGACAGCTATGAATTCCTTAAAGCCATTTTACACTGAGGTACTGTTTCACCTTTCTAATTTAGTTTAACCTTGTGAAATTTCACTGTGTTTTGTTCAGGTGGAAACATTTTATTTACATTATCAGATTTGGTATTGTCTTCCTATAAGAAAATAGGGATATGAGCTTTGGAGCTTTAGTTGAACTTATATTAATCTAGTCTTATAAACAACAGGAGGGCATCTGACATCAGTTAGAGGCTGATTGGAAAGAACTGTTGAGCTGACGACGCTAACTTTAAAAGTCAGAGAGGACACATTTTTAACTGAGTGTAAAAGGGTCCTTAATCAAGCATCTTTCATATAAATAGCTAAATAGACTAGCTAAATAGATGCTGACAAGTGGACTATAGTTTCTGTAGGACACATCTGACTGAACAAGATATAACTAGTCTGTTAAATTTGGAAATGTGCTAAATTAAGTAAATCTATATTAGTTATACCTTGCCTTCAGAACAATTCCTATTGATTCAGCAATACAAGTAAAAATGATGTGTTTATAAATAGCTTATTATAACAAATAAGCTAAAAGCAATATGAGTCATGATATATTAGTGTTTAGCATACCTATAACTGAAGGTTCACATTAAGAACTGACATTGGCTGGGCATGGTGGCTCACGCCTGTAATCCCAGCACTTTGGGAGGCTGAGGCAGGTGGACCACTCGAGGTCAGGAGTTCGAGACCAGCCTGGCCAACATGGTGAAACCCCGTCTCTACTAAAAATACAAAAAATTACCCGGCTAGCTTGCGCCTGAATCCCAGCTACTCAGGAGGCTGAGGCAGGAGAATCGCTTGAACCCAGGAGGCGGAGGTTGCAGTAAGCTGAGATCACGCCACTGCACTCCAGCCTGGGCGACTGAGTGAAACTCTGTCTCAGGAAAAAACAACAACAAAAACTGGCATTAGGGGCTAGGCATGGTGATTCATGCCTGTAATCCCAGCACTGTGAGAGGCCAAGGTGAGAGGATCGCTTGAGCCCAGGACCAGCCTAGGCAACACAGTGACAGACCGTGTCTCTACAAAAAAATAGAAAAATAAGCTGGGTATGGTGGCGCATGTCTGTAGTCCCAGCTACTTAGGAGGCTGAGTTGGGAGGATCACTTGAGCCCACATGGTAGAGGCTGTAGTCAGCCATGATCACTGCACTCCAGCCTGGGTGACAGAGCGAGACCCTGTCTCCAAAAAGAAAAAAAGAAAAAAAAAGAATTCTTAGCTTACCAGGTGTTTTGCCTGCTATCTCTTAGGGGAAAAAAAATCAAAGCACAATTAAAGAATTATATTCTACCTCCAAGATACTTTTCTTTGGAAATGGTATCTCAAGTGATTAATATTAGCTTCCTGACAAGCTAGTCTTAATATTTGCAAAGCATCTTATATAGAAAATTGTGTCTGTTTTTTATGAAAACGTTTATTCTGTTGTATGCAGTAAACAATAGCTTATATTCTGTTGTTTGCAGTGAGTAATAGCTTATAATAATAGCTAATATTTATTGAGTACTTTCTGTTGTTTCGTTTGTTTGTTTTTTGAAATGGAGTCTTGCTCTGTCACTCAGGCTGGAGTGCAGTGGCACTATCTCGGCTCACTGAAACCTCCACCTCCTGTATTCAAGTGATTCTCCTGCCCCAGCCTCCCGAGTAGCTGGGATTACAGTTGAGCACCACCATGCCCGGCTGATTGTTTGTATTTTTATTAGACATGGGGTTTCACCATGTTGGCCAGGCTAGTCTTGAACTCCTAACCTCAAGTGATCTGCCTGCCTCGGCCTCCCAAAGTGCTGCAATTACAGGAATGAGCCACCGTGCCCAGCCCTATTGAGTAATTTCTATGTGCCAGCAGTGTTATAAACACTTTATACGTATCCCATTTAATCTTCACAACAACTTATGAGGTACATACAGTTATTACTTTTATTTTATAGGTGAGGCAATTGAGGCACAAACAAGGTTAAGTACCTTGTCCCAGAATCACCTAAAACAGGGCCAGGATACTAAACTGAGTAGTCTGGTGCGAGTGCCTATGCTCTTGCCACTACCCCGTAGTAATCTGTGAATGTCAGGTTTCACTACTGGCCAAGGTTTTTATATCCTGTTAAGGATAATATATAAATATTATCCTTATAAATCCTATATGTAATAGGAGATATATATATATATCTCCTATATGTAATAGGAGATATATATATATCTCCTATATGTAATAGGAGATATATATATATCTCCTATATGTAATAGGAGATATATATATATCTCCTATATGTAATAGGAGATATATATATATTGTAATAGGAGATATAAATATATCCTATATGTAATAGGAGATATATATATGTCCTATATGTAATATCCTACATATATGTACATATATACATATATATCCTATATGTAATATGATATATATATCCTATATGTAATATAGGATATATATATCTTATATATATCCATCATGTAATATATATATAGGATATATATATCTTATATATATCCATCCACATACACCTATATTCATTCATTATAAGGTTACCATTTTACAAAATTTCTGACCCATGAAAATCCAACAGAGAACCTATTAGGTGGTGATTGATCATAGATACATCGTCACAGTTACACATTTAGTAAATGAACGTGCAACATTTAGTGTTTGATAATCTCTGTAATAAACTTACAGGGAATTCAGAGTACTGAGAATAGCTTTGTGTTAATGGATTTTAGTAAAGATAACATTTTGGGGTGTTCTTTTGAGTCTTTGAGTAATACTTTCAAGAAACTGGAAAGAATTAAAGTTGAGCTACCAGTCAACTTCCCTTTCAGTGAGAAGCAAAAGAGCAATGACAGTGAAATTAAGTGACTTCACCTTTGAGGCATTTCCCTCAGTTCTGCCTTTCACCACGTTTTCTTCTCACTTTGAGCATTTCCTTCATTATCTCCTTCATTCCCTGACTTTTCACTTTAGTGTATATGGTTTCCAAATTATTATAGTCTCCTGGGCTATAAACCCACAATCTCAGCTGCCATACAATGTCCCCCAAGTATACTGAGTTCATCATTTCCCCTCCAAAGATGTTTTTCTTCTACCTTTCTAGGGATTATATCATTCCATTGGTCAAATTCTCTCTCTGTCTCCATATCCAAAAGCTCCCAGATTATATTACTTCTGAGAATGCTTAATTCTCCTTTCCACACCCACCGTACCAGTTTATTTCTCCATTACCTCTCTTCCAGATTATCATTGTCCCTATTGTAACCTACCTGTCTGCACTTTGGTCCCTTTCCCCTACAGCCTATCCTGCTACTGGACAAATGTATGCTTTAGAAGATATCACTTTACCATATGTACGATAAAATCCAAATTTAAACTGACATTCAGGAGTCTCCCTGATCTGCCCACAGCTTACCTTTCCAGTTTCTT
Source organism: Gorilla gorilla gorilla (assembly GCF_029281585.2). Classification (NCBI taxonomy): domain Eukaryota; kingdom Metazoa; phylum Chordata; class Mammalia; order Primates; family Hominidae; genus Gorilla; species Gorilla gorilla. Next base: position 176,548,673 of record NC_073224.2, read on the forward strand.
CATTGTGCCTTATTCATTCCAGATTACTTGCCATTTCCCAGACACCTTCCCCAGAAAGTGCGTTTCTCATGTCCTTACCTTTGGTCTTGTCTACTCAACCTAGCATGCCTTTTCCCTCATTATTGTCAAAATTTTACCCGTCTTTCAAAACCTGCTTAGAACTCATCTTCTGCATAAGCTTCCCCAAATCCCTCTCCCCCATATTCTCTCATTGCTCTTTTGTATATTTGTCATAGCTGCCTGACTGGTATGCGTAAGGGAGGATGTGAATGAAACTCCTGATTTTGTCCTTATGCCCTAGAAACCTGACAGTACTCCTGATATCACCGTGGCCAACTTCCCTACCTGCACAACAGCTCCAGCCCTCTGTCACACTTCAGTGATTATTCCTCTTGACCTGTAATTGTTCAGTGGGGAGGACTGTCCCATACAAATTCACTCCCAGAGCCTTTAAAAAGTGAAGCCTTTGTGAAACAATGCTAGAATAAGAGAGAAAGTAAGGGTGACAGCAACCCAGAGGCCACAGCCAGAGTGCTAAGACCATCAAAAGATGGGAAGAGAAAAACATTTTGGCTAATGATAACGGGATATTGGGATACTTTAGTAACAATGTGGATGAATCATTTGGGTAACACAAGGATGAGGCTTAGTATGAACAAAGCGCTGTGTATTATGACAGTTTGAAACCTAATAAGGACACAAAATATAAGGCAAGTTATGATAAATGATACAAGTTCAGACTCTTATAAGTTCTGGCCAATAACAAGTACAAACAAGGATTGTGCATCCAATGAGGATCAAAGTATCAACTTGATTGGTGGTGGAATTGATAACCCCCAACATGGCAGGCTCTCTGGTAGAAGCTTGGGGTAACTAAGGTAGATTGCCTTAAAGCAGAACTGCAACCTCTTCTTTCTCACACTAAGTCTAAATCTTGAATTCTGTGCACTTTACTGAACCTGAAAGCTGGATCTTTTAAATAGACCCCCAAGTCCGTGTGACTCTTAATGCTGTGAAGACCACAAGCCTGCCTTTTACATGCTTGACTGCAGGTCAGCACAATAGAATGGGTTGGTCTCCCTACTGCGTGAAATTAGGAAGTATTATAATAAAAAAGGTTCACTGGGATTGAGAGTAGACAGTGATAGGGAAACTACAAGGAGGGAAGAATTTGTGTAATGTTACTAGTAAAATGTAGACCAATGAATGTTCTGGACTTTGGCCAATCAAATTTGTCACACTTCCATGGAGTACAGAGGAAGAGTCGACAGAAGTTTCTTCCCCTTCAGACTGAGAAGTATAAACATTATTCTCTACTGTAAGTACCAAATGAAGAATAAGCAGTGTTATGGGAATTCACAGCAGACAGATCACCTCAGGATGGGATTATCTGTTTGTTTGTTTTTGTTTTTTAAAGACAGGGTCTCGTTCTGTCGCCCTGGCTGGAGTGCAGTGGTGCAATCATAGCTCACTGCATCCTTGACCTCCTGGGCTCAAGCAATCCCTCTGCCTTGGCCTAGGAGTACAGGCATGAGCCACCACCCCCAGCCTTATTAGGTCATTTTTAAAGATCTTTTCCCACATGCCCTATGGTAATGTATGCCATTAGTTGCCAAAGGCTGCTTCCTTCAAAGGCTTTCTCTCACAGAAGGGTTCTAAGGCTGAAGAGACATGAGCCTCTACCACCACTAGGAGTCCCCAGAGGGACATATTCTGAACAGGAATCTGTCATAGTAAATACTGTCTTTTGGGCGGGGGGCAGCTGTTGGAGGAAACACCTGCTGAAAGGCCCCTAAGGCTTATAGACAAAGGCATGTAAATAAGTTTTCTGTAGGCCCTGTTGGAGTTTTAAAATTCTCTGAGAAGTATCTCATGTAAGTATGGTCACATAAGGTAAAGAATACTGAGTGCTATGTCAGAGTAGTCATATTGACAGTTACTAGTGAAGATAATCAAAAAGCAAATGAGGCCGGGCACGGTGGCTCATGCCTGTAATCCCAGCACTCTGGGAGGCCGAGGTGGGCAGATCACGAGGTCAGGAGTTCGAGACCAGCCTGGCCAACATAGTGAAACCCCGTCTCTACTAAAAATACAAAAATTAGCTGGGTGTGGTGGCACACACCTGTAGTCCCAGCTACTCAGGAGACTGAGGCAGGAGAATCACTTGAACACGGGAGGCAGAGGTTGCAGTCAGCCAAAACCACGCCACTCCACTCCAGCCTGGGGGAGAGTCAGACTCCGTCTCAAAAGAAAAAAGCAAATGAGAGGTTGCGAGCAGCATCTAACTAAACTAGGTACCAAACTAGATTGTTATTGGGTGTTAAAATCACTTCTTAAGTCATGTATGATGTGCATGTTAACTAATTCTTGATAATATAATTATCTTTTATATCCCACAGGCATTAAAAAGAAATGCACTCACCATGAGCACCAACTTCTGCATCTGCCTGATCATATTTAAAGGAACAGAGAAATATTTGTAATTAATCTGCCCAGTAAATACCAGCTCATAGCAGTTGGCAGGTGCATGTCTGGATAAAATTTCTTGCAGCTAATTTAAACTTTCTACACGCACCAGTAGATAATCTCAATGTAAATAATACATTTCTTCTTGGCTCTTTAATGTAAGCCAACATGGAGAGGAAGATCTTGACTTATATTCTGTACCACATACACTTCTGTGGACTTTTAGCATTTGTGGGTAGACTTAATAAAGCATGTATAAAAGTGGCACCTTTGGTAGAACTATATGTTTTCCTGAAATTCAGATTAAATGTAATGATGAGTGGAATTAAGTACCAGTTTTCCCATTTAAAGCCCCAGCTGCTTATTAATTTATAGATTCTGTAAAAATTTCTTTAAAGATTTATCTAGTCTATTGTGTAGCCACTATCTCAGGAGTGAGTTTTTATTTTCCTATGCTTATAGAGAAAAAAACATTTTCAAGGTTTTAAAATTTTACACCATTTATAAAATATTAGAATGTATTTTTTCAGTACAAATGTTTAAAATATGAAGTTTTTTTTGAACTAAACTACAAAGAGTACTGAATTTAAAGAAAAGACCTTTATTAAGGGGCAATATGTGATCCATTCCAAATTATTTTGAAATATTAAATTTCAGTTATTCCGTGGTGTTTTCTGTCATCATCATGTTTTTGTTGTCACTCCCAAAATAAAGGGGAGGAGGGAATCACAGAGTATGTTATCTTGATAGTGAAACCTATGCTTTTCTTGACCATTTCTGTAAGGAAAAACTGCTACTCCTTTGGTACTTGCCCTAAATTTTAACAAAATTAGTAGAAAATATTACCATGTCATTTGAATATATCATGAAAAATAAAAACTACATGAAAATCTGAAACAAAATATAACAAATTAAGGTTGAAAATTTTCCACTGCGTGCAATGGCACAAGCCTTTAATCCCAGCTACTACTCGGGAGGCTGAAACAGGAGGATTGCTTGAGCCCAGGACTGGGCAACACAGCAAGACACCTATCTCAGAAAAAAAGAAAATAATTCACTTTCCACTTAGAGAAATTTTAGATTCACCTTTTTAAAATGAAAGGTTTTTAAAAACTGTTACTATAAATTATATAAATTACCTTCATTAATTATGTTCTTCATACTGTTTAAGAAATTTATTCTGATACAGTGCTTATAATAGGATGTTACCAAAAATATACTAAAAAAGGATTATTATAGCATTGAAAACTAACCTTAGGTTATAAGCCAAAACATTTTATAAAGTAATCTATGTTAGTCAGGTAATACAGGGTTAAGAAGTAGATCGGTTTCATATATAATCCAAGTTATATAGGTATGTGCTTAATGCTGTTAAACCAGTTACTGTATGTTTGACCTCTTGATATACTAAGCTTTTGCCTTTTAGAACAGCTGGGTCTGCTGAGAATCATTTCCCAGTTCTTTTCATTGTAGATCAGATGACTCTCACTTTATCACCCTTGGAGGCCACATGAAGGACAAAGCAGAAAGATCCACACACACAACTAATGTTTATATGAGGGGAGGGGGAGTTGCAGGGGATATACTTGCCCTGATCTTCCAATGAACATAACAGAAGAGAGACCAATTGAGACTTGAAACCACTGCGTTACTTTAACCATTATTTAGTTATATCCTATCCATCTCTTTCTCTCTGTTGAACAGAGAGGTTCCTTTGGCTGCCTTGACTTTTGTAAATGTTTCACTCAATTTGTTGTGGTTTATCATTTGGACAGAATGCTACATTGGGGATTTTTCGCCCCCACTAAGTCCTCAAAGGAAAATGACTTCTGTATGCCTCATATATGATACATGAACATACACCCTATTCTCTTCATTTTAAGAAGCAACCCTAAGTTTATTGGCAGCTGAAAAAACTGCATTTCTCAGAAATACCTCCTCCATCTAAAATGTACTTGAACATAATTTTGAAGGGCTTATTTTTTGACAGGTATATTAATGAAGAAAGTGAGAAATCTATCTTTAATATTTTTGCATAACCTAAATGTATTTATATGAAAACATCCCTATAGCCCTGAGTTTAGCTAAGAGAAATGCTTTGGAATTGCCTACTTCTGTGATAATTCATCACTGGATATTTTTGATATTTTGCTTTTTTTGAGATGGTGTCTCACTGGTCTCAAGCGATCATCCTGTATCAGCCTCTCAAATACAGACCGCTGTGCCTGGCCTCTGTTTCTGGTATTTTGTTTTGGTATTTTGGAACCTAATCCCTCTAAGTTCAATATAAACTCTTAAACCGGTTTTTAATAGATATGAGGGATACTTATAACTGCTACAAGTCTCTATAAAAACTATAGTGCAACTCAGTATGATTAGATTAAATCATCTGAAGAATGATTTAAGAATTTACCTATATGGTACCTTACAGAATTTACCTAGATGATACCTTGAATCAGGTGCATTTCATTTTACTAATATATATACGTAATACTTTTATTTCCAAATAATAAAGTTATGCTACTCCAATTATTTATAACTTCCTCATCATTTATCTAAGTCAACATTCTATGTTAAACACAAGTGTACTATTACAAAAAATATTTTTTAAAATAAAGCTACACCAGCCAGCCAAGATGCTGACATTTGGGCACAGTGATTACAGATGGTGACCATGGACAGCAATGTTCTTGCTGATTCGGCAGTGATTCAAGGCTGCTATTCTGCGTTGACCTGCCCTTTGAGTCTTTATGCACATTTGCTTTGAGAAAGAAACCTTTCTAGATTTTTGCTTTGTCTAAACCCACTTCCTTTATCAGACTTAGAAACACATACCTTCTTATATCAGCCTGTGACCATGTCTAGAACCAGTTTTTTTGTGTGTGTATGTGGTTTGATTTGCACTATATTAAAATATACCACCACTTAATATAGTTTAATGGCTATCTTATGAAAGAAATATATTCCTTAAAAAATGTTGATGGGAAAATGATTATTACAGAGGCTAAAGAAAACATATCTTTATATGAGAAACTGCAACATGGATATCATGTATTATTTTTACCAGTTGAATAATAAATATGGGCTTCTGCTAATACAGGGTGATACAGTATTAATAGGATGAAGTTAACATGAATCAATGCTCTGGCAGTGGTAACCCTGAACCATGTCAATAATAATATATATATAATGTTTAATTAAACAGAATGGTTCTGGAGGTTTAGAACCAGTGATTATGTGTAATTAAGAAGACTTCACTCAAACCACTTAAAGTTAAAGCTTACATTTAAATTCAGGAAAATTCATTTTTAATTGTATTAAAATATGCATTCTTGGAAATAAATAAGATTATGGTTTATTTGCCTTGTTAAAACAATCAAATTTGCATGTGTAATAAGGCATATTCAAACTTCAAGCAGTTTAAATTGCCTTCTCAGTAATTAAAAAGATTATCACAAATTTAATTCCCTAAGATATGACTTCTAAACAGTGAAATACACACTACTTGCATTCTAAAATGTAAGTTTGAATACCAAAATTATTAGTGATTTCCATTAAAAAGAAGGGGCTCAATTCTCCCATGAAGCTGACTATATGGTCTGATGAAGGAAGTAGGTTTAGACAAAGCAAATATCAAGAAATATTTCTCAGTTTTTTCAAGACATTTAAAAAGTGCATTTCCTGAGTAAACAATGGGATTAAGGACATGTTTCTCTTTTTTCCCCACTTGAATAGCTGTGAATAATAAAACCACATGTTTTGGCCAAGCAGTACTTAGACAAGCCTCCATTGGTCTTTGGTCTCCATATACATTTATTTTGTGTAGACAACAATGACTTTTCACCATTTCCTTTCCTGTGGTTCCATGGTTCTCAAAATGGTAATTTCATTTATACATAGCAAAAAGTTCACAAAACCTTTCAGCACTGTTCACATTTTCACATTTGTTTAGGTAACAATTTGTTTAGGAATACAGCTAGCTGATTTTCTTCTGATTTCTTCCACTTTTGGAATCCCACATAATTATAATGTTAAAGTATACCAAGAAGAACAGGAAGTTCAAGCAAGATACAAAACACACCAATACAGAAAACAAGTCCGGTAGTTTCTGAGGAGGATCCAGTGTGACAGTCATCAACGTCAGAAGCACCATAGTGATGACTGAGATAAGAAACTGCAAGGAAAAAAAGGATTACTGAGTAGTATAAAAGGTGAAATTTAAATGTACTGGAAACATTGACTTGTAGCTATTAAATGAGCAGAATTAAAGGTGAGAGTTGAGGGTCTAATTTATTCTGGTGTATCTCAACTTAGACTTCCTATTAGAATCATATGAGGGGTTTTTAAAATCTCAATGCCCACATCACACCCCAGACCAATTAAATCAGGCCTCAGTACTTTTTAAAGCTCTCCAAGTGATTCCCATGTGTAGCCAAAACCTGAGGACCCCTGTCTTCTTATACTTCCTACCACCAAGGCACTGAAGAAAGGTATCTGGGACAAATATTAACGCTAGTCGGGGTTAAATTTATAGCATCCCCTGGGGCCCAACAGGATATAAAATTCTAAGCTAATGGGTACAAATGTATAGGTAGCTAGAAGAATGCCAGTAGGCTGAATATAGTTAACATTAATGTACATTTTAAAATAGCTAGAAAATAATAAGTTGAATGTTCCTAGCATAAAGACATATTTTTAAGGTAATAAATAGCCCAGTTACCCTGATTTGATCTTCATGCATTACATGAATGAATAAATGAATCAAATTATCACATGTACCCCCAAAATATATACATCTGTTCTGTATCAATTTTTAAAATTCTAAGCTAATCTTGAGAACCCAACTGTGAAAAAGTTTTCCATGGCAAATGGAAAATTACATTTCATATTCGCTAAATGCTTTCAATGAGTAAAGCACATGAAGGCACATGAAAGAAAATGTGGTCCTCTGGCCTCAAAGAGTTTTCCATCTACTGAGGAGAATGTTAAATAAAATCACAAAGTCACACTGGCTTAAATACCAAGGTGAGTAGTAAAAATAATTAGCACATTTATTGTAGTTGTGTGGTCATCAGTTAGTGTGGTCTTCTCTAGGCCAATGTGCTATACAATAGAACTTCCTGCAGTAATGAAAATGTTTTGTCTGCACTCCAGTATAGTAGCTGCTAACCACATGTGGCTATTGGGCATTTGAAATGTACTTACTGTGACTGAGGAACTGAATTTTTATTTAAATTTAATAAGTTTAAGTTTCTATATATGTCTAGTGGCTACCGTACTGGACAGACTGTGACTCTAGACTGTGAGCTCCTTTAAGACAAAGACCAGCAAGATCTTACTCATTTTATCCCTAGCACAGTACACAGGTATACAAAAGCAGTATAAATAAATGTAGAAAGCAGTGAGAAACCGTAGTGACTTCCATGAAGTGGGTGGGACACAGAACCCTAAAGGATGCCTTAACTGCTGGCTACATTATGACAGTATTGGTAAGATCTAAATAGAGAGTAATGCAGTGATCATTCCAAATGGAAAAGCGAGGATAGGCACCAAGAAAGCTTACAAGCAGATACAAACAAAGGCTGCCAGTGTCGTTAAAGGAAAAATTCCTGAGGCAACCTTAGTGGGAAGTGCAAAGATCTGGAATGAAATCTTTAAAATAAAAGTTTCAAACTTAAGAAATATGGGACTGGTTGAAATGTCATAATACCACGATCTTGAGTCAGTGTTAAACAGAACAAAAACCCTCTCTTGCTCCAACTATTACCCCATTTGTCTGCTCCTATTTACACTTGTTTCCCAAAAGAGTTGCCTATAAACATGCTGTGTCCAGTCTTCATCCCATTCACTAGTGAACCCATACCAATTGGGCTTTCACCCTAATCACGATGAAACTGCTATAGTCAAATATCCATAATGACCTCCAGTGTAGTAAATCCCATGGTCAGTTCTTACTGCCTTACTTGATTCTCTCATTAGCATTTGAAATCACTCTCCTCTCACTGAAACACTTCGTTCACTTGGCTTCCATGACATCATACTCTTCTGGTTCTCTCCTACCTCACCCAGTTAATTCTTAGACATCTTTGCTGGTTCCTCATGTCCCCTACCTCTGCATTCTGGGGCTTCGTACCTATTCCTCTTATTAATCTATACTCATACCCTTAGTGAGTCATCCAGTAGCATGACTTTAATTACCAACTATATGTAAAGACTCAACTTCGTCTCCAGCCTGGCCCTTTCCCCTAAACCAGGGTTGTCCAATTTTTTGGCTTCCCTGGGCCACACTGGAAAAAGAAGAATTATCTTGGGCCACACATAAAATACACCAACACTAATGATAGCTGATGAGCTTTAAAAAATATCGCAAAAAAACTCCAGGTTTTAAGAAGTTTATGAATTTGTATTGCACTGCATTCAAAGCCATCCTCAGTTGCAGATTGGACAAGCTTGCGCTAAACTCTGGACTCATATATCCAGGTACTTCTTAATATCTCTACTTGGATATCTAATAGGCATCTAAAACTAAACATGTAAAAAACTCTTGGTCTCCTCATACTCCCGACTGCCCCCACCACACACAAAGTTCCTTCAGCATGCTTCCTCCAATTCGGTAAATGGCAACCCCACCCATTCAGTTATGTATGCCAAAAACCTTGGAGTCGTCTTGAACACCTCTCTTTCACAACCCCAGCAATTCCTGTTGGCTCTACCTTCAAAATATATCAAAAATCTGACCATTTCTAACCACTTCCACTGCTACCCTGGTCCACAGCACCATCATCTCATGGATTCCATTATCCACAATCTGTTCTCCACATAGCTACCATAGGGACCTTTTAAAAATGTAAGTCAGATTCTAGTCCCATTATAAGAAACTACACTGTTACCTCTCTAATCTTAGGTCCTATTATTTCTTTCCCTCACCCAGCTCCAATCACCATGACCTCCATGATGTTCACTGCATTTGCAGTTTTTCTCTTCTAGGATGTTCTACCCTCAATTATCTGCAGTTTACTTCCTTTGGTTCTTCGCTCAAGAAAGCCCTGCCACTTTAAAATTGCATTCATCCCTCCTGCATATCATATCCATTTCTCCCTTGCTTTGTTGTTCTCCATAGCACTTATCACCCTCTGACATGCCATATATTTTACACATGCTGGTGCTGGATTTCTCCACTAGAATGCAACCTCCATGGGAGCAGGGATTTCTGTTAGTTTTGGTCACTACTGTATCCTCAGCCTCCAGAACAATGCTTGCATATAGTAAGTGCTCAAAAACTATTAAAGAACAAATAAATCTGGGAGCCCATAGCGGTCCTCACCTTAAGATTACTGGACCAGATTGTGAATATCACAATAGGGCTAGACTTTGACATACACTCAGGAATCTGGGCCTATACTGACAAAAAATGAACTTTATATCTACTTTCCATTTGAACCCCTGAGTAAAGTTAATCCTCTCCTTGTCTTTCCTGTTCACCTCTTAACTTCCTACCTCCCACACCACTATCCTCCATGGTCATTACCTAAAGTGCAAAACCCTCAGGACACCCATTCAACTCTGCCCTGAGAATACCTGCCTTGTCTTCCTACAAGATCTAAATATAAAATATCTCCTTTGAAACCTTCCCCTACACTCCCCTAATAGAGTTAGTCATTCTTTTCTCTTTGTTATCTGGGTACTTTGGGCAATCCTCTATGTAGTACTCAAAAATATAAATAAGTATAGCCTGTTGGGCTTGGCGCGGTAGCTCATGCCTGTAATCCCAGCACTTTGGGAGGCTGAGGCGGGTGGATCACGAGGTCAGGAGTTCGAGACCAGCCTGGCCAATATGGTGAAACCCCGTCTCTATTAAAAATACAAAAATTGGCGGGGTGTGGTGGCACGTGCCTGTAGTCCCAGCTACTCGGGAGGCTGAGGCAGAAGAATTGCATAAACCCAGGAGGTGGAGGTTGCAGTGAGCCAAGATCATGCCATTGCACTCCAGCCTGGGCAACAAGAGTGAAACTCCATCTCAAAAAGAATAAAATAAAAAATAAAAATTAGGCAAGCAAGATGGTGCATGCCTATAATCCTAGCTACTCAGGAGGCTGAGGAAGGAGGATCACTTGGGCCCAGGAGTTCCAGGTTGCAGTGAGTTATAAATGCACCACCGCACTCCCACCTAGGCAAGAGAGTGAGATCCTGTCTCAACAACAACAACTTCATAACATTTGTAGTAGTTGCCAAATATTCCATGGAGCTTATATACTTATTCATGTATCATTTTTCAACTACTGGATAATTGAGCTGCCTCTAATTTTTCATTATAATAATTAGATGAATATTCATTCATTCAACAAACAAAAATCAGAGCACCTATTCTTTGCCAGGCACTGATAGATGCTACAGATAAAATGGTATGTATAAAATGCAGAGTTCTTGACCTCAAATACATTGCAATCTAGCATTTTAGACAGCCTTGAATGTAATGTGATATGCCTTAAATATATGAACTTTATGAGTAGACAAAGACGTCACATGAAAACTACATGTTAGTGTCTCTTATGAATATAAATGCAAAAATCATCAACAGAATACTGTCAAACTGAAGCCAGTGGCAGATAAAAAGAATTATACACCATGATCCAGTAGGATTTATCCTAGGAATTCAAGGTTAGTGTAACATACAAAAATCAATCAATGAAATATGTCATATAATAGAATAAAGGAAAAAAAAAAAACACATGACCAAAGATGCAGAAAAAGAATTAGACAGAATCCAGCATTTTCTCATGAGAAAAACATGTAAACTAGGAATCGAAGAGAACTTCCTCAACCAGATAAAAGACATCTATTTTAAAAAGCCCACAGTTAACATCATAGTTAATGGTGACAGACCAGATGCTTTCCCTCTAATATCAAGTAAAAGAGAAGATGTCCACTCTTGTTACCTGTATTCAACACTGTCTTATAGGTCCTAGGGCAATTAGGCAAGTAAGAGAAATAAAAGATAAAAGTCATCCACATTAGAAAGGAAGAAGTAAAACTCATGGTTTGCAGATTACATTATCTTGTATATTGAAAACTGTAGGAAATCCATTAAAAACCTATGCCGAAGAATACAAGTTGAATATACAAAAATATATTTGTATATAGTAGCAATGAACATTATGAAAATGAAATTAAGAAAACAATTCCTTTACAATAGCATCATAAAGAATTATGCTTTAGGATCATTCGTTATACTTAAGAATAAATTTAACAAAAGAAGTCCAAAACTTATACACTGAAAACTACAAAACATTGTTGAAAGAAATTAAATATCTAAATAAATGGAAATACATCCTGTGTTTGTTCATTGGAAGACTAAATATTAAGACGGCAATATTCATGGTGAAACTCCATCTCTAAAAAAATTAGCCAGGTGTGGTGGCACATGCCCATAGTCCCAGCTATTAAGGGGGCTGAGGTGGGAAGATTGCTTGAGCCTGGGAGGCAGAGGTTGCAGTGAGCCAAGATCACACCATTGCACTCCAGTCTGGGCAACAAAGTGAGACCTTGTCTCAAAAATATAAAGCAATATTCCACAAACTGATATGCAGAATTGACTCAGTCCCTATCAAAATCTCAGCTGAGTTTTGGGAGAAAACTGATGAACTTCTAAAAATAATATGAAAATAAAGGGATGTAAAATAGATAAAACAATCTTGTAAAAGAACAAAATCAGTGGACTTGCATTTTCAGTTTCAAAACTAACTACAAAGCTACAGTAAACAAGACAGTATGGCAGTGGCATAAGGATAGACATATAGATCAATGGAACAGAACTGAGATTCCAGAAATAAACCCTTACATTTAAGAACAACTGATTTTCAACAAGAGTGCCAAGACAATTCAATGGAACTGAAATAATTGAATAAAGTCAGACTCCTACCTCACACCATATACAATATTAACTCAAAGTGACTCAAAGGCATAGATTTAAAAACTATAAAACTCTTAGAAGAAAATACAGGGGTAAATATTTGTGACCACTGGTTATACAATGGTTTCTTAGATATGACACCAAAAGCACAACAAAAGAAAAAAATAGATATACTGGATGTTATCAAAATCAAAACTTTTCTGCTGCAAATGATACCATCAAGAAAGTGAAAAGGCAACACACAGAATGGGAGAGGATATTTGCAAGTTAAATATCTGGTAAGGAACTCATATCAAGAATATATATTTAAAAAACTCTTAAAACTCAAAAAGACAACCCAGTTTAAAATGGGCAAAGGATTTGAATAGGCATTTCTCCAAAGAAGATATACAAATGGCCAATAAGCACATGAAAAGATGTTCAACATCATTAGTCATTAGGGAAATGCAAGTCAGCACTCCAATGAAATACCACCTCACACCCACTAGGATGGTTATAATTAAAAAGACAACAAATGCTGTGAAAGATGTGGAGAAATTAGAACCCTCACACATCGTTGGTGAGAATGAAGAATTGTGCTGCACTTTGGAAAACAGTTTGGCAGTTTCTGAAGATGTTAAACATAGAATTACCATATGATCCAGCAATTCTACTCCCAGGTATACACATAAGGGAAATGAAAACATATGTGCACTCAATACCTTGTAAACAAATGTTCACACAGCATTATTATATTCATAACACTAAAAAAGTAGAAACAACTTCATGTTCATTAATTGATGAATGGATAAACAAAATGTGGTATATCCATATAATGGAATATAATTCGGTAATAAAAAGGAATAAAGTACTGATATATGCTATAACAAATGAACCTCAAAAATTTGCTAAGTGGCTGGGCGCGGTGGCTCATGCCTGTAATCCCAGCACTTTGGGAGGCCAAGGCAGGCAGATCTTGAGGTCAGGAGTTCAAGACCAGCTTGGCCAACATACTGAAATCCCATCACTACTAAAAATACAAAAATTAGCCGGGCATAGTGGCGCATGCCTGTAGTTCCAGCTACTAGGGAGGCTGAGGCAGGAGAATCGCTTGAATCCGGGAGGCAGAGGTTGCAGTGAGACAAGATCATGCCACTGCACTCTAGCCTGAGTGACAGAGCAAGACTCTGTCTCAAAAAAATAAATAAATACACACACACACACACACACACACACACGCTAAGTGAAAGAACCGAGTCATAAAGACCACAATTTTATTATCCCATGTTATGGACTGAATTAAAATTCGTATGTTGAAGCCCTAACCCCCAATGTGACTGTATTTGGAGATACAGCCTTTTGGGAGGTAAATAAGGTTAAATTAGATGATAAGAATGGGGCCCTAATCCAGTAGTACTGGTGTCCTTACAAGAAAAGGAAGAGACAACAGAGGTCTCTCTCCATGTGTGACACATAAAGCAGAGACCTTCTACAAGCCAGGAAGAGAGGCCTCACCAGAAACCAACCCTGATCGTAGAACCTTGATCTTGATCTTGAACTTTTAGTCTCTAGAACTGTAAGAAAATAAATTTCTGTTGTATTTTGTTATGGCAGCTATCACAGACTAATACATTCCATTTATATGCAATGTCCAAAGTAGGCAAATCTAAAGAGGCAGAAACTGGCTGTCCAAGGAAGGGAGTTAGGAGTGAGAATAGAATTGGGAATGAATGCTAATGGGTACAGAATTTCTTCTGGGAGTGACAAAAATAATGTAAAATTAGATGACGGTGATAGTTGTACAAATCTGTGTACATACTTAAAACCACTAAGTTGTATACTTTAAATGAGTGGATTTATGTGAATTATATCTCAAAAAGCTATAAAAGAAAATCACTACTTCAATAATTTTTTAAAATAGTGACATGCTGAAAAATGTGTCATTTCTTAAAAATTGAACTTACCAAATATTGTATAATTCTGGAAAGAAATGTAAAACATGGAAGATATTTCCTCACAGCAATGGAAAAGGATTTCAACTGCAGTTCTTCTTCAGAAGTCTTTTCAAATATTGAAAAGGAAGTTACACAAGCTATAAAAAATGCCATTGTTGTCACAACAGAGGGCATTAGGAGTTCATCCTTCAATAGAAGAGGTAGCATACTGTAAAGGAAAATTTTTAAAAATCACAAGAGAATTATCAATTCAAACCATAACCACTTCATAAAAAAGTTTTAAATTAGTTTACAAGAATTATACTGAAAATATATGGAAATTGGTATGACTTACCTAAATGTTGACACAAGTAAAAACCAAGTAGACATAAAAGGAATTTCACTTAAAACTAAGCAGACTGGTCTAAAATGGTAAAGAAAAAATATTTTAATATTACAGAATATAATTTCAACTCCTAATTGTAAAAAATATAAATACATTTTATCTGTCTGATTTTCAGTGGTAGCTTAAAAACAGCCAGGAAGGTCTTCATATGGACTACTGATTCATTTTGTTAACAGTCCAGACTAAATTAGCCTAGACACAGGCACAGAGGTGTCAACTCCTCATAATAATTGGAAAACTGCTGCTTCCAGTATGCCGTTAATGGAACTTTTTTTCTCTATCATACAAACAAGTAGCTTAAGAAAAGGATCAGATAAACAAATCTGAGAAGGCTTTGTCACATATTTCGTAGTACTTGGTAAATATGAATTCCCAGTATTGTTTTCAAACATCTCTTTTATGTTCTTTCATGTTACATATTACTCCGCTAAGTTAAAACTAAAGTTATGGCAGACAACATCATCATGCCACTGGAGAGGACAAGATAGACAAGAGGATAAAGGAAAACAAATTGATAATAATAAAATTAAAAGGAGGAAGAAATTAGTAGGAAGAGCTACATAAAAAGGGAAATAGTATAGGAACAGGAAGCACAATGCCAATAAACGGAACCACTGGCTTTATCAAAGAATTGTTTAGGGGCCAGGCACAGTGGCTCAGGCCTATAATCCCAATACTTTGGTAGGCCAAGGCTGGTAGATCACTTGAGGTCAGGAATTCGAGACCAGCCTGGCCAACATGGTGAAACCCCATCGCTACTAAAAATACAAAAAAAATTAGCTGGGCTTGGTGGTGCGTGCCTGTAATCCCAGCTACTTGGGAGGCTGAAGCAGGAGAACTGCTTGAACCCGGGAGGAGGAGGTTGCAGTGAGCTGAGATCACGCCATTGCACTCCAGCCTGGGCAACAGAGTGAGATGACAGGGCGAGACTCCATCTCCAAAAAAAAAAAAAAAAAAAAAAAAGTTGTTTAGGGTCATAGCTCTAAGCCCTGTGACCTCCTTACCACAACTCCTGCTCCAGTACCTTCGGGATTCAATTGTGGCAATGCTCAAAGAAGGAGCATTGCTAGTGTGAAGCCCTGAGTCCTGGTCCCCATGTTTGCCCTTTATTTACTGTGTGACCTTGAGCAAATGATTAATCTATTTTCTTAAGTGGAAATGGAAATAATAATAATACCCTGTATTCTTAAATAGTTGAAAGAACTCTTTGCAGGTATCATCTAGTGTTTACTTTTTTAAAATACAATAAACTTTCCTAATGATGGTGGTTGTTGAATAATTGTTATCATTATTTTGAATCTCTTTATTTTAAAAAGTGCTCTATAAAGATTTGGGCATTCTCCCCCTTTCCCAGAAGGATGACTTTTTCCTATGTCAACTAATATATGAGATTTAAACCCTGGGATTATAAACTGATTGAAAACTACTAAAAGAAATTACTAGGCCAGGCGCAGTGGCTCACACCTGTAATCCCAGCACTTTGGGAGGCTGAGACAGGTGGATCACGAGGTCAGGAGTTCGAGACCATCCTGGCCAACATGGTGAAACCCTGTCTCTACTAAAAATACAAAAAAAAAAAAAAAAAAAAAAAAAAAATTAGCTGGACGCGGTGGCGCATGCCTGTAATCCCAGCTACTCAGGAGGCTGAGGCAGAAGAATTGCTTGAACCAGGGAGTCGGAGGTTGCAGTGAGCCGAGATCGTGCCACTGCACTCCAGCCTGGTGACAGAGCAAGACTCCATCTCAAAGAAAGAAATTACTAGAGGACTTTCCATTTCACTGCTTGAGAATGGATGCATATTAATAGCAAGCTTATTGAAGGTGCTCAATAAATACTGTTTTCTCTTTCTGGTTTAATTCTTTCCCATTTATGCATTCAATATTTATTTACCAAACACAAGCATTGACAAAAAATGTATTACAGCCGGCGCAGGGGCTCACAACTGTAATCCTGGCACTTTCGGAAGCCAAGGTGGGAGGATCACTTGAGCCCAGGAATTCAAGACCAGCCTAGAGAATATAGCAAGACACCACCTCTACAAAAAATTTACAAATTAGCCTGGCATGGTGACGCATGCCTGGGGTACTTGTTACTTGGGAGGCTGAAGTGGGAGGCTCACTTGAGCCCAGGAGTCCGAGGCTGCAGTGAGCTATGACCATGTCACTGTGCTCCAGCCTGGGTGACTAAGTGAGACCTTGTCTCTTAAAAAAACTTACTACATATAAGCACTGCTCTGAAAGGAATACAAAGATGACTATAACTCAGCTCCTAACATCAAAGTACTTACAATTCATCACCAAACAGTGAAATGCCCTACATCCTCAACCTCTTCTCTGAACCCCTCCCTTTACCACCTTGTTTGAAACAATGCCTGGCTCTCTCCTCTGAGGACAGTACTGCCCTCTGCCCTCTCAACTGTGCCTGTTTTTGTTGTTTCCACAGTCTTCAAGTGACTTGGCCTGGTGGTGGGAAGTAACCTCCTTGATCTTCCTCACTACTTTCCTACCAGTTCTCCCTCTCTCCACCCTAATAATCTCCAGCTTTGAAACTCTTCTCATCACACTTTATCCCCGATTATTCCCCATCTTGTAAATACTGACCAACCACAGGGCCGCTTCCTCCATTACCCAAAGATTTCAACTCCTTTCTCACTATCACTCTCTACAAACTGACTTAATTCTTGGCAATTTTAACATATACATAGATCTTCCCTCTCATTTGCTAGAACGCCTCTCTTCTAGTGATCTCATCTTTAATCCTGTCCCTTACGGTCATACTTTAGACTGCACCTCCTCCATGACTCTCACCACTATCTCCTGCCTTTTGGATATTCCAACTCCAACAATCTTTTGATCCTACCGAGATCTTCAATCCATTGTTCCTACCACCTTTTCACTTTCCCTCATCGCTTCCATGGCCTTTTCCCTTTTTACCTACCTTAAATTCTAAGGTCAATCATTATAATCACTCCCATACATTCACTCTTAAGCCCTCAAGCAAGGGAGTTATCCTCACCAGACAAAACCATAAACCTGGAAATACCCAACTCTCCACCAGCGCTTACTCTAACCATACTGAACAACTGCTCAAGAGAAAAACAGCTACCCATACTAACTGGTCTCACTTTAAATACATGATCATGATATTCAAGTGCCCTGCAATTACTATATATTTCCCTGATCTGTTTACACTCTGTCTCTCCTTAGAAAATGTTTCACACTTCTCCCTCCTACTTCCAACAGCTTCAACCCACTCTTGGCTAATGACTTTCCCTCTCACTTCAATAAGAAAACTGAAGCAGTTAAAACAGAACTTTCACAGATGCCCACCATCACATTTACTCCCTTCCCAGCATCTCTACCAATATAGCCTGTTCACCCCTTTTACTAAAGAGGAACTCTTCACACATCTGTCCAATGCCAATTCTTCCCTTTGTGCTCTAGATCCTACCCCATCTCCCTTTCCCAATGACAGTGCTCCAGCAGCTCCTCCTCTTGAGATCCTGTACCATCAGCTTTCCTTCTCTGCTGATCATTCCCCTGCCTTTATTGCTCCTCTCTTAAACAAATAAACCTATCTTGACCCCATTTTCTCTACCAATTATTGCCCTATTTTTCTGCTTCCTTTTTCAACAAAACTCCTCTGAAGAACAGTCTACCTTCCTCACACCATATATAAAAACTCAACTGGGCACAGTGGCTCACGCCTGTAATCCCAGCACTTTGGGAGGCCAAGGCAGGCAGATCACTTGAGGTCAGGAGTTCGAGACCAGCCTGACCAACATAATTAAATCCCTGTCTCTACTAAAAATACAAAAATTAGCCAGCTGTTGTGGCGGGCAACTATAGTCCCAGCTACTTGGGAGGCTGAGGCCGGAGAATCTCTTGAACCTAGTAGGTGGAGGTTGTAGTGAGCTGAGATTGCACCACTGTACTCTAACCTCGGTGACAGACCGAGGCTCTGTCTCAAAAAAAAAAAAAAAAAAAAATTAACTCAAAATGGATCAACGACATAAATATAAGAGCTAAATCCATAAAACTCTTAGAAGGAAAATGAGGGTAAATATTTCCTTGAGTTTGGCACTGGTTTCTTAGATATATACCAAAAGCACAATCAAAAGACAAGATACGTAAATTAGACTTCATCAAAATTAAAAACTTTTGTGCATCAAAAGAACACTATCAAGAGGGTAAAAAAGACAACCCAAAGAATGGGAGAAAATGTTTGCAAATCATATATCTGATAAAGGTTAGTACCCAGGATACATAAAGAACTCCTAAAACTCAAAAAATGACAACCCAATTAAAAATTGGGCAAAACGGCCGAGCGCAGTGGTTCACGCCTGTAATCCCAGCACTTTGGGAGGCCGAGGCAGGTGGATCATGAAGTCAGGAGTTCAAGACCAGCCTGGCCAACATAGTGAAACCCCATCTCTACTAAAAATGCAAAAATTAGCCAGGTGTGGTGGCACGCGCCTGTAGTCCCAGCTACTCGGGAGGCTGAGGCAGGAGAATCACTTGAACCCGGGAGGCGGAGGTTGCAGTGAGCTGAGACCGTGCCATTGAATTCCAGCCTGGGTGACAGAGTGAGACTCCGTCTCAAAAAAAAAAAATAGGCAAAGGATTTAAATAGGCTTGTCTCTGAAGAAGACAGACATATTGTGCCAACAAGCACACAAAGAGATGTTCAATATCATTAGTAATTAGGGATATGCAAATCAGAATCACGATGAGATACCACTCATATCCACTAGCATGGCTATAATCAAAATGATGGAAAATAACAAGTGCTATCAAGGATATGGAGAAATTGAAGCCTTCATATATTATTAGTGGGAATGTTAAGTGGTGCAGCCACTGTGGAAAAGTCTGGTGGTTCCTCAATAAGTTAAATACAGAATTGCCATGTGACTCAGCAATTCTACTCCTGAGTACAGACTCAAACAAAAACTTGTACATGAATATTCACAGTGGCACTATTCACAACAGCCAAAACATGGTAACAACCCAATGTCCATCAACTGAGGAATGATGAACAAAATGTAGTGTATCGATACAATGCAATACTATTCAGGCATAAAAAAGAATACAGTTCTGATACAACATGGATGAACCTTGAAAATATTAAGAAGCTAGACACAAAAGACCACATATAATATGATTCCATTTATATAAAATATCCAGAATAGACAAATCCACAGAGATTTACAGAAAGCAGATTAGTGGTTAGAGGGACTGGGGGAAGGGAAAATGGAGAGGGACTGCTTTGGGTATGGGATTTCCTTTTGCAGTGATGAAGATGTTCTGGAGGTACATAGTGGTGATGCTTGAACAACAGTGTGAATGTACTAATTGACAATGTAAAATTTATGCTATGTGTACTTTAACACAATTTTAAAAATATAATTTTAAATATTTGTTTTAAAAAATGAATTATCAGCCAGGCACAGTGGCTCATGCCTGTAATCCCAGCACTTTGGGAGGCCAAGGCAGGGGAATCAGTCGAAGTCAGGAATTCGAGACCAGCCTGGCCAACATGGTGAAACCCTTTCTCTTCCAAAAATACAAAAATTAGCTGGGCGTGGTGGTGTGCGTCTGTAGTCCCAGCTACTGGGGAGGCTGATGTGGGAGAATCGCTTGAACCCGGGAGGCAGAGGCTGCAGTGAGCAAAGATCAAGCCACTGCACTCTAGCATGGGTGACAGAGTAAGACCCTGCCTCAAAAAAAAAAAAAAAAAAAAATTGCATTATCCCTACTTGTCTTTAGTTCTTCTCCTCTCATTTTTTCTATTTTTGTTTCCTTTGTTTTTTGAGACGGAGTTTTGCTCTCGTTGCCCACGCTGGAATGCAATGGTGCAATCTTGGCTCACTGCAACCTCCACCTCCTGGGTTCAAGCGATTCTCCTGCCTCACCCTCCCGAGTAGCTGGGATTACAGGCATGCATCACCACACCCAGCTAATTTTGTAATTTTAGTAGAGACAGGGTTTCTCCATATTGGTCAGGCTGGTCTTGAACTCCCAACCTCAGATGATCCACCCGCCTGGGCCTCCCAAAGTGCTGGGATTACAGGCATGAGCCACTGTGCCCGGCCCATTTTTTCTTAACCCTACCTAATCAGGCTTCTCCCTGCATTGCTCCACCAACACTGGCCCTACCAAAGTCACCAGTGACTTCCATATTGCTAAGGCAAATAATATATTTTCAGCCCTCATCTTATTTGACCTATAAGCAGCATCTGATGCAACTTACCACCTCATTTCCTTAACACACCTTCTTTTTTATATATATATTTATTTATATATATATTTATTTATATATAAATATATATTTATTTATATTTATATATTTATTTATATATAAATATATATTTATTTATATTTATATATTTATTTATATATAAATATATATTTATTTATATTTATATATTTATTTATATATAAATATATATTTATTTATATTTATATATTTATTTATATACAAATATATATTTATTTATATTTATATATTTATTTATATATAAATATATATTTATATATTTATTTATATATAAATATATATTTATATATTTATTTATATATAAATATATATTTATATATTTATTTATATATAAATATATATTTATATATTTATTTATATATAAATATATATTTATATATTTATTTATATATAAATATATATTTATATATTTATTTATATATAAATATATATTTATTTATATTTATATATTTATTTATATTTATATAAATATTTGTTTATATTTATATAAATGTTTATTTATATTTATATAAATATATATTTATATATAGATATTATATTTATATAAATATATATTTATATATAGATATTTATATTTATATAAATATCTATTTATATATAGATATTTATATTTATATAAATATCTATTTATATATAGATATTTATCTATTTATATAAATAGATATTTATATATAGATATCTATATAAATAGATATTTACATATAAATATCTATATAAATAGATATTTACATATAAATTATATATATATATATATACATATATACACTTTAAGTTCTGGGATACATGTGCAGAACATGCAGGTTTGTTACACAGGTATACATGTGCCATGGTGGTTTGCTGCACCCATCAACCTGTCATCTACATTACGTATTTCTCCCTAATGCTATCCCTCCCCTAGCCCCCCACCCCCCAACAGGCCAGTGTGTGATGTTCCCCTCCCTGTTTCCATGTGTTCTGATTGTTCAGCTCCCACTTATGAGTGAGAACACGTGGTGTTTGGTTTTCTGTTGCTGTGTTAGTTTGCTGAGAATGATGGTTTCCAGCTGCATCTGTGTCCCTGCAAAGGACATGAACTCATCCTTCTTTATGGCCGCATAGTATTCCATGGTGTGTATGTGCCACATTTTCTTAATCCAGTCTATCATTGATGGGCATCTGGGTTTGTTCCAAGTCTTTGCTATCATGAATAGTGCTGCAATAAACATACATGTGCATGTGTCTTTATAGTAGAATGATTTATAATCCTTTGAGTATATACCCAGTAATGGGATTGCTAGGTCAAATGATTTCTAATCCTTTGGGTATATACTCAGTAATGGGATTGCCGGGTCAAATGGTATTTCTGGTTCTAGATCCTTGAGGAATCACCACACTATCTTCCACAATGGTTGAACTAATATACACTCCCACCAACAGTATAAAAGCATTCCTATTTCTCCACAAACTCTCCAGTATCTGTTGTTTCCTGACTTTTTAATGATCACTGAGGCAGGAGAATCGCTTGAACTAGGGAGGCGGAGGTTGTGGTGAGCCAAGATCATGCTATTGCACTCCAGCTTGGGCAACAAGAGCAAAACTCCATCTCAAAAATAATAATAATAATAAAATAAAATTGCAACCTCTACCTGCATCCCATCCTCCAGTACTCCTAATTACTCTTGCTCTGTTTTATTTCTCCATCATGGTATTTATTACCTTCTAACACACTCACTTCTTTTTTTTTAATAAGTGTCTATCTTTAAGAATGATAGCTAAGAAGGCAGGGATTTTTGTCTGGAATATATCCCACGTGCACAAAACAGTGCCTGATAAATAGAAGGCACTCAATAAATATTTACTGAATGAAATATTTGTTTAATGATATGATTAGCTGGGACCAGGTCAAAAGGAACTTTTATTTAATTTTTTTTTTTTTTTTTTTTTTTTTTTTTTTGAGACAGAGTCTCAGTCTGTCGCCCAGGCTGGAGTGCAGTGGTGCAATCTCAGCTCACTGCAACCTCCACCTCCTGGGTCCAAGCAATTCTCCTGCCTCAGCCTCCCAAGTAGCTGGGATTACAGGTGCCCGCCACCATGCCCGGCTAATTTTTTTGTATTTTTAGTAGAGACAGGGTTTCACCGTGTTAGTCAGGATGGTGTTGATCTCCTGACCTCATGATCCGCCTGCCTCAGCCTCCCAAAGTGCTGGGATTACAGGCTTGAGCCACCAGGTCCAGCCCAAAAGGAACTTTTAATGCAAACTGTAAAACCATTTACCAAAAATAGATCAAAGCCATGCACTGTTACAAATAATCTAGGTGCATTTGTAAAAAAGGAACCCCTAGAAGTTCAGTGTCTGAGAACTAATCTGGTCAGATTATAGGTCCTGAATGAGCTGCCTTTCTGTGAGTATAAATTCTGGGGAAATATATTAATACATGTTTGAAAGTAATGCCTCTCCCCAGTTTCATCCCCTGGTACCAGTGATTTGTGTAGGGTCAGCCTAGCCTCATATAATAGTGGTAAGCTCTAACTCAGGTTTGGGCCTCAGAGGATGGCATTAAGCAGTCTTCCCAGTCTACAATGATATGAGACTGTTTTATTTAGAGCCAAGAAGCCTTCCACACAGGCCAGCCCAGCTCTGCACTAAGGTTTTAGTCCAAAGCTCCACCTAATAAAAGCAATACTGCCTGCCATTTGTCATTGGTCATTCTGTACATGTATCTTCCACAGGATCCTAGTGAACATAGGGTGAGGGGTAGAGCAGTAGTGGGTTGGGATTGACCTAGAGGAGGATTTCAGTATTCCAAAGGGTTCTATGTGAATACTATTTTAATATTAGGATATCATACTCCTAGCTGTCATCCACTGCTTTCTATGAACACCAGGAAAAAAATTTAATGCTTCTAAAACAAAGTAGTCTGGTTACAGATTGCCAATAGGGCCTAAACTAAGCTTGTGGCAAAAAAGAGAAAGAAGGCAACATACAAAAGACCCCATGGAAGTAAACGGAAAGAAGAAGGCTACTGAATAGACGTGGAAATGAATGAAATGAAAAAGCAAAGATGACAAACAGGCTCCAATCTGATGAAAACCTCTTTGAAGGATATATTTTTTATTAGCATGTAGAAAATATAAGTGAAGGAACAGGAAGAAATTACTATTATGTCAATAATATTCTACCAAAATTTTTCAGTTTAAAATACATTTTATAAAGAAAATCAAAAATTCTGGAAAAAAACATGACTATGAAATCATTTTATGCAAAGATATAACATTTGTGTAGTTTTGTTTTGCATTCAAATGTATATTTGTATGTAAATTATAAAGTTATATTATAAACACATAATAAACACATATTTCAAATGTTTCTACTTACAGTGACACCAAGAGAATGGATTTTTCATGTACTTGGAAAGAAAATAAAAAGAATGATAGTGCACAGCTAACCTTTAAGAAAAAAGGGGGGGAAATGAGATATAACTTGTGAAATAGCATATATAGTTAATTATAGAATCTAAATAAAAATCATTTCAAATGAAAGTTGAAAGTTTATTAAAGCTCTGTTTAGAAGTAAAATACAAACAACACTAGTATGCATATTTTAATCAAATTTAAAAATTGACATATTTTTTCAAAAAACAATGATTATAAAGCTTTATTTAACCATCTAAATTCATCATAATTCAGTTATTAATAAACAGAACTAGTGAATACCTCAGACACAACAATCATACATTCATCCTCCCTTGGAATCTCAGACAACTTAAATTTAAAAGCATGAAAGACAAGAAGGTCAGAATCTAAAACCGGCAAAACAAATCTATTTTGGTGTTTTAAAACATGCACTTCAATAAAATATATTAATGTTTTATAAATTAATAACGTGCTAGAGTTTTAAATAAAAAATTATCTATTTTGAGAAGCTTATATTCTGCAAATTAGATATGGATAACTATCCAGTTGCTCAAGCAAAAACCTTGAATCTTATCCATGCTACACATCTAACCCATCAGCAAATGCTATCTACAGCACCTCCTAAATACAATATCCATCCACTTCCCTCCATTCCCCTCTGCTAAGGGTGGCAGAGGAGTGGTCTAAGCCACCCTCCATCTTTGTAGTAGTGCAATAATCTCCTAATTGGTAACACTCCTGCCTCCTGATAGTCCATTCTCCAAACAGCTACCATATCAGATCATGTAATTTTCCTGTTTAAAACCCTCCAATAGCTTCCTATTATACTTAGAAAAAAATCCCAATGCCTACAAGATCTGGTTCCTGCCTTCCCTTCCAACTCATCTCTTGTATCTCCCTCACTCATTTTACAGCAGCCACTTCATTCATCTCCTTTTGCCAAATGTGTTCCTGCCTTAAGGAAAAATATGATTCTATCAAGTCAGGGCCCAGATCTTCTTGTGATTGGCTCCTTCTGGTTGGTCATTCACTTCTTGGCTCAAATACTATTTTAATATTTAATATTTATATTATTATTTAATAATTTATTAAATATTAAATTATTAAATTTAATATTTAATAATAAAGCTACTCAGAAAAACCCTAAACTATAGAAACCTTCTCTAGAACGGTTTCCTTTACTCAATCTAAGTGTCCCCTAACCTCATTCCATCAGCTCTCTTTTCACATAACACTACTTTTTTTTTTTTTTTTTTTTGAGATGGAGTTTCACTCTTGTTGCCCAGGCTGGAGTGCAGTGGTGCAATCTCCACTCGCCGCAACCTCTGCCTCCCAGGTTCAAGCGATACTCCTGCCTCAGCCTCCCAGTAGCTAGGATTACAGGCATGAACCACGACGCCTGGCAAATTTTGTATTTTTAGTAGAGACAGGGTTTCTCCATGTTGGTCAGGCTGGTCTTGAACTCCCGACCTCAGGTGATCCACCCGCCTCGGCCTCCCAAAGTGCTAGGATTACAGGTGTGAGCCACCGCACCCGGCCAACACTACTTTCTTCATAGCACTCATTACTCCCAGATGCTTTCTTGTTAATGGATTTATTTTGTTTATTGTCCATCTCCTGCCACTAGCATGGAAGGCCCCAAGTAAGAGAGCAGGGATGTCATCTGTCATTCCTTTACATGCCAGTACCTACAGGAGGACCTGGCATATGAGAGGGCACTCAATACCTGAAAAATTAAATATAAATCCTTTTGCTGCTATACATACACCAGTATTCACGCTATCAGTTACCTCAATTATAGATTTATATTGAGATATAATTCAGGCAAACATGATTGAAAGGAAAATACTTTTAAAACAATTATAATGGGAAATGTTCTTAAAACTCTCAGAAGTATACAATAAGAATTCAAAGCATGATTAACAAAAACAAAATAACAAAAATCTTACATTTAAAAAGTTTTAACACAATGGCTTCTTTTAAAACATACCAAACTGAAAAAAATTAGAAAACTAAGAAAAAGAAAATGTTTTTTCTGGCTTATAATCCTAAAAGTAATCATCTCTAACACTGCTAAAGTTACCCAAACTCTGAAATTCTATTCTATTATCTTTGAAATGTACATTTATTTAGCATTCTACTTCCTAGAAAAACAACAATCTATCACAAGCTTGGAAGATATTTCAGGTTAAGCCTAGTGAAGACATCAGAGCATTACAGCATATCCATTCTGTTCTAACTGTCCAATACAATATTAACAACAGATGACTTGGTATGCTCAGAGTTCATTCACAGAATCAAACAACACAAATCATCAATAAAAAGATAATTAAAAAGAAAAGAGGAACATAAAGCTATCCTTTTTGCATTGTGGTAATGAGATGCACTTTTGAAGTATTTCACTGTTATGTTCTTTTCTGGCTTGTTTTTATCCAATGTACTTACATGGCAGTCCCAGACTTGGAACCCTAATTTCTAAATGTTGTCTCACGTAAGTCCAGTAGGACTTACTGTTTTCAGAAACTAAATGTTCTTGATAGTTTAAAAGGTATTTTTTAAATGTCATTTTATAGACCATGGCACACAGGAACAAAATTTTAAATGCCATAGAAACACAACCAAGAAGACTTTGTAAAGCTACTCAGAAAAACCCTAAACTGTAGAAAATGCACCTAGTCCATCTTCAAACTGACACAAGTCATCCTCCTAAAACAGAGATCTGCCCCCTCCCCTTCTCAAAAATATTTTTTAGTTTCTCTTGCACACAAATCAAACTCCAAACCTTTTCAACCAAGATTTTCAAGGTCTTCAATAATTTGGTCAATTTTTACCCTTATCTTTCACTATATCCTCTCTTACTCTCAACACATACACACAAAACTCACACAAGTTATATTGTTTAATAGCTATTCCCAGAATATCCTGTGTCCTTCCCACCTCTGGACCTTCAACTTCTTCCTTCTGTTTTGAACTTCTCTTCTGCTATATAACCTGCTGTTCTAATCTTGCCCCACTTTCAAATTTGGGCTCAAATCCCACTTGCCCTAAACAGCATTCTAAAATCTCCCCCCGAGATAATATCTCCCTTTCCCACACCATCATAGGACTTCATTTGTACCTGATAGAACTTAATACCATCTGTTTTATAGCATAACTATTTAAGCTACTTAAGTTCATTGCCACTGTTTTCTACTTTGTAGTCCCTCATTAACTAATACGAAACAAATTAAATAGTTGAATTAACTGAAAGAGTATTGATTGCTTAGCTTAGTGTCTAACACAGAAGCTAAGTATGGGAAACAGCCAATAAATGTCTGCCAAATAAATGAATGTCTTGTTTCCCAACCCAATAAATCCTGTGCAGACCATGAAAATAATTTTTAAAAGATCAGTTGTGGCAAGAATTAAGTATCTAAAGTAATGAAAAACTTACCAGTGTAAATTTGAATCCTTTGGAAGAGGGCTGAAGTATTAATTTTATGCATGCAGGAAGCAGGCTCAAAAACGTAAAACAAAAGCTAAAAAATTAATAAAAATCAAATATTTGTCTTCTTTGTAGAGGTATAAATCTAGCTTAAATAAGGAAATATTTTTTAAATATAAGGATCATATTATTTATCAACTTAAGTTTATTTCAAACTATATTTATTTATTAAATTTAAAGATGAAATAACATTTAAACAAAATCTACACATTGATATATATATATACTTTTATACACGATTACATAATATAGACCAAACATGATAAAACTAAATATTGCTTCTGTTATTTTAGTATTTAATATCATGTATAGAAAATATACAAAGATACATAGTTGAAGGTCAATTATCAAACACTCAAAATAAGAAAACATAATGAAGTACAAGAGATAATGCTATATCTGTAACACAAACATTCATAAACTTTACTCACAAAAGAGTCTCTCTAGCCCTCATTTCACAAACATTGATTATCTGATTTTCAAGCCCATGGTAAATCATAAAGAACAAGGTGGAAAGGGAGCAGGAAGCTACTAGAGCTTCTCCTAATAATGGCTAATGGGTGGGAGGAAAAAGAACTAGAAAAAGCAGACAGACTCAACAAGCAAAGTGGCCTGGAACCATTTAGTACTATGGGAAATAGCCCCTGAAAGCCCTGAAATCAAGTATATAACCTAATACAATAACTGATTTTTCCCAGTTGTAGATTTTGACTCGTCAACTTGGCTAGGCTGAACTAATGTCCCTAGAATTCCCTTCCTGTATGCCTCTGGTAGGGTGGGCTACAAGGGAAATTCTCATAAGATTTGGAAGACAGAGAGGCCACACCCATCTCATCTCCCAGTTATTTGAACACTAATCTGCTGTGAAAGAATTTTGCAGATGTGAAACCCCTACTCAGCTGATTTTAAATTAATCAAAAGGGAGCTTGTCCTGAGGCGACTAACTTAATCAAATCAAAGCCCTTTAAAAGACGGCTGAGGCCTTCCCTAACAGCATCTGGGTCTGAATTGCTCTTCCTTCCCCCCTAGATATTCCCTCCTGACTGCCTGCCTTGTGACTTCTGTTTTGCTTAGCTAGGCCCTACAACTGTATAAGCCAATTCCTTGTCACGAATTCACACACACACAGTACACAGTGATCTCCTACTCCTACTTCTTGGATTGATCCTGACTGATACACACTGAATATCATGACTCTTCAACATCATATTAATCGTATTTAATGTACTCTCTGTTCAAGGAGAGAACAAGGTAACAATTCAGAAATTTTCACATAAAATAATTCAAGTTGAAGAGTTTTATTGTACAGAGCAATAGGTCTTTTATGTGGAAAATCCTCTAAAGAAAAACACCTCGGCTGGGTGCAGTGGCTCATGCCTGTAATCCCAGCACTTTGGGAGGCCGAGGTGGGTGGATCACCTGAGGTCAGGAGTTCGAGACCAGCCTGGCCAAAATGGTGAAACCTCATCTTTACTAAAATACAAAAATTAGCTGGCCATGTGGCGGGCGCCTGTAATCCCAGCTACTCCGGAGGCTGAGGCAGGAGAATCACTTGAACCCAGGAGACAGAGATTGCAGTGAGCCGAGCTCAAGCCACTGCACTCCAAACTGGGTGACAGAGCCAGACTCTGTCTCAAAAAAAAAAAAAAGAAAAAAAGAAAAACACCTCATTCCCTAATGATGCCAAATAAATGAAATAATACCATAATGCTTTTAAAGAGTAACTTATAAAATACTACATACAAACTTTGTCTCTTACCTCATTATTAATTGGATGTGACGCGGCAAAATATCCTTAATCTTCAGAAAGACATTGAAGCTGCACCAAATATTAGCTACTTTATCCTTAAAAGAGATTTGTTAGCTTTACATTCTGGTATAATTGAAAGAAATATTAAAACCCATGAAGTACAGCCCATAATCTCTAATAAACTTTTTGAGATGTGAAACTTTTAGTCACAATTATAACTAAATAGATTAAATCCTCCAGGAATAAACATATACGCATACACTGTCTCAAGCATTTTTCATTTTTGTGCAGGGCAGTTGATCAAAAGCATTGGCCCACCATAATCCAGACATTCCCAAATACTTAATGGTTTTCAAAGAGCAGTGCACTATCCCTGAATACTAAAGTCATTCATCTTTGGAAATTTTTCTAAGAAATGTTTTTTCTACAATTTATAGAATACATATTACATTTGACCCATTTTTATCACACAACTGAATTTACATAGAGTAACAGAGTAACCTGCTAGCTACTAGCAATGACAAGAGCTAATTGCTAATAAATCAAAAAGTCTAAAGACATTAGCAGTTGCGCTAGGATCACTTTCAAAATTAAGTTTGTAACTACAGCTTTCCTGCTGGTGAAATCCGTTCTCTCCACAGCTGCTTGACTTACAGCTGTGCAGACTTAACATCAAAAAAGTAACTATCACTGACAACTATATCATCCCACTTTCCTCTGCTGGATCAAAGAAAATGCTTTTCAGATTTTGAAGGCAAGAAGTGAATGGAAGAGACTGGCAACACCATCAGACATGTCTGATACTCATTTTTATAATTATCATGATAAATGCCATTTCTGAAATGGAAGGTAAGGCAAATAATTAGGCAGCTTACATAGAGAGTTAAACTTTTCTTTATGTAAGTGTTAGAGGTTATATAAAGAAGAGGTTAGGAAAACAATTTTCCAAGTTCAAGTCACAGTTCTGCTACATACTAGTTATAGGAATCTTTGACCTCAGTTTTCTAATCTGTAAAGTGGAGACAATAGCTACCACAAAGCTACTGTAAAGATCGAATAAAATTACATAGAAGTGTCTGGCACCTGCTAAGTGGTGGTTATAACGATAGTGATTATTTAGATCATCACTACCATCATCCTGTTGACATACAGTCACACATTTCTGTTCCTTCACAACACCAAACTCCCATCTTAGTCGCTTTCAAAATGCTGGTTCCATCTTCCTATAAGTCTACTGAAAGATATTCTATAGAAATTTATATATTCAAAACTTAGGAAAATATGCTTTTAAAATTATTTTTAAAGGAAATGCTAGCAAATTATCTATAAATATGTTGTTTCTGTCTAACTTTATTAAAAGGCCTTTTTTGTTTCAGGAAAATGGTTTGTTTAATTTAATTACCAAATCTAAATGATCAAATTATTCACATAATAAAAGTTTAACAAGAGTGATTAAACTAGCATTAAATGAAATGAAATGAAAGATTCTCATTAAAAATTACTATGGATGAAGGTTATATATCTCATAAGAAATTATGAGATCTTCCTGAAGCAAACATGATTATTAGTTTTACAAATAATTTCCTAAGACTAAAAACAGAATATACACCAAAAAATTACACAGCTGTTAAAACTGTAGCTGAAACTTCTCATGCTGTCTTTCATTACAAACCCTATTTCATTACAAAAACATATAATTGAGTTATGGATCTGATGATGGCACGAATATTACCTATTGATGTAACATACTAAAAAATGCCACCTGAGCTAGGGGTTATACAATGGATTAAATAACTAGCAAGGTGCACACACCCTGTTGTCCCAGCTACTTGGGAGGCAAAGGCAGGAGAATCACTTGAGCCCAGGAGTTCAAGGCTGTAGTGCACCATGATTACCCCTGCGAATAGCCACTGCCCTCCAGCCTGGGCAACAGCAAGATCCTGTCTCAACCAATCAATTAATCAATCAAGCAATAACTGGCAAGGAATGATTACAGGAGGAAAGTAGCTGAAGTTCCTATTCCTTGTACCTTCTACATGAAACCCCTAAAGGTCACAGGTAAGGTACAGTAACAGAAAGGAGAGAAAAGTGTTTAAACATGCCTCGAATAATCCACGATCAACAGGGAAGAGTCTTCTTAGAACCTGCAGGGTTTGTTCCCTTTCTGTAAAGAACGGCAGCCAGCAGAGAACGAAGGAAGCCACAACAATACAAGCTAGCTTAACTAGCAACACAAACCTAAAACCAAAACAAAGGTAGGCAGTAAGATAGGGAAAGGTCAGTAATTCTGCAAAATCACCTGAGTCTCACTGAACATAATACATGCACATGTATAGTAATGCCAAATCTATGTTACCAATATAGGCTTAAGATGGGAGTGTGCTCAAATCAGAGGTAAAAAATTCACAAGAGCTAAGATGTGCACTTCAACAAAAGGACTGTTATCATCATCCTAATTAACATTTATGTTAGATGCCATTCCTATAGGAATAAGAGAGTGCATTCATGAAGAAAAATATCAAATGGGGATGTATTTCTAATAAGTATATAATGTAGTAAGCTCTAAAGTGATAAAATCCTACAGCAAAGTTCTAACTACCCAATCCACACTACCAGTAAATATACATGAATTGAAATATTTCTCTAGTTAGGAAAATTTAAAATAAAATACAGAACATGACTTAATCTCTCTCTTCCCACATACCCTACAGCCAAAATATTTATAAGAAATCACCAAAAGGCAAAGTGAAAGATCACCTTACTGCAAGTAAGTATGCCAAAAAAATTATCTGAAGTAAATTTTTGGATTCTAGTGTTTAAAAGTCACTCACCCCTTTCCTTTGAGGCCTTTTTTAAAACACTTGCCAAGTAAAAAGCAAAAAAATGGCAAGGCGTGGTAAAGTTCCATCTGTTTATAATTTATAGCTAAGCAAAATGCCAGTGACCCTAGGAGGTCGCAGTCACAAGATACTCCAAGAACACCCCACAAAGCAAAGCCAAGACTCACAGAATTATATATGTTCCTGTGTCAAGGAAATTATCTCAATAATCTTTTAAAAAGATAGAGCTTTTAAAAAGCAAATCACACAAGAGATATGCTCTATGAAATGCAAGCTCATAGCATATCTCTTATGTGATTTTAAAATAACATATACAATGAAAGCTATTTCCCAATAGAAATTCAAAGTACTGAAGTGATAAACAAACATGAAATTATGTATAACAGCATCAAATACATTAAATCTACTGCTAAGCAGCAACTGATTTGTTTTGGTTTAAAAGAGCTCTAAAGATTTAAAACATAGCTTTGTTTCTGTTAGATTACTTCACAATATTATTATAACATACCAAAATCTAGAGAATAAAACAATGTTCCAACAGCAAGTTAAAAAAAAAATTTACTGAGATCACTACACTTCTTCTATTATATATATTAATAGTATAAAGTAATATATGTACTTAATTAGCAACTAACAACATTGCTAATTAAAACAATATCACAATTAGATTTTCAGTTCAAAATGGTGAGCTAGGCACTAATGTTCACCTCCTCTCCTTCCCGAGAGACTCTTAAAATAATAAGAAAAGGAATTTAAAAGTATAAATTCAGGCCAGAAGTCGTGGCTTACACCTGTAAACCCAACACTTTGGAAGGCCAAGGCAGGAAGATTGCTTGAGCCAGGAGTTTGAGACCAGCCTCAGCAACATGGCAAAACCCCATCTCTACAAAAAAATTTTTAAATTAGCCGAGTGTGGTGGTGCAAGCCTGGAGTCCTAGTTACCCAAGAAGCTGAGGCAGGAGGACTGCTTGAGCCCAGGAAGTTGAGGCTGCAGTGAGCTATGAACATGCCACTGCACTCCAGCTTGGGCAAGAGAGCAAGAAAACAAAAACAAAGAAACAAAAAGTATAAATTCACAGCCATAAAGAGAATGGGAGGATCGGTTATAATAGATAAAGATTTCAACATATTTCTGGAAGACAGAAGTGATAACAAAAAAATAGGATGAAGGAAGCCACAGCTTAGAGTATACATAGAGGAGACTCAGGGTAGCAAGAAGCCAATCCACCCTGCAAGACCCTAGAGAACTTTGGAAACACCAAGTAGGTTACAGTCTTTGAGTAGTATGTGCAGAAGAAAACAAGAGATTAACTGAAAATCCCTAGACATAGAAGTCAAATCTTACCCCACTCCCATGCAAAGATTATCTGGCAGCCAAACATTTACCCCAAGGCAACAAAAGAGGGCATATTTTTCTGAAGAAATGAACTAAACTATCCAGTGTAGAGGTTAGCACTATAATGCAAACCCCTCCACATTCTGACATTTAAGCATCTCAATGCGTGGTGGTCAGCTTGCTCCCCACTTATCCTATAGTGGACCAATGATATATAGAAGTCACATGCAGGTGCTCTTGCCTTATTCTTAAATAAAAATAGATACACTAGCATAAAATAAACATTTATAGAAAACCTATGACAGAAAAAGAATCGAAATGAAAGGGAAACTAAATGACCGTGAAAGAATTAAAATCACTCAGGGAACAGTAGTGAACTTTACCAAAAAAAACAAAAAGTAGTAAATTCTAATTAGAAATTAAAAACATACCTAACAATACAAATGAAATTCGATAGAAGTGTTGGGGATAAACTCAAGATAACCCAACCCATAAAACAAAAGACAAAGGGATGCAAAAGATCTAACATCTGACTAATAGGCTCAAGAAAGAAAAAAGTGAGAAAATCATCAAAGAAATAATATAACAGAATTTAGCAGAACAGAAAGAACATGAGTCTTCAAAACGTATATACAGTATATACGTATATACAGTTTGGATATCCAAAACAATTGTGAAAAACACCTATGTCTAAACAAATCACTGTAAAATTTCAGAACCACAAAAATAAATTATAAAAATGGTAATAATAGCAACAAATGCCTATATAATGCTTAGTGTCTCCCAGGAACTGTCTTAAGTGCTTTACAAATATTAATTCATTTAATTATCACACTAAGCTTACAAAGTCAGGGTTTCTATTATCCACATTTTGCAAATGAGAAAAGTACATAATGGTTAAAAAATGTGGCCTTACAGCTAGGCGCAGTGGCTCACACCTATAATCCCAGCACTCTGGGAGGCCAAGGTGGGTGGATCACTTGAGGTCAGGAGTTTGAGACCTGTCTGGCCAACATAGTGAAACCCTGTCTCTACTACAAATACAAAAATTAACAGGGTGTGGTGGCACATGCCTATAATCCCAGCTACTTAGGAGGCTGAGGCAGGAGTATCGTTTGAACCCAGGAGGCAGAGGTTGCAGCGAGCCAAAATCACGCCATTGCATTCCAGCATGGGGGACAAGTGCGAAACTCCAAAACTCCGTCTCAAAAGAAAAAAATGTATCCTTACAAGATAACATATGCCTGAAAGCCTTCAGAGTTTAACTCAAATCACAGGGGACATACTACTACAAATTTTCCAGAATGGCTAAATCGAAAACCATTGACAGTTGGTCAAGATGTAGAGCATCTGGAACTCTTACACCATTGTTATGAGAGTCTTAATTGGTACATGCTGCTAAAAACAATTTGGGATTATCTAAAAATGGACATGTGCACACTCTATAACTCAACAATTCCACTCATAAGAGGAATGTTTATATATGCACAAGGAGATATTTATAAGATGTTCACGGCAGCATTATTCGTCATGGCCCAAACTGGGAAACAACCCAAATTACTCTCTCAGTGATAGAATTACATGTATTCATGCAATAGAATATCGTAAAGCAATGAAAGTGAACACTGAATTCACTTTCATAGTTTTTAAACAAACTGCAGCTACACACAACTACATGAATACATCTCATAAACAAAATGTTCAGCCCAAAACATCAAACACAAAAGAATACTTACTATGCTGTCCCTTTCATATAAAATTCAAAAAAGGGGAAAACTATAGCATTAGTAGTTAGTTCAGGGGTACCATTGGGAAAGGAGGAGGGAGAAGGATGGGGAGGTGTACAAGGGTAGTTTTTGGATACTAGTAATGTTCTATTTCTTGTCATGAGTGGTAGTTTGCCAACTCACTGAGCTGCACATTTATATTTTGCAGAGTTTTCTGCATGACTGTCACATTTCAAAGTAAATATAGTTTTAAAACTCTGGTAGATAATATTTTTTCCTTTTCTATCACTGTTCTTGATATTATCAGAGTATTTGATAGCCATGATCCCATAAACAATGTCAAAATTTTTAAAAAACTAAATTAGTAAAGTGGACAGAATATAAAATATATGATAAAAACAACTACAGACTTGAATATCTTTTTATTTGTAAGTCCTTTGACAGATATACCTATTAGTGTTATTATAACTAAAACAAGATTGGCATCAAAAGGAAAAGCTATTAATTAAATAATCATGTTGCTGTGTAATGTCGTCCTTTTTTCCTTTAAGAGAGATGGAGACAGGTAATAACATTCAATATATTATAAGACAAATTAGATAGATATATACAGATTTTTATCAATTTATTCTCATCTAAGCTTTGTTTGTTTGAATGTTCCTTATTTTAGGCATCAAAAAAATACACATATAAAAGCCATATTTTGATTATCAGTTTTAGTTTCCTGAAGCTTCTAGCTACTACTATCTGATAGAAAAAAAATTTTAAAACTCATAAAACTGTAAGATCATTCTCCTTTTTTCATGTCAGATAACATTTACAAAGGATAGAAGACATGTTACACTTTAGAATTACTAGAGTATAACCATACTTGGCACTCTTTTTCCAACACCCCAGAAAGAGCTAATCATTTATCAACATTTTGTTCCCAATCAAACAACATGAAAAAACAATTCTACTTTTAATAAATCTGTACTTTACCTTTCAAATAAAAGCTTAGTGACGAGATTCTTTTATATTATTGTGAAATAGTTTATATAAGCAAGCACTCTATCAAATAAGACATTACTAGACGACAGCAATGTACACAATGTGAGTCTAGATTTCACAATATGCAACTGACTTCATTTCTACATTAGTAAAGGATACTGAAAATGTCCATAGTCTATAAGAATAAGGCCTGGATACAGCAAGATGCATAATGCATTAGCAATCTGTAAAGAAAAATATTGTGAGATAAGAAAGTAATCTGTTACACAAATCAAGCAGGGTAAAAGTGTGGTTTTTATCTAACACAGTAGCAAATGTTCCCCTTTTCCAGAGGTGTCACACTTTCTTTTCATAAAATATTCAATTTTTATAAAACAACTCTTTAGACAATGAAGTTTTCATGGAGGTGACATTGGATACTTCCATAAAAAGGAAAAACAAAACCACTAAAAGGTTTTGTCAGAGGAAGTACTTTCAGATACACAAATTGGAGAAGTCAATCTAATGTTAACCTATCTAAAATGACCAAAAATAATATTTGATAACTATGAATTAAGAATATACAACAACTTTTCAAAATGCCTTTCAGTTTGGTCAATCTCACAAGCCAGCTCAAAATTCAGCTTTACCAGTAAAGTAACAAATTCAGCAAGGCATGTAGTTCAACAGTACATAACTTCCAAAATTCAGTGTATCTTAGTAGTACACTAAAATAATTAATTACTGTAAGATAAGTTGATGTTTTTGAAGTGAAAATTGATAGAAGATACAATATTCCTAATCACTCTCTTTCCAAAAGTATGGCTTCTCTAAGGTCTATACTTAATAGTTAGACTAATAAAGAATACATTTCAGAGACGAACTGTCAGGCTGCTTGAACAAAACCTACCTTTTTCTTAGTTGAGATTTCTTTTAAGCAACAACAGTACAAAACCACTGCAGGTATGTAAATCAGCAGATCAGCAATTAAAACTGAAAACACAAGTAAATAACTTTAAACATGAGTCCATCAGGATTTACAGCTACCCATTAACTGCCTCCCTTCCTCCAACATTGAGAATTCATTAACACAAGGTTCTTGCCCCACTATGGACAAGTCCTTTACACAGTCAGCACTTTTCAATCCCTTCACCTGTGACTAATTTCAATTGCTTTATTGCAAAGGAGTCTCTTAATTTTCTCTAACAAATTCACACATTTAATCAATCAGATGTATCTAACATTCTCTCTTTGCTCTAACTTGGACTTAAAAATATTCAAAGCAAGGAAATATTTTTTCCTCAATCTATATACTCTAAATTTTCTAGTATAAAGAATAACTGAAATGTAGTGATGTTTAAGAAAATCTTTTTTAAATGTTGGTCTTTATTGAAAAAATATAAACTTTTGCTAATTAATGCATATAAAGAGCTTGAGAAACCCCGGTGAGGAGAAAACTGAAAAAAAAATCCTAAAAAAAGAAAAGCAATTCATAATTTTGAACATGCAGTCCTTTAGAACAAAGAAAAATAAATACATAAGTTCTTCAAATGTATAACATAGCTGTCTAAAGAGCTTATTTTTTTCTTATATCTCACTTAGTGTCAAGAAAAAGGTGACAGTAAACTATCAATCTATCAACTGAAATCTATCAATATGTTCAGCTCCAGATGCCACATTAAAGATGACACTGACAAACTGGAACACACCCAAAAGAGTGGTCAGAGTCCTCAAAACCATAATCACATTCAACAAATTGCTCATCTAAGGAATAGCTGAAGTATATAGGAATCTTTAACTTAGAGAAGAGGTGACTTCAAATTCCTGTAGGATGTTAGGGATACAAGGGATCAGACTTGTTCTCTGTAACCCTAGAAAACATAATCTGTAATGACTGGTGGAAGCTCAATTTAGAAAGGTAATTTTTAATGACTGGAGCTCTCTGAAAACAGAATAGACTGTCTCTAAAGGTTGTGAGTTCCCTGCAAGTATGGATATTGGTTCAGAAGCCAAATAATCACATGGTGAGTATGTGGTTCAGAAAGGATTAAAGCATTGGAGAGGGAAGGGCAGTGGTGTGGGAGAGGGAAAGACAGGAAAAACAGGTTATCTCTTGGGCCTAAGATTCCATGACTGGATGAATTGTAAGGAGAACAAACTCTGACTACATTTAGTCTAATTAAGGAAAAGGACTGGGCTTTTAAAGCATTAAAGCATAAGTCATGTAAAGCTTAAAGATTAAAGAAATCTAAGCTTATTACTTTCAAGCGCCTACAACAGCACACACACATGCTCAATAAACATTTGTTGTGTGGATTATTTAATTTAGAAACTGCACAACAA
The DNA here is from genome assembly GCF_029281585.2 of Gorilla gorilla gorilla. Taxonomy (NCBI): domain Eukaryota; kingdom Metazoa; phylum Chordata; class Mammalia; order Primates; family Hominidae; genus Gorilla; species Gorilla gorilla. The sequence goes on from NC_073224.2 coordinate 176,587,486, forward strand.
TACAATGTATAAGATGACAACTGCAAGGTTTGCTTTAAGAAAAAATGAAAGAGATTTAGAATTAGGATATTAAAGCAGCACCCTAAAAAACTAAAGATTCAATTTATAGCTATCTTGCTTCATTTAACTGTGCCTCAGTTTCCTCAGCTTAAAATAAGAATAATAGTATTTACCTCATTTAGGTGTTCAAAGAATTAAGTCAGATAAAAAATGTAAAGCACCCAGAATTATTCCTTTCTACTCTTTCATGTTTTAGCTTACATATACATTTGGTCTTGGATCATGTATACAAATATGTATATTTGTAAATATATGTGTATGTGTAATTGCACAATTTTAAAGTCAGTAAGAACAATAATAGTACCTTTACCAGTTTGTCCAAAATTTTTAAAAAATCAAATTTTACATTCACTACCCATTGCTCTTTTACCTGTTGTACGCATGAAGAGCTTATGTGCCTGACTCTCATATCCACGTGATGTATGGAGAGCAATCCAGTCTGGATTTATAAACTTTGCCCTGCAAATCAAAGCATATATAGATACTTCATTCCTCGTCACTTTTAGCAATAAAGATATTGAAGGATGTACGAATTTATTAATATTTTGAGAACTGGCCATTTCTCTTATAAAGCAACAGAGTCAATGCTTAAGTTTTACTCTTTTTATTTAATCATGTGAAACTGACTTAAGCTATAAAACAGCATCTACATTGCTTACCTTCCAACAAAACTATGTAAGGTATAACTACAAGCCCTATCTTCACAGTTCTTCCAGTGTAAAAACAATCTGGCGTGTCACATTTCATTTACTAAACACATACTTTATAAAAAGCAATATGCTAGTGTTGACCAGAGAGGATCATCTTTACAATTTATAATATTTTAGTTATCATAACAATTGGCTACAATAAACAGCTATAATAATCATAAATCACTGCATAAAACTAAACACAATTGTTAAATGAAATTTTCAACCATATTACAATTACCCTGAATACTATAATGATGATGTTTGGGAGTTTATTTTCAATCCATGAAGCTTATTTTTGCAAATATTAAATACACTCATAACGACACCGCATAACGACATTTCAGTCAACAATGGACCATATGTAGGACAATGATCCCATAAGATTATACTACCATATTTTTACTCTAGCTATGTGTTGATATGTTTAAATATACAAATACCATTGTGTTACAACTGCCTACAGTATTCACTACAGTGACATGCTGTACAGGTTTGTAGCCTAGGAACAATAGGCTATGCTATACAGCCTAAATATAGTAGGCTATACCATTTTGCCTACTAAAGTACCCGCTATGATGTTTGCACAATGATGAAATCACCTAACCACACATTTCTCAGAATGTATCCCCATCGTGAAGTGATACAGGGCTGTAAAGTAGAAATTAAACAAGGAAGATGAGTTCACGAGATATTGTGAAGAGGTTCCTCAAATTTTTGCTGACACACTTCAAATCTGAGATGGAATACCACTACAGAGTAGAACTGGGTCTTTACCAAAACAGAAGTTCCTTATCTTCTATAACTATTCAATTTCTTTAAAAGGAGGAGGAATTCACATTTTGATCTTCAATCACAAATGAAACACTACAATTATTCTAGTTTCTAACTTGACAGATTAGTCGGTAACCATTTGGATCTATATTTTTCATTTACTTTGAGCTGTTCCAGAAAAAAAACTTTCTTATACACAACACATATTAGATATATTTCTTAGTAGTCCACACATATGGATAACATCTCCACTTCAAAACAAAACTAGGTTTTTTGCATTTCTTGCTAGATGTCCTCCAAAAAAATTATAGAAATGTTCAAACTTTGATAGTTCTTTTTTTTTTTTTTTGAGATGGAGTCTCACTCTGTTGCCCAGGATGGAATGCAGTGGCGTGATCTCAGCTCACTGCAACCTCCACCTCCTGGGTTCAAGCGATTCTTCTGCCTCAGCCTCCCTAGTAGCTGGGACTACAGGCATGTGCCACCACACCTGACTAATTTTTGTATTTTTAGTAGAGATGGGGTTTCACCATGTTAGCCAGGATGGTCTAAATCTCCTGACCTCGTGATCTGCCCGCCTCAGCCTCCCACAGTGCTGGGATTACAGGCGTGAGCCACCACTCCCAGCCAATAGTTATTTCTTAAAACCCATTTGTAATACACAATACAATAGCAGTGGCTGGGTGCGGTGGCTCATGCCTGTAATCCCAGCACTTTGGGAGGCTGAGGTGGGCAGATCACTTAAGGTCAGGAGTTTGAGACCAGCCTGGCCAACATGGTGAAACCCCGTCTCTACTAAAAATACAAACATTAGCCAGGCATGGTGGCGGGCACCTGTACTCCCAGCTACTCAGGAGGCTGAGGCAAGAGAATCACTTGAGCCTGGAAGGTGGAGGTTGCAGTAAGCCGAGATTGTACCACTGCACTCCAGCCTGGGCGATGGAGTGAGACTTCATCTCCAAAAAAAAAAAAAAAAAAAAAAAAAAAAAAAATAGCAGCTACAAGCAATCTCTCCTCTAGTCAAGAAAGCCCCATCACACTGCTTCTTACTAAATCTGCCAAGGGCATAAAAATTTAGAGTTACATTAAGAAAGAAAAACTTACACATATGCACACAGGAGACTATGATAAGCTGTAAGAGGTGGGTAATCCAATCCCCAATACTGTAAATTGTTATCACTGCTGTTAAAATACCTGAAAAAGAAAAAAAGAAGAAAGCACCATTCCGTTAATCAATATTCAAGAAGTAGACTTATAATTTAACATTGCACCTCACTTATCTAAGCTTAATAACGTAATTTACTAATTATTAAGCTATTAATAATTAAGCCATGTCAATAGACACAAACCAGGACTCTCCTAGGCAAACTGGGATTTACTGTCATCCTATTATTAGTAGACTTCATCAATGACTAACACTCATACAACAAAAAATATGCAACAAAAAGAACAGGATTGTTTGCAACCAATTCAACCAACATGTAACGAGAGCCTCGTTACATGCAAGGCTCTCTGAATTTTAGGAAGAAAAGTAGGTCTAATGTCCACAAATTGATAGGCTCCTCTGGTTAGCCAGAATGTGAAGGAAATATACACAACTATCATGACTTGAGAAATAAAAGTTAACATAATTTCTTAATCATATCCTTTACAACAAGGCAGCTTCTTCTTCTATTCCATTTATTTTCTCAATCATAAGAATACAACAGTGCAAGCCAAACTATATAACCCATAAATAACCATTGTTCATAAGCTTATTTCTTTTTGAGATGGAGTCTTGCTCCGTCACCTAGACTGGAGTGCAGTGGCGCAATCTCGGCTCACTGCAACTTCCGCCTCCTGGGTTTTTTTTTTTTTTAAGCGATTCTCCTGCCTCAGCCTCCTGAGTAGCTTGGATTACAGGCACCCACCACCAGGCCCGGCTAATTTTTGTATTTTTAGTAGAGACGGGGTTTCACCATGTTGGCCAGGCTGGTCTTGAACTCCTGACCTCAAGTGATCCACCCTCCTCGGCCTCCCAAAGTGCTGGGATTACAGGGGTGAGCCACCATGCCCGGCCTAACTTATTTCAAATGGGTCATAATTCCTCACTATCACAATCTCTTACTTTTTGAATTAAAAATATTTCTTTAAATTAGCATTCAACATGATCCCATCAAATAACCTATTAATCATCTTCGGAAGGTCTATTCTTAGTGTCAGTTACATAAAACATAGGTTTGTATGGAAGAGATGGGGATTAAAATTATCAAGGCATGGTAGACAGCCAAGACATCTGGGCATAGAGTACTACAGTATGGTACCAGCTGGTGGCCATTGTCCCTCCAGAAACATCCATGTGAACAATCTTGGGTTCCATGTCTGGCTGGGACTTGAAGCCAAGAAGCAGCGAGTCTAAGAATCTCTGGGTTAGTTGGAGCCCCTTTAGGCAGCTTGAATCTGGGAAACCGGGCCAGGCAAATAATGGAGACCAAAGGACCCACTTTTCTAGACAGAGATACCTGAAGACAGGCACCAATTATATCATTTCCAAATTCATGTTACTATATAGCATAAAGTTTTATTTTATCAGCCTCAGAGCTGTTGAAGCATTGAGTTAAACAAGTAAAGCTGTGAGGTCAGTGACTGACACAAAGTGCTCAATAGTAGTTCCAATTGGCTACTAGCCACAAAACTAAGATGGATACAGCAATGGAAAACCATCAAGTAATTCAAGAATCACATTTTGTCCAATACAACTTGATTTGGTTTTCAGCTTCTGAAAATAGACAAAACCTATTTTTTCATTTAGTTTAACCTTGAGATCCACTGGAGATGAGTAAAAGAGGCATTGACAGTAAGCTGCAAGCATGCAATGATATATACTAAAAATAAAGTCATTGGCTGGATTAGGAGGAAAAAAATATAGGATTTATAACAGTGCTCCCCATTCTTATGGAAATTCATAAAGCAGAACAAAGAGGCATAAGAGAAGATAGCTTAAAAGTGTTTCAAGTAAAGCATCAAAATATATCAGTAGGAATAAAGCAATTAGTTGATACTCCTGCTTTATATTTTATATATATACACATATATATATATATATATATATATATATATATATATTTATTTATTTTTTTTTTTTTTTGAGAGAGAGTTTTGCTCTTGTTGCCCAGGCTGGAGTGCAATGTTGCGATCTTGGTTCACTGCAACCTCCGCCTCCCAGGTTCAAGCGATTCTCCTGCCTCAGCCTCCTGAGTAGCTGGGATTACAGGCATGCACCACCACGCCCAGCTAATTTCATATTTTTAGTAGAGACGGGGTTTCTCCATGTTGGTCAGGCTGGTCTCGAACTCCTGACCTCGTGATCTGCCCGCCTTGGTCTCCCAAAGTGCTGGGATTATAGGCGTAAGCCACTGTGCCTGGCCTTACTTTAGATATATCAATACCCAAAAAGTTGTCTAAATACTGTTTGTACATTAAAATGTATTTTCCCACTGAATCCCCATGTAATCTCAGTAGATGTTTAGTAAGTAAAAAACAAATGGCTGCCACACGAATTATAAAATTACATTCAAGGGTGTTACCATTAACTTTAAGATGTAGTTTTCTCTAACAGACAACCCAGTCATATTTGGTATTTTTGTTTAAAGAAAAAAATTTTTAGCCTGAAACAGTTTCAAAGTCACAGAAAAGTTGCAAGAATAGTTGAAATAACTTACATACATCAAAATGTAGAAAGTTTTATAAGACAACAGACACCAATTACAGAACAAGACAAGAACAAACAGAAAGAAGACGTTTATTTTATACACGCATACACACACATGACGAAAATGATTAAAGTGTACAGTACTGCTATACTGTCGTGGTAGACAGACTTTAAGGTCACCACCGAGAACACCATCTCCTGCTGTTCAGACTCCTGCGTGCATACATTCCCCTCCCCTTGAGCATAGGCAAGTCCTGTGACTTGCATCTAACTAATACAATATGGTAAATGTGATAGGATATCACTCTTGTGCTTCTGTTTCACGTACATGTAAGATTCTGTCTTGCTAGCAGATATACTAGACAGACTGCCTCTCACTGACTTTAAAGAAGCAAGCTGGCATATTTTAGTGCGTGGCCATGTTGGAGAAGCCACATAGCAACAAATGGCATGTGAGCTCTAGGAGACAAGAGTGGCTCCCAACAAGAAACTGAAGCCCTCACTCTTGCAGATGCAAGGAAACTAATTCTGCCAACAGCCTGAGGGAACTTGGAAATGGATCCTTCTCCATTTGAGCCTCTGATAAGTCTGCAGCCCAGCTGACACCTGGAATATAGCCTTCTGAAACTCTGAGCAGAATACCTAGCTAAGCTGTGCCCAAACTCCTGATCTAAAGAAACTGTGATAATAAATGTGTGTTTAAGCAATTAGCATTTGAGGTCATTCATTACACAGCATAGAAAATTAGTATAACTATTTAAAAATCATACAAATCATTACAAAAATGATTATCCACTACAAACATGGGGGAAAGAAATGAACAAGCAATTTTGAAAAGAAATCTAATTATCGGCCAGGCACGGTGGCTCAAGCCTCTAATCCCAGCACTTTGGGAGGCCAAGACGGGCGGATCACGAGGTCAGGAGATCAAGACCATCCTGGCTAACATGGTGAAACCCCGTCTCTACTAAAAATACAAAAAAAAATTAGCCGGGCATGGTGGTGGGCGCCTGTAGTCCCAGCTACTCGGGAAGCTGAGGCAGGAGAATGGTGTGAACCTGGGAGGCAGAGCTTGCAGTGAGCTGAGATCGAGCCACTGCACTCCAGCCTGGGCAACAGAGTGAGACTCCGTCTCAAAAAAAAGAAATATAATTATCAATAAATACATTAGAAGATGCTCAGGTCACAATTACTCAAGGAAATGCCAATTTTAAAAGTCCGGTATTATTAAATGTTGGTCAGGGTATGTAGAAAGAGATATCCTGGTGTTACTTTAGAGCTTCCACTTCTAGGAATCTACCTAGAAAAAATGAGCACATAAGAAATAGACTTTATTTAATCATTCCCCTACTAAGAGACATTTAAAGTGTTTCGAGTTCCTCTTCCATTTGAAACACTCCAAACCCTGACTAGGGAACAGGCAACCTATCAATAGAAAACTCAATATGAAGTTCTTGCATAAAACTCTCTGATAAAGAGCTATATAAAAGCAGTAGCCAAAGCAGTCAACAACATAATATGAACAGTTTATATAGCCAGTCTCTAAGAGAATAACCTACCAACCATCTAGAAAGTCAATAAATAATGTCATCAACTGTTATCAGGATATGTTCAATAAAAATGACACAGGCATGAATTTCTATGATGCTATAACCACAGCTAACATTTATTGAGAGTTCATTACATGCTAGGGACTGGCCTAAGTGCTTTACATGTATCATTTTATTCAGTCCTCACAATAACCCAGTGAAATATGTAGTCTACTATTTTCATTCTACAAGTGATAAAACTATGGTTGAGAAAGTTAAATGATTTGCCAAAGGTCACACAGCTAATAAATAGTAGAGCTGGGATCTGAACTCAGACAGTCTGACTCTAGCACCCACACTCTTTACCACTAAGCTACTGCTATTTTATACTTCAGGTAGATTTGTATACAAAATTAAGGTTAATCACCACTGCTCAATTATGATAGAGAGCAATAATAATTAACAAAAATGTCTATGAAGTTCTCTGAGTTTTCAGAAACAGAAGGTTCAATATATACTGTATCATATAACCAATGAAGGGTAGAGCTGACCTCCTCCTTCATAATACAAAGAGAAAGCTATGGAAATGAGACCATACGAAAACGAACACCTAGGCCGCACGTGGTGGCTCAAGCCTGTAATCCCAGCACTTTGGGAGGCCAAGGTGGGTGGATCACGAGGTTAGGAGTTCAAAACCAGCCTGGCCAAGATGGTGAAACCCTGTCTCTACTAAAAACTACAAAAATTAGCCGGGCATTGTGACAGGCACCTGCAATCCCAGATACTTGGGAGGCTGAGGCAGGATAATCACTTGAACCCAGGCAGCAGAGGTTGCAGTGAGCTGAGATCGCGCCACTGCACTCCAGCCTGGGCGACAGAGTGAGACTCCATCTCAAAAAAAAAAAAAGAGAAAATGAACACCTAAATACTCATTCCTTCCACAGATTTTTATTGAGGGTCTACAATGTGCCATGCCCTATACTAGATGCAGGGTATTCAAAGGTGAATCAAAAGGACACATGCGAAATTTTCAGAGTTGAAAACAAGTCCTATTATTGTAGGCTTCTCCCTTTGGTCCCCTTTTCAGCTCTGCAAATTCAGCCATCAGCTACTGCCAAAGCTCTCTTTTATTTTTATCTATAGTTACAATCAGAGTGATCTTTAGTGAGAGAAACAGTGGATGAGGGAACAGGGAAGAAATGTTTTTAGCCTATGATGGTGCTTCCATAGTTTATGTACAGAGGACATATAGACATTCAGAGTTTTATCATCAACGTTCTAGTTCGGCATCATAGCCCACCTAACTAAGTATATGAATTAACTTTCAGGACTATCAAATTTCAAAGACAGGCCTACAAAATGCAAGGCAATACATATGTGGCACCAGCATGCAAGAGATGAGGATGTTCAAGATGAAGAAAATAGCGTGTTGTCCCTTTAATATTTTCAAACAATCTATATTAACTATGATAAACAAGAAAAACAAGTTAAAATTATCATACCATTGTTTGACTGGTAAATTAAAAGTTATTTCTTGCCAGTGTCTCTGAGCTTCATAATCACCAAACATAGGCGGTTTTCCAGCACCTAAGATCAAAGGTAAAAAGAGCAAAACAACAATGTACTTTAGCATATCAGTGATTTTTATTTCCTTATGAAAATTGTCTAAGAGAGGCAGTGTAGGTTACAGAAAGAACACAGGAGTTACCGAGAAAGTCAGAGAGATAAAATCTGAATCTAGCACTGCTGGCACACTGCTGGAGTGACGCTGGGCAAATTACTTAATCTCCCTAAACTTCAGCACATTAAAAACAGGATCAATACAACTTCCCTACTGCAGACTACTGGAATAAATAAGATAATGGATATAAAATACCCAGCATAGTGCCTGGCACACGGTAAACATTCAATAGATAGACACTATTATTAACATTACAATCATCCCTCAGTATCTGTGGGGGATTCATTCCAGGACCCCCCACTACCACAGAAATCAAACTTCATGGATGCTCATCCCTTATAGAAAATGCCATAGTATTTGCATATAACCTCTGCTCATTCTCTTGTATACTTTAAATCATCTTTAGATTACTTATAATACCTAACAATGTAAAATGCTACATAAATAGTTGTTATACTGTATTGTTTAGGGGATAATGCAAGGGAAAAAAATCTACATGTTCAGTACAGGCACAATCATCCTTTTTTATTTCCCGAATATTTTCAATCCATGGTTGGCTGAATCCACAGATATAGAATCCATGGATACAGAGGGCTGACTGTACTCAATAATAATTATGTCCAGGTTTATTTTTACTTCATAAAGCTGTCTGTCAACTATACTGCCCAATATGTATCATAAAACAGTAACACGAGTATCTGCATTTTATAAAGGACTTTTTTTTTTTGAGACAGAGTCATGCTCTGTCACCCAGGCTGGAGTGCAGTGGCACAATCTCAGCTTACTGCAACCTCCACCTCTGGGGTTCAAGCGGTTGTCATGATTCAGCCTCCCGAGTAGCTGGGATTATAGGCGTGTGCCACCATACCTGCCTAATTTTTGTATTTTTATTAGAGACTGGTTTCACCATGTTGGCCAGGCTGGTCTCACACTCCTGGCATCAAGTGATCTGCCTGCCTCGACCTCCCAAAGTGCTGGGATTATAGGCGTCAGCCACCATGCCCAGCCATTACAAAGGACTTTTACAAACTATAAATAACTTAAGGTCAAGTATAGGGTCAAAAACAGACTATATGTTAAAAAGACATTAATTAGATCAGGCTTTGCTGTCAAATAAGTTGTATAAAAACTATTGCTTTATGGTTTGATTATTTTAATTTCAAAATTGCAAATAAGGGATAATGGATTTGTAATAACTAACACTTGATAGTGCTTACTATATACCAAATACAACGAACCTATGAAATAGGTATTATCTGGCCAGGCGCGGTGGCTCACACCTGTAATCCCAGCACTTTGGGAGGCCAAGGTGAGCAGATCACGAGGTCAGGAGTTCGAGACCAGCCTGACCAACATGGTGAAACCCTGTCTCTACTAAAAATACAAAAATTAGCCGGGCATGATGGTGCATGCCTGTAATCCCAGCTACTCAGGAGGCTGAGGCAGGAGAATCACTTGAACCCAGGAGGCGGAGGTTGCAGTGAGCCAAGATCACACCACTGCCCTCCAGCCTGGGCGACAGAGTGAGACTCCATCCAAAAAAAAAAAAAAGAAAAGAAATAGGTATTATCATTATACCCACTTTATAGCTGGGAAAACAAAGGCAATGGCCATTCACGTAATAAGCAGCAAAGTCTGGATTTGAATCCAGGCAGACTGGCTCCATAATCCATGCTCTTAGCTCCTATTCTGTAATGCCTCATAAGTTGGTTAAGTAGCTTTTATTCTTAAATCATTTAAAATGACATAAAGGTGGCTGGGCGTGGTGGCTCACGCCTGTAATCCCAGCACTTTGGGAGGCCGAGGTGGGTAGATCACGAGGTCAAGAGATCGAGACCATCTGGCCAACATGGTGAAACCCCGTCTCTACTAAAAATACAAAAAATTAGCCAGGGTGGTGGTGGGCGTCTGCAGTCCCAGCTACTTGGGAGGTTGAGGCAGGAGAATCACTTGAACCCGAGAGGCAGAGGTTACAGTGAGCTGAGATTGCGCCACTGCACTCCAGCCTGTGTGACAGAGTGAGACTCCGTCTCAAAAGAAAAGAAAGACAGAAAAAAAAAAGATGTAAAGCTATCTCCATTTAGTAAAGAGTAAACACCCACTCACTATTTAACTAACAGTTGACTACAAAATTGTGAGAAGGCCCAAAGAGGTACAGTATAATCACAGCTTTTTAAACTGGCATGTAAGGTAAAAATCACATAGAGTCAAATATACTAATTAACCCATTAGGAAGGTGTGCCATATTGAAGAATGACATATTATTGCTCACTGAAATCTAATCCAGATTTTCTCCAGTTTTAGAACATTACATGAAGTGTTTGTATTTAATTGCTGAATTATACCAATATTCTTTAAACGCTATAATCTCTAAGAAGATATTGCCACTATGAGACAATCATGAGAAACCCAGATTAACTTTTCTATAGCATATATACATTGAGTGATTTGCACAAGAAATTAACCATAGTATACACGCATGTGTGTGGGTCTCTGTCTATCTCTCAGAAAGAAACTTAATAAGTTTTCTATTCTCAGAATGTAATAGCACCTAGTAGATTCTCAATGCCGCCGTCATAGGTTATCAGTGAATGTTAATACAGCAAGGACGTTTAAATTCAAAAGACTTGAGTTTGTGAGTCCCTGATTTTTCACTTACTGATCTGCAACATTAATTTGTGATGGCAGACCAATTAATTTTGCTGAGGTTGCTTTAACACAGTGCCATATATGAGTTCTCACCCAAAAACATTTTTAAGTTACTATCTGGCACTTTGAAATTCAAAGTTTCTGTTCATGCTTCTTATTCCATATTCTATACATCTATTTCTATCAACTCATATCCAACCTTCAAGCATCATCTGAAATCCCAAATCTTCCATGAAGCCTTCCTTCATAAATTAAAAACATATTGATCACTAACTACTGACTTCTCACAATACTTATACTTTCAGTTCCCATGTTTTATCATATGACTATACTATTTCTTAACTGCTAACCAGATAAGAATTTTATATCCCATAGGCAGAGAAACTGATTTTCCAGTGTCCAAAGAAAACATTGCTAGGCATATAGTACATTAAAAGTTTGCTTAATTAAACTGGACAGGAAAAATAACCTACAATAATAAAAATTTTTTTAAGAAAAGAATTCCCCGAAGAATTAATTGCATTTTTGCATGTGTATTCTTTGGCTGGGTGGCGGGATGGGGGGCAGGGAGGGACATAAGTTTCTATTTTAAAGAATACAACCATTGAATATGGCTTCTTTGGGGGCTTCTTTTTATTTGTTTTGTTTTTGTTTTTGGTCCACTGGGATAATAAAAGTCAGAGAGAATCTTAAGTAATTTCCTATACCTGAAGAAATCCAACTATCTAGATTTTCTGAAATTGCTCTAGACTTGTGGTCAATGTGGAAGAATTTATTACCATTCTCTAACAAATAGAAGAATGGATAATGACTCTCTTTAGGGTTGGGAAACAAGTTCCTATCCAGAGTCTGACCTACTTCAATAAATTCAGCTGACACTGACTATGAAATTAGTACTTAAGTTTTTAAAACAGCTAAAGTGCCCTTAAAGCAACCCAGAAGGACAACCCAACTGTACCTATGGGAACTTCACTTGGGAAGGGCAAAAAACGATTCCTTCCACAGTGCTTAATTCTACAAATTCATTTACATAAGATTCAGAATTACATAAGGAAAACACACTAATGTATATTTACTTAGCTTCAATTCTGTCTCATTCTCAGAAAAATGGGCTTAAGCACTACTTAAATGTTCATTTTATTAATTGTTGAACTATTCATAATTATGTTTGAATTTTAAAAACAATTAGTTTTGTTGTTAACAGTACCTACTAACTGCCTTTAAATTAAAATTTTAAACATTTTAGAGAAGAGAATTTGGCTAAAATTTTCCATAATAAAATCTTCCTTTTGGCAGGGTGTGGTGGCTTATGTCTGTAATCACAGCACTTTGGGAGGCCAAGGTGGGCAGATCACCTGAGTTCAGGAGTTCAAGACCAGCCTGACCAACATGGTGAAACCCCATCTCTACTAAAAATACAAAAATTAATTGGGTGTGGTGGCGCATGCCTGTAATCCCAGCTACTTGGGAGGCTGAGGCAGAAGAATCAACTGAACCTGGGAGGCAGGGGTTGCAGTGAGCCAAGATCATGCCATTGCACTCCAGCCTGGGTGACAGAGCAAGACTTGTCTCAAGAAAAAAAAAAAAAATCATCCTTTTATATTTTCCATAGCAATGGGTAAGTAGAAAGAAACTAAGCAGTTAAATGGAACACAGTCATACTTTAGTAATGATGTGCTACAAAAACTGATTCTCGATAACTTTCTCATCAAACAGCCAATGCAGCTTTGGGGAAAAAAAGTTATTAAAATAAAATAACTTTCCCCAGCTCAAGTGTTGCCATTTGCCTTAAAGACACTGGTAACACTTTGGATCAAGTATAGAGGAACTGTGAATCTCTACAAGAAACGGTAAACAATCAATACTAAAATCAAAATTTTTCTACTCCCCATGGATTGTTTAAAAGCAACAAACAGTATTTATTCAATATTTTTAGGTCTCTGAAAATTAATGTATATAAGCATCTCTAAAAGCATAAGGGATAGACATTTCAGAAAAAATCAAATTACAATAACATACATAAGCCATTTTCCTAAATAATACATACATTTCCAAAGGAGGAATAATGCATTAATACTAAGCAAGCTAACCTGAGTTTCCACACTTGAGTGTGATGGAGTTCTGAACATGCAACTTCAAAATCTGGCACCTTGGCATATTGAATATTTTAAGCTAAAGGAATTTGAGGAAGGGCAGGTGCAGGAAGAACTGACCATCCTCTGAAGCAGATCATAAAATCCTCATGTGAGAGGTGCCCTCCCTATACCCAGAGAAAAGAAGCATCTTTATCTCCAAAGGTGAAAGGATACCCAGAGGAACCAAAATGAACAGGTTTTGCCAAGTTTCCCGTTTACTACTCTTGACTCATACCCTATTGTCCTATCACATTTTCTACAACTCTCCCCTCTTCATCAAAGTTAGTATAAAAACACTCAGGTTTAACTGTTTCTTCAGGTCTTCATTTCCTTCTGAAGGTTTCAAACTTATATTCAATAAATGCGTATGTTTTTGTCTTGTTAATCTGTCTTTTGTTACATGGGCACATTAGAGAACCTAGAAGGACAGAAGGAAAATGTATTTTTCCTCTCTGTAAGTGCTTCTTAATTACAATCTTAAAACAAGATAAACCAAAAGCAAACTAAAATAAGCATATTAAAAAACAAACTATGACAGAGGAGGCAGAGCAGGATGGCCAAATGTCCCCCTGGCAGGAACACCAAATTCAACAGCTATCCCCACAAGAAAGTACCTTCATAAGAACCAAAATCAGTTGAACAATCACAGTACCTGGTTTTAACATCATATCAAGGAAAGAGGCACTGAAGAGGGTAAGAAAGACAGTATTGAATTGTCAACATCACTTCTCCATTCCCCAGCAGCAGCTGCATGGCACGAAGAGAGAATCTGTGTGTTTGGGGAGGGAGAGTGCAGTGACTATGGGACTCTGCACTGGAACTCAGTCTTGCTTGTCACAGCAGAAAGCAACACAGGGCAGAATTCAGCTGGTACCCATGGAGGGAGCATTTACACTAGTCCTAGCCAGAAGGGAATGGTCCATCCCAGCAGTAGGAACCTGAGTTCCAGATAGGCACACCACTGTAGGCTAAAGCACTCTGGGGTCTTAAATAAATTTGAAAGGCAGTTTAGACCACAAGGACTTCCTAGGCAAGTCCTGGTGCTGTGTTGGACTCAGACACAGTGGACTGGGGATGCACATGACCTAGTAAGACACCAGCTAGGACACCCAAGGGAGTGCTTGCATCACCCCTCCCTCAACCCCAGGCAGCATGGCTTGCAGCTCCAGGAGAGACTCCTTCCTTCTGCTTAAGGAAAGGAGACTGGAGAGTAAAAGAGGACTTGCAACTTAAATACCAGCTCTGCCGCAGCAAAATAAGGTACCAGGCAGAGTCCTGAGGCCCACATTCCAGGCCCTAGCTTCAGGCCACAGTGGAGCACAGCACCAGGCAGACTCCTGGAGTCCCGGATTCCAGGCCTGGCTCCTGATTAAGGTTCCTAACTCCAGGCCTTGGCTCCCAGACAGCATTTCTGACCCAACATAGGCTGTGGATTGGGGAAGCTGCCACCCTAAGGAAAGGGCATAAGCCTGGCTGGATTCAATACCTGCTGATGAAGAACCCTTGGGCCTTGAGTGAACATCGGCAGGAATCAGGCAGTGACTGCCGCAGGCCTTGGGTAAGACCCAGTGCTGTGCTAGCTTCAGGTCTGATGTAGCACAGTCCCAATGTGATGGCCACACGGGTACTTTTGTCACCCCTCCTCCAGCTCCCATCAGCTCAACATGGAGAGACAGACTCCATTTCTTTGGGGGAAAGTAAGGGAAAAGAACAAGAGTCTTTGTCTGGTAATCCAAATAATTCTCTCAGATTTGTTACCCAAGACCATCAAAGTGGTACCTCTATGAGCCTGCAAGAGTCACAGTGTAACTGGGCTTGGGTTGCCCCCTAATGCAAATATGGCTTCAGCGACCATGGATGACAACACTCAACTCCCTTTGAATACTTGGAAAGCCTTCCCAAGAAGGATGGGTATAAACAAGCCCAGACTGTGAAGACTACAATAAATACCTAACTTATCAATATCCAGATGAATATCCACAAGCATTAAGACCATCCAGAAAAACATGACCTCACCAAAGGAACTTAATAAGGCACCAGCAACCAATCTCAGAGTGATAGAGGTATGTGACCTTTCAAACAGAGCATTCAAAATAACTGTTTTGAAGAAACTCAAAAAATTCAAGATATAACAGAGAAGGAATTTAGAATTCTATCCTTAACAGAGATGGAAATAATTTGTTAAAATCAAGCAGAAATTCTGGTGCTAAAAAATTCAATTGACATACTGTGGAATGCATCAGAGTCTCTCAACAGCAGAACTGATCAAGCAAAAGAAAGAATTAGTAAGCTCAAAGGCAGGCTATTTGAAAATACACAGTCAGTGGAAACTAAAGAAAAATAAGAATGACAAAAGAAGCATGCCTAGAAGATCTGTAAGATAATGGACAAATCTAAGAGCTTCTGGCCTTAAAGAGGTAATAGAGAGAGAGAGAGAGATCAGGATAGAAAGTTTATTCAAAGGGATAATAACTGAGAACATTCCAAACCTAGAGAAAGATACCAATATTCAATTACAGGAAGGTTATAGAACACCAAGCAGATTTAATGCAAATAAGACTACCTCAAGACTTTTTAACAGTCAAACTCCCAAAGGTTAAGGATAAAGAAAGAATCCTAAAAGCAGCAAGAAGAAAGAAACAGCATACAAAGGAGTTCCAATACATCTGGCAGCAGACTTCTCAGTAGAAAGCCACACAGGCCAGAAGAGAATGGCACAACATATTTAAAGTACTGAAGGAAAAAAAAAACTTTTATCCTAGAATAGTATATCCAGCAAAAATACCTGTCAAACATGAAGGAGATATAAAGATTTTCCCAGACAAAAAAGCTGAGGGATTTCATCAACACTAGACCTATCCTACAAGAAATGCTAAAGGGAGTTCTTCAACCAGAAAGAAAAGGGCATTAATAAGCAATAAGAAATCATCTGAAGGTACAAAACTCACTGGTAATAGTAAGTACACAAAGTATTTTAACACTGTCATTAAGGTATGTAAACTACCCATATCTTGAGTAGAAAGACTAAAAGATGAACCTATCAAAAATAACAACCATAACTTTTCAACACACAGACAGAATAAAATATAAATAGAAACAATAAAAAGTTAAAAAGCAGGGGAATAAAGTTAAAGTGTAGAGTTTTTGTTAATTTTCTCTTTGCTTATTTGTTAGTTTTTACAATCAGTATTAAGTAATCATTAGCTTAAAATAATGAGTTATAAGATGTTATTTGCCAGCCTGGGGAACATGGCCAAACCCCCATCTCTACAAAAATACAAAAAATTAGCTGGGCATAGTGGCATGTGCCTGTAGTCTCAGCTACTTGGGAGGCTGAGGTAAAACGATAACCTGAGTCTGGAAGGCGGAGGTTCCAGTGAGCCAAGATCACCTCGCTTAGGCCAGGCGCGGTGGCTCATGCCTGTAATCCCAGCACTTTGGGAGGCCAAGGTGGGCAGATCACTTGAGGTCAGAAGTTTGAGACCAGCGTGGCCAACATGGTGAAAACTCGTCTCTACTAAAAATACAAAAAAAATAGCTGGGAATGGTGGCATGCACCTATAATCACAGCTACTCCACAGGCTGAGGCAGGAGAATCGCTTGAACAGTCTGTTGCCTACAAGAAACATACTTCATTTATAAAGACACACATAGACTGAAAATAAAAGGATGGAAAAAGATGTTCCATGCAAATGAAAACCAAAAAGAGCAGGAGTAGCTATACTTACATCAGACAAAACAGATTTGAAGACAAAAGCTATAAAAAGAGACAAAGAAGCTGGGCACGGTGGCTCACACCTCTAATCCCAGTACTTTGGCAGGCCGAGGCAGGCAGACTGCCTGAGGTCAGGAGTTCAAGACCAGCCTGGCCAACACGGCAAAACCTCGTCTTTTCTAAAAATACAAAAATTAGCTGGGCGTGGTGGTGCACACCTGTAGTCCCACTACTTGGGAGGCTGAGGCAGGAGAATCACTTGAACTCTGGAGGCAGGAGGTTGCAGTGAGCCGAGATCACACCACTGCACTCCAGCCTGGGCAACAGAGCAAGACTCTGTCTCAAAAAAAAAAAAAAAAAAAAACAAAAAAAGAGAAAGACAAAGAAGGTCATTATATAATGACAAACGGATCAATTCAGCAAGAGATATAACAATGGTAAATATATATGCATCCCGCACTGGAGCACCTAGATATATAAAACAAGTATTATTAGAGCTAAAGAGAGTGTCTCCAATAGGGTAATAGCTAGAGATGTCAATTTCAGCACTGGACAAATCATCCAGACAGAAAATCAACAAAGAAACATCAGACTTAATCTGCAGTGTAAACTAAATGGACCTATCAGATATTTATACAACATTTCATCCAATGGCTAGAGAATATACACATTCTTCTCCTTGGCATACAGATAGACCATATGATAGACCACAAACAAGTCTTAAAAAATTCAAAACACTGATATCATATCAGGTATCTTTTCTAACCACAATGGAATAAAACTAGAAATCAATAACAAGAGGAATTTTGGAAACAGTACAAACACATGGAAATTAATCAATATGATCCTGAATGACCAGTGTGCCAACGAAGAAATTAAGAAGAAAATTTAAAAATTTTTTGAAACAAATGAAAATGGAAACACAACATACCAAAACTTATGGGATACATGAAAGTAGTACTAAGAGGAAAGTTTATAGCAATAAGTGCCTATGTCAAAAAAGTAGAAAAACTTCAAATAAACAACCTAATGATACATCTTAAAGAACTAGAAAAGCTACAGCAAAATAAACAGAAAATCAGTAGAAGAAATAGTAAAGATCAGAGCAGAAATAAATGAAGTTGAAAGATCAACGAAACAAAAAGTTGGTTTTCGAAAAGATAAACAAAATTGAGACACTTTTAGCCAGACTAGGAAAAAAAGAAAGAAGACTTAAATAAATAAAATCAGAGATTAAAGAGGAGACATTACAACCAATACTGCAGAAATTCAAAGGATCACCAGAGACTACTATGAGCAATTACATGCCAAAAAACTGGAAAGCCTAGAAGAAACTGATAAATTCCTAGACACATACAACCTACCAAGACTGAACCAGGAAGAAATCCAAAACCTGAACAGATCAATAACAAGCAATGACATCAAAGCAGTAATTAAAAGTCTCCCAGCAAAGAAAAGCCTAGAACCTGATGGCTTCACTGTTGAATTTCACCAAACATTTAAAGAAAAATCCTAATATCAGTCCTATTCAAACTATTCCAAAAAACAGAGGAGAGAATACTTCCAAACTCATTCTACCAGCCCAGTATTCCTAATAACAAAACCAGAGAAAGACATATTAAAAAAAGAAAAAAAAACTACAAGCCAATATCCCTGATGAACATTGATGCAAAAATCCACAACAAAATACTAGCAAACTGTATTCAACAGTACATTAAAAAGATCATTCATCATTACCCTACAGATAAATCCCACGGATGCAAGAATGGCTCAACATATGCAAATCAATCAATGTGGTACATCAAATCAACACAATGAAGGACAAAAACCATATGACCATTTTGGTTGATGCTGAAAAAGTATCTGATACAATTCCACATCCCTTCCTGACACAAACCCTCAAAAAATTGAGTTTAGAAAAAACATACCTCAACACAATAAAAGCCATACATGACAGACCCACAGCTAGTATCATACTGAATGGGGAAAAACTGAAAGCCTTTCCTCTAAGATTTGGAACAAGAGAAGAATGCCCACTTTCACAACTGTTATTCAACATAGTGCTGTTAGTCTTAGCTAGCGCAATCAGACAAGAGAAAGAAATAAAGGTCACCCAAACTAGAAAGGAAGAAGTCAAATTATCCTTGTTTGCAGATGATATAATTTTATATTTTGAAAAACCTTAAAACACCATAAAAAAACTATTAGAACTGTAAAACAAACTCAGTAAAGTCGCAGCATAAAAAATCAACATACAAAAATCACTAGTACTTCTGTATGCCAATGGTGAACAATTTGAAAAAGAAATTTGAAAAATCCCATTTACAATAGCCACAAATAAAATTAAATACCTAGGAATTAACTAAAGAATAAAAGATCAGGCCAAGCACAGTGGCTCAAGGCCGGGCGTGGTGGCTCACGCCTGTAATCCCAGCACTTTGGGAGGCTGAGATGGGCAGATCACAAGGTCAGGAGTTCAAGACCAGCCTGGCCAACATGGTGAAACCCCGTTTCTACTAAAAAAAAATAAAAATAATACAAAAACTTGTCGGGCATGGTGGCATGCGCCTATAATCCCAGCTACTCAGGAGACTGAGGCAGGAGAATTGCTTTAACCTTGGAGGTAGAGGTTGCCATGAGCCAAGATCATGCCATTGCACTCCAGCCTGGGTGACAGAGCGAGACTCCGTCTCAAAAAAAAAAAAAAAAAAAAAAGAAGAAGAAGTAAAAGATCTTAATAAAAAACTATAGAACACTGATGAAAGAAATTCAAAAAAATGGGAAAATATTCCATGTTCATGGATTGGAAGAATCAATATCATTAAATGTCCATTCTACCCAAAGCAATCTACAGATTCAATGCAATCTCCATCAAACTACCAATGACATTCCTCACAGAAATAGAAAAAATAATCCTAAAATTTATATGGAACCACAAAAGATCCCAAATAGTCAAAACTATCCTAAGCAAAAAGAACAAAACTGGAGGAATTACATTACACTGACTTCAATTTTACTACAGAGCTACAGTAACCAAAACAGCATGGTACTGGCATAAAAACAGATACCTAGACCATGGAACAGAATAGAGAACCCAGAAACAAATACACACATCTACAGTGAACTCATTTTTGACAAAGGTGCCAAGAACATACACTGGGGAAAAGAGAGTCTCTTTGGGGGAAAATTGGATATCTATATGCAGAAAATGAAACTAAACCCCTATCTCTCATCATATACAAAAATCAAATCAAAATGGATTAAAGACTTAAATATACGACCTCACACTATGAAACTGCTCCAAGAAAACACTGGGGAAACTCTCTAGGACACTGGTCTGGGCAAAAATTTCTTGAGTAATACTCTACAAGCACAAGCAACCAAAGCAAAAACGGGCAAATGGGATCCATCAAGTTTAAAAGCTTCTGCACAGCAAAGGAAGCAATCAACAAAGACAGAACCTACAGAACGGGAGAAAATATGCGCAAACTACCCATCTGACAAGGGATTAACAACCAGAATATATAAGGAATTCAAGCAACTCAATAGGAAAAAAAATCAAATAACCCAATTAAAAAATGGGCAAAAGATCTGAATACACATTTTTCAAAAGAAGACATACAAATGGCAAACAGGAATATGAAAAAGTGCTCAACACCACTGATGATCAGAGAAATGCAAATCAAAACTACAATGAGACATCATCTCACCCAGGTAAAATGGCTTTTATCCAAACGACAGGCAATAAAGGAAATCCATATATTGAAAAGATAGCTCCACTCTTATGTTTATTGCAGCACCGTTCACAATAGCCAAGATTCGCAAGCAACCTAAGTGTCCATCAGCAGACGAATGAATAAATAAACTGTATATGCAATGGATTCAGCCATAAAAAAGAATGAGATCCTGTCACTTGCAACAACATAGGTGGAACTGGAGGTCATGATGTTAAGTGAAACAAGCCAGGCACAGAAAGACAACCTTTCAATATTCTCACTCATTAGTGGGAGCTAAAAATTGAAACAATTGAACTCTTGGAGATGAAGAACAGAATTATGGTTACCAGAGGCTGAGAAGAGTGGGTGGGGTAGGGAAGATTAATGGATTCAAAAATATAATTACACGGAATGAATAAGATCTAGTATTTGATAGCTCAACAGGGTGACTGCAGTCAACAATAATTTATTGTACCATTTTTAAATAACTAAAAGTATAAATGGAATGTTTATAATACAAAGAATAAATGCTTGAGGTAATGAATACCTCATTTACCCTAATGTGATTATTACACATTGCATGCTTGTATCAAAACATTTCATGTTAACCAGGTGCTATGGTATGTGCCTATAGTCCTGGCTACCTGTAAGGCTGAGGTAGGAGGATCACTTGAGCCCAGGGGGTCAAGGCTGCAGTGAACCATGATGGCACCACTGTACTCCAGCCTGGGTGACATAGTGAGATACTGTATCTAAAAAATAAAATAATGGCCAGGCACGGTAGCTCATGCCTGTAATCCTAGCACTTTGGGAGGCCAAGGTGGGCACATCGCCAGGAGTTCAAGACCAGCCTGGACAACATGATGAAACCCCATCTCTACTAAAAATACAAAAAAAATTAGCTAGGCATGGTGGCGAGCACCTGTAATCCCAGCTACTTGGGAGGCTGAGGCAGGAGAATCACTTGAACCCAGAGACAGAGGCTACAGTGAGCTAAGATTTCACAACTGCACTCCAGCCTGTGCTGGAGCACAGGGCAATGGAGCGAGACTCTATCTCAAAAAAATAAAAATAGGCTGGGCATGGTGGCTCACGCCTGTAATCCCTGCACTTCGGGAGGCCAAGGCGGGTGGATCTCCTGAGGTCAGGAGTTTGAGACCGGCCTGGCCAACATGGTAAAACCCTGACTCTGCTAAAAATACAGAAACTTAGGCCGGGTGCGGTGGCTCACGCCTGTAATCCCAGCACTTTGGGAGGCCGAGACGGGCGGATCATGAGGTCAGGAGCTCGAGACCATCCTGGCTAACATGGTGAAACCCCGTCTCTAATAAAAATACAAAAAAAAAATGAGCTGGGCGTGGTGGCGGGCGCCTGTAGTCCCAGCTACTCGGGAGGCTGAGTCAGGAGAATGGCGTGAACCCAGGAGGCAGAGCTTGCAGTGAGCCGAGATCGCGCTACTGGACTCCAGCCTGGGTGACAGAGCCAGACTCCGTCTCAAAAAAAAAAAAAAAAAAAAAAAAAAAAAACAAACTTAGCCAGGCATGGTGGCACGCGCCTATAATCCTAGCTACTCAGGAGGCTGAGGCAGGAGAACCGCTTGAACTCGGGAGGCAGAGTTGCAATGAGCCGAGGCTGTACCACTGCACTCCAGCCTGGGTGACAGAGCAAGGCTCTTGTCTCAAAAAAATAATAAATAATAAATAATCAGCTGGGCGCTGAGGCGGGCAGATCACTTGAAGTCAGGAGTTCGAGACCAGTCTGGTCAACATGGTAAAACCCCATCTATACTAAAAATACAAAAAATTAGCTGGGCGTGGTGGCGCATGCTTGTAGTCCAAGCTACCTGGGAGGCTGAGACAGAAGAATTGCTTGAACTGGGGAGGCAGAGGTTGCAGTAAGTCGAGATGGCACCACTGCACTCCACTCTGGGCGACACAGCAAGACTCCATTTCAAAAAATAATAATAAAATAAAAATTTTAAATAATAAAAATATAAATAAATTTTTTTTAAAAAAAATCTCATGTGACCCATGAATATGTACATCTACTATGTACCCATAAAAATTAAAAGCAAAAAACTTTTTAAAAACAACAAAAAAAGAAATTATGAGCTGGGAGCAGTGGTACAAGCTGAGATATTTTACAATACATAAAAATGATGCATTTCTATTTGGAGGCTAGGTGGGAGGACCACTTGAGGCCAGGAGCCCAAGGTTACAGTGCCTGATGATCACATCCTGTAAATAGTCACTCTACTGCAGCTTGGGCAACATAGTGAAAACTCGCTTCTTAAAAACAAAACAATACAAATTAGGATACCAAAAATAGTATTTTAATCAACAGAAGGAACAATATCTCAGCAGAATCACAGATGTTATTCATTAATTCTCCCAACTTCCAATGACACATAAGTCCCTCACACATGAATGCTAAAAATGTTATATTCTTTATGATGGAGTTGAGTTCTATAACGGAATCCTCTCCCCTCCCCTCCCTTCCTTCTTTTCTTTTCTTTTCTTTTAAACAGGGTCTTGTTCTGTCACCCAGGCTGGAGTCCGGTGGTGTGATCACGGCTCACTGCGGCCTTGACCTTCTGGGCTCAAGGGATCCCCCCTCAGCCCCCACTATCAGTAGCTGGGACTACAGGCATGCGCCACCATGCCCACCTAATTTTGGGGTTTTGTTTTTGTTTTTGTATTTGTTTTTGTCTTTTGAGACGGTCTTGCTCTGTCGCCCAGGCTGGAGTGCAGTGGTGAGATCTCAGCTCACTGCAAGCTCCACCTCCTGGGTTCATGCCATTCTCCTGCCTCAGCCTCCCTAGTAGCTGGGACTACAGGCGCCCGCCACCACGCACAGCTCATTTTTTGTGTTTTTAGTAGAGACGGGGTTTCACCGTGTTAGCCAGGATGGTCTTGATCTCCTGACCTCGTGATCCGCCTGCCTCGGCCTCCCAAAGTGCTGGGATTACAGGCGTGAGCCACTGGCCAATTTTTGTATTTTTTTATAAAGACAAGGTTTCCCCGTATTGCCCAGGCTGGACTCAAACTTTCGGGCTCAAGCGATCCACCTGCCTCGGCCTCTCAAAGTGCTGGGATTACAGGTGTGAGCCACTGGGCCCAGCCACCATTTTTCTTAATGTTTAGCATATTTACTTTCCTTATCTGAAAAATGACAAAAATATATCATAGCCATCTACAAGATGCCTTCAAATAATCTACTAATGTGCAATAACAATATTTTTCTTATATAGTAACCCAAAAGGAATCTGATTCTGTTGATTTTCCTAGGGACAATTTAAGAGCAGGGTTTAAAATAAATAGCTGGAGTCCTGTTTTCTTTTCCAGATGAGAAAAGTAATTGAGTAAATTCAGTTCATGAAAGAAATGTCAGGTTAAGTAATATATGTAAGTCACAGGAATAGAGAAGTATTGGATGAATTGTCCCCTCCTGAATTCCCACTAAGCATTTGATTATATATACCAGCAATACTGAAATAGTATCATTTAAAAATTTGTAGTATTTTATCCTATACTCTGATTTTAGTTCTTTTCAACTTCACCTTAAAATAAACGAGAAAATAATATATGTGTCACAATTAGGAGACAAAAGGAAAACTGGAAAAAAGATTGCAAACTAAATAATCACCATGAATTAGCACCAAATTCAGAAAAGGGGATGACTTTCCAATGGACCAATTATGGACTAAAAGTAATATTACAAGTTACATATTTTATATAACAACTTCTAATTGGACCTTTCCTCAGCCCTTCTTCCCCCACTTCAGCCACCAAACTACTTCCTTTCTTCCGTTCACGAACAAACTTCCTGAAAGTTGCTATGTCCATTTGATAACTACCATTCAGTCCTCAGTTCATTACAGTCTGGCAACCGGGAGGTTCACATGGCCTCCTATAGATCCCTTGTCTATTTTAAATTTTCATCCTTTTTGACATGTCTATAGCTTGACACTGTTGGCCGGTCCTCATTTTGTAAAGTTGTCTGGTTTCTTGGCTTCTAGAAAAACAAACTCTCCAGATGCTAAGCCTACTACACAGTTTCTTCTCAGTCTCCTTTAATCATTCTCCCTTCTCTCTGGAGATGATTAGTGGTTAAATCTGTTTTCTTCTTGCACAAAAGTTGCTTTTGTTGAGGGGCAAAAGCAACTCTTAAACCTGTTGCTTTTGCTCCTCAACCCCTGGCTTCAACCATCATGTCTATTAACCCTCTGTAAACACTAGAATAACTTATGGAGCTTTTAAAAATATAGATGGCACTTCGGTTTCCAGCAATATGCTAGACAAAGGGTCCAAAAACATCTCCAGTAAAAATCCTAGTTCACATTGAATAAATAATGTATATAATATAATGTTTTATATATGATGTTTTATATATAATGTATGATTTATATTTGTTTTTATATAATTTATAATATAATATTACGTATCCTACTTTTATAAATATATAATTTTAATATATGGCTGAACTAGCAGTAACATGTAAGAATTCCTTAGAGGCCCCAGAAACAACAGCAAAGTGTAGATTCAGAGAGGTAAGCATTTGCCTTGAGGGTATCCAATGATCTCTGGTGGTCAATAGCCTGGCTACCAGGAGCCCTATGCAATCAGTAAGGAGGCAAAGCTTGGGACCTGAACAGGTAGGAATTCAAGGTCAGAGAACCCTCTACTACAATTTAAAATACAATGCCTTTAGGGAGATAGTGAAGATAGTACTCATCTCGGCCTTGGCTCCTGGTAGTACAGGAAAAACGAAAAAGAGTCCTATGAAAACTCCTAACCATACGCCTGCATTTGCCCAGGTTGGGGCCTGAATTCACACCAAGTACATGACCCAAAGAAACTTTAAGTTGCTAATTTAGTTTGATTTTTGTTAATAGTGCCCCAGGTGCCTACCAGGAAGCAACATAAACCCTATGTGGAAAAATGCACAGGAAACTCAAGCCTCAAAGAATTCCCACAGATAAAAGTTCCAAATTACATAAACTCACAATTTTATTAAAAATCACTAAGCTCATGAAGAAACAAAATACCATGAGCAAGGGTCAGGAGAAACAAAAAACTATGAAATCAGAATGCAGATACGGGAATTTTTAGATAAGGAACATAAAATAAGCATGGTTCAACTGCTTAACAATACAAAAGAAGACCTTGAAAGTATGCTGAAGGAACAAGAGACTATCAGAAATGATCAAGATCTAAAAAGGAACCAAAGAGAACTTCTGGAAATAAAAAATATAATAACTGAAACCTTAACATTCAATGGGGAGTTAAAAAAAAAACAAATTAAGCACAGCTAAAAAGTAATGAACAGGAAACCAAATTTGATGATTATAAAGGAAGCACTGTGAAGAAACCCTGAGATGGAAAATACAAGAGATTATGAAACACAGAAGACAGAATGAAAAGACCCAACATACATCTAACAAGAGTTGTACAAGAATAAAAATGAGGAAGATACAATATTTGAAGAGATAACTGAGAACTATAAAGTCAATGAGGGGAAGAGATTATTGTCTATTTTATTCTCTGCAGCATCACCAGCCCTTGGCACATAGTGAATGGCCTATACTATCTGTGGAATTCCTAACCAAAGATCCAACATATATCTAATCAGAGTTCTAAAAGGAAGAAAAATAAGAAGACACAGTAGCTGAAAAGTTTCTAGAACAGGCAGAAAATACCATTCCTTAGAGACAGAAATCACGGAAAATCCTAGGATGACAAATGTTTTAATATTCACTAAGATATATCATAGTGAAACTGCAGCAAGAAAGGAAAGGCAAATTACCTACAAAAGAATAACAATTAAAATGACAGCTGATGTCCAAACATCAACACAAATTAAAAGACAATGGTATTTTCAAAATACTAAGAGAAAACAACCATCAAAACAATTCCATACCCAGCAAAACTTTAAGACTGAAAGCCAAATAAAGGCATTTTCAGACAAAAACTGGGTTTGCCACCAATAGACTCTCACCAAAAAAAACTCCCAAAGGTGTACTTCAAGAAGAAAAAAAATGATCTCAAAGAAAGATACAATATGTAAGAAGGGTGAACAGAAAATGCTAAACACAAGGGTAAAACTAAATAAATATGCAGGGCACAGTGGCTCACACCTGTCATCCCAGCACTTCGGGAGGCCAAGATGGGAGGATCCCCCTTGAGCCCAGGAGTTTGAGCCCAGCTTGGGCAACACAGCAGGACCTTATGTCTACTAAAAATAAAAAAACATATATTTAGCTGGGTGTGGTGGCAAGCACCTGTAGTTCCAGCTACTGGGGAGGCTGGAGCAGGAGGATCCTCTGAGCCCAGGAAGTCAAGGCTGCAATGAACTATGGTCATGCCACTGTACTTGAGCTTGGGCAACAGAGTGAGATCCCATCTCTAAAAATAAATAAATAATAAATAATAAACCAATATTAACTGTACAAAACAAGTCATTAATGTCTAATTTATAGGATTAAAAATCATGGAAGAAACAAAATCCTAGACAGTAACATTTTAACTTGGGAAGTGAGGATCTGTAACCAGAATTAAAACATTCTAAAGTCTTTGCATTGTTCAAGAGGATATAAATATTAACTTCAGGCTTTGTTAAGTTAAATATGCAACTGAAAATTTCCAGATAAGTCCTGAAAGAAGAAAATAAAAGTATAGCTTTCAAACCAATAGAGAAGGGAAACAGCAATTGCGGAAGGAAATTGCTTAGACATATCTAAACATATGGTAAAGAATAAAAGGACAGAAAAAGATATAACAAGCAAAAATCAAACTAAAGAAAACTATTATGGCTATATTAATTTTAGAGGAAACAAACTTTAACAAAAAAGCATTATTGTAAACAAACGGGGAAGCAACAGTGATATGAAATTCAGGTCACACAAAAAAAAATTCTACCTGTTAATACCACCACTTTGGGAGGCCGAGGTCGTGGATCACCTGAGGTCAGGAGTTCAAGACCAGCCTGGCCAACATGGTGAAACCCCGTCTCTACTAAAAATGCAAAAATTAGCTGGGTGTGGCAGCGCACGCCTGTAATCCCAGCCACTAGGGAGGCTGAGGCAGGAGAATCCCTTGAACCCGGGAGGCAGAGGTTGCAGTAAGCTGAGATTGTGCCGTCCAGCCTGGGCAACAGAGTGAGATTCCATCTCAAAAAATAAAAGAAAAAAGAAAAACAATTCTAAATCACCTAGTAATATAGATACAAAATATATACATACAAGTTGACAAAACTACAAAGAGAAACTACAGCTCTCTTAATAACTGGTAGATCAATTGGTAAAATATCAGTAAGAATATAAAAAACGATTGTATCAAAACAATAATATTGGGTTATTGAATATATGCAGAATATTAAACTAGAGATTACACATTCTTTTCAAGCACACACAGAACATTTACAAAAACTGATTACATACTAGGTCAAGTTTCAATGCTTTTCAAAGAATTAGTAGTACACAGAAAGATTCTCTTTCTACCATCTACTTAAATTTAAAATATCAAAAAGATAATTTTTAAAGCCTAAATATTTAAAAAATTTTAAACATAATTCTAAATAACTCATGGGTCAAAGTAGATGTCACATTAGAAATTAGAAAATATTACTTGTGGGATGGTACTCTAAAGAAAATGTATAGCTTAAATGATAGTGTTACAGAGACTGAAACTTAAGAGCTAAAGCATCCAATTTAGTAAATTTAAATTTAAAAAAGAACAACCCCAAGGATATCACTGAGAGAATGGGCAAAGCTCAGATTAGTTATTTGAAAAATACGGCCATGTACCACAATAATGACATCTCAGTCAACAACGAACTGTATAAACAATGATGGTCCCATAAGATAATCATACTGTATTTTAACTGTACCTTATCTATGTTTAGATATGTTTAAATACACAAATACTTACCATGTGCTACAACTGCCTACAGTATTCATTCATTCATTCAACACAGTAACATGTTGTATAGGTTTGTAGCCTAGGAGCAATAGGCTATAATGTACAGCCTGGGTGTAGCAGGCTGTACAATCTGAGTTGGTGTAAGTCACTCTACAATGGTTGAACAATGACTAAACTGCCTAATGACGCCTTTCTCAGAATGAATCCCCATCATTAAACAATGCATGACTGTACTAATAAAATTAATAAACCCCTAATAAGACTGATTGTTTTAAAAAATGAAACACCACTAACTATATAAGAAATAAAAAAGGAACTATAATCATTGGTACAGCAGAAAATGTAAAAGGTAAGAAAACATTACGAATAATTTTATGTCAATACATTTTAAAACTTAGGTGAAATGGAAACATTTCTAGAAAAATATAAATTACAAAAATAATTCAAGAAAAAAGAGAGAGCCTAAATGGTCCTATAACCAATAAACAAATTAAATCACTAAACATTTTCCCTACGAAGAAAATTCCAGGCCCAAATACTTTTACTATCAAGTTCTACCAAGTATCTAAGGAACAAACAATTCCAAGCTTACATACTATTCCAGATTTTACAAAAAGAGAGAATACTCCCTAATTCATTTTATGAGGCTAGCTTAACCTTGATATCAAACCTGACAAAGGCATTTTAAGGAAATAAAAGAAATGGGCCAGGTGTGGTGGCTCACGCCTGTAATCCCAGCACTTTGGGAGGCCAAGGAGGGTGGATCACCTAAGGTCAGGAGTTTGAGACCAGGCTGGCAAACATGGGGAAATCCTGTCTCTACTGGAAAAAAAAAAAAAAAAAAAATGCTGGGGGTGGTGGCACATGCCTGTAAATCCCAGCTACTCGGGAAGCTGAGGCAGGAGAATTGCTTGAACCCGGGAGACAGATATTGTAGTGATCCAAGATTGCACCATTGCCCTCCAGCCTGGGCAACAGAGCAAGACTCAGTCTAGGGAGAAAAAAAAAAAGAAAAGAAACAAAGTATTTGCCTATACCACACTACATTTTTTTTTTTAATGGAGTCTCCCTCTGTCACCCAGGCTGAAGTGCAGTGGCACCATCTCTGGCTCACTGCAACCTCCGCCTCCCGGGTTCAAGCAATCCTCCCACCTCAGAGGCCCGAGTAGCTAGGACTACAGGCATGCGCCACCATGCCTAATTTTTCTTTTTGTAAAGGGGGTTTCACCATGTTGGCTAGGCTGGTCTGGAACTCCTGACCTCAAGTGATCCCCCTGCCTCAGCCTCCCAAAGTGCTAGAATTACAAGCATGAGCCACTGTGCTCGGCCTACATTTTTATGTAGTATATATTTACATGTCCACCTTATCCACTAGACTGTAAACTTCTCTAGGGAAGATACCATTTATTATTCTTGGTCACCCTAAAGACCAGGCCTAAAGACTTAATCACTAGCAAGACCTATTTTTCCTGCATAGCAGACATTTTAGGGTTAAATGATCTGATGTGAGGATCAAATGAGATGAGTTATGAACTATAAATGTGCTAGTTATAGCCCTGCACTATTAAAAAAGAAAACATAATTTATACATATTATCTCAATCCTCACAAGAATCCTTTTCTTTTTTTTGGAGACAGAGTCTTGCTCTGTCACCCAGGGTGGGGTGCAGTGGCGTGATCTCGGCTCACTGCAACCTCTGCCTTCCAGGTTCAAGCAATTCTCTTGCCTCATCCTCCAGAATAGCTGGGACTACAGGCACCCGCCACCACACCCGGCTAATTTTTGTATTTTTAGTAGAGACGGGGTTTCACTATGTTGGCCAGGCTGGTCTCGAACTCCTGACCTCATGTGATCGGCCCACTTCGGCCTCCCAAAGTGCTGGGATTACAGGCGTGAGCCACGGCCCGGCCAAGAACCCTCTTAAAGTATGTATTAATACTCCACTTGATAGAAGAGGCTCAAGGAGATTAAATAAGTTCCCCAAGATCAGGCAACTAACAGGTGAAAGAGCTAAGATTTGAGCCCAAGTCAACTGCTACATTTAAGTGATTTTACTTCCTCGATATTCCTCGAACTCATTCAGAAGCCACAGAGCACAGTCATAAGAGCACTGATTGTGGAATTAAATACAACTATACTTGAATCCCAGTTGTCATTTATTGGTTGTCTCATTTTCCATTTGTAAATAGAAGATATTACCTGTCTTCAGTGGTTGTGGTAAATACTAAAGAAAATACTCATACTCAAAATATAGTAGTTCTTACAAGTTCTTTCTATAAATCCTTTAAATTCATGCTGAATAAAGAGAAACTATATTAAGCCAGAGTATTTGAAAAAATTGGGCGCAGTGGCTCACACCTATAATCCCAGTACTTTGGGAGGCTGAGGCAGGAGTATTGCTCGAGCCCAGGAGTTCAAGACCAGCCTAGGCAACACAGTGAGACCTCATCTTTACTAAAAATCAAAACAATTAACCAGACAATTAGCCACATGCCTGTGGTCCCAAGAGGTCAAGGCTGCAGTGAGCCAAGATCATGCCACTGCACTCCAGCCTGGGCAACAGGGGGAGACCCTGTCTCAAAAAAAAAAAAAATGTAAATTAAATTAAATTGAAAAATAAGAATAGTCCAAAAAAGTGTGTTGCTTTGTTTTTTTTTTTTGAGGCAGAGTCTTGCTCTGTCGCCCAGGCTAAACTGTAGTGGGATGATCTCGGCTCACTGCAACCTCCATCTCCTGGGCTTAAGCAATTCTTGTGCCTCAGCCTCCCCAGCAGCTGGGATTACAGGTGTGCGCCCGGCTAATTTTCGTATTTTTAATAGAGACGGGGTTGTGCCATGTTGCTCAGGCTGGTCTTGAACTCCTGAGCTCAGGCAATCCACCCACCTTAGCCTCCCCCCCCAAAAAAATGTTTTAAGAGAAAAGAGAAACTATAGTCTGGTTAAAATATTGGCTGGAAATGGTGGCTCACACCTGTAATCCCAGCATTTTGGGAGGCTGGGGCAGGCAGATCACTTGAGCTCAGGAGTTCAAGACCAGCCTGGGCAACATGGTGAGACCCTGTATCTACAAAAAATACAAAAATTAGCCAGGCGTCGTGGTGCATGCCTGTATTTCCAGCTACTTGGTAGGCTGAGGCAGCAGAATCACTGCACCAAGGAGGCGGAGGCTGCCATGAGCCAACATTGTGCCACTGCACTTTAGCCTGGACGATGAAAGTGAAACCCTGTCTCCAAAAAAAAAAAACTTACAAAACATATATGTATGTGTGTGTGTATACATCTATATGTAAGAGCTACAGGCCAGGCACGGTGGCTCATGCCTGTAATCCCACTTCAGGAGGACGAGGCAGGCAGATCATGAGGTCAGGAGTTCGAGACCAGCCTGACCAACATAGTGAAACCTCGTCTCTACTAAAAATACAAAAATTAGCTGGGCATGATGGCATGCACCTGTAATCCCAGCTACTTAGGAGGCTGAGGCAGGAGAATCGCTTGAAACTGGGAGGCGGAGGTTACAGTGAGCCAAGATTGCGCCACTGCACTCCAGCCTGGGTGACAGAGCTTTTTTTTTTCTCAAAAAAAAGCTACAATATACACAGACACATACACATTTATTCTCTACATACACATTTACTATATACACACATATATACAGATATTTATATATATGTGTGTCTGTGTATATCCATATATATGTCTGTGTATATATACATTTACTATATACAGACACACACATATATAGGTATGCATAAAATACCTATATATGTGTGTGTCTGTGTATATACACATTTACTATATAGACACACATATATATAAATTTCCATATATGTATCTTCGTATATAGTAAATGTGTAAGTAGAGAGTAAATGTGTGTCTGTGTATATATATGTGTCTGTGTATATATCGTAGCTCTTACAACTATTAATATTATTGTCTCATTTTTCTCTTTACCTATCTCTTTTTCCTATGACCCTTTTTCACTAACATAAGTTATTTTTCTACAACTAAATAATTTGCCCAGCTAATTGTATAACCTACTCTCTGGTCACTCTCTCCTCATCCTTTTTGTTCCTATGTTTTATGCAACTCAAATACAATACTTATAATAACCATGCTCTGTGACACCATGTCTGTTGCACAAGTTCCTGCACTCTATAATACCTTCTCCACTTCATTTGCCTAGAAAATTCTGACTCATCCTTCAAATCTTGAATGCAAACATCTTTCCTGAAGTTTTCTCCAATGCATCCTGATCATTTACCTCTCTATTAACTCTGTACCTCACACATACTTCTACATTATAATTATCACCCTCTGTTGTGACCATTTAACTATTAAAATGTGGGCCCTCTGGCTGGGTGCGGTGGCTCACGCCTGTAATCCCAGCACTTTGGGAGGCCGAGGCAAGTGGATCACGAGGTCAGGAGTTCGACACCAGCCTGGCCAGCATGGTGAAACCCCGTCTCTACTAAAAATGCAAAAATTAGCTGGGCATGGTCGCGTGCATCTGTAATCCCAGCTACTCGGAAGGTTGAGGTAGAAGAATTGCTTGAACCCGGGAGGCAGAGGTTACAGTGAGCCAAGATTGCGCCACTGAACTCCAGCCTGGGCGACAGAGCGAGGCTCCGTATCAAAAAAATAAAATAAAATAAAATAAAATAAAATGTGGGCCCTCTGAGTATTGGCTATTCACCTTGTATTTTTAGAAGCTAGCATGGTGCTGGGAACATGAGACGTGCTAAATAGGTACCTGCAGAGTTACATTTAAGCCAATCCAACACACCAGGACCATACTCCATCAATTCCCCCTCTCTCATTCCCAATTTTATTCTTGTTCACTGATCGCTTCCCTTTAATCTAGTAATATGCTTCTCTACCCTAAACAGACTCCACTCCTCCCTTGAAGTGCTAGCTCATTTTCCTCTTCAATGTTTAATACAGAATCATTTCTCAATTTGTCATCTTACCTGTTAGAACACATTTTTGCTTTCTCACATCACAAAGCGCGTGCTTCTATTTAGCTGTTATCCATATTCTTTCTATTAGAACTGGACATTTAAATGTATTTTCTCAACCATATCAAAAAGGCCTGAAATTCTTCTCTGTCCTGGTCAGAAAATGGTAAACTTTTCCCCAAACAAACACCTATTCAAAGGAAAATTTCGTTTTTTTTTTTTTAACCAGTAAAAATGTATTACCTGAATAGGAATTAAGAGACACTGTCCATCGTACTGTTAGTCCTATTAAAACCACTATTGTCATCAAGTACCATTTCTCCATAGTTCTTCAAATTTAGGGAGGGGAAGAAAACACAGCACCAGTGCCAGAGTACTTTTAAAACGTGGTCAATCACTTCTTTTCTTGTTCAGAGAAATGTTATCACTTCTTGAAATGTTATCGATTCTTCGCAATTAGGAGTTTGAGAGAATTTTAATGATGCTTGGTTTCCAAATAGTCAAAACTTGATTATGTCTATGTAGAAGTATCCTAAGGGGAAAAAAAAAGATATCAAGATTTAGCTGAGTACAGTACCTACAACAATGAACCCAGTAAACCAAGTAGAAGGATAGAGAATTCGAGGGGAGGGGTAGTGGGAAGGAATGTGAAGGAAAGGTGGTATTTTAAGTTCCTTATTCCCTAGTCCTTTAGTTGGGAATATACATAAAAAGGTGGATCTCCCTATTAAATGGGACTCAATACATCTAAAGATATAGTAAAGATTTACTCTCACAAGGGAATATTTCTGAGAAAAGAAAAACAACACATATGTAGATAATGACACAGTCA
The DNA here is from genome assembly GCF_029281585.2 of Gorilla gorilla gorilla. Classification (NCBI taxonomy): domain Eukaryota; kingdom Metazoa; phylum Chordata; class Mammalia; order Primates; family Hominidae; genus Gorilla; species Gorilla gorilla. The sequence continues at coordinate 176,621,830 of NC_073224.2, forward strand.
ATTCTATTTAGAACACGTTCACCTACAGGTAAATATAAAACCACAACCGCAGACAAAGGCGTGATTTATCTTTGGTACAGTGAGAAAGAGGAATTTTGTCTTTGTATTTAGTTTGGGAAAGTCTTCCAATAAACAATTTATCTAGTTTGGTTTTTACTTTTCTTCCAAAATATACTTGCATTAACCACACCAACTTTCCATCTTAGAGAAATGAGCCTTTTTAAGAATCATTAAGAATAACCCCAAATCGTGAGAAAAAAATACAAAAGCAGTAAAACTCAATTAACCACTTACTTTTTTTTTTTTACAGTTTTCCTTAGGTTGGGGTTTTAAAGTAAGAAGCAAATTGATGCCGGTTGCGGTGGCTCACGCCTGTAATCCCAGCACTTTGGGAAGCCGAGGTGGGCAGATCACCTGAGGTCAGGAGTTCAAGACCAGCCTGACCAACATGGTGAAACCCCATCTCTACTAAAAATACAAAATTAGCCAGGTATGGTGGCGCTCACCTGTAATCCCAGCTATTTAGAAGGCTGAGGCAGGAGAATCGCTTCAACCCAGGAGGTGAAGGTTGCAGTGAGCCGAGATCGCACCATTGCACTCCAGCCTCGGCAACAAGAGCGAAACTCCATCTCAAACAAAAAAAAATAAAAAGCAAATTGACAAAATTGACATTTTCCTCTTCTCTTTGAAAAATTTTGGACCATTTTAACCACAGGATACACTTTAAATATATTCAGAAAATATAATAAATCAACTAAAAAATTTAGGGCAAAATTGGTACATTCCACCTAATGATCTAAAATTATTTTATTTTATTTGTTTTTTTTTTCTTTTTTTTTGAGATGGAATTTTGCTCTTGTTGCCCAGGCTGGAGTACAATGGCACAATCTTGGCTCACCGCAACCTCCGCCTCCTGGGTTCAAGCGATTCTCTTCCCTCAGCCTCCCAGGTAGTTGGGATTACAGGCACCCACCACCACGCCTGGCTAATTTTTGTATTGTTAGTAGAGACGGGGTTTCACCAGGTTGGCCAGGCTGATCTTGAACTCCTGACCTCAGGTGATCCACCCGCCTTGGTCTCCCAAAGTGCTGGGATTACAGGCGTGAGCCACTGCACCCGGCCCTAATTATTTTCTTATTTAAAATGAAAACATCACGGGATAACTCCAGAACTGATTGGAATGGCTAATCTTTTGTCATTGATGCCAAATCTCAAATCATCCCCTCAGAAAGATTATCCCTGACTATCCTACTAAAGCTTCCTCCCCTTACTGTTTGTATCATTACCTTCAATTTGCTTCCTAATTCTTTTCACTAACAGGATTTGTATTTTCACATGACATGGTGCAATCTCACACACATAATTTTCAGTATAAATGCTGGACACCAAAGAATACATATCATATGGTTCCATGAAAGGTTCATAAATGGGCAAAACTAATCTATGGTGTTAAAAACCAGGAAAGAGGTTACCTTTGGGGAGGAAAGAAGGGATGGTGGTTGGGAGGGGTGCCCAGAGAGGTGTTCTGAAATGCTGTGAATCTTGCTGCTTGATTTGAGTAGTGGTTAGGAAATGTGTTGACTTTAGGATAAATTAACAAGTTACAACTTATAATTCGCGTACAGTATTTTTCTATATGGTATATTCCAATTTAAAAAGCATAAAAGGGGCTGGGCGCAGTGGTTCACCCCTGTAATCCCAGCACTTTTGGAGGCCGAGGCAGGTGGATCACCTGAGGTCAGGAGTTCGAGACCAGCCTGGTCAACATGGTGAAACCCCATCTCTACTAAAAATACAAAAATTAGCTGGGCGTGGTGGTGCGTTCCTGTAATCCCAGCTACTCGTGAGGCTGAGGCAGGAGAATCGCTCGAACCCGGGAGGCAGAGGTTGCAGTGAGCCGAGATCGTGCCACTGCACTCTAGCCTGGGCGACTGAGCAAGACTCTGTCTCAATTAAAAACAAAAAAAAGTGTAAAAGGAAATTACTTGGATGTGTCGACTAAAGGCTCCCTGTGAGCAGGGATCCTCCTGTCTTAGTCGTTGCTCTCTGTCCCCCACTTGTAGAACAGTGTTAGCAGAAGGCAGGTACCCAAGAAGTATTTGCTGAATGGAGCTGTGTGCGTCTGTGTGTGCGAAGCGGGGAGGTACCCTAATTTTACTGAGCCCTGTGTGGTTAAAGATATTATGCGAGGCTTTTAACGACTCTCTTCTGCTTAAACCAGAAAAAGGGTTATTTGCGACTTTTTCCACCTGTAAATCAGAAAACAGTAATTTTCCAACCCATCCACTGGCCACGAAGTTGCTAGGCAGGCAGTAGATGCGCTTTTCGTCCTCCTTTGCCCTGACGGTGCATCTCGACAAATGCCAAGCCCGCCGTCCCCATCCCAGAGCCGACTTTGCTCCTTTTAGTCTGAAAGGTCCTTCCACCGCAGTGGACACAACACCGGGGAGAGCAGCTATCCCGGGCGTGTATATGGGGCGAAAGGGATCCCTTCTCGCGTTTCTCCGCCCCTTCTCTTGAGGGCCAGGCCCTCAGAACCGCAAGGAGAAGGGTGCCAGGACCGCCCCAGCCTGCAAGTGCCACCACTATCACCGCGTCCCCTCACCCGACCCACAAGCGACCCTGCAGGAAGGGCTGGGGAGGCCTCGCGTCGCGTCCCTGGGAGTGGAGCGGAGCTGGGAGACGGGTCGCCAGCTCTGCGCCGCCTCGTGGCGCGTCCGAGCCCCCGGCACCTCCCCACACTGGCCTGGGGTCCGGAACCCCCGGGATCCCATGCTCTTACCCCGCCGCCCGCCGGCCGCTGGGATTCGCGCCTGCCGTGGGTCCCAGGAAGGCGCATGCGCGCTCGCCCCCGCAGCGGACTGCCCCTCCGGCCTTCCGCCTCCGTGTGCCCGCGCACCACCCGCGCGCCCGGTGCGGGAGCGAGCCCGTCGAGCGTGAGGGGAGGGGCGGGCAACCTGGCCTGGACAGGAGGCGGCCGGCTTAGGAGGCGGGACAAGAGCCGATGGAACCCGAGAGGTTCCCAGCCCCGGGTTAGGCTAGGGGCAGGTGGAAAGCCCCTTGCTCTTCTTTCCTGGGATCGTGGCCAAGGCCGGAGCGGCTGCTTAGCCAACGGATTCCTGTCAGGGGCGGGCCCTGGCTTGCTGCACTGAGCAGAGAGCCTTGGCCGGTCCTCACCGCTGGGCAGTAGGGCTTCCTCTGGGCCTGTGCCCTCGAGGAGCCAGAAAGCCAACCTGCTTCACTTTCTTCCAACCACATGCCTGCGAAGAAGAAGACTGGGCAGCCCCCTAAAGTAAGAAACATTGAACATCCAACCATTTTTGAGAGCCTGTGCGTTGTGCAAAAGGACAGCCCTGCCCTCGAGTAGCCACTACACGTGCCCCAGCGGGCAGCTTGAATCACCTGGTCCCAAACTTGCCAAAAATACCAATCTAGTAAGTTAGTAAGACCTGCACACTTTTCCTTTTGCATTGATCCCTTCCTTTCCAGTTCCACTATTTCCATCTCAGTCTAGGCTTCTGTCCAATCACGCATGGACGGCTGTGATGATTTTTACTTGCCTTCCTTTGTTCAGAGAGTGCCCTCATTCCCCACTTCTGAATCTTGCCATTCTACGTAAGCCAACCCCTATAATTTGTAAGTGTTAGCAAATATTTGGCTAGGACTATGGCTTTCTACTGAGTCTGAATAACTTCTCTCTGGGCCTCAGTTTCTTCAACTGTGAAAGGAATCAGTAGGGCTAGGTGAACTTCCAGGTCTAAAATATGATTATATCTAAAAGACCATCAGCACTGGGAATATGGAGAAATATGGCCAGGTCCCTGCCCTCAAGGCATTTAATTCTCATTGGAAAGACATTTTTATGCATAAAAGGATAAAAAGCTATAGAAGGAAACACATACTAAATGTTACATTACTTACATATGCACTAAGCACTGTAGGAGTTAGGAGAAGAGGGTTCACTGTAAACTGCAAACCATCAGGAAATGCTTTTCCTAGAGGAGTCAGCTGAGCTTTGAAGGAAAGTCTGGCTGGATAAGCCCAGAGAATGAGAGTAAGAATCTAGACAAAGGAAATGGTTCAAGCCAAATATTGTGGCAGCTGAAAAGTGTAGAACATTTCCTCTAGTTTAGGTGGTGGGTGATGAAGCTGGAAAGGACTGGTAATTGTAGAGAGCCTTGAATACCAGGCTATGGTGTCTGGAATGTATCCAGTGATCAGTAAGGGGCTATTAAATGACTTTTAGCAGGGAGTCAAGTATACAGTACAGTTACAGTGTTAGAGAAAATTTAAAGTGGTGAAAATGGATCAGATGAATCAGAGGGAGACTATAGCAGTCCACGCATGATTAGACAAGGGCTTGGACTGAGATGGCAATAGTGGAACTGGAAAGGGAGAGATCAATGCAAGAAGAAACATGTACAGGTCTTTTTTTTTTTTTTTTTCTGAGACGCAGTTTCGCTCTTGTTCTCTTGTTGCCCAGGCTGGGAAGCAATGGCACGATCTTGGCTCACCACAACCTCCACCTCCCGAGTTCAAGCGATTCTCCTGCCTCAGCCTCCCGAGTAGCTGGGATTACAGGCATGCACCACCACACCTGGCTAATTTTGTATGTTTAGTAGACATAGGGTTTCTCTGTGTTGGTCAGGCTAGTCTCGAACTCCTGACCTCAGGTGATCTGCCTGCCTCGGCCTCCCAAAGTGCTGGGATTACAGGCGTGAGCCGCTGCACCTGGCCTCGTGTACAGGTCTTAATAGCATACTAGATATGTACAAGTGAAACAAAGGAGAGGGAAGAATCAAGGATGGCTCCCAAGGTTTCAAGTGTGCATTACAGTTCCCAAGAACTGATAGATCTTGGGAAGCCTGGAGAATAATCTGGCTTGGAGGGAAAGATGGTGCATTGTATTGAGTTCATGGTAACATAAAGACAAGAAAGTTGTAATACTCAGGTGTCAGTTATGAATCAGAGCCCAGGAAAGAAGTTGGGGTGAAGATAGAGAGATGAAAGTGTTTCATTTGCTGAACAATGATGGAGACAGTATAGAGAGAAAATAAACAACCACACTTGAATAAATGCATTATCTCAGGCCAAAAGGAGAAAGGAACATTGGTGAAGGATGTTACATGGTTACAAATGTAGGGAGAAATCCGTTACATTGCAGGATCATAAATATTAAGCATCTGGTGAACAAGAACCATGTTTGGCAGACCAAAAATCATACTTTATTGAATCTAAAGTTCCACCACTTGTAAAAAGCACCATTATTTTATGTACCACTGAGGAAGAAAACAATGCTACCATTTAAGCTAGTAATTACTGTAAAACATATAATTTCAGAAATATTAATATGTAAAAAGTATACATCTTAAAGTGATGGAAGTTGGTATCAATCTCTCCTTCCTGTTTCTCAACCCAACAGCTTCTGACCCAGTATTTAACAAAAAGTTGATGCTCAAAATGTTCATGAATAAATAGCGGAAGAGACATCACAGTCACTAACTCATAGCTGAATTGTCTCACCACTGCCATCTATATACCTTCTCCTGCTCTTTACCTTCAATAGGTATCATCTTTCACATGTGAATATCCAGTGCGTTTACATAACAGATGTTCAGAAAATGCATTTTGAATGATAGCATTTACTATAAGCAAAAAGGATAAGCCATAGCAAAATTGTAGAGCAGATCAAGTTTAGAGGCAGTGTAGAAAGGTGATTAAGAACTAGTCTCTGACTCTGAAAACAAACAGGTTTGGATTTAAATCTTAGTTCTTCTACTTTCTAGCTGTGTGAACTTGGTAAAGTCTCCTAATGTCTCTGGCATAATTACTTCACCTACAAAAAAAAAAGAATTAATGTCATCTTCTTTGAATTTTAATGAGAGTAAAATGAAATCATGCATATAAAACTTGAATATACTGCCTGGCATATAGTATGCAATCAATAAATAATAGCTATTATCATTTGTCTTTAACATGTGCTCACTTTTTCATAGCCTTTCTTTGAAGTGTCTTCTTCCTCCTACCATATAGCAGCCCATACATATATATATTTACATCCCCACCAGAAGCCTACTGTTCTTATCTGAAAATTTTCTCTGAAACCATGACCAGACACAGTATCTCACAGCTGTAATCCCAGCACTTTGGGAGGCTGAGGCAGGCAGATCCTTTGAGCCCAGGAGTTGAAGACCAGACTGAGCAACATGGCGAAACCCTGTCTATACAAAAAGTATATAAAAATTAGCCAGGTGTGGTGGTGTGCTTATATAGTCCCAGCTACTCAGGAGGTTGAGATGGGAGGATCACTTGAGCCCAGGGAGGTTGAGGCTGTAGTGAACCATGATTGCACCAATGCACTCCAGCCTGAGTAACAGAGCACAACCCTGTCTCAAAAAAATAAAAAAAATTCTCTGAAATCAAATTACACTAACGCATAATCCGTCTTAAAAGTTGTTGGCCAGGCGCAATGGCTCACGTCTGTAATCCCAGCACTTTGGGAGGCCAAGGCGGGTGGATCACGAGGTCAGGAGATCGAGACCATCCCGGTTAACACAGTGAAACCCTGTCTGTACTAAAAATACAAAAAAAAAAAAATTAGCTGGGCGTGGTGGTGGGCGCCTGTAGTCCCAGCTACTCGGGAGGCTGAGGCAGGAGAATGGCATGAACCCGGGAGGAGGAGCTTGCAGTGAACCGAGATCGCGCCACTGCACTCCAGCCTGGGCAACACAGCAAGACTCTGTCTCAAAAAAAAAAAAAAAAGTTGTTGTTGCCCAGGCCCGCTGGCTCATGGCTGCAATCCCAGCACTTTGGGAGGCCGAGGCGGGCGGATCACAAGGTCAGGAGACACGGTGAAACCCCATCGCTACTAAAAATACAAAAAAAATTAGCCGGGCGTGGTGGTGGGTGCCTGTAGTCTCAGCTACTCAAGAGGCTGAGGCAGGAGAATGGTGTGAACCCGGGAGGCGGAGCTTGCAGTGAGCCTAGATCGCACCACTGCACTCCAGCCTGGGCGACAGAGCAAGACTCCATTGGGAAAAAAAAAGAAAAAAAAAACTTGTTGCATTTTAAAGGCAGATGGGAAAGAATATGAAATGAATACTATTAATCTCTAAAGTCAGTTTGACTAATAGGTGATGGCTTCAATTATCTACTGCTGTGTAACAAATTACTCCAAAATTTAGCGGCTTATATAGCAATGATTTTATTTGCTCATGCTTCTATGGATCAAGAATCTAGGCAGGGTTCAGGTAGGTGGTTCATCTGTTCCACTGGGATTGTCTGAGGTCAGTCATGAGGCTGCATTCAGCTGGGAGATCAGCTCAGGCTGAAACATCCGTGAATGGCTTCAGCCCTCTCTCCACAGGGCTTCTCTCTTCAGAAAGTTTCGCAAACTTTTTACACGGCAGCTCACTTCCCAGAGAGAGCATTCCAAGCGGCAAAGGCAAAAGTTGCAGATCTCTTACACCCCAGCCTTACAAGTCACACAGCAACCTAGCCATGATACAAGGAGAGTGGAAATAGATTCTGCCTCTCAATGGGAAGGTAGGAAAGAATTTCCGGCCATCTGTAATCCACTACAGAAAAGTTGGGATGAAACTAGAAATGGGCAAGAGCCCAACTAACAATTTTATTTGTCACCAGCCAGAAAATCAGAGTTCAAATCCCCTTATTTACTTGTCTTTCTGCCATGTCTTTTGCAAAAGGAGCAACCTCTGGTGGCCATTTCATGTATGTAGAGTAAAGATAATCTCATGGTACAAATTGCATATAACTTGTTTTGGCCTGAATTGTAGCCCTCAAAATTCATGTGTTGAAGTCCTAATCCCCAGTGCCTTAGAATGTGACTATATTTGGAAGTAGGGATTTTAAAGAGGTAATTAAGATTAAGTGAGGACATTAGGATGGGCCCTAGCCCAACATGCCTGGATCCTTGTAAGAATGGAAATTTGAACACAGATATGCATGCACACAGAAGAAAGACCATGTGAAGACAGGAGAATAGGGCCATCTGCAAGACAAGGAGAGAGGCCTCAAAAGAAATCAACCCTGCAGACACTTTGATCTCTGACTTCAAGCCTCCAGAACTCTGAGAAAATAAATTTCTGTTGTTTAAGCCACGCAGCCTGTGCTATTTTGTTACAGCAACCTTAACAAACTATTATATACTTTATTGAAGGTACTGTCAATATTCAATCAGCTAGGCAAACTTCCTCACACAAATCATACTTCTATAATAGTTTCTAGTCCCTTTCCTAGATCACTTCCACTCAGTAAGAAAACAAGCCCTTTTCTATATAAGTTTCAGATCTTCTCTGATTTTAACTGAAAGCCATTCACCTGATCATAACTATTCTTTTAAATAGAATCTATTTTCTTATCAGTACCTGTTCCTTAATTGACCCTTTTATGGGTCAAAATGACTCATTTTCCATTATTCTGTAACCTCCAAGTCTCATTATACTCTTGCCCCATGTAGGGCATAAGTTCACCTAAGTAGCAGAATGTTAGAGTTAAACTTACATTGTCATGTTTCAGTATAGGCATTAGCCAAAGTCTTTCATATCCAGCTCACTTGATCTTCACAGTAACTCTGAGACAATGGTAGAACAGGTGTTATTATCCCCTTCTGACATATAAGGAAACTTGAGAGTGACATTTCCCCAAAGCATGTTCTACAGAACTCTCATTCAGTGAGATAATAACTATTGTCACACACAAAAAACAGGAAGGTTCTAGGCTCCCTAGTTGCAGACTGCTGTTCTGGTGTCTCTGATGCCCAAATGTTCTCTCTCTCTCTCTTTTTTTTTTTTTTTTTTTGAGACAGAATCTCATTCTGTTGCCTAGGCTGGAGTGCAGAGGCACGATCTCGACTTACTGCAACCTCCATCTCCCGTGTTCAAGCAATTCTCCTGCCTCAGCCTCCCGAGTAGCTGGGATTACAGTCATGTGCCACCACACTCGGCTAATTTTTGTCTTTTTAGTAGAGATGGGGTTTCACCATGTTGGCCAGGTTGGTCTCAAACTCCTGACCTCAGGTGATCTGCCCACCTCAGCCTCCCAAAGTGCTAGGATTATAGGCATGAGCTATCATGTCAGGCCAACAAAATCTCTCTCTAAAGGCTACCATAGTAAGTAACGCTTCCTTTACTCAATATCATTTATTCGTCAAATGTTTTCTGAGCATCTGCTCTGTCTGTGCCAGATGCAGAGCCATGTGCTAATAGAAACCAGACAAGTTAGACTTGGTGGCTGCCCATCAGAACTTCACGTCTAGGGAAGCTAGAAGTCTAACTGTACGCCATGGGAAGCAGAGTCTTTCAAGGAACAAGGAAATGTATATTATGCCAAGAAATACTACAATGAAGCTTATAATTATTATACAAAAGCCATAGTCATATGTCCTAAAAATGCTAGCTACTACAGTAATCAAGCAGCCACATTGATTATGCTTGGAAGGTTCCAGGAAGCTCTTGGAGATGCACACCAGTCATTGAGATTGGATGACAGTTTTGTTCAGGGACATCTAGGAGGGGGCAAGTGCCCCCTCTCTCTAGAGAATGCCATGGCCACATGTTAGTTTCCAGAGAGCCCTAGAACTGGATCATAAAAATGCTCAGGAATAACAGGAGTTCAAGAATGCCAATTCAATAATGGAATATGAGAAGCTAGCAAAAACAGATTTTGAGAAGCATGATATTAGGAAGGTTGTTCTCTGCATGGACTGTGCCCTAGCACTTGCCCCTGCCTGCCATTGCTTCAAAATCCTCAAAACAGAATATTTAGTAATGCTGGGTCATTATCCAGAAGCACAATCTGTGGCCAATGACATTTTACAAATGGAGTCCACCAATGCAGATCCTCTGTATGTATAAGGTCTTTGCCTTTATTATGAAGATTGTATTGACAAGTCAGTTCAGTTTTTGTATAGGCTCTTAGGATGGCTCCATGAGAGGGCCTGCACTGCTTGCAGAAATCCCGAAGCACTCAAAGCAAAGAAAGAAGACAGAAATAAAGCATTTAAGGAAGGAAATTACAAGCTAGCATACAAACTGTACACATGACCCCTGGGGATAAACCCCAACAATATAAAAACTAATGCTAAACTCTACTATAATCGGGTTATGGTTAATTCTAAGCTTAGGAAACTAGATAATGCAATACAAGACTGCACAAATACAGTGAAGCTCAATGACACCTATTTAAAAGCCTGCTTGAGAAGAGCTCAGTGTTACATGAACACCAAACAGTATGAAGAAGCAGTGCACAATTATGAAAAAGTGTATCAGACAGAGAAAACAAAAGAACACAAACAGCTCCTAAAAAATGCACAGCTGAAACTGAAGAAGAGTAAGAAGAAAGATTACTACAAGATTCTGGGAGTGGACAATAATGCCTCTGAGGACGAGACCAAGAAAGCTTATCACAAATGGGCCTTGATGCACCATCCAGATTGGCACAGTGGAGGCAGTGCCGAGGTTCAGAAGGAGGAGGGGAAGTTCAAGGAAATTGGAGAGGCCTTTACCATCTTCTCTGATCCCAAGAAAAAGACTCGCTAGGACAGTGGACAGGACCTGGACAAGGAGGGCATGAATATGGGTGATTTTGATGCAAATAGTATCTTCAAGGCATTCTTCAGTGGTCTTGGGGCTTCAGCTTTGAAGCGTCTGGTCCAGGAAATTTTTTTCTATTTGCCTAATGAAGGGCAACCACCCAGAACCCAGAAAATGCAGAGTCACTCAGTTTAATCTTGAACGTGGATGCAATTCACATCATGTCTCCGTGTACTTACAGCAGTTCTGTTTTCTCAGTTGGATATCCAGTGTCTGTGTGAATGGGGTGACGGATAACGAACCAGTGTCAAAGACTGCAATTAGGGGATGGAGGCAGGCAGATGGACAAGGAAGCAGCTTGTGAATTTTTATTTTACTCTTTAACTTTATTAAAACAGAAAAAAAAAAGAAGAGAAAAAAAGGTGTGAGGACAGTCTCTTCATACAGACAAACAAATTTTATTTATTTATTTATTTTTTGAGACGGAGTTTCACTCTATCATCCAGGCTGGAGTGTAGTGGCGCAATCTCAGCTTACTGCAACCTCCGCCTCCTGGGTTCAAGCAATACTCTTGCCTTAGCCTCCTCAGTAGCTGGGATTACAGGTGCCCACCACCATACCTAGCTAATTTTTCTATTTTTAGTAGAGATGAGGTTTCACCGTGTTAGCCAGGCTGGTCTCGAACTCCTGACCTCAAGCAATCTGCCCGCCTTGGTCTCCTAAAGTGCTGGGATTACAGGCTTGAGCCACCGCGCCCAGCCTAGAAGTTAAATATTGATATACATTCAGGATTTATTTTATAGAATTACTGGAAGGAAGAAAGGAAAAAAGAAGGAAGGGAGGGAGGGAATGAAGGAGGGAGAGAGGAAGAAAGGAAATTAAAAGTAGGCTGGGCACAGTAGCTGACGCCTGGAATCTCAGCCCTTTGGGAGGCCGAGGTAGGCGGATCACTTGAGGCCAGGAGTTAGAGATCAGCCTGGCCAACATGGTGAAACCCCATCTCTATTAAAAATACAAAAAAATAGCCGGGTGTGGTGGCGTGCACCTATAATCCCAGCTACTCAGGAGGCTGAGGTATGAGAATCGCTTGAACCTGGGAAGCAGAGATGTCAGCGAGCCAAGATCACCCCACCACTGCACTCCAGCCTCAGAGACAGAGCGAGACTTCGTCTCAAGAAAAAAACCAATTCAGTTTTAAGTTGATTCCAATTTGGTTCCTCCAAATATGAGGTTGGTTTCCGAAGTTCCAAAAGAGATTCCTTTCATCTATAAGTCTGTTCTGTGGTTTGAAACAAGGGTGATCGTGTGTGTGTGTGTGTGTGTGTGTGTGTGTGTGTGTGTGTGTGTGTGTGTGTGTGTGTGAAAGAAAGGGAGAGGGAAGGGGAGGGGAAGAGGTTTCAAAATAATGAACTGGTTTATTAGCTTCCCCATTGGTGACAATTTTTTAAAAAAGTATCATGAACTCATGGAGAATGTGACAGACAATTCACGTTCGATGTGTTTCGATCCAGTGTCGTTACTGTGCTTACTGGTGCTCAGTGTGTCCCATGGCTAGTGGGAGTCTCTTTAAGTTGGCTCCTGAGTCCTTTTGACATGACATAGCAGTCTTTACTTGGATCATAGTTTCCTTGCTATCTGGTATAACAAGATGTTCCAGGTTTATTTTTGTATGTTTATTTTCCAAACCTGTAATTACCTATTTCTTCAAGAACCCTGGTTCATTTTAGCAGGAAATGATATTTCAAGACCACATTCTATGTGCTGAGGATGCTCATTGCTATTGGGTTGCTTTTTGGTTTTAGTCCTTTCTGTGAAAAGAGCTAAGAAATATGCCCTCCCTCCCTTCCTTCCTTCCTTCCTTCCTTCCTTCCTTCCTTCCTTCCTTCCTTCCTTTCCTTCCTTCCTTCCTTCCTTTCCTTCCTTCCTTCCTTCCTTTCCTTCCTTCCTTCTTTCCTTTCCTTCGTTCCTTTTTTGAGACAGAGTCTGGCTCTGTCACCCTGGCTGGAGTGCAGTGGTACGATCTCAGCTCACTGCAACCTCCACCTCCCAGGTTCAAGCAATTACCCTGCCTCAGCCTCCCAAGTAGCTGGGATTACAGGTGCCCACCACCACACCCAGTTTATTTTTTTATTTTTAGTAGAGACGGGGTTTCTCTATTGGCCAAGCTTGTCTCAAACTCCTGAGCTCAAGTGATTCACCCATCTCAGCCTCCTAAAGTCCTGGGATTACGGGCATGAGCCACCACACCATGCCTAAAAATGAATTGTTTTCTACTGTGAATAGAGTAGTTTTGATTTCTATTGTTTAAGTGATGCAAATCAAGTTAAATTTATAATTACTTGTGAACATACTCATTCATTCAACAAATATTTATTGACTAAATAGCCTTCCCTTAAGGAGCTTACACCAGTAATTTATACACAGTCCAGAAGAATATAATCATTGTTATTTTTACTGTCAATCTCAGATGCCAGCTGGAATTATTCTCATATATATACATACATACAGATGTTTCAACCATATATATGTATATAATCATACATATAAGAATAATTTTGTTTATATGGATCATAAAAAAAGTTATGTCTTTATGGATAAAAAGAATTCTTTAATGTGACAATATAATGTATTCATTGGTTCATGGACCCCAAACCTCCAAGGAGGGTTACAAATCTGCATCTCTCTCAGCCCGGGATCTTGAATTTAAATTTAAATCTATGATATATGGTATAACTTAGCCCAATGTATTTTTGGACAATTATAAACATCCATAATTCCCAATAATGAATAACACTGTTGGGTCAGTGCTTAAGTAGATTTGTAAAGCCAAAGTGATAACACAAATGCTGCTTTATTGCTTTATCTTCAATGTCTTTCACAACTGAGTGGATTGTCACACTCTATTATGTGGCACACAGATCCATTGGCTTAGAGCTATCATGGTGCTTATCTAAAACGGTCTTTGAAAATGAAAATTTGGGCTAAACATAAAGGAAGCAACGTGCCAGTAAGAACTATTCAAACCAAAAATTCTTCCCAAGGGAAATGGTAAGAACTCCATTTTAAAATATAAATCAAGATAGTAGGAGGTTCCAACTTGTAAAATTTACAGTAAATACATCAAGATTTAATGTCCGATTTTGAAATAGATTTTTATTTATAGAAAGGGATCAAAGTCTATGCCAGTGAAACAGGGTAAAACACAAAATAAAGTCTTTTCTTCTTTCTTGAGTTTTTGCTTTTGTTCACCAAAGTTATAAAAGATTGCCAAACTAAAAATGAATGCTGAGGAGAGGGGCAGGACACAAAATATGTAGGATGTGATTTTTGTATCACCGTTTCGTTTGATAGTAGGTTTGGGGTTTGGTTTTAATGAGAAAGGATACGGCAGATATTGTCAAGACAGCACTCTGCCTCTGGAAACATGAATTTAAATCTAAATGAGATACCACATGTGCCCAATAATAGTAGCTACTACATATCACCGGAATGATTCTCATAAAATGAAGAAAAGAACCTGGGTGCTTTGATGGTGTAAAGGAAAATAATCCTTCCTGGATATGTAGTGAAGATAGGTTTGTAAAAACTCTATCTATAAAAAGTTATTTTCTATAATTGATGGAGTTAGTTTTCTGGAATAATAGCTGAACTGAACAGAACTAAGCTGTTATTGAATCTACAGTAGTCAGTTAAGCAAAAGAAATAATCTCTAAGTGCCCTTTCTCGTCCAGGATTTCTTTAGGATCCAGAGAAGACAGCTAAGAGGAGGAAAGCATCTTCTCCCTTCAACTATAGCATCCAAATCTACAACGCAGGAAAGTGTATAATGGCTGGACACAGTGGCTCACACCTGTAATCCCAACACTTTGCGAGGCTGAGGTGGGAGGATTGCTTGAGCCCAGGAGATGGAGACCAGCCTGGGCAATATAGTGAGATCTCATCTCTATTAAATTAGAAACAAAAAAATTTTTAAAAATTTAAAAACAGAAAGTATACTATGAGAAGAAATTTAAAAATTAAAAAAAATTTTTTTCAAAGCCCCTATCCAAAGCTGTTGTGGAATATTGTGGTGTTTACTTTTCAAATACTGGAGCGCTTGTTCTTTATAACTATTCTTGGGAAAGATGGAACTACTGCATTACCCTAGGTAAACATTTGGGCTGATTGGAAGGGCGGGGCCAGAAGGTACTAAATCCTAGTCAAAGAAATGAGAGGGGCTGGAAAAGTGTGAACATTCTCCAAAATAGACCCCAGTGAAACGTAATTACAATTCATCAGATACTCTGCATTTTCTTCTCCAAAGAATTCTACAGAACGTTGTGGTTTAAATGAAATGCATCAAAGCTGGTATCTAGTTACATTAAACACTAATTTGACTCCTTGGTTTGTTCTCTGCTGGAAGCTTTCTGGTTGTGTATACTTCACTTCCCAAATGAATTTTCCCCAGAGGCATCAGGGAAGCAGAAAACCTTTCTCTGGAGGCTCCTCTTCTAATTTTTGCCTCTTACCTTTTGTAAAATAGTTCCTTTAAGCTATTTCACAGTGTGAGATTTAATTACATTCTGGATTGCTCTTTTCTGGTCCTTACTTGCTGCTACTGATTTGATCGAAACCCCCACGTAGAGATTTTTATTGAGTCCTGAGATCTAAGACATCCAAATCAAATTTTGGAAAACCTTGTGTTCTTAATAAAGTTCTCTACTTTCTCAGCATACTTTTCTTACATTGAATTAATAAAGTTTTGGTAGTTGTTTAAATAGATTAAATGTCACACTTTAAATAGAAAGAGAAGGCTCTACCTAACTGACCTATTTTTCATCTGTGATTTAGAAAAAGGCAAGATTAGCATGGATATTGCATTTTCAAGGACCTTACCACTATTAAATAGACTGTTAAGTGCATTTTATGGCTGAAGAGTCTGTTCCCAGTTCAGTCTACGAGACATGCTAAGTTCATCTCTACCTGCTACATTGAACATTCACTGATTAAATACTTTGTGTGGATCTAATACCTATGCTCTGTATCTTTAAAGTACATAACTCTAAATATTTTAGGACTAGTAAAATGTAATTCAGTAACAGTCCTAAGAATATGTATTGTCCCACAAGAAAAATATAGTTTTCATATTTATCCAATGATATACATCCTTTGCTCCATTAGCACCTGCATATCATAAGTGACCGGATGTTGAAAAATAACACAGGCACTCATAAAATAAGAGTCTTATTTAAATCAAGAAAGCAAGAATAGCTGATTAAAACTCCATCCTCACATTGACTCAACTTGTTCTCAGGGTTTCAAGGCTATGAGAGAAGTAG
Organism: Gorilla gorilla gorilla; assembly: GCF_029281585.2. Taxonomy (NCBI): domain Eukaryota; kingdom Metazoa; phylum Chordata; class Mammalia; order Primates; family Hominidae; genus Gorilla; species Gorilla gorilla. The sequence continues at coordinate 176,637,701 of NC_073224.2, forward strand.
TTTATGGACCTATATTCCAAACTGAACAGAACAGGTATTTTACCATTCATTCTTACTGACATTCAGGCAAATTTTAGGTTTTTTTTTTTTTTTTTAAGAGGAACTTCTGCCTAGCCATTTTGCCTTCTTTTAAGGTGGTTTTTGAACACAAAAGAAAGTGTCAGTGAATGAATGTGAGAAAAAAATGAATAAATATATGTATATAAATTAAGAAATGATTTTCCTGTATATTCCTCTCTTTTATGAAAGTACATATCTATCCTACTTTGTCAGCAAACCCAAAAAGAAGCAAGTCTCATTAAAAGAGAATTCTGTTCAAAGGACTCCTTGCCTGTTTTTGCCTACTTGGCATGCCAAAACTTTGATTTTAATTGTTTGGTAGGCTCCATCTAATCCAGATACTCATACATAGTAGTAATTAAATAGATTCTTCAATTCAGAATTTTATGAACAAAAAGATAGCTCCTCTTGGATGGGTATGGGGAGACTACCTGTTCTGAGGGCTCCAACAGCCCAGACATGCATCCTAAGTATTTAAGCTGTATAAGTTCCCCAACTTTAACTTTCTGTGAGGAAATCCTACAGACCACACTAACTATAGAAAGTCTTTTCGTTCCTCCTTTCTGCCACAAATAACGGTATAGCCTTTCCCACCCTGCCCAGTTGGCATTACTATAATCTTTCTTTTATACCCTCATTACGCTTTGCTAATACCTCCCTTATGGAATCTAATTCATTCCTCTTTGTGTTGTAATTAGGTCTATACATGTTTGCCTGCAACTAGACTTTAAGCTTCTTAAGAGGAGGGTTCATGTTTTCTTTCCTATATTCTTTACAGTTTTCAGCACAGTATTTTGAATCAGTGGGTTCACAATAAACAGTTGTTGAATTACTTTAAGTTCATTAATTCAACAGTTAATAATCAAGATTATATTAATTAAAGACTAAGCAGAGCTGTTAGAGAATTCCTAAGTTCTCAGTGGGAGCAATAAGGATTACTTAAATATACTTGACAGTACATTTTGGATTTAAAAATATGCCAAAAGGAAAAATAACCTAGACTCATTTAAACAATTTTGTAAAGCAATTTTGATCAATGTATTTATGATTCAGTAAATTATTCATTCCACAGATACACTAAGACTAGATTTCCTAAAAAAAGAAAAACCAGCACTGAGACTAGATAAGATAGATTTCTGTTTTGCTTTTCTCAGAATTGCTTGGGCTATTTCTTTAGTTTCTTTCCTTTGTTTGAGATAGAATCTTTGAAGTTAGTTCTCACTCATAAGTGGGAGTTGAACAATGAGAACACATGGACACAGGGAGGGGAACATCACACACCTGTTGGGGGGTAGGGGGCAAGGGGAGGGATAGCATTAGGAGAAATACCTAATATAGATGACAGGTTGACAGGTGCAGCAAACCACCATGGCACATGCATACCTATATGACAAACCTGCATGTTCTGCACATGTATCCCAGAACTTAAAGTATAATAGTAATACAAAGAATCTTTGAAGTTAATAGAATCTTAAGTTATTAACTAGAACAGTAGGACTACAAAACTGCTGTCAAGTTTTCTTAATCAAAGATCACTAATAAGCTTTGTTTGAAAAAGAAAACTCTACTGTGGAACTAAAAGTACGAGACTAGAAGTCAGAAGACCTGGTTTTCTTCCTGATGCTGCTACTGACTGTGTTACTTTCTCCAAAACACTTCAGTTTTCTTGGCCTCAGTTTCCTTATAAACTTTGGAGGTTTCGTACTCAATAATCTCGAAGGTTCTACCCAATTCTTAAAATCCTGTGATCCTGTGAATGTATTACAAATAGCATTCATTGTGTGTGTGTGTGTGTGTGTGTGTGTGTGTGTGTGAGCATCTCCCTCGGTCACCCACGCTGGAGTACATACAGTAGCAGCCTTGATCATCCTGGGCTAAGTTGATCCTCCTATCTCAGCCTCTGGAGTAGCTGGGACAACAGGCATGCACCACCACACCCAGCTAATTTTGTATTTTTTTGTAGAGATGGGGTTTCACCATGTTGCCCAGGCTGGTCTTGAACTCTTGGGCTCAAGGGATCCACCTACCTTAGCCTCCAAAAGTGCTGGGATGTAGGCATGAGCCACCATGCCCAGCTTTTTTTTTTTTTAATTAAGTGGAGCCTTTTATTGGAAAAAGCAACACGTGCAAGTGGTGGATTAAAAGTGGCCACAAATTCTTTGCAGCTCCTCCCAGTAAGAAGTGCAGTTTATTTTGCCAATCCTTGAATCAGGGCTGGCCTTGTGACTTTCTTTGACTAATAGAATGTGGCAGAAGTGTTGTATGAGCTTCTCTGGAGTCTAGGCCTCAGGAAACCTTGCAGCGTCTGCTCTTGCTCTCTTTGAACACTGGCATCGTACAAAGAAGCCCAGGTTAACCTGTAGGAGACAGATGTCTCAGGTGACAGCCAGCATCAACAGCTAGACATTTAAGTGAGGTCATCGTAAGCCATTCAGCTCATATCTAGTTACCAGATGACTATAGCCACATGAGTGACTCCAGGCACGCACACGAGAAATGACCAGCTGAGTTCAGCTCTAATTTCTGACCCTTAGAATTGTAACCAAATACAATATTAGTTTGGCCAGTAAGTTTTGAGATGATTTGTTATAAAGCAATAAATAGCTGGCACAATATATCTGGTTAAAAATTGTTTTCAGGCTGGGCATGGTGGCTCAAGCCCGTAATCCCAGTACTTTGGGAGGCTGGGACAAGTGGATGACTTGAGGCCAGGATTTCAAGACTAGCCTGACCAACATGGCAAAACCCCACCTCTACTAAAAATACAAAAGTTAGCCAGCGTGGTGGCACACACCTGTAGTCCTAGCTACTCAGGAGGCTGAAGCACGAGAATCCTTTGAGCTTGGGAGGCAGAGGTTGCAGTGAGCCAAGATCTCACCATTGCACTCCAGCATGGGAAACAGAGGGAGACTGTCTCACTGTCTCAAAAAGAACCAAAATTCAAAACAAGCAAAAATATGTCTTCCTTCCTCCCCCAAACCTCGGTCCTCACCTCCAGAGACAACAGCCCCCACAATGGAAGCTGTTCCATTTGAGTTCTATACACTGCTCTGCATCTTGCTAAAGTCCCTTAATATGGAACTTACTCCACATCAGTCATATAAACATAAATGGCCTCAGAGTATTCTGTTATATGGATATAGCATAATTTATTTAACCAAGGCTTTCAAATGGGAATTTAGGTTGTTTCTGCTTTTTTAAAATTTCCAAACATTGATGCAGTGATCATCTTTGCACATATATATCTATGCATGTATGTAAGTAAATCCATGGGAGGTGGGGATGGGGTTCAAGGATGGTGCTCCTCCACAAAGATCTCTAGAAACTGCCCCAACAAGCAAACTTCTCTCCAACAACCAGAACTAACAGGGCAGTCCTATGGTCTGGCCAGTATCAATGAGGGTGATCCCTACCCACAAGGCAACTTACATTTTTTGTTTAGCTTTTGTTTCCCTGCCAAAGTCACTCTTTGCTATCCCCAGTGCCGTGCATTCCTCCTGGTTCACCACAGCAAGATTCTGATATTTTGTCAAAAGCTGCAATTGTCAGATCCTTTGCCTGGATGTCTATCCTATGCCAAAGAGTCTACCCAAGCTTTCTGACTATGATCACCAAACTTATCACTGCCTTTCACTGATGGGAGTTTGCCCCCTAACAAGAGAGCTACCAATCAGGTTAATGCTGATAAAAATAATGCCTAGCTTTCTCTGCATTGTGTCCTTAATAGTAGACATGGTTTTACTTCTGTCTTCCCTCTCCACTCCAGTTCTGGCCCTCTTTTGTGTTCTCTAGAGCCTTCCTCTGGTTATAATTTCTCAGCTTTCACTCCTTATCATTTTGGAGCAGGCTTCACTCTCTCCACAAGTGTCTAAAGGGAGGAATCAACTCAGAAAGAGCACGAGACCGTTTGACTCTGGTTGGAGGCGCACATCAGCCCTCCCTAACCAAAGTCTCTCTCAGATGGTCTCCTTAGAGAAGGATATTCATTCTTACTTTCCAAAAATACCAAAACCGCCACTTATGAAAAGCCCGGTTTCTGAGGCACTCAATCACTCTGCCTTGGGCTGCCGAGGGCAAATGACACTTAGCACATAGGACCAAGACTTTCCCACAGCCCTTCCTCCCAGAGGAAGGGCACCTGCAGTCACATGCTCCAATGTTCTGCACCTCAGCACAACCTGCTTATGCTTTCATTAATAAGCGACTGACCCATCTACAAAACAAATCAGACTGGAAAGTGAGATACTTTCCTACCCTCCCTTGCAGCTAGAGGTGGCCATTCTGTCCAAGTTCTCAATGATTTGTAGGGAAAGTCAGCTGGCAGGATGCCTGTGAATGCTTTTGCTTTCTTGACAAAAGGAATGAATGTGGGGTGGATCTGCCTTTTAAACTCCTAACCCTTCTTCCTGCAGTGGCTATGAAAATAATACCTGGAGCTGTGACAGTTGTCTTGCAACCATTGGTGAGAAATTCATTTCCTATTGCCAAATTACCGCAAACTTAATGGCTTAAGACACCAATATATTATATTTTAATTCTGGAGGTCGGAACTTTTCCACCTTCTAAAAGCTGTCTGCATTCCTTGGCTCATGGCTCCTTCCTTCATCTTCAAAGCTAGCACCACAGTATCTTCAAATCTTTCTCTTTCTCTAACCTCTGCTTCTTTAAAAAAAAATTAATTAATTAAATTTATTTATTTATTTTTGAGATGGAGTTTCACTCTTGTTGCCCAGGCTGGAGTACAATGGCACGATCTTGGCTCACAGCAACCTCTGCCTCCCAGGTTCAGAAAATTCTCCTGCCTCAGCCTCCCAAGTAGCTGGGATTACAGGCATGCACCACCACTCACAGCTAATTTTTTTTTTTTTTTTGAGACGGTGTCTCGCTCTGTTGCCCAGGCTGGAGTGCAGTGGTGCCTTGGCTCACTGCAACCTCTGCCTCCCGGGTTCATGTGATTCTCCTGTCTCAGCCTCCTGAGTAGCTGGTATTACAGGTGCGCACCACCACACCTGGCTAATTTTTGTATTTTTAGTAGATACAGGGTTTCACCGTGTTAGTCAGGATGGTCTTAAACTCCTGACCTTATGATCCACCCGCCTCGGCCTCCCAAAATGCTGGGATTACAGGTGTGAGCCACTGCACCTGGCCTATTTATTTATTTTTAATTAGAGATGGGGTTTCGCCATGTTGCCCGGGCTGGTCTCCAACTCCTGGGTACAAGCGATCTACCCATCTCAGCCTCCCCAAAGTGCTAGGATTACAGACGTGAGCTACCATGCTCCCAGCCCTCAATATCCTTAACTCAATCAAATCTACAAAGTCCCTTCTGGCATGTAAGGTAATATATTAATAGATTCTGGGTATTAGAATGTGGGTATTTTGGGGGGCCATTATTCTATATACCACGAGTAATATGTATAATGCATAATAAGCATCCAAAAGCCAAAAATGGTGAAACAAAAAGATAGGAAGAGCCCAGATTCTTTTTTCTTTTTTTGAGACAGGGTCTCACTCTACCACCTAGGCTGGAATGCAGTGGCACAATCACGGCTAACTGCGGTCTCCCCTCCTAGGCTCAAATGATCCTCTTGTCTCAGCCTCCTGAGTAGTTGGCACCACAGACACACACCACCCTATGAAGCTAATTTGTTTCGTTTGGCTTTTTGGGGGATAGAGATGGGTTTTCACTATGTTGCCCAGGCTGGTCTTAAACTCTTGGACTCGAGCAATCTTCCCTCCTCAGCCTCCCAAAGTGCTGGAATTACAGGTGTGAGCCACTGCACCCAGCCCCCATATATGTACATATATATATATTTTAAGACAGAGTCTTACTCTATCACCCAGGCTGGAGTGCAGTGGCATGATCTCAGCTCACTGCAACCTCCACCTCCCGAGTTCAAACAATGCTCCTGCCTCAGCCTCCCAAGTAGCTGGGATTACAAGCCTGCACCACCATGCCCAGCTAATTTTTGTATTTTTAGTAGAGACAGGGTTTCACCATGTTGGCCAGGCTGTCTCGAACTCCTCACCTCAGGTGATTCACCCGCCTTAGCCTCCCAAAGTGCTGGAATTACAGATGTGAGTCACCACCCCCAGCCCCCAGATTCTTAATGACATTACAGAATCAAAGTACCAGCTCTGGATTGCCTACCTCTAAGTAATTAAATGTCTTCATTGTATAAGTCACTAGTAAACAGGTTTTCATTAACTTGCACCTGAACACATTCTAACTGGTCATTATTTTTATTGTGCAAGATTTCAAATTGTCGGATTAAATGAGATCATATTTGGGAAAATGTTGTGTATGCTTTTGTCATATTGAATTCCCTGAAAGCACCGTACTATTTTGCTTTTCAGCCATTGTTTTGTTGTTTTTCATCTCTGCATTGTTTTCCTTTCTCCCCTTTCTCACATGCTGCCCCATTTCTGGCTAACTCATATTAATCATTTCCATCTCTTTGTAGATGTCTCTCCCTGCCTGCCCAGAAGCCTACCTACACTCACCAAAGTTCTGGCTATGTAGCCTGTGTTAGTGTTTCCATGGCAGCCTGACCCTCCTGATCACATCGTCTTTACCTATCTGTAAGCTCCTTATGGACACAGACTGTCTTATTTTTGGCTGAATTCAGATGCTAAAGGAAATCATTAGGAATCCATTTCCCTCCTTCCCTCAAGTCTGCTTTTCTTTTCTCTTGGCTTTACTCCTGGGCAGATTCCTCCCACATGGACGAGATGGCCACCAGGAGCTTCAGGCTTACCTTTTACCAACTTAGCAACCTTGATGGAAAGACAATGTCCCATTCACATTAGATCCAGAAAAACATTTGGCCTCTCATTGGCCTCAATTGGGCCAGGTGTGGGCCGCATATCACCTCCTAGAGTGGCTCTATGGAGTCAGCCCCCAGAATCACAACAACTGAGGAGGAGAAAGGAGAAGTTTTACAAAGGAAAATGGAGGCCTTATGACTAGAAAATGCACAAATAGATACTGGGCAGGCCAGGCTTGGTGCTCACACCTGGAATCCCAGTACTTTGGAAGGCCAAGGCAGGAGATCACTTGAGCCCAGGAGTTCAAGACCAGCCTGGGCAACATAGTGAGATCCTGTCCCTAAAAAAAAAAAGTTTTAAAAATTAGCTTGACATGGTGGTGCATGCCTCTAGTCCCAGCTACTTGGGAGGCTGAGGCTGGAGGATTGCTTGAGCCTAAGAGTTAGAGGCTGCAATGAGCTGTGATTACCCTACTGCACTGTAGACTGGGTAACAGATAGAGACTTTGTCTCAAAAAAATAGAATAAACTTACACTAGCTTTTGGGTAGGCAAAACAACTGACAACCACTAGAGAAGGAGATATATATAGACACCTTTTCTTGGGTACTTACTATGCTTCAGGCACCAGGCTAAGCCATTTTTATTCATTCAAAAAACAATTACTGAGAACCTACTACAGGCTAAGCATGAGAACAAGAAAGACGTGGTCCCTGTTCCCACAGGATGCAAAATTTAAAGAGAATTTCTAACTATCCTTCAAAACCATATGAGGTATGTGTTTTGTTTATCACTGCCTAATAGACTTTAAAAACAAAATGACATGTAGCATAGAGTGCTTAAGTGACTTGCTCAAAGGCACATGGTAGTGGGTAGCAGAGCTAGAATCCGACATTTATCTGAGAGGTTAGCCTCATTTAACACATATCTTGCAGGTATAGATGAGACAGGTGAGAGGGACAGCATTTTCCTGTGACCTACAGGACCAATGCTACCCAAGGGAGTGCTGAAGACCCAGACAGGGCACCCCAATCAAGTTAAAATGAATATCATGGACAGGTAGAGAAATACATATGTGAAAGAAGGAAGACAGACCCCTGTATTTTGCAGCAGTAAAGAAGAATTTGGAGACCAGCTATATATTTCATTTCTAGCACAAATGAGTCCTCAGCCTCCCTCTTTCCCCCTTTCCTCATCCCTTCTTCTTCCCCTTAATCATTAAATTACAGAACCCAAGAGATAGAAGATGATTTAGGAAGCATATAGCCAAAACCTCTTGGTAACCCAAATGACAGCCAAGGTCTCCCTGCCTCTTAAGACCTGGTGGGATTGACTCAATCCCCCATTCCACCTCCTGTAGAAAACCCAGTACCCTTCTCAACCTCTCTGGAAAGACCTAGGGGCTTGTCATGGCAGTTGCTTCTGGCTCCAACTACTTTGTCTTCTAAGTTCTTGGTCTTTAGTCTATATTGCTGCTCCTCTTTCATCTCATCCTTGTCATCAATTCAAACATGTAGCTCAACCCTTTTATACAGAGATCAATATATTAATCTCTTATGCCTCATTTTATACTGTGGAGAAAATTGAGGAGTGGAGGTTACAAGACATGCCCAAGATGACTCAGCTGGTGAGGGGCAGGGCTGGGCCAAGAAGTCAGGTCTTCTTTCCACTTCATCATTCTTCCCAGTCATCAGGTACCTTTGTATAGCTCAGGGAGGGGAAGAAACTTGGCCATTCTTTGGCCAATAAATGCAACTCTAAGAGTTTTCCCCAGGTCTTTACTACTTATTAATTATAATCTATTTTAGTCAGCTTTGGCTGCCATAACAAAATACCATAGACTGGATGGCTTAAACAACAGAAATTACTTTTCTCACTCTCCTGGAGGCCAAAAGTCCCAGATCAACATTCAGCAAGGTTGGGCCTCAGTGAGAGCTCTCTTCCTGGCTTGTAGAAGGCTGTCTTCTCATTGTTTCCTCACATAGCCTTTCCTTGCTGGATGCAGAGAGGGAGGAAAGGAGGGAGGGGGAGAGGGGGAGAAGGGGAGCGGGGGGCGGGGAGAGAGAAAGAGAGAGAGAGAGAGAGAGAGAGATTTCCTCCTCTTCTTATAAGGCCACCAGTCTAATCATATTAAGGCCTCACTCTTATGATCTTTAATTATCTCCTAAAGATGTAGTCTTCAAATACGGTCACTTTGGGGGCTGGAACTGGGAAGAAACAATTCAGTCCGTAGGACAGTCCTATTAAAAGTTAAAGGGGAAAACAATGTGTCATGTCAGAAAATATTCTCACCTTCTCAATTCTTAGTGAAGTTTTAATTAGGGAAATAAAGAACTATGGATAAATTTTTAGGTTTCTTAGTAAGGCAAAAGAACTTGCAAATTGGCTGGGCGCAGTGGCTCATGCCTGTAATCCCAGCACTTTGGGGGGCCGAGGTGGGCAGATCACTTGGGGTCAGGAGTTGGAGACCAGCCTGGCCAACATGGTGAAACCCCATCGCTACCAAAAATACAAAAATTAGCTGGGCCTGGTGGTGCATACCTGTAATCCCAGCTACTCGTGAGGCTGAGGCAGGACAATCCCCCGAACCGGGAGGTGGAGGTTATAGTGAGCTGAGATCATGCCACTGCACTTTAGCCTGGGTGACAAAGCGAGACTCGATCTCAAACAAAATGAAACAAAACTTGCAAATCACCTAACAATCCTTGAGTGCCTACTATGTCCCTGGCATCATTCATTATAAGCACCTTACATATATTAACTAATTTCATCCTCACAACCATCTTATTATGTAGATACTATTTTAGCTCCCATTTTGCAGATGAAGAAATGGAACTAGTCCAACATCACACAGCTAATAAGGGGCAAGGCTAGGATTTAAACCCAAACAGTCTGGCTCCTGATCCTATGCTCTTAACTATAACTCCATGTTGCTTATATTTATTATAATCACTTCCAGTTTCCTGGGGCAAATAAACATGGTTATACAAAACAAATGGAAAGTGGTATGTATGAATTATCCTTTACATAGTTTGCTCATATAAAGTGCTTAGAATAATAATTTTAAGTTAAAAAGCAAAAAATAGGAACAAATACCTTGGGCAACATAGTGAGACCTCACCTCTACAAAAAATTTAATAATTAGCCAGTCGTGGTGGTGCCCACCTGTAGACCTAGCTACTCAGGAGGCCAAGTGGGAGGATCGCTTGAGCCTGGGAGTTTGACACCAGCCTTAGCAAAATAATGAGACCCTGTCTCTATAAAAAAATAAAATAAAAAATTAATTGGATGTGATGGCACATGCCTGTAGTCCCAGCTACTCAGGTGGCTGAAATGGCAGGATTGCTTGAGTCCTGGAGGTCGAGGCTGCAGTGAGCTACGATTGCATCACTGCACTCCAGCCTAGGCAACAGAGCAAGACTCTGTCTCGAAAATAAAAAGGGAACTATTGAAAATTACAGTCAACTCAAGTCAGCAAGTGCAGCTCCTAAAAATTTTGCAAGTTCCAGCTATTTATGTCATATGTAGTAGGGACACTAAAAGATTGCCAAGCCTTGCATTTATTAGTAGAATGCTGAATTCTTAATATAACATAACAATACTGCATTTATTTTACAAATATCAAGTATAATTGGAAACAGAAGAACCCTCCCAAGTAGGGTGACCAACTGTTTGCCTGGGACTTTTTCAGTCCAGAGAATTTCTGTCTTCTCTGGAACCAGAAATAACTCTATCAAACATGTTTTTCATTTGTTTTTGTTTGTTCTTGAGACAGTCTTTCTCTGTCGCCCAGGCTGGAGTCGAGTGGCATGATCTCGGCACACTGCAACCTCTGCCTCCTGGGTTAAAGCAATTCTCCTGCCTCTACCTCCCGAGTAGCTGGGACTATAAGCACGTGCCAACATGCCCGGATAATTTTTTTATATTTTTAGTAGAGAAGGGGTTTTGCCATGTTGGCTAGGCTGGTCTTGAACTCCTGACCTCAGGTGATCCACCAGCCTGGGCCTCCCCAAGTGCTGGGATTTTAGGTGTTTTTATTTTTACTTTTTGGCCAGGTCAAAAGTTTTTAGTGCTCAAAAGCCAAAAAATTAACTTATTTTGTTTCTTATGGCCTCCCTTTCCTGAGGCAGTGGATGACAAGTTTCAGTTTGAACTGGAGAGAGGGATGAGGTAAGAAAAAAAAAAAAAAAAAAAGCATTGCACATCAAGAGCTACCTCACCTTACTCCACCCCCAACCCCCAGTCCAAGTAGTCACAGGAAAGCACAATTCTCCTTCGCTGTCAAATCCAGAGGTACTTTTATCCCAACTGTGGAAATCAGCCTGGATTAGGGCAAGTTCCAGATACTGTCATCAGCCTCTCCCTGGTTCTTTCTCTCTCTCCTCCCCAAGGCCAGGCATCGTTATATAATTTGATTGGGCGAAACTCTTCACCTGTTGTTCCAAATCAATTGTTAATGACATAAACTTTGACTCTGGGTACTCTGGTTTTTGACAGGCAAAGAGCCGTTTCTTTCAAAAAGCCTTCCTTTCCAAAGTATTCTCTTTGTCATGAACTTCAAAATGCCTGTTTTAAAACTAAAAAACTAGGCTTGGTGCAGTGGTGCATGTCTGTAATCCCAGAGCTTTGGGAAGCTGAGGTGGGAGAATGGTTTGAGGCCAGGAGTTCAAGACCAGCCTGGGTAAGACCCTGTCTCTACAAAAGAATTTAAAAATTAGCTAGGTGTGGTGGTGCACATCTGTAGTCCTAGCTACTCAGGAGGCTAAGTCAGGAGGATTGCTTACACCCAGGAGTTTGAGGTTACAATGAGTGACAATTGTGCCACTGTAAACTAAGTAGAGACTTTTTCCTCTATGAATTTCTGCTAAAACAAACAATAATAGCTTAATATTCATTATATTTTATAACAATAGTACTACCTCATAAGGTTTTGGTGACAATTAAATGAGTTAATACGTATAAAGTGCCTAGTGCCACTTAGCATTCTACAAGTGTTTGTTCACCAAGCACTGTTGCAGATGCCTTGCCTGTAACTACCTCATTTAGTCCCACAACAAGTAGGAACTGTTATAATCCTCTCATTTCAGATGAGAACACTAAGTCACAGTAAGGTTGCTCAAGTCACACAGCTAGTAGGTGGCAGGGCTGGATTTCAAGCCCAGGCAGTCAGGCTCCAGACTTTGTCTGCTCTGCCATATGGCTTCTGCCTTTCAAGAGGAAATCAAGGAGTCACAAGAAATTCCAAGAAAGGAATCAAATGTTAGCATTTTTTTTCTTTCTTTCTTTTTTTTTCTTTTTTTCTTTTCTTTTCTTTTCTTTTTTTTTTTTTTTTAGACGGAGGCTTGCTCTGTCGTCAAGGCTGGAGTACAGTGATGGGATCTCGGCTCACTGCAAGCTCCGGCTCCCGGGTTCATGCCATTCTCCTACCTCAGCCTCTCGAGTAGCTGGGACTACAGGTGCCCACCACTACGCCCAGCTAATTTTTATGTATTTTTAGTAGAGCCGAGGTTTCACCGTGTTACCCAGGATGGTCTCGATCTCATGACCTTGTGATCCACCCACCTCAGCCTCCCAAAGTGCTGGGATTACAGGCGTGAGCCACCACGCCCGGCCTTTTTCTTTCTTTTATTTTGAGACAGGGTCTTGCTGTCACCCAGGCTGGAGGGTCTTGCTATGTCACCCAGGCTGGAGTGCAGTGATGTGATTACAGCTCACCGCAGCCTCAAACCCCCAGGGCTCAAGCAATCCTCCCACCTCAGCCCCACCAAGTAGCTGGGACCACAGGTGCCTGCTACCACACCCAGCTAATTTTGTTTAATTTTTGTAGAGACGAGGTCTCTCTATGTTGCCCAGACTGGACTCGAACTCCTGAGCTAAAGGGACCATCCTGCCTTGGCCTCCCGCAGCACTGGGATTATAGGCATGTGCCACTACACCCAGAAGAATGTTAGCATTTCAAAATTTTACTGCAACACTCTACTTTGAAATGCATCAGAAAAGTAAGATGGACTGATGGATGGATCAAATGATAAATGGATAGATCGGTTATGTAATAAAGCATATGTATTAGGCCAGGCGCAGTGGCTCACACCTATAATCCCAGCACTTTGGGAGGCCGAGGTGGGCGCATCACTTGAGGTCAGGAGTTGGAGACCAGCCTGGCCAACATGGTGAAACCCCATCTCTACTAAGAATACAAAAATTAGTCGACATGGTGGCATGCACCTGTAATCCCAGCTACTTAGGAGGCTGAGGCAGGAGAATTGCTTGAACCTGGCAGGCAGAGGTTGCAGTCAGCTGTCAGCTGAGATTGCGGGCACTGCACTCCAGCCTGGGTGACAGAGCAAGACTCTATCTCAAAAAATAAAAACTAAAAATAAATAAATAAATAAAAGCATGTGTATTAAAGTGTTCATGGCAGAATGGTAACTATACAGGTATTTGTAACAAAATTCATGTTTTCTGTGTCTGAAATTTTTCATAATAAAATATTGAGCACCATTCCCCAAATATTACTGCAACATATTTGCACCCTAGGAGCCACTCAGATAATTCTTTTATCAAAAGTCTACCTTATCCAGCATCCTACTACATATGACAGCACACATTTAACTACTAAATTGTGTAGGACAGATAAAATGCCATGTGACTCTGAAATAAGGGTGATCACTATGGACTAGCCTGATAAGTGCCCCCTAGGAATGTCACTGTGAGTCTCATTTTTGCAGATTGTGGCAAGTAGAGAAATGGGAGAAAAAAATTAAACTATATTTAATTATATAATTAAAGCATATTTAGCTCACAGAATCCCCCTATTGTAATAACTAGTGAATCAACATTTTTTTTTTTTTTTGAGATGGAGTCTCGCTCCGTCACCCAGGCTGGAGTGCACTGGCGCAATCTCAGCTCACTGCAAACTTCGCCTCCCAAGTTCATGTCATTCTCCTGCCTTAGCCTCCCGAGTAGCTGGGACTACAGGCACCCACCACCACACCGGGCTAATTTTTTGCATTTTTAGTAGAGATGGGGTTTCACCATGCTAGCCAGGATAGTCTTGATCTCCTGACCTCGTGATCTGCCCACCTCGGCCTCCCAAAGTGCTGGGATTACAAGCGTGAGCCACCGTGCCTGGCTTTTTTTTTTGAAATGGAGTCTCGCTCTGTTGCCCAGGCTGGAGTGCAATGGTGTGATGTCAGCTCACTGCAACCTCCACCTCCTGGGTTCAAGTGATTCTCCTGCCTCAGCCTCCTGAGTAGCTGGGATTACAGGAACGTACCACCACACCCAGCTAATTTTTGTATTTTTTAGTAGAGACAGGTTTCACCATGTTGGTCAGGCTGGTCTCGAACTCCTGACCTCAGGTGATCCGCCAGCCTTGGCCTCCCAAAGTGCTGGGATTACAGGTGTAAGCCACTGCACCTGGCCTTTTTTTTTTTTTTTTAAGGAGTCTCTCTCTGTTGCCCAGGCTGAAGTGCAGTGGTGCGATCTCGGCTCACCATAACCTCTGCCTCCTGGGTTCAAGTGATTCTCCTGCCTCTGCCTCCTGAGTAGCTGGGACTACAGGCGTGCACCACCACACTGGCTAATTTTTACATTTTTTGTAGAGATGGAATCTCACCATGTTGCCCAGGCTGGTCTTGACCTCCTGGGCTCAAGTACTCCTCCCACCTCAACCTCCCAAAGTGCTGGGTTTACAGGCATGAGCCACTGCCCTTGGCCTATTTATATTTTAAGTCTAGTCAAGTGAATCACTGGGAGTGAAGACAGAACGAATAAATCTATAACTGGGCCGGGTGTAATGGCTCACACCTGTAATCCCAGCACTTTGGGAGGCCAAAGCAGGTGGATGGCTTTGAGCTCAGGAGTTTGAGATCAGCCCGAGCAACATGGAGAAACCTTGTCTCTACAAAAAAATACAAAAATTAGCTGGCTGTGGTGGCCTATACCTGTAATCCCAGCTACTCGGGAGGCTGAGGCTGGAGAATCACTTGAAGCTAGGAGGCAGAGGTTGCAGTGAGCCAAGATCATGCCACTGCACTCCAGCCTGGGGGACAGACTGAGACCCTGTCTCAAAAAAAAAAAAAAAAAAAAAGAAAGAAAGAAATAACTGGTTGTATCAATTAATTCCACTGCACTGAGACCAGCCTTTTTTTTTTTTTTTTTTTTTTTTTTTTTTGGTGCAGAGTCTAGCTCTTGCTGCCCAGGCTGCAGTGCAATGGCACAATCTCGGATCATTGCAATATCCGCCTTCCGGATTCAAGTGATTCTCCCACCTCAGCCTCCGGAGTATCTGGGATTACAGGCGCCTGCCACCAAGCCCGGGTAGTTTTGTTTTTTGTATTTTTAGTAAAGACAGGGTTTCGTCATGTTGGCCAGGTTGGTCTCGAACACCTGACCTCAGGTGATCCACCCACCTTGCTCTCCCAAAGTGTAGGGATTACAGGCGTGAGCCACCATGCCCAGCTTGACCAGCCATATTTTATTTTTATTATATTTAAGGTATACAACGTGATGTTTTGAAATACATCAAGCCTGTCCAACCTGTGGCCTGTGAGTTGCATGTGGCCCAGGACAGCTTTGAATATAGCCCAACAGAAATTTGTAAACTTTCTTAAAACATTATGAGATTTTTTTGCGATTTTTTTTGTTTGTTTGTTTGTTAGCTCAACAGCTATCATTAGTGTTAGTGTATTTTATGTGTGGTCAAAAACAATTCTTTTTCTTCCAGTGTGGCCCAGGGAAGCCAAAATATATATGTAGTAGTTACTATAGTCAAGCCAATATATAGTGATATATATAGTGGTTACTATAGTCAAGCAAATTATGGGCATTAATCCCATTTATGAGGGCTCTATCCTCATGACCTAATCACCTCCCAAAGGCCCCACCTCCTAATACCATCACTTAAGAATTGGGTTAGGATTTTTTTTTTTTTTTTTTTTGAGATGGAGTCTTGCTCTGTCACCCAGGCTGGAGTGCATGGCGCAATCTTGGTTCACTGCAAGCTCCGCCTCCCGGGTTCACGCCATTCTCCTGCCTCAGCTTCCCGAGTAGCTGGAACTACAGGCACCCACCGCCACACCCGGCTAATTTTTTGTATTTTTAGTAGAGACGGGGTTTCACTGTGTTAGCCAGGATGGTATCGATTTCCTGACCTTGTGATCTGCCCACCTTGGCCTCCCAAAGTGCTGGGATTACAGGCAGGCCCTAGGTTAGGATTTCAACATATGAATTTTGGAGAGACATAAACATTCAGTCACTGCAGGAAGAAAGTTAGAAGCTGAGTGCAGCTGTGTATGGTGGCTCACACCTGTAATCCCAGCACTTTGGGAGGCTGACGTGGGTGGATCGCTTGAGTCCAAGAGTTTGAGACCAGCCTGGGCAACGTGGTGAAACCCTGTCTCTACCAAAAATACAAAAAATTAGCTGGGTGCGGTGGTGAAAGCCTGTGGTCCCAGCTACTCAGGAGGCTGAGGTGGGAGGATTGCTTGAGCCCAGGAGGCAGAGGTTGCAGTGAGCCAAAATTGCAACACTGCACTCCAGTTTGGGTGACAAAGTGAGACCCTGTCTCAAAAAAAGAAGCTGAGTGCAAATTATTTGCAAATATTTAGATTATATCCTTGGGCTGTCAATATTGATATAATAATAAGAATAGCTAACAGTTTTTTTTAATGCTTATTAAGTGCCCAGGACTGTTGGAAACATTCTACATGCTTTAAATTATTTAATCCTCTCACCAACTCAGTGAAGGTAAAATAGGGACTACTATTGTCCCTGTTTTACAGATACAGTAATTAAGCTGCACATGGTGATTCATGCCTATAATTCTAGCACTTTGGGAGGCTGAGGAGGGAGGATTGCTTGAGCTCAGGAGTTTGAGACCAGCCTGGGAAACATAATGAGACCTCGTCTTATTAGCTAGGCATGGTGGTGTGTGCCTGTGGTCCCAGCCACTCGGGAAGCTGAGACGGAAAGAACACTTGAGCCTGGCAGGTTGAGGCTGCAGTGGGCCATGATTGCATCACTGCACTCCAGACTGGGTAAAAGAGTGAGACGTCTCAAAAAAAAATTTTTTTTTAAATTAAAGATAAGGTAACTAACGCACAGGAGGTTAAGAAACTTGCACAATGTAACACAGCTAATAAGTCATGGAGCCAGAATTTGAAATCGGCAATTTCATTTCCACACCAGTGCTCTTCACCACTCCCTTATACTGCCCCTTATCAGGTGTTTAAGTAGTTAATTCATAACACTTCTCTTTCCCATCTAAATTTGGAACCAATTAAAAGTAGACACAGAAGTGAGAGATTGAAAATATTAGCTTTATTTCTGGTGAAAGTTGAATTAAAGACATACAACCAAGTGGACTTGCTAATAGTTGCTGAGCTAGTCAGATTTACCTACCCAGCCATAGGCAGCACTAAACAGGTGCATATCTCACCCACAGGTATAGAGCATATTTTGCTAAGTCACAGCATGGTGGAGACTGAAAACCAGAATGTGTCCTCTCTGCAAGCAGTCATGCCCAAAATGTACAAGACTGGCTAATCCACAAATGCCCAATTCCCTCTTCCAAACTCTTCAATCAGAAAAGTCACTCTCCTGCCCTCAGTGGAGGGGGTGGGGGGAAAGGAAGAAGCTCACATCTTCTTCTAATAAAAATTCCTCACCATGGAAACATGTTGAGTAGGAAATAAATATTTCCCTGCCTAACACTTACCAGTTCAGCTCTATAAGAATAAAAAAGCACTAGACACACACACACACACACACACACACACACACACACACACACACACACACTTGGAGATTTCCCAATCCGAAGTGAGGTAACTCTAGGAGGGCCTAGATGATAGAAAATCTAGAGGAGGAACTCCCCACAAAGAAGTATCTAACTGAGATAATCTTCTTACAGGACTAAGCACATTTTCTGGCATGCGGTAAGTGGTCAATTCGTCTTCTAAGCTCCTATCATCATCATCATGGCTGTTGTTCTATACTTATCTATAATTCCCTTTCTGTATGAAAACACAAAACAAATAAGATCAAATCTATTAGAATGAATTCCTGGCCAAGTCTTATCCAGAGGACAGAAACAATGTACATTTCATAGCACTGTTAAGTTTTGCAAAGCAATTAAACATATATCACTTGATTCTCAGAACAACCCTGGTAAGGCAGATATTACAATGGAAATTGCATCTTGTGCAGGAGTTAAACTCTAAAGAAACATGTAAGGTAAAACTCAAATATAATAAAAATTAGCCACAAAATTTTTAAAATTTGCCTTTACAGTATATGAGCATACCATATCTCCGTTAATCTAAATAGCTAGCTTTTCCTTTGGTTGAGCTATAGATGTAATAGCTAATTTGCAACCTGGGCAACATAGCGAGATTCTGTCTCTACAAAAATTAGCCCGGTGTGGCAGTG
The DNA here is from genome assembly GCF_029281585.2 of Gorilla gorilla gorilla. Lineage (NCBI taxonomy): Eukaryota > Metazoa > Chordata > Mammalia > Primates > Hominidae > Gorilla > Gorilla gorilla. The sequence continues at coordinate 176,655,960 of NC_073224.2, forward strand.
CACATGTATTGTCCCAGCTACTTGGGAGGATTGTTTGTCTGGGAAGTTGAGGCTGCAGTGAGCCATGATCATGCCACTGCACTCTAGCTTGGGTGACAGAGTGAGACTCTGTCAAAAGAAATGAACGAATGAAAGAAAGAAAGGAAAGAAAGAAAGAAAGAAAGAAAAGAAGGAAGGAAGGAAAGAAAGAAAGAAAGAAGAAAGAAAGGGAAGGGAAGGAAGGAAAAAGAAAAAAAGAAATAGCTGACTTGCATTTAGAGGCTATAGCGCACAAAAATTGAGGGTAGTACATTTAAACACCAACATTTTGGCAGCAAGACACCCACATTGTAAAAAGTATAAGACAGCCGAGTGCAGTGGCTCACGCCTGTAACCCCAGCACTTTGGGAGGCTGAGGCAGGTGGATCACCTGAGGTCAGGAGTTCGAGACCAGCCTAGCCAATATGGTGAAATCCCATCTCTACTAAAAAATTCAAAAAACTGGCCAGGCTTGGTGGTGGGTGCCTGTAATCCCAGCTAATTGGGAGGCTGAGGCAGGAGAAGTGCTTGAACCTGGGAGGCGGAGGTTGCAGTGAGCCGAGATCACGCCATTGCACTCCAGCCTGGGCCACAAGAGCAAAACTCCATCTCAAAAAAAAAAAAAAAAAAAAGAAAAGAAAGAAAGAAAAGGATAAGAGAACTGACACTAACTATGGAAACAGCAATTTGTGCCACCCTTGCTTCACTTCCCTGCATCTCATGCCCATTAAGTAGAATTCAGGGTAGCTTCACATTTAAGTGGATTTTCATTCTTTCTCTCTCTTATTTTTTTTATTTTTATTTCTTTAGTTTTCTGGTGAGAGCTGGAAAACCTGCTAGACTAATTCTAAAAGAGCTGTAACACTGCTTTTTAAATGATGTTTGGTTTAATGGGAGTAAGCTAAACAGATATGTAATATGTCTCCACTAGATAATAATAATCTGCAGTTTGGAGTTTCAAGTGACTTAACCAAAGTCACCATCCAGCAAACCCAAACCGGCTGACTTCTATCCCATCCTCCTTGAACTATACAACATCACATCCTCCCATTACCAGATAGTATAACTGAGGTGGTCTTTACTAGCAAAAGTAGGTACTGACTTAATCAGATCTGACCTAGGCAGATAGTGACTTCTCCTAGTGAAATATTAGTGTAGATCTAGAAAAATGTTAAAATTAGTCCACCCAGACTGGATCTCAGCAAAGAGACATAAGGCACATGTCCTTGTTCTTGTGAAAATGCTATCATATCTTTAATGACTATTGTCAAGACCTCTCATCCACAAGACTGAAAAATACCCTGAAAGTGAAAAAGTGATTTACCAAGCAACACTACAGAGTAAATTGTCTCACATTTGTTAAGTTGTGAGAACACAAAAATGATGCCTAGCTCAAACAGATGGAAGGGACAGTGGTCTCAATGACTTCATTTTTAAATATGAAATGTGGCAACTATTTGGTATATGATATCAGAGTAAAAATTAAGGTAGCCTCATGAAAATATGACCACTATGTAACAGCAAAACTGTGTAGTACTAATAGCCCCCATATTTGAGCACTCCAAATACATGATAGTAAATCTTCATATTCTGATCCCCATTTTGTAGGTAAGGAAACTGAGATTCAGAGAGGCTGAGTAACTTTAATCAAGATCACATAGTTAAGAAATGGCAGAGCCAGGATTTGACCCTAAGATTATCAATTCCAAAGCCTATGCTCCTTCTAGAATATCATTTTGTGTCTCAAATAAGAAGTAAGGGAATCAGTTTGAAAAATACAATATAGATATCTCTCACATCATAAGTGTTTAGCTCTCACAACTAATAATATGCTTCTCAAACTTCATCTCATTTAGTGTAAGAATATTTTATTTTAAAGTAACAAAAAAAAAGTGACCCATTAAGTATGTATTTTGAATATACTGTACTAGAATACCAGTTCCCAAAGTTGAGCCCGGATTCCTGCTCACAATCTCCTGTAAGCCTTCTTCAAATTATTCACTGGACCTCATAGGTGGTGGTAGCAGAGAATAATTCAATCCCTTACCCTGACCTGTAGTATATAGTATCAGTATTAGAGTAAATAAGTTCTCAAACTGCTGGAGGTTTGAATGACATATATCTTAAATCAAGATAAAAGTAAAATCAAGGTAAAAAAACTAAATTTTTAAAACAGTTACTCAAAAAGCTAAAACTTTGAAATGATAGTTATTATACTATAATTCCTTTCCTTCTCTCAGCTAAATTTTGACTAGTAATCTTTACTGTATGTGGGCTTCTAAATTCAATGTCAGGAGTAGGACTAGCAATTAGTCTTGTCTTTTAATCCAGTCTATTAACTCTTGCACTTGATTCCCTCTAGGAACAAGAGCAACTTTATCATAAAGTCATAATTCCTGATATATGTGGAAAATGATGCTGTTGAAGTACCATCAATAAAGCAGATGTTTCACAGTGGTTGTGATTAATTTGTGCTGATCTTGATACTACCTTGCTCTTGTAACCAACATTTACATTTGCAAGCTGGTAGAATTTGAAAGAAGGTTTACCAGTATAATCTATAACAATGGCAAAGAAGGAAGCTAACAGAGCTATATAAAGACTAAATCAAATGGGAACCACACAAACTGCGATATAAATTTGCCAGAAAATGCATTAGATGGGTAATGCAAAAGAACACATTATCTTGATTCCAATTGGAAGGCAATGGCCAAATATCTGGGATTTTCGTTCTTTCTGCTTCTCTAATTAAACAGTGGAATCTACATGAATATTTTCCAGAGAAGACATCTAAGTTCCTAGTTTTATATGATGAGTGGTTTAGATGACTAATATAGGTAAGACATAACTTTTATGCCAAGGAATACAGCAATGAAAGATGAATTAAATGATTTAACTTTTTAAAAAATACTTTTTATCTTAGCTTATAAAAACAAAATGGTAGAAATAATTTTTTTAAAAAAGCTTTTTATCTGGTTAAAAAAACCAGGAACACAAAACTCTTACAACCATTCCACAAGAGTTTTACCACCAGTGTAGTCTGAACCCAAGGCTCTCCAAGTGGGTCTCAGAAGAAGGCCTGTGGACCATCCTGGGTTGTGTGTAATGAATACAGAATCCAGAGGCTTTCTCAAAACTTCAGCTTTTGCTCAGTTTCCCCCCACAAATAGTAGTTTTAATGTGGGAGCTAAAGCACAGTGAATTCTTTGTGTTTCTAGATAAAGAAACCCAACACATGGAAATACGACCATCTTTCATATGAAAATCTGAGCAAATGACTCTCAAATCCACTATCTTTTACTAAGGAAATAAAGGAGTTCTAGAAAAGAAAGACCCTTGAACAAATAACGATGCCCCTAAGTGGAATGGATTGTTTTGTGAGGTAGTGGTTCCTCTTCCTCTTCCACTGGAAAAATTGAAACAGATGCTGGCTGAAAACCGAGGTGTTCTGAAGAGGTTTCTACATTAGGGTGGGAGGTGGAACCAGCTACTGGTATTTCAGGCTGGGAGAAGTTTTCAACTAATTTCACAATGACTGAGAAAACATGCCAGAAAAATACATAGTTGACGGGTCTTACGCTTTTTAGACCTCTAATAAAGACTTAAAATTCATTCACTTAAAAAATTAAGTGTTTATAAAAAGCATTCATTATAAAGAAGGAAAGAAAAGAAATGGGAAGAAAACAGTTCCCCAAACTCTTGAGAAAGGCTTGATTTGATAAGTTAACAGCCTTCAAGATCCCCTATCCCCGCTCCCGTGGTGCGAAGCTGTTATTCATCAGACAAATAATTTAGATCGTCCCCTTTGTGCTCAGCAATGCTAGGCGGTCAGGAACTCAGAGGGCAACACTAATGACAATGGCTCATTAATTGGCACAGTGAGCTTCAAGAAGGAGCAACTGATCTGGGCAGGGAGGCTCAGGAAGGCTTCGCGGAGGAGACGCTGCATCCCAGGGTACCTCGAGAGCAAACAGAACATTTGGAGTTTAGGGTTGTTCTGGGGCTGACAAGAAAGCTCCCTGTGAACCTAGGCACGCGCCCCTTGCAGAAAGGGGTAACAGGGGCTTTTTTGGAGAAAATTGAGTCTTGCTTACTATCTGTTGAGAGGAAAGTGGGAGGGATGCAGGGAGGAAAAGAACCAAAGCTCTCCCCTTCAATAAGACGTGCACCGCAGCTCCGGTCCCTGGACCCCGGGAAGGAGCATGGCAAACGCGGAGTCCGCAGAGGCGGGAGCGGCGGGGCCGGGGATGGCGGAGAGTGTGCTTCTCGCTGCCGGTTCGCGGCCTGGGGTGGGGGGCACTCCAGTCCATCCCCCAGCCCGGACGGGTCGCTGGGGTCCTCACGCTAGGGCTGTGGCTTAATTAGACCGTGGTAAACTTGCCCCTATTTCCCCCAGAGATCCCAGGCTGGGTCCTCTCGGCCTCCCAGGTTCACTCTGAGGGGACTTATTTTCCGTCGCGAGCCTCCCATGAGCGGGCAACTGAGTAGCCGCGGGACGGGGACGGGAGCAGAGGCCCCACCGCGCGCCCCGCTGCAAGCCCAGCTCCGTGGCGGGTGCCTTTCACGCCTGGGTTTCCTTCGTAATTAATTCGTATTCTCTTCTCCCTTCCCTCCCTCCAGGCAGGGGCAGCTGGAGTCCCGCAGGCCGAGCCCTCGAGGTTGGCACGGGGGTGATCTCGGAGTGGGCAGGGGGTTGGGGGCGCCCTTGAGGACCGATCCCCGACACGACAGCACTGTGGTTGGGCCGCTGGGCGAGGGGAGCTTCGGGCCTGCAGTTGCCGCCTTCTTTCTTCCCTCCCACATCACGAGGCAAGAAGGAAATGGGGCCGTCGGTCCCCGCAGAACCGCCTATCGCAAGGCTAGAGGCGCCCAGGCAGCGGGGAGCCCCAGGGTCCAGGTCCACAGCCTTCCCGGAGCTGAGTTCCACCGGCCCGGCGCGTCTGTGTCTGTCTTTCCCTTCTCCTCTCAACCCTCCCCAATCTTCTTTGCCCCAGAGTCTGCTGTTTTTGTTTCCTCAAGTGGCGCCTTCTTGCTGGGTAAAGCAACACTTTTTCCTCCTCCGAATACTTCCATAGCTTGCACTTGGGCTGCTGAGTGACCCTGGGTAAGTCCCAGAACCTTCTGGGTGGGCCTGTGTGAAAAGAGGGCCTCCAGGGTGACCCCGGAGGCCACTTCTAATGCCGATATTCTAGGACTGTTTTTCTGAAGACGGGTTCGGAATCCAGCACCAGAGGACTCCGGCAAGAGAGTGAAGGTGTCCCTCTTCTTCCCCGCCTCACCCCTGATGGGATGGAGCTGTGTGCAAAAGCACAAATGATCTGGAGAAGAGCCTTAGGTAGCAGTTTTATGTTAAAATGGGGGAGGGGACAAATTTAATTCTGCATTTAGGAAAATTCTAATATATGACGGCACTTCGGGAAATAAAAATGAGATGGTTATGCTTTCTTACAGACACCCTGGCTGGTTTTACATTTCCTTTCAAATTTTGTTTTGTGTACCCCAGGGAGCAAAGAATGGCTTGTACATTCCTCAGAGGGCAAGGGGAGGGGGAGTGGCGAAGAGAGAAGTTGGCTCTGGGTGTAACTCTGCCAACTGTTGGAGGGTAGCAAGGGGAGGGTGGTCTTTTAAGTGAGTTTGGGATCTGGTTACCTTTAATTCGCCAGGCCGCATCTTGCACTAATGGGCGTCTGTCAGCGGTGGACTCAGATTTCCCCACTTGCCTCGGATAGTGGCAGCATAGGGGCAAACAGCAGAGTAGGCCGCTCTGCCAGAGAGAAGAGAGACGTATGCCCTGCCCCTGGAGCTGGGGGTGCAGGCTGAAGGATGGGTGGGCACCGAGAGCTTCTCTGCAGGCATAGTGAAAGGCCTACAGACCAGGAGGAAGCTCCACCTTTTAAAAGCCCCTTCTGTGGTGGGAGTTTCCTGGGATGGGTTCTGCAACCCCTCTTAGAAAAATCCACCTTTCATACCTAAAATTAAATGGTTCAGAACCAAGCCAATGTATTTGGCCGTGTACCAGTGCTTAGAACAGAGTTGTTTCTTCGTGCAGAGGCCATTAAAAAACACACTGTACATGCCCCCAGCACTTTACAGTTTATAAGACATTTTTCATTGACACCAACTCATCTAATTCTGCAAGCCCAGGTGACAGGCAGACTCATTCTCACTGTAGGGTCGAGGAAATGCAGACATTGAAAGAAACCAAGCAGCTTGTCCAAAGTCACAGTTAGGAAATGCCTAATCCCTGTTGGAACGCCTTCTGCAAGGCCTTTCTCATCCCGCTTCTTCCTGTCGCCTCCTCCCTTGAAACAGACGGCTCCCCACAAGGTTCAGCCTGGCACTTTCAGAATGCCCTTCCAACCTCCTCCCTTCACTACTTCATTCTGCAGCTTGTACCACCGGGGACACAGGTGGAGTCCGGGGACACAAGGCTCTGGAACCCCCTTTCTTTCAGAACACATACCCCTCAGGACAGTTTCTCAAGGGACTCACGTTAAAAATACCCACCTCTCACACACTCATATCAGCCTTTCATGTTCTCACTACCAAGACTCACCCTATAAACCATGTGAAATAAATAACCTCAAATATAACTCTTAATTGCTTCCAAGTCAATGTTTCCTCATCACTAAACTTTATTGCCTCCCAATCTTTAGGACAAACTCCCCTCGGGACTCTGTTCCTCCCAGGACACAGGCGGGGGAAAGGAGGAAATCAGCTTCTCGAGATTCGACCTAGGCTTCCGGGGCCTGAGAATAAGCAAGGATGTCAGGAGGCTCAGAGCCTGGGAGGGAAGGAGAGGCCTCCGGGGCTGGGGCTGGACCGTTCCAGACAAACAGCGAAGTTTTCCGTCTGCTCGTCGCCCCCTACAGGCCACATCTGCCATCGCATCGACAGCCCTCAACAGCCGGCACATGTTTTGCTCTACTCTTCATTCGCCTTTCCCCGGACATCCAGATCCACCCCTCCGAGGAACTAGATACGGGCGGTCCCAACTCAGAACTTGGTCCTGAGAACGCTCTAGGGGCCACAGGCCTCAGGGCTGGATTGATTTTTTTAGGAATGAGTGCTAGAGAAAGTAGAAACGTCTAAATGCGTGTGTAGCCGAAAGCTAAAATCTTCCCCATAAAAATCAACCCGCTTTCTCCTTTTATTGCAAATAAATCTGCCCTCTTCCTTTAGTTTTTTTTTTCTTAAGTGGAATAAAAAGTGGATATCAGTAGTGTTGACTTTAAATCTCAACGAGAGAGCTGTTTCCAGTGCCGTTTGTCGCAGGTGCCTGCGTTCCATAACATCAGACAAGGGTTTCAGGCTTCCCCCAGCCCCACCACTAAGTGCTTGCGATCATTGTCTATGATATTTGCATTTCCCCTTTTGTGCTAAATCTTCGAGGTTTAAAAAGCTTAAACGAAAAAGAGCTTTTGAGGGTGCGACGGCCGGGCCCATCTTCCTGACATGTGCCAGGACTTTAAACAACCGCTGGCAGCTTGAGGGTCTGGGTCCGAGAGTTTCCTGCCTTCCACGACATAAAGGAAGGGGACCATCTCTAGGCCGTCGTTCAAGGGTAAGAACTGGCTGGAAGGAAAGTTGCAGGCAGGTCTCTCCCGTTCACCCCGCCGCCTAATGAATGTAGCGCTGGAAAAAGCCCTGCGAGTCTCCGGCGGTGACTTGTGGCTGAGTGTCACGCTGCTGGCGCAGGCTCGGCCGGTATTGCTGCTATGCGAGGAAATATGAGCGAGTAATTTTATAAGTAACAAAGGATCAGGGATGGAATGAGGCCCCTGTTATCCAATGTCATTTAGAAGCCTTGGATCAGCAGCTTCTTGAGGCTAAAAGTGAATTCAAGAAGCCCTGCCTTTCCCTTTTCCCAGGGGGTGTCAGCTAAATTTAGAAATAACCTCTCTATGTGTTTGCACAAATCATGTACCATTTGCTGTTTGTGTAAAAACCGATTAGCCAGACACAACTGTGAAACAACTTGTTACTTTTATAGCTGCAACACACAAACAAAATTAGATCCGTTTAGTTTTCCTTGTAAAAGGAGATTAGAAGGGACCCGCCCGGAGACCGTGTGGTCCATAATCTCCTCTCGGTGAAGGTTACCATTGCTCCTCTCTCGGCGGTGGTTATCAGGTTCTTGTTTATCAAGTTAAACTATCTCACCCCCGGCAGCTTGTTTTATTTTAGGACCCTGATCCCGAAGGAATGTTTACTCAAGACACAATAATGTTTACCGTTTACCAGGAAAACAGATTGGGTATTTGCAAGGAAGTGTCTTTCAAAGCGACCCCCAGCCCACGTCGACAGCGGAGAAATGAGGCTGGAATCCGCGACGGGGAGGCATCTCCACCACCAGGGAGGCAAAGTGGACGACAACACCGGGGACTGGCCGGGTTTAACCAAAAGGACGCGCGCAGGGCCGAGCCGACAGCACTGCTACTCGCTCCAGTTTTTAAAAGCGATTTCGCACAAGTAATTGTAACAGCTAAATTAATTACAAAATAATTAGAATTGATGCCTTTTGAGGATATGCTGATGGTGGTGAGAACCAGCCTTCCACATCAAGCTGTTTCATTTCTACCTTCATACTTTCTTTTAAAAGGTTTTTAACAGCTGAAATGCAAATTAAAAATAATCTACAAGGACCTTCCCCATTCCTGCCCTGTGATGTCGCATTTCACACTAACCTAGCCTAAGGTAAAGAAAAAAAGGGGAAAGAGGTGTTGTTCAGCTGTTTTTAAAAGGGTATTAAGGCCACCATTCCTTGGCCTTCAGAAAGGCTTCGGGTTGGAGGGAGAGGAAGCATCTATAGGACCCCTTCAGAAATCCAATTATGTTGTGGATTGATTATTGCAATATAAATGAGATATCTTATTTGAAAATATTATGAAAACAAAACTATGTATTATCTATCAGATGAACATAAATAAAATCCCACTGCAAAATGTAAAGTGCCTTAACATAAATTTTAAAACCAGCTGGGTCTATTTACCACTTCCACTTAAGGAATGAAGAGAAATAATGTCAAAAATCTAAGATTTAAATGTTAAAAAGAGGGATGTTTGGAATTTACTTACTTTTCAAAGGATAATTGAAATGACCAAGAACTCTCTCATTTGGGAAGTTTTCATTGTGGAAGATACAAGTCTAGTCATTTTTTTAAAAAATTTAAAGACTGCTGTTGTTTCGGTTTCTTTTTTTAAATGACAGCTTACTTTATCTACAGAAATGTCTGGTCATTTAGATTTAATGGGTTGATATGAATGATATCACTCACATCCTGATTTTATGTGAAAACTAAAAGCAAAATAGTAACACAATTTAAATTAGGCATACTGTTTCCTTTCTCCAATTAAAATTTTCTTACACTCAAATTATGAATTTACAAAGTTTGAAAAGGTCATTACTTGAAATTCCTTGATTTTCTGGGGAGGAGAAAAGGCAAATACCATTTAAAAATCTTGCCATTTACTTCAGACAACTAAATAAAACACTAGGCTGGGCATTTAAAAAATTTATTTACAAAGTTGTGTACAACACGATGGAATAACATTTAGAATACCATATATATTCATTCATATATAAACAGACTTTTATAATAGAATGACACTTTTTGCCTTTTTGAAAATTTTTTATATTTAAAATCTCCCAACGTCTCTATACATTCTTTTCTCAGATAAAACTTCGGAGAGTGAACCTTCAAAAAAAATGAAAGTTCAGAGCTCTAAATCTACGGAATTTGTTTTTTCTTAAAAAAATAAAAACCCCAAAAGGAAAGTCAATAATTTTTTTACAAATATATACAAAGAATTTCCCTCCCATCCCCACGGTACTAAGAGCAGGCGCCGTCGGGGTGCATTTTTGGAAAATTCGGTTTTCGGTTTTACCTGTATGGAAAGCTATCCCCGGCGGGCGCGCGGTGAGTTTGCTCGACCAGCTTAGGTGTGCGCGAGGTGGTGGAGGCCGCGGAAGGTAGGCGTTGGGGGCTCAGGGGAAAGGAAATGGGGGAGAGGCAGAGTCCAGGATTGGGCAGCGGGACCGGGACCGGGCTTGGGACAGGGCGCGCAGCCTGGAGGTGCAGCTGCTGCTCGAGGCCGCCGCCGGACCCTGGGTCCCGGCCATTGGCGCGTCCCTATTGCGCCGGCCATTTGGCTTGAGCGGCGGCCGCAGCAGCGGCGGCGGCCGAGGCTGCGGGCTGCAGAAACTGTCCGGAGAGTGGCACGCTCAGAATGGGCGCGATGGTGGCAGTCGTCCGGCTCAGCGACAGCGGTTGGTGGGTGGCCATGAGCGCTGCCGACTGCACGGTCCCGGGTGGCCGCAGAAACGACTGCGCCGTGCTGCCACCCCCGGAACCCCCAGTGCCGCCGGCGACCCCAGCGCCCGCCGCCGAGCCCCCAGGAGCCGCGGGGCCCCCACCTATGATGTTCTCGATGCTGAACGACGGCCGCGCGCTTGGCTCGGACTTGATGAGCGACGCGGTGGTGCCCGCGGCGCCCGCTGTGCCCGCAGCGGCCGCGGCGGCGCCCAGGCTATTGAGCTGCAGCTGCAGGCCCGGGCCGAGCTGTGAGCCGAAGGCGGCCGCTTTGCGGCCCAGCTCGCCCGAGGGCAGCAGCGGCACAGCGGGAGGCAGCACCGGTGCCACCGGCGGCAGCGCGTACGGGTACTGTAGCGCCGCCGCAGCCGCCGCGGCCGCCGCCGCTGCCGGGTGCGAATAGGCACCGGCCGCCGCCGCAGGGTGCAGGCCGTAGGGGCGGCCGTAGGGTCCCGCGGCGCCGGCCGCCGCCGCCAGGCTGTAAGCGCCGAAGCTCTGCATCATAAGCGCCGTCTGCTCGCGCAGGTGCTCCTGCTGGTGGCGCTTGAAGCGTTTCCGGCGCCGCAGGAAGCTGCCGTTGTCGAACATGTCCTCGGACTGCGGGTCCAGGGTCCAGTAGTTGCCCTTGCCCGGGTTGCCCGGCTCGCGGGGGATCTTAACGAAGCAGTCGTTGAGTGAGAGGTTGTGGCGGATGCTGTTCTGCCAGGCGGGGAACTTCTCCCTGTAGTAGGGGAAGCGGTTGCTGATGAACTCGCAGATGCCGCTCAGGGTCAGCTTCTTCTGCGGGCTCTGCAGGATGGCCATGGTGATGAGCGCGATGTACGAGTAAGGCGGCTTCACTAGGCTGTTCTTGGGCTTGCTCGGGGCCAGGCCTCCCGCCGAACCGCTGCCCGCGCCAGGCCCGCCGCCGCTCGCGCCGCCCTCCTCGCCGCCAACACCGCCCTTGCAGCCGTCCGCCTCCGGCGCTCCCACGTCGCCCCCCGGTCCAGCCCCGGCTCCGGCCGCCTCCTTGGGCAATGTCAGGGGCTGCTGGTGGGGCGGCTGAGGCTGTCCGTGATGGGGTGCCGCCGGGGGCACCTCGTCCGCCTCGTCCAGGCGCAGCTCCGGCGGCCCCGCGGGGCTATCGCAACCCGCGTCGCTGTCCTTCTCTTCCAGCCCGTCGTCGCCCTCGCCCACCACATCGATGTCCACGTCCTCGGCCGTCAGCACCGTCTGGCCGGACATGTCGCTGGCGCTGCCGCCGCCGGAGAGGGTCATCCCTCCTCGGGGTTGGTAGCGGCGGCGGGGAGGGGGCAGTGGGCGATGAGGGTGGTCGGGGGCTGCCACGGAGCTCAGGGGAAGAGGGTTTGAGTGCCCCCGAAAGATGGGGGGCAGGGAGAGGGGAGGGGGCCGCAGGTGGCTTGGGGCCGGCTGGGCTCAGCTCACACTCGGCGGCCCCGCATCGCGTGGCGCGGGCTCTGCCGTCCGCCCCCAGCGGCCGCGCTCCGCGAACTCCTGCCGTCCCTGGCGCTCGGTACTAGGCGCTCGCTACCGCTCCCGGCCCCGGCGGTTCTCCACGCCGCGCCCCCTCACTTAGCCCGCCTTCCTCGGCCTTTGGCCCTGGCGTGGGGCGCAGGAGCGGTCCAGGCGGGCGCGGGACGCCGGTCGCCGAGCAGCTCGGGAGGGCGCAGGCAGGGACAGTAGCGGGGGGGCAGGGGGCTGGGTGTCAGGGACGCCGAAGCCCCGGTAGTCGAAAGTCCCGTTTTAAGGACTGGCCTGATAGATTACTTTCTACTTAAAGATCCAGCGGGAGGCGGGGCCACGTGACCGTGCGTGACGTCAGGGCCGCGGCCGAGCGGGCCAAACTCAAGTTGGTTCAGGGAATTGTCAACAAAGGGACGAGAGACGCGCAACTCCGCTCCGCACTGTGCGCCAGCATCCCCGGGGCCCCGAGGGCGCTGCGGCCCGCCCGGAGACCCCCCACCCAGGCTGGATCCGGGCCCTGGGGCCCAGGGAGCGGGTGGGTGTGAGTGTGGGTGGGTGTGAGCGAGTCAGGGCGTGGGCCTGGGAGCGTCCGCGGGACTGTGCGACTGTCGCTGCCCTGCCTTCTCCGCCCCCTCTCCCTTCCGCCCTTCTCTCCCCCACTTTGTCACACTCCTTAGACAGGGACTGGGCGACCTAGAACGAGGTTCCCATATCGTCTTTTAAAAAGCAAAACTTAGTCTCTGTTTTGCTTTTTGTTTCATTGTTTTTAGCTTTAAAGAGTAAGAGCAGCGCACCCGGCTCCCTCCTGCTAATTAGATTTCAGATTCCCCTCTGGCCTCAGTGCTCATTCCGGGGAAGACACCTGCTGAGATGTCTTTTTCCCCCTCCCCCAACCAAACCACTCAGGTCCTGCCTGCTCTTTCCCGGCTTGATGCGGGCGTGTTTTCCTGTATGTATTTTTTCGTGCGGCCACAAAAAGCATCAGCTGGGGTTCCCGAAGGTCAGAAAATGGCTATCGATTAATCTACTAGAATAGTTGCCGAGAGAAATAAAAACGACGTAAAATAACAGGGAACCTATAAATAAAGAAGCCATAACTGGCTACTTGGAGTTGTTAAACGACTTAGCATATGAAAAAATCGGAAATGAGGCGCTGGGGAAGGAGCTGGGATTGGCAGCGGCCTGGGTAAGTCGAGTGGATCCGGGAAGAGGCCTGGTGTCTTCAGGTTAGACGCAGCGCCCAGGGGCGGCTGAAGAAACGTGAGGGGTGCGGGCAGTGACTTCCCGGGCGGCGGGCATGGCCTTGGGGGAACCTGGGCAGACTTGGGCATGCCAGCATGCTGGGATCTCCGTTGCTGCCAGCTAACGTGGATTTTCTTCTCTTAAGGTGTGGACAAATCCTCCAAGATTTAACTTCCAAGGAAACCGGCGGCGGAGCGGGTGGAGGAGGCGAGGATGTGTGGCCAGTGCACGCGGAGTGCAAGGCAAGTCAGTGATAGTAGGAAAAACTGTGGGGATTTCACTGGGACTGGAGGGGGAGGCACCGCAAACCGACCCCCAAGTGCGTGGCTGGGGTGCGTGGACCTCACACCTCCAAGGAAAGTCAGTGCTCTTGACCCGGTGAATCAGCGATGCGCCTCCTCTTTCCTCCCTCATTTAGGCCGCCTAGTTGGGAGCCGCAAGAGCCTGCCTGGTGTGGCAGGCACACGGAACCCAATCCCTGTCTGTCCGCTGCGGCCTGGGAGGGGAGTGCCGGCCTCACCAGAGGAAGGAGCACGAGGGGAGGAGTTCCGAGAGGAAATAATTAGTGAAATATTTGCAGAAGATGCTGGGATGTGGATTTAATTCCGGATGGACAGTGGTGCTTCTGATTCCCTCAGTCGGTTTCCCCACCCACGATCTCCTCTTTCCTTGGCCTAGACACACCAAAAATAATTCAATAAAATAAAAATAAAAATTTAAAAATCTGTAAACTTGCTTCATTACAGGCGTTGAGACACACAGATTGACTTTCATCCCGATTAGACAGTTTCCCAGGATATAACACTACTCATCTGAGGCTGGGAGCAGGGTAGGGGGTGGTGACACTATCCTGAGACGCCCGCCAACCTCCACAGTTTTTCTTTATCTAAATGATCCCGAGGTTGCACCCGGCCCTAAAACGCATCTCAGAGTTGATTTCCGTAGCTCCACAGCTTTGTGGCCCGCAGGCTCCGAACCGTTTGCAATGCCGTCTAGACAGCTTTCCGAGAAACCGACCCTAGCTGAGCTGGCTGGCCATCGCCCAGGACTGCAGAGGTCGCGTCTGCAACTGCCTCAGCAACCGAAGTGTCGGAAGGTCCAAAAAAAAAAAAAAAAAAAAGCTAAAAAGCGGAAATTTACACATTCAGGAACCTCCTTTGCTCTGCTTGGGTTGCCCAGCCCTAGAGGCAGGGGCCCGGGGCGCAGCGCTGGCCCTGCCGCGGCCTTGGTGGCTGGGCCCGCGTGCACTAGTATGTGTGGATGCGCGCCGGAGGATGGTGGCTACAGGGCTCCCCTCACCGGTCTCGAAGTAGTCTCCCAATGAGCCTAATTTCGATTCCGCTGTCCGCCGAGGCTAGCTCTCTGGACTCCCTCCACGCCGCTGGTCGCTGCCTCCTACCCTCCCTCTGCCACGGCCCGGCCTGATCTGTCCATTCCCCGGTGTCTCCTTGGAACCTCCCTGGGGAAGGGGGTGGAGGACGAACAACTCCCAGCTGCCGGTTCCATTTGTTGCGCTTTTTTCCTTCGACACAATAAAAGTCAAATTAATTGATTCATACCATTAATTACGGCGCGTAGCGTGAAAAGCAACGCTTCCCCTCGGTTAGAGATCTATTGTGCTAATCTCTTGTTCAATCAGTGTTACCATCTGATGCTGGGTCCGGCCCTTACAGAAACTTTTCGACTCGATTAGCTAAATGATGAGACGTGCACAACCTACTGGCTGCGGCCCCGACGTCCCGCGCCCGCGCCGGCCTAATATCGATTTCCAGCGGAGGCAGAGGATTTTTCCGCGGCCGTTCTCGGCTCAGGGACCGGCCGCCGGCTTTCTCCCTCCAGGCGGACCATAGCGCCTGCACAACCTCCGGGGGCGGGAAGGAGGCGAAGCGGCGGCTGGGGAGGGCGACAGGAAGGTTCCTGCTGGCCTTGACGCAGGAGGCCGCCCCAGCGGAAGGGTCCGATCCCGACGCGGTGCAGGGTCCTGCCGGAGACCGGCTAGATGTCGGGCTAAATAAATTGTTTGCCGCGTAGTTGCAGTTTGCAGCTAAAAGCTCACAGGTCGTCAGTTACCGCCAAGCTGTAGGACAGAGTCGGAAGAAGCGAGACAGATACAGAGAGATAGTGAGACACATGTAGTGGGGGGAAGAAAATGTGATAAAGGGTGTATGTGGATAAAAAGTTTCTGAGTCTCAAAGGGTTATTGGAGAGGTAGAGGGAGAATGAGTAGACACACACACGCAATTATGAGTTTGAGTGACTCTTTTGAGTCTCAACAAGCGAACTTCCCAGGAGAGATTTAAAAAGGAAGATGGCAGCCAGCTGCCTCACCTGCTCAAATGTTTGAAATGTTTCAACCAAAGGAGAATGGAATGAAACCCCTTCGGTTCCTCTGGAGCGGGCAGAGTACGTGGTACCCCGCTGGGAAAGCCACCTGGACGCGGTGGGAATGGGGGGTGGGGGGAGTGGGGATCTAGGTTCTAGCAACAGGAGGCAAGAAGAATGGAGTCCGGATCGATAGGAAGGAAATTGAGACGTCTCCAGGGGAGGGGAGATTTAGTGTGTGCGTCCAGGGGGGGATGGGGGGGGAAGAAATGGATAGAAAAATTTATGATGGAGAAAGGGAAATTAATTACAGCTCATTTTGGGTTCTTAGGTGGTCAACACTGGAGGAGGGGCACGGTTAGAGTGCGGAATGCGGGAATTGCCCACCTACCCCTCACCAGGCCCAAGAGAACCCATATGCCTCTTTTCTCCTCTTTTAAGTCAGAGACAGTGCCAGTGGCTTGAATAAATCGTTGGCGCGATGTGAGATAGAATCATCATGCCCGCGCGCGGGTGCACTTTTCTTACAATACGGGGAGTTGGGACCAGGTTCCGCGGAGTGAAGGGCGCGTCCCCCACCAAGAGTAGTTACTCTTTGTCCAAGAGGGAGCAAAACGTGGGTGGGACTATTAGAAAAATTCCCCTCCTTTCTCCCCAACACCCCCGCGCCCGCAACAATCAAAGTCTGCTGCTTCTTGACAATCTTCATAGATTTGTTAAACTATTACCGGCCTCTTTGTCTGGATGGCCGCCACCAAGGAAGGTGGGAAAGGGCAGAGGTGGTACCCAAGGCCCCAACCCACCCAGATTACTTCCATTTCCCAAAGCGGGGGATTTTCAACTCTCTTACCCACCACCACCCCCTTGTATACCTCTCCGGATCTTTTCGGGGTGGAAAAAAAGAGGCTCTTTTAATGTTCTTGTTTGGATTTGCATCTCAAAACTTCATTTATTTTCAAGATGTCTGCCACTCAGGGTCCACGCCAAGGCTTGCCTGTAAATGGCGAGAGACCAAAAGGAAAGGAGGAGAGAAAGAGGAAGAGAGAGAGGATGGTTTCGAATTTATTTATATTGGAAATATATAAACATCCATTCTGTAAAAGGCAACACGTTTAATTAACGATGAGAGAGCAGTTAGGGGCAGAAAGCTAGTAAAATTGTGTGATAAATTTATGGCATTGTTAGCGTGCTTTTAATTATGGCTATTATGTTAATTATTTCACATTAGCATGGAGTTATCAGCAGCATGTCAGATTTAATCAAAACGAGCCTTTCTCTCGAAAATTGTTCTTTTCATCCACGAGGAGAAAGGTCCTGGACAGGATCGGGGCTTAAAAATGACTTGGCATTGAAAGCCGGAGTCTTTCTGACACCGTTTGGAGCGATGCGGCCAGGCCCGGCTGTCCGCGGGGTCCCTCCAGGCTACCGGCAGCTCGAGGAGGAGCCCAGGGCTGGGTTTTTAGGAATTCACCATTTTCACCCCCTTCGGAGCCGACACTTCATCATGCGAGATCATTCTGTCAAACAATATGATGCTGCTCATTTTTATCTGTCCCGCTTTGCAAAATCCCCATTCAGCCGGCCGAGGAGCAACAAAAGCCTCTGAGCAGCTCCGCAGCCACTGGCGGCCACAGCCTCCCCGGCGCGCGAGAAAGAAAGGCGAGAGGGGCCGAGGAAAGCAGGCGGCGGGCGCGCGCCCCTCTCCGCCGGAGGGAACGCTGCCTGCCGGCGCCTGCGAGCCCAGGTGTCGGGTCCTCGGGTGTGGCCCGGGCGGGACACGCCTCCCTCAGGCCCGCGCCTGCCCTCGGCCTCCCTGCAGGCGCCGGGCGAAAGCCCCCAATCCCTCCCCTCAAGCGACTCGCCCACCCAGGCCACATCGATTCTTTAATCACCGCCGATCGATTTATTGGGAGCAAATAAATAGACCGTTTTGGAAACGTTTCAATTGCTGGCTTGACGGTTGGGGCGCTGACGCGGGAGGGCGGGCAGGGCCGTGGGGCGCGCGCGGGAAGGGACTTGTGGGAAGGAAGGGAGCGGAAAGGCCGAGCGCCACCCGCCCCGGGAGTCTCCAGAGCAGCGCGCGGGGCAGACCTCCGCGGGTCCCCCGGCGCTTCGGTCTCAGGAGACGCCCGGCCTCCTGGAGGGTTCGGTTTGTCCTCCTCTGGCGCTCTGCTCCCTCTGGCGGCAGGGCTGGCAGGACCTCAGCGCCCAGCCCTTCCGCCTTGTTACGTCCAGGCAAGTTGGCCCGGCTTTCGGATGCCTCTGGACAGTCCCCGTCCAGGCCCGCGACCCAGCCCGAGTGGAGGCCCCGGGCCCCACAGAGCGCGGCCTCCCAGGCCTTCCAGCCCTGGCTGCGGACGCCGCAGCCTCCTCACCCCTGGGCCGGACGCGGCCTTCCTGCCCAAGACCACTGGGGCCCCCGCCCCTCCCGGGACAGGGCTGTGGACAGGCCAGCTGCTGCCTTATTTTTAGCGCCATTCCATTCGCGCGGTTATATTTAACTCGACCCACTCCTCCGAGGAGGTCGCTCGGACATCGAATTCTCCACATCGCAGCTTGGGCCTGCCCGCCTTGCCTCAGGGGTAGTTCCTCAAGGGGCAGATTGGAAAACCCCTGCTTAAGAATCCTTGACATATCTGGAGCTTGGAGAGGACGGGACTGGGGGAGAGATCTGGTTCTAGGGGCAGTGGCCACCGCGCCTGCAGTGCACTGCGTGGGGATTCCGCCTTGTGTGGGGGAGGGGAGGAAGGGACAGGATCAGTCCTGTGGGAAGGATTCTCTGCGGGGAGTATCGTGTCCATCTCCTACTTCTGCATGACTGAGAACACTAGGTGACCTGGAAGACCTCTCACGACCCTGCCCTTGGAAAAGTTTATCATTTAGCGTGAGTGCAGGAATCCCCTCTTCTCTACCCTCCAGTGCACCCAACGGGATATTTGATTTCAGTGGTATGTTAGCTCCTTAGTTCCAGCCCAGTCTTCCCTTAGCAAAATCTTAAAAAGACCATGCCAAAGGCTCACTCACATCCTGGGGAAAGGACCCACTTGGATGACATACGGAAACACCATTGTGATACACGCTTTATTCACACAGAATGTCAGTTAGCAAACAATGCAGAAGTCATGTACTAAAGGTACACTAACAGATGTGACATGGATCGCGGATATCGAAACACTTTTTTTGTTTTTCTTTGAGACAGGGTCTCACTCTGTGTCTCAGGCTGGAGTACAGTGGTGCAGTTGTAGATGGTTGCAGCCCTCGACCTCCTGGGCTCAAGTGATCCTCCTGCCTTAGCCTCTTGAGTAGCTGGGAGTACAGATGCACACCACCACACCCAGGTAATTTTTTATTTTTATTTTTTGTAGAGATGGGATCTCGCTCTGTTGCCCAGGCTAGTCTCAAGCTCTTGGCCTCAAAAGATCCTCCCACCTCAGCCTCTCAAAGTGCTGGGATTAAAGGTGTGAACCATCCTGCCAGGCCAAAACACATTTTAAAAATTTAAATTCTTCTAGCATTTTTAAAGAAACAAGTTTTCCTTGGGTCAAAGCTGCCTTTTTTGGTAACTCTCATTTTAATCAGAAATTTCTTGGATTTAAGTCATACCCACAGCTGAATTCAGGGGGAGAGGATATATAAGTATACAATATATATTTATTTACTCATTTATTCCTTATTAGTAATTTATTGAACTCTTGTAGACCTGGAAAGTACTAGGAATGAAAAGAAGAATTAAACCCAAGGTTCCTTAAGGAAGAACCAGGCAAGAGAATCAGTGTTTGTCATGCAGGTTGATAGGTGCCATGGCAAGGGGAAACAGTGCAGAGGAGGGCCTTTCTCACTGGGTAGGGATAGAGAAAGTGTGAAGCCTTCAATACGGAAGATGCTACTGACCAGCTAGCTCTGACTTTAGGGGTTTTCAGGGGAGATTGGGGAGAAGTAAGTTAGAACCCGGGTACTTTCGGAAAAGAAAGTGCTAAGTTGGATGCCTAATGGTACTTCTGGACAGCCAGAAAGTACTTGGTCTCAAGGGAAATGGACAATAGATGTATGATAAGGAAACAGAAAGGGATGGAAGAAGAGAGAAGGGAAATGTAAAAATTGAAATTTGCTTAGACATTTTGTCTGGGTATAGTACATTTAGACTACATGGAAGTATTTGACTAACAAACACATGGAAGAAATTTAAAAGGGAACATAGATAAAGGAAAAGATCCTTTGAAAAGAAAATATTCAAAAGGCTAGTTGTTAGACCCAGCTGTTTTTCTAACCTTATCGTATTCATCGAGGGCCAGACACTGGAACCACAAAGGTGAGTAAGAAGATAGACTCCACCTTTAGAATGTTAATTCCAGAAGGGCAGGAATTTTTATCTGTTCACTGTTGTATCCCTAGCCTCCAGCCAAGTACTAATGGTGTAGGGGTGGAGGTGTGGCTCAATAAATATTGCTTGAATAACCAGATCAGTAAGACACATTCTCACTCTAATGGGGGACTTATTCAGGGAAGTCCATAGCTAAAATGTAGTGTGATGAGTTATAAATACATGATAGAATGTTACAGGAGCGCAAAAGAAACATAACTAACTCTGCCTGGGAAAGAGAATAGGTGGGTAGGAAGGTTTCCCTAAGAAATAATACTTGAACGGTCGGGCGCGGTGGCTCACGCTTGTAATCCCAGCACTTTAGGAGGCCGAGGCGGGCGGATCACGAGGTCAGGAGATCGAGACCACGGTGAAACCCCGTCTCTACTGAAAATACAAAAAATTAGCCGGGCGTGGTGGCCGGCGCCTGTAGTCCCAGCTATTCGGGAGGCTGAGGCAGGAGAATGGCGTGAACCCGGGGGGCGGAGCTTGCAGTGAGCAAAGATCGCGCCCATGCACTCCAGCCTGGGCTACAGAGCGAGACGAGACTCCGTCTCAAAAAAAAAAAAAAAGGAAATAATACTTGAGCTGTTGTGAATGATAAGCAGCAGTTAGGTAGAGAAAAAGAGGAGCAGAGTTCTGGGAAAAGAAAGAGAACACAGCACGAGTAAAGACACAGATTTATGCAAGACACGAGGAGCAGCATGTAGTTTGGTATAGCTGAAATGAGATAAGGGAATGGCCAGAGTAAAATAATAAAGACTCTTGAATACTGGGCTGAAGAGCCCAAAGTTATTAAGAAGCCAGGAAAGGTCTTTAACTGATTGGCATGATTGAAATAAAATTTTGGAACTATTCTTTGCGGGAATGTGAAGGATAAACTGAGGGAGTAAAAGACTGGAGATAGCAAGGAGGCTATTTCGTTATCTTAGTAAGAGATGATGAAGGTATGATTTAAATTATTGGCAGTGAGACTGGAGAAGAGGAGATGATGATGACTTTGAGAGGACTGAAGAAGTAAAATGGATGGAACTAAGTGTCTGATTGCTAAGGGAGAAAGAGTTCACAGTAACTCCCAGATATGAAATTTGCATGTCTAGAAGAAATGGTGTTATCATTAATTGAGGAGACTACAGATGGAGAAACACTCTCTGGTCCCTTGTTCCTCAGTCATAGACGTGACTACTCAAATTATTTCCTTAAATGTCAGTTGGAGCATGCCAGTCACTCCTCTGATCAAAAACATTTAATGCACATTGAGCATGATGGCTCATGCCTGTAATTCCAGCACTTTGGGAGGCTGAGGCAGGAGGATCGCTTGAGCCAGCAGTTTGAGACCAATCTGGAAAACATAACAAGACCCTGTCTCTACAAAAAAGTAAAAAGTTAGCTGGGCATGGTGGTGCATGCTCATGGTCCCAGCTACTTGGGAGGCTGAGGCAAGAGGCTTGATTGAGCCCAGGAGGTTGAGGCTGTAGTGATCTATGATCCTGCCACTGCACTTTAGCCTGAGAGATAGAGACCTTGTCTCATACAAAACAAAACAAAAGCAAAGCTGTTTAATGCTACCTCATTGCTTGTAGAAGAAAACCCAAACCCTTTAGTAAGATACTTCAGGTGTGCCATAATCTGGCTCCAATATACCTTCTAGTTTCCTTTGCACTCCATGCCCCTGACCTATGGGACTATAATGCATTTCCAGGACACACTGTGGCCTCCGTCCTTTACCAGTTATATGACCTTGAGTAAGTTCCTTAAACTCTCTGTGCCTCATATCCTTACCTGTAAAATGGAGATAATAGCATCTTCCTTATGGGGTTTTTGTAAGGATTGAGGACATCCAAATCACTTAGAATAGAGTTGGCACATAATTAAGGATCACTCAAAAAATTTTCTTAATTGATTGTAATGCTTTTCCCTGTTTTTTTATTTTTTATTTATTTTTATTTTTATTTTTATTTTATTAAGAGACATAGTCCCAACCTTCTAGGAATTTTCAGTTTACTTGTGAAGAGTAAGAGAGGCAGACGTTGTAAGCCCTTGAAGGTAGAAACTGAGAGGCTTAGATTTTTTTTTTTTTTTTCCTGAAAGTGACTATTATAGAATTTTGAGCAGGGAAGTGATGTAACTGGATATGTGTTTTAGCAATATCACTGTATCATCAGTGTGGACAATGGGCTGAAAGGGGGAAGATGAGTTTAGTTTTACACATACTGAATTTGAGGTGCTAGTGGAATTTCTAAGTAGAGATAATTAGTAGGAGGTAAGGAGCCATGTATGTACTTTTAAATTTCTAATACCCACATTTTAAAAAGTAAACAGATGGGTACAAAATATATTTAGAAAGAATGAGTAAGACAGTATTTGACAGCACAACAGGGTGACCATAGTCAATAATAACTTAATTGTACATTTAGAAATAACTAAAAGAGGCTGGGTGCGGTGGCTCACGCCTGTAATCCCAGCACTTTGGGAAGCCAAGGCAGGCAGATCATCTGAGGTCAGGAGTTTGAGACCAGCCTGGCCAACATGGTGAAACCCCTTCTCTACTAAAAATACAAAAATTAGTCAGGTGTGGTGGTGCGTGTCTGTAGCCCCAGCTACTCAGGAGACTGAGGCGGGAGAATCACCGGGACCCCGGAGGCGGAGGTTGCAGTGAACCAAGATCATGCCACTGCATGCCAGCCTAGGTGACAGAGCCAGACTCTGTCTCAAAACAAAACAAAACAAAAAAACAAAACTAAAAGAGTACAATTGGATTGTTTGTAACACAAAGGATAAATGCTTGAGGGGAAGGATACCCCATTTACCATGATGTGATTGTTGTGTATCGCATGCCTGTATCAAAGTATCTCATATACCCCATAAATATATACAACTACTATGTACCCACAAAAGTTTTTTTAAAAAACTAAACAGAAACACATAAAGTTGATTTTTTCTAATGTTATGCCATTAACCTAAGTAAAATTGATTTTAATGATACATTTTATTTAACCCAAAAATATTTATTTTTATTATACCTAAAAATATTAATATTTCAGCATGTAATCAATATAAAATTTAAGATTTTTTCATTTTTTTCTTTTTTTTTTTTGAGAAGGAGTCTTGCTCTGTCTGTCGCCCAGGCTGGAGTCCAGTGGCACGATCTCAGCTCACTGCAAGCTCTGCCTCCCAGGTTCACGCCATTCTCCTGCTTCAGCCTCCCGAGTAGCTGGGACTACAGGCACCCACCACCATGCCCGGCTAATTTTTTTGTATTTTTAGTAGAGACGGGGTTTCACCTTGTAAGGCAGGATGGTCTCAATCTCCTGACCTCATGATCTGCCCGCCTCGGCCTCCCAAAGTGCTGGGATTGCAGGCGTGAGCCACTGCGCCCGGCCCTATTTCTTTTTTTTTTTTCATACTAAATCTTTGAAATATGGTGTGTATCTCAATTTGAGCTATCCACATGTCAATTGTTTCATAATCACATGTAACTAACTGTTATCACATTGGACAGTTCAGATACAGACCTTAAGAGAGAGGTCAGGACTACAAATAAACATATGGGAGTCATCAGTGTTCAAGTGTGATACGTCTTGCAATGAGAGTGTGTTAGCTCAGCAAATTAGAGGGTGTGGAATAAAGG
Organism: Gorilla gorilla gorilla; assembly: GCF_029281585.2. NCBI lineage: Eukaryota > Metazoa > Chordata > Mammalia > Primates > Hominidae > Gorilla > Gorilla gorilla. The sequence continues at coordinate 176,679,309 of NC_073224.2, forward strand.
AAAAGGATAAGGAAATATCAGAGATGGTAGAAAGAAGAAGAAGATGGCTGGGTGTGGTGGCTCACGTCTGTAATCCCAGCACTTTGGGAGGCCGAGGCAGGCAGATCACAAGGTCAGGAGTTCGAGACCAGCCTGCGCAACATGGAGAAACCCTGCTTCTACTAAAAATACAAAAAATTAGCCGGGCATGGTAGCACATGCCTGTAATCCCAGCTACTCAGGAGGTTGAGGCAGGAGAATCTCTTGAACCCAGGAAGCGGAGGTTGCAGTGAGCTGAGATCGTGCCACCGCACTCCAGCCTGGGTGACAGAAAGAGACTCCGTCTCAAAAAAAGAAAGAAGGCCCGTAAAAGAAAGTTTGAAAATAAATAGAGCATAAATTGGGAGCAAGTATTATCATGGAAACCAAGGAAGAAGCAGTTTTGAGAAGATAGAGTAGTCAACAAGGTCAGGTGCTCTGAGATATATATTTATTATATGAATTTGTTTTTCCAGAGACAGGGTCTCATTCTGTTGTCTAGGCTGGACTCAAACTCCTGGGCACAAGCAATCCTGCTTCAGCCTCCTAAGTAGCTGGGACTACAGACACACACCACCTTGCCCAGCTATACGTGATGTTTATATAGATATTATGATAAGGGTTTGGCCACCTCTGATAGGAATTATTTGACTAAAGTAAATTGCTTATTTAATAATTATTATGATAGGAATTATTTAAATATAAGTGGATTGCTTCTGGTGAGGTAGTTATTGGGAGTAGATACCATTTCCTCATTCTGTGCATAGTTGTAAAATATTATTGTTCAATTTCATTACAAACTATGTGTATTGCTTTTCTGTGAACTTATCCCACAGTCACAGTGACCAATCATTTATCCCGACTGGCCTGGAACAATTCCAGTTTAAGCCTGCTTTTCAAATATAATCTTTTCTATGGCCTTTTTAATTCTCAGAAGTGTCCCAGTTTGGATAAGAAATTATTTGGCTACCCCATATGTAGTCGATGTAACTTTCTTTTTTCTTTGAGATGGAGTTTCGCTCTTGTTGCCCAGGCTGGAGTGCAATGGCACAATCTCGGCTTAGTGCAACCTCCGCCTCCCGGCTTCAAGCGATTCTCCTGCCTCAGCCTCCCAAGTAGCTGGGATTATAGGCATGCACCACCACACCTGGCTAAGTTTTTGTATTTTTAGTAGAGACGAGGTTTCACCATGTTGGCCAGGCTGGTTTCGAACTCCTGACCTCAGGTGATCCACCCGCCTCAGCCTTCCAAAGTGCTGGGATTAGAGGCATGAGCCGCTGTGACCAGCTGTTGATGTAACTTTCAACACTTAGAGCCCAACTGTGAAGCTGCCCATCGGGATATACTAATGGCTAGGGAAGTGCTTGAAACAAATGTAGGTGCCACTTACTATAGTTTTAATTGCCTCCCAGCTAGGTCAGGGCTTCTCTTTTCACTCTCTTGATGTTTTCTGAAGGGAAATTAAATCAGCAAGATCTGCCAAATAAGACTGTGACTGAATCTTCTTTGTGACCCCAAATACATCTATATATCCCCACCCTATCCACACCATGAGGATGATGAAGATGATGAAAGTGATTTATGATGCACTTGTTATGTGCCAGATGATCTCCTATGCAACTTACATGTATTTATTTACTACTTACGACAATCTTATGAGGGAGGAGTGCTAATTATTCTCATTTTACAAATGAGGAAGGTCATCAGACAGGATCTGGACCAATGCAGCTTGGCTTCAGAGCCTATGCTCTTCACCACGACTTTGTACTGACGTGTAATATCATCTTGCTTTTCACATGCCCCTTCCTTCCCTTTCTCATCTCCAGTAGCTTTCTCACTGGCACCTACAACTGAATTAAACCTTTCAATGGGGGAATATTGTTTGTTTTTATAATTTCAGTATTAATTATTTGAATTGTGGAAGATGATATACAAAGAACAACAAGAGATCTTTATTATCTAGTCATTATTGCAGAATTTGATATTTTGCTTTTTTATGAGATGAAGATGTGTCAATGATTTTGTGTTTTTCTTTTAAAGGGGCCATAGTTTTTTTTTTTTTTTGAGACAGAGTCTCATTCTGTCACCCAGGCAGGAGTGCAGTGGCATGATCTTGGCTCACTGCAACCTCTGCCTCCCAGGTTCAAGTGATTCTCCTGCCTCAGCCTCCCGAGTAGCTGGGATTATAGGTGCGTGCCACCACGCCTGGCTAATTTTTGTATTTTTAGTGGAGATGGGGGTTCAGCATGATGGTCAGCTGGTCTCAAACTCCTGACCTCATGATCTGCCTTCCTCGGCCTCCCAAAGTGCTGGGATTACATGCGTGAGCCACTATACCCAGCCTCATAGTAATTTTTTGATAACTCATTTTGAGAGCCTTCTCAGAATGGACAGTTTTTGGGGGAAAAAAATGAATACAGAATTTTTAGTAACTACTTATAGTTATGATCTATTATGACATTCCGCAAAATATAGCAGCTTAAAATAACAAACACTTATTTTCCCATAGTTTCTGTGGATCGGGAATTCAGAAGGGGCATATCTTGGCAGTTCTTGCTCAGCATCTTTCATAAGGTTACAGGCAAGCTGTTGATTGGGGCTGTGGTCATCTGAAGCCTTCACTGGGGCTCACTTACTTGGCTCTTTGGAGGTGGCCTGAGTTTATTGTCACATAGATCTTTCCATAAGACTGCTTAAGAGCCCTTATGACATGGAAGCTGACTTGCCAGAGCAAGTGATAGAAGAGAAAGCGCAAGAAAGAAATCACAAAGTTTTTTAGCCAGGCATGGTGGCTCACGCCTGTAATCCCAGCACTTTGGGAGGCTGAGGCAGGCAGATCACCTGAGGTCGGGAGTTTGAGACCAGCCTGACCAATGTGGTGAAACCCTGTCTCTGCTAAAAATACAAAAATTAGCCTTGCGTGGTGACCAGTACCTGTAGTCCCAGCTACACAGGAGGCTGAGGCAGGAGAATTGCTTGAACCTGGGAGGCGGAGGTTGCAGTGAGCGAGATTGCGCCACTGCACTCCAGCCTGGGAGACAGAGCGAGACTCCATCTCAAAAAAAAAAAAAAAAGAAATCGCTTTTTTTTTTGAGATGGAGTTTTACTCTTGTTGCCCAGGCTAGAATGCAATGGCAAGATCTCAGCTCACTGCAACCTCTGCCTCTCGAGGTCAAGCGATTCTCCTGTCTCAGCCTTGGGCATGTGCCACCATGCCTGGCTAATTTTTGTATTTTCAGTAGAGACAGGGTTTCTCCATGTTGGCCAGGCTGGTCTTGAACTCTTGACCTCAGTTCATCCCCCTGCCTCAGCCTCCCAAAGTGCTGGGATTACAGGTGTGAGCCACCGTGCCCGGCAATCACAAAGTTTTTTATGACCTAGTTTCATCATGTACTATCACTTCTGTAGCATCCCACAAGCCAACCCTGATGCAGTGTGGGAGTGCACTATATAAGGATGTGAATACCAGAAGATAAGGACACCAGAAGGATCACTGGGGGCCATTTTGGAGGCTAGCTTCCACAGTCTACCCTATATTAACATTGCTCCGACATGCAAAGTGTACTCACTTTCCCCCAAGATTCTCAAAAGTCCCATTTAATTGCAGCATCACTTCAAAGTTTAGAATTTCATTGTATAAATCAGGTTCAGGTGTAAATGAGACTTCTCAGGTTTAGTTTCATAAAAACAGCTCCCTGAGTACAGTTTCTCTTGATCTGAAGACCTGTGAACTAAAGAAACAAGTTAGCTTCCTCCATGCATACTCAACATAAAATGGTAGGACAGGCATAAGTTAACTGCCACACAGACACTCCTATTCAGAAAAGGGGAATAGGGAAGTCACACAAGAGTAACTGGTCCTTAGCAATTCTGAAATTCAGTTAAGCACTGATTGGCTTTTCCTTGATTAGGTCTCAAAGCCTGAGAATAATGTTCTACCTTCTTGGCTGTTATTTCCACCCTCTGAGTCATCCTTCTTTTTTCATGAAAGATAACATGTTTTTGCAACCAAGTAGTTTTTTTTTTAACCCGCTTTCTGCTGGTAGAAGTTTCAAGGTGGGGGATCCAGAGGTCTCTTTTCATTTTGTACTGTCTATGTCACTTTCAGTCCAAGCTGGTGTTTCTGCCACTGTAATTCTCTTCTGCTAATATAATTCTCCAGATATCTCCTGTCTTCCTCATGGCCATGTATATTGTTGGAAATGAGCCCCATTCCAGTTTCAGAGGTTGAAATTTGCTGATTTAATCCAAACATGATAGTTTCATTCACCTTGCCAAGGATTAAGACTTGGTCAAGTGATGCCATCTGGCCAGTGAGACAGAAGGGGAAGATTGTTTAGGGGTTACTGTGAAAGGTCTTCTTTTCTGACAAAAGGATCTCCAGGGAAGAAAGCATCTTTCTTCTACCAGACATTGGTATGCCTGCATAACATAGTTGTCATTTCATGGTTCTGAGTCTGGCAGAAGAAAAAGATGGAAAGTACTTAAGTTCTTCATTATATAATTGTGCGACTGAATTAATCAATGCTGGAAAACGAAATTTTCTTTATTTTAAAATCGGTTGCGGGAGGCTGAGGCAGGAGAATCACTTGAACCCAGGAGGCGGAGGTTGCGGTGAGCTGAGATGGCGCCATTGCACTCCAGCCTGGGCAACAAGAGCGAAACTCCATCTCAAAAACAAACAAACAAAAAATCAGTTGCTAATTGTGGACATGAATTTCAAGTGAAACCTAGTCAGTATGGATGTATGGTTGTTTTTTGGGGGGAATGTGAGCCAACTGCTCAGGTGAAGATGGAGAAAGTGGATAATGAGGTACAAGCAAGGTTATGTGATAAAGTGTTTGCCAAGTACAGTGGGTGTCCTTCACAAAGAGGGGACAATAATTGTGGTATTTCTTTCCTCCTTCCTTTCCCCCCTCACCCCTTTCCACTATCCCCACCTCTTCCCTGTGCCCCTACTCCTCTCTCCAGTCTTCTTCCCCTTCAGTTTTCCTCATTCAATATTCCCTTCCCCTTCCTCCTTCTCTTCCTTATTCTCTGTCTCGGAGCTACCATTTATTTGCATGCATTGCCTTATTCAGTTCTCATAAAGACCCTGTCTAATAGGTACAGATAATATTCTCAGTATTTAGTTGAGAGATTAAGCAACTTGGTCATAATTATGCAGCTAAAAAGTGGCCACTAGGCATCTAGCTCAAGCCTATATGATTCCAAAGCCTATATGATTCCAAAGTCTGTGCTTTAACCACTATGCAGGAGTGAAAGGAACTCTTCCACAAGAAGGACAATTTGCTAGCTGTCCGTGTTAAACTGGTTAAGTTCATATACCTAACTGGTGGATATAAACAGAAAACTAGGGTCAAAGCTGTAATTCTTGTGGGAGTCAACACTGTAGCTTTAAAAAAAATCAAATTTTAAATGTTTATTTTCCTTTAAAACGAAGGAAATGGAAACCCAAAAGTTTAAAACAAGATCAAGATTCTAATTTCTCTAACTGGTTGTTTGCCTCCATACAGACCTGATTATTTTGCCACAGTTTAGGTAGCTAGATGAGTAAAATTTCAGTCCCAGATTCTCTCACCCACCCCCACCCATAATGAACTGTTAAAAGGGTGGCAACCACCTCTGATATTTCTCTTTTTTCCTAGAATACTTTACACCATGCCATGGCCAAGAGACCTAAGGGGATGAATCTTTGTTTTCTAGTGTCCTGATTATGCAGTTGTTTAATAGGAGTCATATTTAGTTTTGACAAGTATCTTTCCTTTTTAGAAATAGGAAATTGGTCTCAAAAATGCTTATGGAGTCTTCTGTTTCTGGTGATCTTATCAGTCTATAACCCATTGGGAATTCTTAGGAATTCAAGTTTTTTTGAAGACAGTGCCTTGAAGAGGAAAATGTTTTCTTTGTGATCTGATTTGGGTGTTGTTTAGAGAAAGTGAAATTTAGTTTGGAGGTAGGCAGTCCTCTTGTCCCAAGGCATTTACAGTTTTTGAATATTCACTTCTACTTATTTAAAAGCCTTAGAGGAAAACAGCTATACCTACTTTTTATTATGTAAATTAATGTACATACTGACTGGAATTGTTTATATAGAGGATTTTGACTGTGGTATTGTTTGCCTAAGGAAGAAAACATGGTAACAATCTTGTCATGCAATATTTACAGTCCGCAAGCAGTATATATTTAGGGAATCTTGCTAAAATATTGCATGACAGGAGATTTCAATAAGCATGTTTAAATGAATTCTAAGAAACCAGACAGAAAGGAAATATGCCTCTTTGGTTCTGAAACATTTATCTCCCTGGGTGGAAAAGGGTAGGGGTAAGCCTTTGAATGATAGATGGTCCAACAGAAAAATTCACATTCATCTGTGGTTTAATGTGTTCCCTAAATGTCTTAATTGCTTTTAAAGCCCTGTAAATAAATAACATTCAAAGGATGTAAATTAATATCCTAAGAAAATGACTTTCCTGATCTAAGGGCTCCTATTTCAAGTAATATTTATAAGGCACTGCATATAATTTTCAGCCTAGAATGAAGAAACCTGCAGTTGGGAAGCATGAATTTACCACCTATTAAGGTAGGAACATCTTTGTCTTGTTTTGTTTTTCCAAGAGGCTTATCCTTGCCCTAGGTATTCACATGTTATTTTACAAAGGAAGGAAGGATCAACTCTTCCAGGGAGAGGACAGGCTTAAGGAGAACCCCAGAGAATCATGGATTGCTAGATCTTAGTGGCAATCACAGCACTTTGAAAATGAACTCAACATAACCATATTTCTTTTATTTCTGAACATTTTCTGCCTTATATAAAGAGGTTAAAAAAAAGTTTGTTTTAAATTAGCACCGATTTTCTGAATTAAAAGTGAATGCCTCTGGTCATAATGTTTCCTGCTCTCTTCTCAAATAGTTAAAATATGACTGGGCGCGGTGGCTCACACCTGTAATCCTAGCACTTTGGGAGGCTGAGGTGGTGGATCACCTGAGGTTGGGAGTTCGAGACCAACCTAACCAAAATGGAGAAACCCTGTCTCTACTTAAAAAAAAAATACAAAATTAGCCGGGTGTTGTGGTGCATACCTGTAATCCCAGCTACTCAGGAGGCTGAGGCAGGAGAATCGCTTGAACCCGGGAGGTGGAAGTTGCAGTGAGTTGAGATCATGCCATTGCACTCCAGCCTGGGCAACAAGAGCGAAACTCCGTCTCAAAAAAAAAAAAAAAAAAAAAAAAAAAGTTAAAACAGAAATCTATAAACTACCATTTTGGAGAAGTTTTAATATTGAACTTTGATTCATAAAACTCAGCTTATTCTCTCATTCTTGCATCTAGGAGTGACCCCTTCTTCCTCCTCCCCAACACATGAAGCTTCTGTGATATTTCGAACTTTGACCATGACTCATGATGAGAAATACATTTTATATCATGACCCAATATATATAAAATACATGTAACTACGTATATACATACATGAAACACAAGTTTCACAGGACAAAATTCACACCGTGTAATACCACATTTTTTTCTATTCTAGTAAGAAAAAGAATGCTAGTCAGACCCACAAAATTGATTTCATGGCCCACTAATGAATTGGGACTAACAGTGTGATAAAACACTATCAAGATTTTAAGGCCGGGTGCGGTGGCTCATGCCTGTAATCCCAGCAGTTTGGGAAGCTGAGGCGGGCAGATCACGAGGTCAGGAGATTGAGACCATCCTGGATAGTACAGTGAAACCACGACTCTACTAAAAATACAGAAAAATCGCCGGGTGTGCGCCTGTAGCTACATGGGAGGCTGAGGCAGGAGAATGGCGTGAACCTGGGAGGCAGAGCTTGCAGTGAGCCAAGATGGCGCCACTGCACTCCAGCCTGGGCAACAGAGCAAGACTCTGTCTAAAAAAAAAAAAAAAAAAAAAAGATTTTAAGAAGTAATAGAATTAAACAAGCATATTCTTATTCACTTTGGGGAATGCCAAAGTGAAATAAAACCTCCCTTCCTTTATGTTGCCCTCCACATTTTTACCTAACTACTTATTTTCTTCACATGTTATACTCAGATCTGGGATTTTACAGACTGAAAGATGGAAAGGCGGCCAGGTGAGGTGGCTCATGCCTGTAATCCCAGCATTTTGGGAGGCCAAAGTGGGTGGATCACCTGAGGTCAGGAGTTCGAGACCAGCCTGGCCAACATGGTGAAACCCCTGTCTCTACTAAAATACAAAAATTACCTGGACATGGTGGTATGTGCCTGCAGTCCCAGCTACTTGGGAGGCTGAGGCAGGAGAATTGCTTGAACCTGGGAGGCGGAGGCTGAAGTGAGCCAAGGTCATGTGACTGCCCTCCAGCCTGGGCAACAGAGCAAGACTCTGTCTTAAAAAAAAAAAAAAAAGAAAAGAAAAGAAAGAAAGATGGAAAGACAATTTTAAAAAAGGACTTTATTTTTTAGAGCAGTTTTATGTTCACAGCAAAATTGAGAGGAAGATACAGAGATTTCCCATATACCCGCTGCCTGCACACATGCATAGCCTCTCCCATTATCACCATGTCACATCAGAGTGGGGCATTTGTTACAACTGATGAACCTACAGAAATCCCATCTTATCGTCAGTTTCAGTTATCCATGGTCAATTGCTGTTTGAAAATATTAAATGGAATATTCCCAAAATAAACAATTGATAAGTTTAAATTGTGTGCCATTCTGAGTAGCATGTTGAAACCTTGTGCTGTCCTGTTCCATCCTGACTGGGATGTGAATCGTCCATTTGTCCGGCGTATCCCTGCTGTATACACTCCCCACCTATTGGTCTCAGTTACCAGATTATGCTGAGATACTGTGACAGTATATCAGGGCTTGTGCTCAAATAACACTTATTTTACTTAATAATGGCCCCAGGCTGGGTGTGGTGGCTCACACAGGTAATCCAGCACTTTGGGAGGCCAAGACATGAGGATCCTTTGAGCCCAGGAGTTTGAGGCAGCAGTGAGCTATGATGATGCCACTGCACTCCGGCCTGGGCAACAGAGAAAAACCCTATTTCAAAAAAAAAAAAAAAAAGTAAAAAGGCCCCAAAGTGCAAGGGTAGTGATGCTGGCAATTCGGATATGCCGAAGAGAAGCCATAAAGTACTACCTTTCAGTGAAAAGGAGAAAGTTCTCTAATTAATAAAAAAGAAAAAAAAATTGCATGCTGATGTTGCTAGGATCTATGGTAAGAACAACTCTTCTATCTGTGAAATTGTGAAGAATATAAAGAGGGTTTGATACTATCTGTGGTTTCAGGCATCCACTGGGGATCTTGGAATGTATCTTCCTCTGATAAGGGGGAGCTACTCTACATTGACAAATCCTTACCACCCAAACTCCATAGCTTACTTTAGGGTTCACTTTTGGTGTTGTACATTCTATGGGTTTGCATAAATGCATAATGACATATCTCCATCATTATAGTGTCATACAAGGTATTTTCACTGCCCTAACAATTCTCTGTACCCCACCTATATTCATCCTCTCCCTAAAACCTAGTAACCACTGATCTTTTTGCTGTCTCCATAGTTGCCTAGAAAGGAAATTTTTATTAGGGCTAGCTTCAGGAGGGGAGGAAGTTGCAGCCAGGAAGTGTCTTATAGAATAAATGATCTGTTAATGAATGAAACAGCCATAACATGAGTATGATTATCAGATTCTTGCCGGATACACTTTATTTTTTTTTATTTATTTTTTATTTTTTCTCAGACAGAGTCTTGTTCTGTCGCCCAGGCTGGAGTACAGTGGCACAATCTCAGCTCACTGCAACCTCTGCCTCGGATGCGCTTTAAACCTATTGTAGAGGCCGGGCGCAGTGGCTCATGCCTGTAATCCCAGCACTCTGGGAGGCCGAGGCGGGCAGATCACCTGCTGTTGGGAGTTTGAGACCAGCCTGACCAACATGGAGAAAGGAGTTTCTCCTCTACTAAAAATACAAAATTAGACGGGCGTGGTGGTGCATGCCTGTAATCCCAGCTACTAGGGAGGCTGAGGCAGGAGAATCTCTTGAACCTGGGAGGCAGAGGTTGCAGTGAGTCGAGATCGTGGCATTGCACTCCAGCCTGGGCAACTAGAGTGAAATTCCATCTCAGAAACAAACAAACAAACAAAAAACAGATTGTAGAGGTAGTCTTTTATTTTATTGTTTTATTTTTTATTTTTTGAGACAGAGTCTTTCTCTGTCGCTCAGGCTGGAGTGCAGTGGCGTGATCTCGACTCATGGCAACCTCCGCCTCCCGGGTTCAAGAGATTCTCCTGTCTCAGCCTCCCAATTAGCTGGGATTACAGGTGCGTGCCACCATGCCTGGCTAATTTTTGTATTTTTAGTAGAGGCAGGATTTCACCATATTGGCTAGGCTGGTCTCGAACTCCTGACCTCATGATCCACCCACCTCGGCCTCCCAAAGTGCTGGAATTACAGGCATGAGCCACCATGCCCAGCCAACCCGGCTACATTTTAAGTATAGTTTATAGCTATTTAAAGGAATCCCCTTTTAAAAAATACACAAAATTTCTAAAATTCACAAATTCTTTTGCATTATAGCAAATAATACTAGAATGTCAACTCCAGAAAGGCAGTGATCTTTGTGTATTTCGTTCACTGGTATATCCCTGACTCCTAGAATACTACCTGACACATACCTGGTACTCATTAAATATGTGTTCAGTGAATCTATACATAGAGTTTCCTAAAGGTTTCCCAAACAGGGATGCTCCTATATTCATATGGAATGGAAGGTTATACACAGTGTTGCTGTGATAAGGTCAGCATTCCTTATCATATTGTCTAGAAGACCTTTGAGCCAAGATCACATTTAAAATAACCTCATTAAATTAGAATTGGTGCTCTAAGTGAAGCAATTGATGCAGAGAAAAGAAGAACAAATAACCAGTGGGAGACAAAAGAAATTCTAATATGAATAATAATATCAACCATTTATTGAGTGCTTAATAGCTTCACAGGGAGGGAGGAATATTATCATTCAGTTCTCACAACTCTGAGAAGTAGATACTATTTTTAGCTCCTTTTGGAAGAATTTGAGATTTGGAGGACTTAAGTAAATAGCTCAAAATTACATAGCTAGTAAGTAATTAAACTGGAATTTGAACCCAGGTCCAATGTTTTAAACATAATAGTACTTGAGGTTGAAGCTCATTAAGATCCTGGAGTCAGACCGGACGCAGTGACTCACGCCTGTAATCCCAGCACTTTGGGAGGCCAAGGCGGGCGGATCACCTGACGTCAGGAGTTTAAGACCAGACTGGCCAACATGGAGAAACCCCATTTCTACTAAAAATACAAAAAAAAACACAAAAAAACAAAAACAAGCAAAAAAAGATCCTGAAGTCACCTTATACATTACAGTTTGAAATCCATGTATTTGGCTTTTTTTTTTCATTCATTTAGGCAAATGAATAGAGAACCTATAAAACACTAGGTATTAGATATGTAGTGGTAACCAAACAGACATGGTCACGCTCTCTCCACCATAGGGTCTGATGGAGCAGACAGATAAAAGACAAGAAACAACAAAGTACAAAATGTGATAAAGAGGCCAGGCATGGCGGCTCATGCCTATAATCCCAGCACTTTGGAAGGCTGAGGTGGGTGGATCACCTGAGGTCAGGAGTTTGAGACCAGCCTGGCCAACATGGTGAAGTCCTGCCTCTACTAAAAATACAAAAATTAGCAGGGCATGGTGGCTCATGTCTGTAATCCCAGCTACTTGGGAGGCTGAGGCAGGAGAATTGCTTAAATCTGGGAGGTGGAGGTTGCAGTAAGCAGAGATTGCACCACTGCACTCCAGCTTGGGTGACAGAGCGAGACTCTGTCTCCAAAAAACAACACCTCCAAAAAAAACGTGATAAACAAGGAAAAGTGTTATGATAGAAAATATAGTATCCATAGTGGATTAGTTTCACGGCCCCCCCACCATAACGAAATCCATGAATACTGAAGTCCCTTATATAAAATGGTGTGGTATTTGCATATAACCTACACACATTCTCCCATACACTTTAAATCATCTCTGGATTACTTATAATACATAATAGAATGTAAATGCTATGTAAATAGTTATTATACTATATTGTATATTGTTTAGGGAATAATGACAAGAGAAAAATCTATACATGTTCAGTATAGATTTTATACATGCATGTGTGTGTGTGTATATATATTTTTAATTTAATTATATATAGTTTTTGAGACAGAGTCTCACTCTGTCGCCCAGGCTGGAGTGCAGTGGCGCGATCTTGGCTCACCGCAATCTCCACCTCTCGGGTTCAAGTGATTCTTGTGCCTCAGCCTCCCAAGTAGCTGGATTACAGGCAAGCACCAACACTCCTGGCTAATTTTTATGTTTTTTTTAGAGATGGGGTTTCACCATGTTGGCCAGGCTGTTCTTATACTCCTGACTTCAGGTGATCTGCCTGCCTTGGCCTCCCAAAGTGTTGGGATTACAGGCGTGAGCCACGGAGCCCCGCCTGAGAAATTCTTTTGTTTTTCTTTTTTGGAGACAGAGTCTCACTCTGTCACCCAGGCTGGAGTGCAGTGGCATGATCTCGGCTCACTGCAAACTCCATCTCCTGGGTTCATGCCATTCTCCTGCCTCAGCCTCTCGAGTAGCTGGGATGACAGGCACCCGCCACCACGCCTGGCTAATTTTTTGTATTTTTAGTAGAGATGGGGTTTCACTGTGTTAGCCAGGATGGTCTCGATCTCCTGACCTCGTGATCTGCCCACCTTGGCCTTCCAAAGTGCTGGGATTACAGGCATGAGCCACCGCGCCCGGACAGAGAAATTCTTAATTGGAATACTTGGTAAACCTATTGTATCAAATGAAATGTCAATATTCTAATCAAACTACTCTGTTTCCCTTTACTATTATCTAGCATTCTAACACCTTTTCAAGAGTGCGTGCATTTTCTTTGGTAATTTCCCTTTTGAAAATATCCAGCTCGCCGCCCCCACCACCCACCACACAGTAACTATATGAGGAGAAAGACATATTAATGAGCTTGACTGTAGTCAAGCTAATGTATATCAAAACATATTGTACATTTTATTTTATTTTGATCTCTTATGTGTATAGCCATGTACATTTTAAATATATACAGTTTTTATTAAAAAAAAAAGAAAATGTCCAGTGTTTTATTCCCACACTATCTCTATAATACATTGGTTGGCATTCAGAAATAATTTACTGAAGTCTTACACTAAGTGGCTTAAAAACGGAGCCTAACCTAATGAACTTGCCGACTACTAGCAGAGTTAAGATGCTTAAAATGTTAGTAAGCCCTATGGGCAAGTAACAAGAGAAAAAAAATAATAATGTTAGTAAACCCTAATACCAAACCAGGGTTCCTAGCAGTTACATTCTAATGCACACGATATTTTTAAAAAGGTTTTAAGGTTTTAAAAATGTATATTGAAAACACTTTTGTCTTTTATTTCAAAATTTTGGCATTTACCAATATCAAACAAGTTTGGGTACAGATGGTCTCGTGGGAATGGGAAAGTAAGCTTTCTTGGAGATGGCATCCTAAGAAGAGGGTGAGTCTTATACATAACAAAATTATAGATGTGAGTACTTAACGCCAACTATAAGACAGAACATTGGCCAGGCGCGGTGGCTCACGCCTGTAATCCCAGCACTTTGGGAGACTGAGGTGGGCGGATCACAAGGTCAGGAGATCAAGACCATCTTGGTTAACACGGTGAAACCACGTCCCTACTAAAAATACAAAAAAAAAAAAAATTAGCCGGGCATGGTGGCGGGCGCCTGTAGTCCCAGCTACTTGGGAGGCTGAGGCAGGAGAATGGCATGAACCTGGGAGGTGGAGCTTGCAGTGAGCCAAGATCACACCACTGCACTCCAGCCTGGGCGACAGGTGAGATTCCGTCTCCCAAAAAAAAAAAAAAAAAAAAAAAAGAACATTAATGATACTAATTATATAAATATTTTATCAACTTCATATTTTTCTAAGATATAACAAAACTTTCATTATCCTATATATACATGTATATATAAACATGTGTATATAACATGTTTTAAATCTCGCATTATTTTGGACCAAACGAATAGGTCCATAAAACTGGTTCAATAGCTGAAAATAATGAGCTATTACTAATGGTTTTTGATCATCATAAATAATGAATATTATAATTTAAATGCGTTTTTTCCTTCTCCACTATCTTTTCTTTGTGGTACCATGTGTCATTTCTGAGTTCTCTTTTCTAAAGTACTCCAAAATTATTATGAAGTATTATAAAATTCGTGAGATGTTATAAATAATCATAAGAAAATCTGTCTAATTACTTTATAGTGACATGCAGCTTTTGATTCCCTAAATAGTACTGGCTCAATTATCCACTTGTTTTTGTTGTTGTTTGAGACAGTGTTTCACTCTTGTGGCCAAGGCTGGAGTGCAATAGTGCGATCTCCGCTCACTGCAACCTCTGCCTCCCTGGTTCAAGCGATTCTCCTGCCTCAGCCTCCCGAGTAGCTGGGCCTACAGGCATGTGCCACCACACCCAGCTAACTTTTTGTATTTTTAGTAGAGACAGTATGGTCTCGATCTCCTGACCTCCTGATCCGCCCCGCCTTGGCCTCCCAAAGTGCTGGAATTACAGGCATAAGCCACTGCACCCGGCCAATTATCCACTTTTCTACAACTCACTTCTAGAGGCTTTTGTCTAGAATTAGAGCCAGCATCAAATAATGACAATTTCTCATCCTTAAGGATGACCAAAAGAATGTGCTTTAGTTTGCAAAGGCCTTTCCACACAGAATTCTAAAAATGCTTTGAGGATTTGAAAATAAGTTTATAACTTTCCAAAATGTTTCAGAAAGACAACACTCATCAGGAGAAGAAAAACAGCTTTAAACAACACCGATTTTTCTATATCTCTGTATCTGAAATATTTCCCATATAAACATAATGTATGTTACTGATGTGTGTGTGTATATGTGTGTGTGTGTGTGTGTGTGTGTATGTGTATCCATCCCCACACCACGCCCCCACTGACACACACACACCACACCCATCATGTTCTCTGAGCTGTTGTATACTCTTGGTCTTTGAACTTTCAGGACATCTGAACTCTGGCCATCCACTCTCAATCCTCAGAGCTCTTTATCTTGCACTCCTGAGTTGAGTGTGTTAGGCAATGGATCTACTCTACTGTAGCCTCTCCCTGCCATTTATCCTGTGCTCTAGCAAACCTGTAATAGCTGACAAAAGACATACATGAATAGCACTTTGTTACAAAGTAACAAAGGAAGGGCATCATACTGGGTGTTAAAATGCATTTTCAAGGCAGCTTGAGGTGTCTTCAAGCGAAGGGTAGAGGAAAAGGAGTCAGGAACAGCCAGAAGCCCTTTCAACACTGGTAGAGCTCTTTGACATTATGAAGGGCATAATAAACATTACTGAAGTCTTGGAGGATTGACCGATAATTGTAGGAATGGTAGCACGAGGTGACTGTTACCTAAGGGATGCAGTGACTTCAGGGGATTTGAAGGGAATAATGCTGACTTACAAAAGCATCTCCACAGGGGCTATGCTAAACAACTACACATATACAGATTTAGTTTGCACACCTATTTCAGGAATGCAACCCACCCCCTCCCTTACCAGGACTAAACAGGATATTCATGCAATTAGCCTTTACTCTGGCAGAAAAACCTAATAATAGTCTGTGACATGAATTGGGAAGGTACCCGGATTTGCCATTTTCCTTAACGCTAAGGACAAATTATATAATTTGTGTTTTATTTTGCATTCGTTACTTAAAGTAGTAATCTCCTAAGTAGTGGTAAGTATAAATCAGATAAATGCAGTGTTCTGAGAGAAGAGTAGGAATTGCACAACACAGAGAGGCTTTCAGGGATCTTTCATTCTTTTGCTTGCTTCCAGCTTACTGAGCAGTAGTTACAGTTAGCATTTTTTGGGTTAAGTAAATTTATAGATTATAATATGTAGTTAAAATAACCCTTAAAATTGTACCTATAATTTAAGCTTGAAAAGATTCTTGCAAAGAAATTTTGTTTTGCAGATGGTACTAATGATAAAGTGGCAAAGCCAACTCTTTTTCCTTTTAATAGAGTTCTTCCTCAGCCACAATTACCAGATGAAAATAACGGTGATCTCATTAGAGCTCTTCTCTAACATATTACAAAATAAAGACAATGCAATGGTGATATCATTAGATCTGTCAAGAAATTGGACAAAAACTCAAAATTATCAAGAAGTTTTGAAATACGGATTTATCTTCAACTATTATTGATAAACTTAATCCTAAATATATTATACTTTCAGATAATTAATTCAACACTTTTTTGTTTTTTTTTGAGATGGAGACTTGCTCTGTTACCCAGGCTGGAGTGCAGTGGCAGGATCTCGGCTCACTGCAACCTCCGCCTCCCGGCTTCAAGCAATTCTCCTGCCTCAGCCTCCTGAATAGCTGGGATTACAGGAGCCCGCCACCACACCCAGCTAATTTTTGTATTTTTAGTAGAGACAGGGTTTCACCATGTTGGCCAGTCTGGTCTTGAACTCCTGACCTCGTGATCCACCCGCTTTGGCCTCCCAAAGTGCTGGGATTACAGGCATGAGCCACCGTGCCTGGCCAACAAATCCTTATAGAGCACTTGTTGTAGGTCAAGCACAGTTCTAGGTGCTTGGGGTACATCAGTGAAATAGGATTCCTGCTCTAGTGGAGCTCACTTTCTACCAAGATAATAAGAGATAACAACATTTATACGTTATCTTAGAAGGTGGTCAAGTGCTAAGGAAAAAAGAAGAGGATAAAAGGGTTAAGAGTACTAGGAATGGTACTGTTGTAATTTTATTTATTTATTTATTATTTATTTATTTATTGAGACAGGGTCTCCTGCTGCCACCCAGGCTGGAGTGAATTGCAAACATTATGGCTCACTTCAGCCTCAAACTCCTGGGCTCAAGCAATCTCCTACCTAAGCCTCCTGAGTAGCTGGTACTACAGGCGTGTGCCACCATGTCCAGCTAAGTTTTGTGTTTTTTTAAGAGATGGAGTCTCACTATGTTGCCCAGGCTGGTCTCAAACTCCTGGACCCAAGTGATTTGCCTGCCTCAGCCTCCCAAAGTGCTGGGACTACAGGCGCGGCCACAATTTTTAAATATGGTTGTTAAGGTAGGCCTTAAAGGTGACATTTGAGCAAAGATTTTAAGGGAAGTGTATATTTGGTATACTATCATCCTAAGATAAATGTATATCTTTAAATTGGGATTTATAGTTATTGAAAATAGTATTATGAAAGTGCTGGGTCCATATTATGTACTAGTTTGAATAGCTATATAGAGGAAAGGTAGACTAATATTTATTAAATAGCCATTATGGGGCAGGTACTCATTAGGGTCTTTACATACATTCTGTTGTATAATTCTGTAAGATAAGTATTATCAATCCATTTTATAGCCAAGGTTTATGGGTGCACAGTACCTTGTTTAAGGTCACACAGATACGTAGGTAGTAGAGCTGATGCTGGACATCTAATTCCAAATCCTGTTTTGTTTTGTTTTGTTTTTTTAAGGTGGAGTCTCGCTTTGTTGCCCAGGATGGAGTGCATGGCACGATCTCAGATCACTGCAAGCTCTGCCTCCTGGGTTCACGCCATTCTCCTGCCTCAGCCTCCCGAGTAGCTGGGACTACAGGCGCCCGCCACCACGCCCGGCTAATTTTTTGTATTTTTTTAGTAGAGACGGGGTTTCACTGTGTTAGCCAGGATGGTCTCGATCTCCTGACCTCATGATCTGCCCACTTTGGCCTCCCAAAGTGCTGGGATTACAGGAGTGAGCCACCGCACCCGGCCCTTTTCTTTTTTTGAGACAGTGTCTTGCTGTGTGGCCCAGGCTGGAGTGCAGTGGCACGGTCTCGGCTCACGGCAACATCCGCCTCCTGCGTTCAAGCGATTCTCCTGCTTCATCCTCCTGAGTAGCTGGGACTAGAGGCACACGCCAACACGCCCGGCTAATTTTTGAATTTTTAGTAGAGATGGGGTTTCACCATGTTGGTCATCTCTGTTTCCTGACCTCGTGATCCACCTGCCTCGGCCTCCCAAAGTGCTGGGATTATGGGCGTGAGCCACCGCGCCCGGCCAAATCCTGTTCTTTTTTACAGTGCCCGGGCCTGCAAAGAAGTTTCTTCCATTGATCATTGCTGCTAGAAGAATAGGAGAATTGTGCTGAGGAAAATTCTTTTTTTTTTTTTTTGAGATGGAGTCTCACTCTGTCACCCAGGCTGGAGTGCAGTGATGCAATATTGGCTCACTGCAACCTCTGCCTGTGGGTTCAAGTGATTCTCCCACTTCAGCCTCCCAAGTAGCTGGGACTACAGGTGTGCACCACCATGCTCAGCTAATTTAGCTAATTTTTGTGTTTTTAGTAGAGATGGGGTTTCACCATGTTGGCCAGGTTGGTATCAAACTTCTGACCTCCAGTGATCCAGCCTCCCAAAGTGATGGGATTACAGGCATGAGCCACTGTGACTGGCTTGTGTTGAGGAAAATTCTGAGGCTAAATCTAGGATCCAGCCAAAAGAAATACTTTGATCAATGTAATATGTGATATATAACAAAGTGAGTACTAGCATGCTGGTTCTTGAGATGAACATCTTAAAAACAAATGAAAGATAATTTAGATACAGTGATGTCAGTCTTGAGCAGTACTTTGAAAGGATCCATATTCCTTATAGCAATTCAATTTGTCTTTCTAAAACATACCTTGGATTGTTACTTTCCCAATAACCTTCAATATTCCACCTCTGTTAAATGAATAAGGTGTTACTGATGTGGCCTCAGCCTACCTATCCATCATCCTCCTTCTCTGCCCACCCCACCTTTTTTTAAATCTATGTGGTCTCCTCTGTCTAGATGCTTACATAGTCCATTAAAATTACCTACATTTCAAATTACAGCTTCCTAGAAAAGTAGAATGCTCTATTACTAGAAATTTCTACACAGAAAGTCGATGTCAGAGATAACATAGAAGGAATAACTGTACTATATTATGAGGCATACAAATTTAAAATTTTTAATTAAAATTTTCATAGAGATGGTATAATGTAGTGGTTATTAGACATCTTGGAGTTAACCATGTACTCACTAATTTTGTCTGTTTTTATGCCAGTACTCTGCTCTTTTGATTAGGTCTGTAGTATATTTTCAAATCAGATAATATGATGTCTCCCACTTTGTTCTTTTTGCTCAAGATTGTTTTGGCTATTTGAGGTCTTTCATAGTTTGATATGAATTTTAAGATTATTTTTCTATTTCTATGAAAAGTGTCTTGGAATTTTGGTAGGGATTGCATTAAATCTATAGATTGCTTTGGGTAGTATGGACATTTTAACAATATTAATTTTTTCAATCCATGAACATGAGATATCTTTCCATTTATTTGTGTTTTCAATTTATTTTGTCAATTTTTTTTTCAGTTTTCATCATATAGATATTTCACCTCCTGGTTAAATTAATTCCTAAGTATTTTATTTTTTGTAGCTTTTGTAAATGAAATTATTTTCTCAATTTCTTTTTGGGATAATTTGTTGTTAGTGTATACAAATGCTACTGATTTTTATACGTTCATTTTGTGTCCTGCAACTTTACTGAATTTGTTTATTAGTTCTAACAGTTTTTTTGCGGGGGAGGCTTTAGAGTTTTCTATACATAAGATCATGTCATTTGCAAACAGACAATTTAACTCTTCCTTTCCGTTGTGGATATATTTTGTTTCTTTCTCTTACCTAGTTGCTCTGGCTAAGACTTCCAGTACTATGCTGAATAGAAGTGGTAAAAATGGGCATCCTTTTTGTACCTGATCTTAGAGGAAATGCCTTCAACTTCTCACTGTTGAGTTTATTGCTAGCTGTGGGTTTGTCATATGTGGCCTTTACTGTGTTGAGGCACATTCCCTCGATACTTAATTTGCTGAAAATATTTATTTATTTATTTATTTTTGAGACAGAGTCTTGTTGTGTCACCCAGGCTAGAGTGCAGTGGCGTGATTTTGGCTCACTGCAACCTCCACCTCCCAGGTTCAAGCAATTCTCCTGCCTCAGCCTCCCGACTAGCTGGGACTACAGGCGCATGCCACTATGCCTGGCTAATTTTTTTGTATTTTAGTAGAGATGGGTTTCACCATGTTGGCCAGAATGGTCTTGAACTCCTGACCTCAGGTGATTCACCTGCCTTGGCCTCCCAAAGTGCTAGGATTACAGGCATGAGCCACTGCACCCGGCCTCTTGTTACAGTTTTCTACTTTAAGTCTATGTTTTCTCATGTAAGTATAGCTATACTTGCTCTCTTGGTTTCCATTTGTGTGGAATGTCTTTTTCCAATGCTTTACTTTCAGTGTATTTGTGTCATTGAAGGTGAAATAAGTCTCTTGTAGGCAGCATATAGTTTGGTATCTTTGTTTGTTTTGTTTTTAAGCCACTCTATGTCTTTTGATTGGGGAATTTTATTAATAGGTAGGAAGTTATTACTGCCATTTTGGTAATTGTTTCCTGGTTGTTTTAGATCCTTTGTTCTTTTCTTACTCTCTTGCTGTCTTTCTTTGCGATTAGATGATTTTCCTTAGTGGTATGCTTTGATTCCTTACTTTTCATTTTTTGTGTGTCTACTATAGATTTTTGCTTTGTAGTTACTACAGTTACTATGAAGCTTACATGAACCATTTTATAATTATAACAGCTATTGTAAGCTGAGAACAACTTAATTTCAGTTGCATAAAAGTCTCTACACATTTATACCCCTCCCCCACATTTTTTTGATGCTCTAATTTACATCTTTTTATGTTGGGCATCCCTTAACAAATTATTACAGCTATTATTATTTTTAATAGTTTTGTCTTTTAACCTTCATACTAAAGGTATACACGATTTACACACCACCATTGCAGTATTAAAATTTTCTGGATTTGATTATATACTTACTTTTACTAAGGAGTTTTATACTTTTGTATGTTTTCTTGTTATTAGTGTCTTTTTTTTGTAATTTGAAGAGCTATCTTTAGAATTTTTTGTAAGGCAGGTCTAGTAGTGATGAACTCCTACAACTTGTCTACCTGGGAAAGTCCTTATCTATACTTTAGTTCTGAAGGACAGCCTTGCTGGGCATAGTATGCTTGGTTGGCAGTTTTATTCTTTCATTACTATGACTATATCATCCCACTGTCTTCTGGACTGCAAGGTTTCTGTTGAGAAATCTGGAGGTTCCATTGTATATGATGAGTTGCTTTTCTCTTGTTTCTTTCAAAATTCTCTCTTTTACTTTGGAGAGTTTGATGATAATGTGTCTTGCTGACACATTAATATCTTTTTATATTTAATCTATTTGGGGTTGTTTGGGCTTTATATTTTTTGTTTTTTTGTGTGTTTTTTGAGACGAAGTCTCGCTCTGTTGTCCAGGCTGGAGTGCAGTGGCGAGATCTCAGTTCACTGCAACCTCTGCCTCCTGGGTTCAAGTAATTCTCCTGTCCCAGCCTCTGGAGTAGCTGGGACTGCAGGTGTGCGCCACCACACCCAGCTAATTTTTTCTTTTCTTTTCTATTCTTTTTTTGAGATGGAGTCTTGCTCTGTCACCCAAGCTGGAGTTCAGTGGCACAATCTCGGTTCACTGCAACCTCCATCTCCCAGGTTCAAGCAATTCTCCTGCCTCAGCTTCCCAAGTAGCTGGGATTACAGGTGTGCACCATCATGCCCAACTAATTTTTGTATTTTTAGTTAAGACGGGGTTTCACCATGTTGGTCAGGCTGGTCTTGAACTCCTGACCTCAAGTGTTCCTCCCACCTTGGCCTCCCAAAGTGCTAAGATTATAGGCATGAGCCACCGCACCCAGACTCTTTGGGCTTTATGAATCTGGTTGTTTATTTCTCTTTCCAAATTTGAAAAATTTTCTATCATTATTTTTTTAAATAAGCTTTTTTGCCCTAATATGGTTTGGATTTGTGTCTCCACTCAAATCTCATGTTGAATTGTAATCCCCAGTGTTGGAGGAGAGGCCTGGTGGGAGGTTATTAGACCATAGGGATTTACATCCCCCTTGCTGTTCTCATGATTAGTGAGTGAGTTCTCCTGAGATCTAGTTGTTTAAAAGTGTGTAGCACCTCCCCATTCTCTCTCTCTTCCTCCTTCTCTGGCCATGTAAGACATGTCTGCTTTCCCTTCGCCTTCCACCATTATTGTAAGTTTCCTGAGTCCCCTCCAGCCATGCTTCCTGTACAGCCTGTGGAACTGTGAGTCAATTAAACCTCTTCATTACAAATTACCCAGTCTCAGGTAGTTCTTTATAGCAATGCCCCTTTCTCTTTCTCTGCCCCTTTCTCTTTCTTTGCTCCTTTAGGACACCCAGAATGTGTCTACATTGGTTTACTTGATAGTGTTGTATAATTTCTGTAGGCTTTCTTTATTATTTTTCTTTGCTTCTTTTGTTCCTCTAACTGCATAATTTCAAATGACTTGTCTTCAAGCTACCTGATTCTTTCTTTTTATTGATTGAGCCTACTGTTGAAGACTCTTTATGGAAACCATCAGTTCAGAGTTCAGTCATCTTTTTTTTTTTTCATAATTTCTTTATCTTTGTTGAACTTCTCATTTTGTTCATGTATTGTTTTTATAATTTCATTTAGTTGTCTATTTGTATTCTCTTGTAGCTCACCGAGCATTTTAAAGACAATTGTTTGAATTATTTTTTAGTCAGTTTATAAATCTCCTTTTCTGTTAGATCTGGTTACTGGTGTTTTATTTTCTTTCTTTGGTGGTGTCATGTTTTTCCTGATTGTTTGTGATACTTGTGGCCATGTGTTGATGCCTGTGCATTTAAAGAGGTAGGGATTTATTCCAGTTTTTGCAGACTGGCTTTGGCAGGGAAAACCCTTTACCAGTCAGCCTGCCCAGAGATTCTGGGCAGGCTAGCTGGTGTTGCTTGTAAGAGGGCTTACTGCTGGAGCCCTTGGGTAGTATTGTCTGGTGCCTGGATCAGCAGGTGGAGGACCTCACATCTGGGTCCACAGAGTTGGGCCTTGTGTCTCAGTCCACTGGGGCAGGCCTAGAGCTTGGGTCTGATGGAATGATCCTGGATTCTGGGTCTGTGGGGGCTGGTCTGGCACCAGGGTCCACTGGGGTAGACCTGTTGACTGAGTCTGTTGCAACAGGCTTAGATATTGTGTCTGTGAGGGCAGATGCAGAGCCTGTGTCCATGGGGGCTTTCCTGAATCCTGAGCCCACTGGGGCCAATCTGCCACTGAGACAGGTCTTGAGCCTGAGTCTGCAGGGGCTGGCCAGAAACTGGGACAGGCCTGGCATCTGTCCATAGGCATAGGCCTGGAGCCTGGGTCTACAGGGGTGGGCCTGGATCCTGGGTCTGCAGGAGCTGGCCTGGACCAGCCTGGTTTGCAGGTATAGCCCTAAAGCCTCAATTAACAGGGGCCAAGCTGTTTCTAGTGTCTAATATGGTGGGCCTGGACCCTGGGTTCATTAGAACCTGAGGGCCTGGGGACTGGCCCAGAGCCTGGATTCATGGGGATGGTCCTGGTCCCTGGGTCCATGGGGAACAGACTGGAGGCTGGCTGTGTAGGTACTGGCTGGAAAGCTAGGTCCATGATGTCTGGGCTGGTGCCTGGTGCTTTGAGGGATGGCTTAGCTCTAGGTTGGCTTGGAGGCTGGGTCTGTGAGAGTCTACCTGGGGCCACTGGAGCCAGCCTGGAAACTGGGATTCAGAAATGATCCTGGAGGATGGGTCTATAGGTACCTTCCTAGTGCTATTGTCTACTGGTCCTGGGCTCTGGGTCTGCTGAAGTATGGGCCCACAAGGAATGGCCTGGAGCCTGTGTCCATGGGGGTCAGCCTGGCATTGGGCTGATCTGGAGTCTAGGGCGGGCCCGAAGCTTGAGTCCTTGGGGACTGGCATGGAGCTGGGACCCAAGGGCTGGCATGGTAGGGTGAATTTGGAACCTGTATCCTCTGGGGCAGGCCTGGAGGTGGAGTCTGAGGGTACTGGCCTGGTTCTTGAGGCCATAGGGGTGGGCTTTGATCTACTGGGTCTGCAAATACCAACCTGGTGCTGGGGTGGGCCTGAAGCCTGGGGTCGTGTAGGCTGGCATGGTGCTGGGCCAGTCTGGGGCCTGGGGAAGGTCTTGATCCTTAGCTCATGGGGCCTGGCCTGGCACTTGGCAGGTCTGGAGCTTGTATCCGCAGGGACTAGTCCTGATCCATGGTCTGTGGTTGCCAACCTGGTGTAGCAGTGGGGCTAGAGGCTGGGTCTGTGGGTACTGGCCTGGAGTCTAGGGCTGTGAGGGCTGGCTTGGTGTGGGGATAGGCCTGGAGGCCAGGCCAGCAGGGGCTAGCCTGGCACTGGGATGGGCCTGGAAGATGGGTCAGAGGCTGAGTCTGTGGAGGCAGGCCTGGGTTCTGGGACTACACAGTCAACCTGATGTTGTAATCTGTAGGTACTGCCCTGGAGGATGGGTCTACAGAGGCTGGCCTGGAGGCTGGGGCCATGGGGGCTAGCCTAGTGCTGGGAGTGGTCTGGAAGTTGGGACCTATGGGATAAGCCTAGTAGTGGGGCATGCCTACAGTCTCCAGCTGGTGTCTGAATCTGGGGGATAGGCCTAAGGTCTGGAGTTGGGAGGACTGGCTTGGTGCTGGGGTGGGCCTGAAGTGTGGGGCAGTGGAGGCCTGCCTGGTGCTGGGTTTTACTTAAGTGGGCCTGGTATTGTGGTCTGAGGCAATGTCCAGTGCTCACTTCCTTCTCCTAATAGTATCTCTCTCCATGCTGTGCTGCTTGTGGTTGGGGGTGAGGTAACGTGGGTAATGTGAAACTGTCCTCCCTGTGCTGTCTTCAGTGTGTCTGAGTTCTGTGATATACTTATGCGATATAATCTCTCACCTGATTTTTGTGATGCTACTTTGGTGTACAGATACTAATTAATGTTTCCCCAGGCTTCATGAATGGGATGAGCTCTAAAAAGTTCTATTCTGACATCTCGCTAATGTCACTCCTCTTTGTTGCTTTAGCAGTTATACATTTTATGGCCGGGAGTGGTGGCTCACGCCTATAATCCCAGCACTTTGGGAGGCCGAGGCGGGTGGATCATGAGGTCAGGAGATCGAGACCATCCTAGCTAATACGGTGAAACCCTGTCTCTACTAAAAATACAAAAAACTAGCTGGGCGTGGTGGCAGGCGCTTGTAGTCCCAGCTACTCGGGAGGCTGAGGCAGGAGAATGGAAGGAATCCAGGAGGCGGAGCTTGCAGTGAGCCGAGATTGCACCACTGTACTCTAGCCTGGGCGACAGAGTGAGACTCTGTCTCAAAAAAAAGAAGTTATACATTTTATTCTATTATTTTTTTATGATTGATCTTGCAGGTTTTATTACTGTCGCCTTAATTTACAATTCTTTTTTAAGACAGTTTCACTCTGTCACTGAAGGTGGAGTGCAGTGGTGTGATCTCAGCTTACTGCAACCCCTGCCTTCCGGGTTCCAGCAATTCTCCTTTCAGCCTCCCAAGTAGTTGGGATTACAGGTGTGTGCCACCACGCCGGGCTAATTTTTGTATTTTTAGTAGAGACGAGGTTTCACCATGTTGGCCAGGCTGGTCTTGAACTCCTGGCCTCAAGTGATCTGCCCACCTTGGCCTCCCAAAGTGCTGGGATTACAGATGTGAGCCTTCACACCCAGCCTCTATTCTATTCTTTTAGTGATTACCTATACCTGTATATGTTACTGAAATTTTTACTAGAAAATATTTTATACATACAAAATAATACATATTATGCACATGTAAGTTATTAAGAAAAATAAAATGAGGTCGGGCGCAGTGGCTCATGCCTGTAATCCCAGCACTTTGGGAGGCGGAGGCAGGCGGATCACAAGGTCAGGAGATCGAGACCATCCTGGCTAACACGGTGAAACCCCGTCTCTACTAAAAAATATTTAAAAAATTAGCCGGGCATGGTGGTGGGCGCCTGTAGTCCCAGCTACTTGGGAGGCTGAGGCAGGAAAATGGCATGAACCCGGGAGGCGGAGCTTGCAGTGAGCCGAGCTCACGCCACTGCATTCCAGCCTGGGCGACAAAGTGAGACTCCGTCTCAAAAAAAAAAAAAAAAAAAGAATAATAAAATGAACAGCTGTGTAACCAACCTATAGCTTAAAAAAATAGAACTTTAATAATTTGACTGAAACCTTCAATTTGCCATTTAACCATTCTTGCTAGAGATAATTATAATTCTGAAATTTTTGTTCTTTTTTTTTTTTTTTTTTTTGAGATAGAGTCTCTCTCTGTCATCCAGGCTGGAATGCAGTGGCGTGATCTTGGCTCACTGCAACCTCCGCTTCCCGGGTTCAAGCGATTCTCCTGCCTCAGCCTCTCTAGTAGCTGGGATTACAGGACCTGCCACCACACCCAGCTAATTTTTTTTTATTTTAGTAGAGACGGGTTTTCACCATTTTGGCCAGGCTGGTCTCAAACTCCTGACCTCAGGTGATCCACCCACCTTGGCTTCCCAAAGTGTTGGGATTACAGGCATGAGCCACTGTGCCCGACCTATTTTCTTTGATTTTCTTTATACTTTTATTATGTATGTCTCCTGCACACACACACACTCACGAATACACATACTTTACAGATTTTTGAACTTAAGTGAAATCATACTATATGTCTTCTTTTGCAACTTGCTTTTTCCTTGCTTTTTATTTTTTGAGATGGAGTCTCGCTCTGTCGCCCAGGCTGGAGTGTATTGGGGTGATCTCGGCTCACTGCAACCTCCGCCTCCCAGGTTCAAGCAATTCTACTGCCTCAGCCTCCTGAGTAGCTGGGATTACAGGCATGCACCACTACGCCCAGCTAATTTTTGTATTTTTAGTAGAGACAGGGTTTCACTGTTGGCCAGGCTGGTCTGGAACTCCTGAGCTCATGTTCTGCCTGCCTCAGCCTCCCAAAATGTTGGGATTACAGGCGTGAGCCACTGCGCCCAGCAGCAACTTGCTTTTTCATTCCTCTACATTATACTTTATATTTGTGATATTTATCGGGCTTATTTGTTTTTTGTTTGTTTGTTTGTTTATTTGTTTGTTTTTTGAGACGGAGTCTTGCTCTGTCGCCCAGGCTGGAGTGCAGTGGCGCCATCTCGGCTCACTGCAAGCTCCGCCTCCAGGTTCATGCCATTCTCCTGTCTCAGCCTCCGGAGCAGCTGCGACTACAGGCGCCCGCCACCACGCCCGGCTAATTTTTTGTATTTTTAGTAGAGACGGGGTTTCACCATGTTAGCCAGGATGGTCTCAATCTTCTGACCTCGTGATCTGCCCGCCTCGGCATCCCAAAGTGCTGGGATTACAGGCGTGAGCCACCGCGCCCAGGTGAAGAATATAATTAATTTAAACAAAGCATATCTGATTAAAATGCTGTGTAGAAGTAATGTTTTTCATGTTCTTAAAAGAGAAGAATGATGGAGGGAAAAAAATAGTATTTTCAATCTGATTGAAAATCAGTCTTTATGTGATATCAAAATGGATACTATTCTATTTCCTCTCTATAACAGATATCATATTTGTGATTCTGTCTATGTGTGTGCAGTCCTACTTTTGTTAATGTGTCTTCATTTCTGGGTAAAATGAAAGCTGACCTAGAACTGTGGTCATTCCTGTGTCAAAGTTGCAACAACTGTGGTCACTGAACAATTACTATGGCAATCTGACTGGTCCTAAAGGGATAGTTGTGTTAGACCAAGATCTAAAACAATCTGTAAAAGGCGAATGAACTGCAGTTTCAAACTGTAACAGTTTGAGCTTGTGTCAGTATTTAACCAAAAGAAACAAATATGCAGACAACTTATTCTTGGAAGGATAAAAGTCCTAGAAAACTTTGAAATGCTTCTTTACTCAGTTGCTTTTTCTTGACAATTTTATTTTAATACTGAAATATTGACAGAGCTCTAAGAAATGACAGATGACTATGTGGTTTCTATGCCAAATAAAGTGGGGTTTTTTTTTTTTTAGAACCATCAATTTCTTTTGAACTGGCGTAAAAATAAAGATGTTATTTCTTTCTTAACATGATATCCTAAAATATTTATGAGGTGCTTAATTGAGAGATTATTAATATACAAAAGGAAATAAGAAAGTGACAAAATATTTAACAGCAGCACATGTATTTTTATTCTTTTTTTTTCCCCAAAGGGGTTATAGATTTGTACTGATTCAGCTACCTTTTCTAACCTTCCTCGTATACATTTTTTAGGTCGTGAAATTTTTAGCTAGAGTTAGTGCATAGCTGTAAGAAAATGAATATCTCGCCTTTTTCCAAACTGATTTTTGTTTCTTTATCTGCATTCTTTCATTCATTCAACATATGCTGAACTCCTGTTCTGTACAGGCACTGTGGTAGGTCGTCGGGATACCTTATTGACTAAGACAATCAGGGCTCTCTTGATGAGTCTCTAGTGCTGGATAATTTTTCCCCTCCTCTTTCATTCTTACGCTTCTCTGCCACTTTCTTTCTGTAAACTTTCTCTTCTTTACCTTTCCTTCTTTCCCTCATTTCCTTATTTCTCTTGCTTTCTCTCTTTGTCAGAAAATTGCTAAGGGACTTCCCTGTCTTCTTCAAGCTCGTCTAGGCCCAATAGATGAGACTTCTTTCTTTGCACTACACTCTTTTCCCATGGGAATTCAGGGACATTCATAACTTTTGGCCTGATTTAGCTATGTCTGTACCTCCTCTGAGGGAAATTGGTTGCCAGCTGATGAGAGTATCATTTCTTCTACTGCCATGGAGTCACACTCCTCTGCCTTTCATCATGCTGCCAAACTCTGTGAAGAGTGAATCCTCTGGGGAAAGACATCTTCCTGTCTATGTCTATGAGCAATCATTTTTTGGTTGAAACCATTTTTTAAGCATTGGTTTTATATTCGTGTATCTAAATTTATTTCCAATTTGGTTTCATTGATCACATTACTGGCTGAGTATTTTCATTTCTGTTGAGCTTCCCACCATGAATAGTGCCGAGTATTTTTCCAGCACTATTTGGTGAGATAGGGAAAGGTTAGGGAGGAAAGCCTAATATAAATTCAGAAATGGCCATCATCCTATTGTTTTCTGATGCAGTGTAGTAAAAAAAAAAAAGAAAGAAAAGAAAATTGGTGTAGAGTCACAACTAAAAGTAGGTAGGGATAAGCAAGCTGGGTTCACCTGAAAGCACAGATTAATCAGAATTGTCAAATTTATTTTAGTCCTGGAAGAGTTATTTTGATCTAACCTTGGATCTTTAAAGTTGAGGATCAGAGATGTCAAGTTACTTGCCAGATATCACCCAGCAAGTTAATGACAGAGCTGGGGCTAGAACCCAGGTCTCAGTTGCCAGTTTCCTTTTTCACCAAGCAGGATACAGAAGGTAGGATATAGGAGTAATTATCTTTTGTTACAGATTGATTTGTTAGAACCTCAGAGATTCAGACTTTTATGCTCTTCACCTTGGAATTAAAGAATCTAGTTTCATATGATCCTTGTGCAACCAGCTAAGGTGTTGAAAAGAACTGGTATGATAAAATTAACTGCTACCTACTGAATATATGGTCTGCATTGTTAGTATATCCATAGGTGTGAGTTTATTTTATATCTTGGTTATTGATGTTAGTTATTGCTTAGGGGGAAAATGTTTTTCCCCTAACCCCAAGTGCTGCAGTTATAGGTAAAGTTGGGGAAGGTGAATTTGTTTTTGGTGAATTCAGGGGATAAGTAATACATTGAAGAGTTCTGGATATAAAAACCACAGGACAGAGGAGTTTAAACTTGAAAAAAAAGAACTTGAATGAGGAGTCAGAAATTTAAGTTTATCTACTTATTTAATTAACGTATTATATGAGGTGGTTTAGTACAGAGTTTAATCTCTCTTCTTGGGAAATAATTTGATCTCTGGCTTTCTACCCCCTGAAAAGCCAAAAAAATTATTACTTCTCTGCTCCATTGGTGTGGATATTTATTTTCATTGGTGTGGCAGCCAGGCCCCAAAATGGTCCCCAGTGATTCCTTGCCTCCTAGTAATCATGGCTTGTAGGGTCTTTTCCCACATTATAGTGGGTTTTTTTCTGTGTGACCAATAGAATATGGCAAAATAATGGTATGTCACTTCTGAGGCTAGCTCGTGGAACACATTGTGGCTTCGGCCTTGTACTTTCTCGGATCCTTTACTCTAGGGAAAGCAAGCTGCCAGGTTATGAAGGTACTGAGACAGCTCTCCACGTAGCAAGGAACTGAGGCCTTCTACCAATGTCCAATGAGAATTTGTAGTCTTCTGTCAATAGCCATGTGAGTGAACCATCTTGGAAATAGATCTGCCAACTCTGGTCAAACCTTCAAGTGACTGCAGCACCTGAGGTTGCTTGAATGTAACCTCATGAGAGATCCTGAGCCAGAACCATCAGTTTAGCCACTCTCAGATCCTTGACCCCAGAAACTGCATGAGATAATAAATGCTTGTTGTTTTAAACTGTTACATTTTGAGGACAATTTGCTATGCAGCAATAGGTAATTAATACAGTTGAGAAGATAAAAGTTAAATATCCTTAGTTAATTAATTGATTTTATGAGATGGGGTTTTACTATGTTGCCCAGGCTGGTCTTGAACTCCTGGGCTCAAGCAATCTTCCCATCTCAGCCTCCCTATTAGCTGGGATTACAGATGCACACCACTGTGCCGGTCTCGCTAGCATTTTTTTTTTTTTTTGAGATAGAGTCTTGCTCTGTTGCCCAGGCTGGAGTACAATGGCATGATCTCAGCTCACTGCAGCTTCTTCCTCCTGGGTTCAAGCAATTCTCCTGCCTCAGCCTCCCAAGTAGCTGGGATTACAGACATCCGCCACCATGTCCAGCTAATTTTGGTATTTTTGGTAGAAATGGGGTTTCACCATATTGGTCAGGCTGGTCTTGAACTCCTGACCTCGTGATCCACCCGCCTCAGCCTCCCAAAGTGCTGGGATTACAGACGTGAGCCACTGTGCCCCGTCTCTAGCATTCTTAATTTAAAAGAAATAATAACAATAAGTGGAGATTTTAATTGTGAGATTTGACCCTTATAAGCAATCACACTATATTTATTTGGCCTGTATTCAGTATTTTCATTTGATTAAAAAGAAAACTGAAGAACAGGAAAGTTAAGTGGTTTAGTTTTTGGAGGAGCTGGTAGTTGCCGAGAATTGAAATACACTTCTATTCTTTTTCCACTTCTTTTTAAAGTATGGCTCTATTCAAACAGATAGGAGTAAAGATGAAATCCAAAATGACACCAGCAAATTCAAAAGAGAGTTATGGTTTGTGCAAATTTTGTTTAAGGGTAAGTTTTCTGAGAGCTACTGTTTTAGTATTAAGTCATTTCAAGTGGTCTGAGTCATTTTATCCTTACACACAGGTCAGTTATGCCACTTTCAGTTAATAAATGTGGAGGGAGTTCAAGGGATCATTTAAGATAGGCCTAGATATGAATATTTTTGATCAATTCAACAGACACTTGTAAAGAGCACCACCACTGGCCAGGGGATACAAAAATAAATAAGATAATAACATCTGTGCTAAAATGTTTATAGGTTGGTGGTGGGGCCAATAATTTCAATAATGATACAGGTATTTATAGGGTACAGGTAGAGTATAGAGGAGGTACATCTAACCGAGAGAGGGAGCTCAGGGAGGACAAATTACTTTCTCAAAGACACACAGCTGTGTGTGGCATCTTGAATCTGTCTTGGCTGTTTTCCAGAGACCTGGGAGTGGTAGTAACAGGATTGTATGTTGCCTTCCTGTTCCCTTTCACGTATGGGTAAGGTACTGTCTATGTTTCTTTATAGAGACTCCATTCTGTGACCTCACTATTCACTGAGATATTATCCAAACTATTTTTTCTTTTTTCTTTATAGAGATGGGGTCTCCTTATGTTGCCCAGGCTGGTCTTGAACTACTGGGCTCAAGCAATTCTCCCACCTTGGCCTCCCAAAGTGCTGGGATGAGAAAGGTGTGAGCCACTGCACCTGGCTCAAACTTTTTTTTTTTTTTAAATGACTTGCTCTGTCAACCAGGATAAGTAGAAGGGGACAGAAAGACTAAGAAACAGAAACATTAAAATACAAAACAAAACCCAGGAAGTATAGAAGCTTTGGAAACGAGTCAGGAGGCTGAAATACATAAGGCCAAACTGTAAGAATAAAACATTTGGGGTGTGGGATTCTTAAAAAAAAGTATTAAACAATTCTTCTTAATGCTTCATCACATATTTCTAGCTATTAGTCAATAAGAAATTTGTGGCAATGTGCTGGTTTGGCTTTAAGGAAAGATTATACCCATGGATCAATTTGGTAGAATCTAGAACTTAATTCTATCAGTTTGAACAAGCAAGTTTCAGACATTATAGAGCCAAGGAACTTCCAACAGTCTTCCACGAATGAGGCAATCTGAATGAAGAGGCCTTTTATAACTTCATTTTGAACTCTGCCCACAAATCAAAGGTCAGCAGGCCCTTCAATTCAAAGAGGCTGCAAAATGCCTGGAGGTGCTGCTGTGCCAGTGGTTGCTCCTGTGTGGTAGGCAGAGGGAAAAAAGAAACAAGGAAGAGAAGGCAAAAGGCAAAAAGAGGGAACTGGAAAAAGAAAAGAGGGAGAGAAGGAAAGGAGAAGAAAAAGGAAGCACTAATAACTATTGTTTGTTGAGCACCACCAGCCACCATGCTAAGCACTTTGTAAACTTGATCTCAGTCCTCACAGCAGCCGTATGAGGTAGTACTGGCAGTACTTTTGTTTTACTGATTAGGATATTGAAGCTAAAAGAAGGTAATTTGTCAAAAGTCATACAGCTAATAAGTAGCAAAGCTGGACTTTGAACCCAGGTCTGTCTGCCTTCAAAATCTAGCACTCCTCACTACAATGCCACAAAGGAAACGTTCACCTATTAGGATCTGAGAGATACCTACCACTGACGATGACTGGCTGGGCTCTTCTGTGGCTGGCCCCTGGATTTTTTTTAAGTTTGTAGACAAGTCTTTAACAGGATAAAGATCTCTTAATTGGATTTGCCTGTTATCCAATATTGCACACCACATCACATGCTGTGCTTCAGTTCCCTACATGAATCAGTTAAAACCTTCCCATTTAGTCTAATGAACCCTAATTTCAGACAAAGGTAACTGTCACCTTTTGTTTCATCCTGTGCTTTTATTTTTCAAATACCAGAGCTGACCTCTGAACTCAATCTGCACTTGCCTATTGATGCATAAATATCTATAATATCACAGTAAATTAAATTCTATTTTAAAGGGTTTCTATTTAACAATCTGTCAGAATTTTCACAGCATTTTGATTTCTGGTCCCCTCTGTCCAGTGACAGGTTTATCTCAATATGGCTTGATTAATGAAACCTTTTATTTGGTGTAAGCACACCTATTATTACCATAGTCTCTTAATGCTTGCTTAGGCAACACTGAAGTCTGGCAGCAGGGACTCTCAAAACTTCTAGCTTCTTTAGCTCCACCAGAACATCGGGTGCGATTAACGATTAACGGGCTGGGAGACTGATCCCCTCCTAGTGGGGAGCATGGTGATGTTAGTGTCCGTTAAATGATACAGCACTCAGTCTCAGAGGCTTGGCGAAACTCTCTTTTAACCTCTAGGGTCTAAAAAATGTTTCCGACTTAGTGCCAACAAATCCGCCTTTCTCTCCATTGCTACGTTGTCCTTGTATGTCAGTCACTGAGGGGCATTGTGGAAGTCTCCCTTGGGATCCAATAAATTGCAGTGTGCACTGTGTAGCTGAGAAGTGGGATGCAGTCTAAAATAAAATAACATATTGAAAAAAAGGGCCTTAATGAAGCCAAGGGGCCAGGCACTAATAGCTCTTAAGAAATAGAAATGACTTTATGATGGATATTCCACAAGCAGCCTTTTCAGAAAACAAGAGTGCAATTGAATTATGTTTTGTTCTTGACGAGTGTTTACCTCGGAGAGAAGCTGCCGTTGCTACTGGACTATCTCCTTCGTGTCCCACATGCTTTCAAAACCCCGGGGAAAGAAATGCCTTGGTTTGCACATACACTCAAAATGTTGTCACTCTGTTTTACATTGCTATTAAATATTTAATAACATTAAAAGTGAGACATGGAAAATAAAATTTGAAACTTATTTGTGCTGGAGACGTTGTCTTCTCTGCAGTTTTCCCATTTAGTGTTTTCTGTACTGGTAAAATGATTTGCTTCTGCCATATATTATGCTGTTTCTTATTTGTACCCCTGTCTCCTGCTGGTACTTAAAACAGCTCATACTTTTTTTTAAACGTTCTTTTTTTAGTTTGTGGTCATTATGACTTTAAGTGTAGTAAATTCCATCTGGAGAATTTAACAGTTTGGCTGTTATTTTTAAATGTCCTGAGGTAGGAAAGCGAATACAGTAATATTAACAGGTATGATTCAAGTTTATAATAAATAATAAAAAAGATAAACGAAACAAATGAGTCTGTTATTTAAAAAGAACATTACGATAGTTAACATTCTGTTAAGACTTGAATATTTAAAGGGAAACTAACCCCTAAAAACATTAGAAAAAAGTATTTTGTTTACTTACTGTTCCAGATTGATTATTAATTTGATTACTTGAGTTTGCAGTTTGTTATTCAATATATATGCTTACATAGACCTTAAAGCAGAGAAGTTTTCCTTCTGAAGTTTTAGTAGTGAAGAGGAAAATATGACAGGAAATATTTCTTGTAAAGGGGTAACATCAGATTTTTATTATCAGTTTAGTGTTAATAGAATTCCTTGTAATCATACTGGAAAAATAAAGTATAGTTTAACTGTACTTTCAAAATTAGATATATGGTTTAAGAATATTCAATAAAGTAGAAAGTAGAGAAACTAGTTTAATTTAAAATGATGCTGAAAGTTAATTAAATAATTTTCAGTAACATAATTAACTAGTATTTGGATCTTGTGTTCTA
This sequence comes from Gorilla gorilla gorilla, assembly GCF_029281585.2. NCBI lineage: Eukaryota > Metazoa > Chordata > Mammalia > Primates > Hominidae > Gorilla > Gorilla gorilla. The sequence goes on from NC_073224.2 coordinate 176,714,358, forward strand.
TTTGAAATATATATATATATGCCATTTTTCTTCATTAAAAATGTTCTTTTGCAAGAAAATACAGAAACCTCTTAATGAGATTCTGAGTGGAGAATTATGATTCTCCAACATGTTTCCCAGGTTTTAGTTTATTTCACATCATGCTTTTTAACCTTTGACAACAAATATTGTTGTACCATGAAGACAGCAAATCTAAACAATTACATATGTAGTCCAAAGGCATACACAAGAAAATCAATATTTGACATCTTTGCAACTCCCTCTTTGCAGTAGCGTTCAATAGCTCTTATTCATTATACACTTATATCTCTTTCAGATTCGCCTTTGTCACTAGAAATCCATTTTTTTTTTCTCCTTTGACTTCCACATAACTTCTTTGCCCTGTACTTTTACAGATGCCTTCTGGCTATAAATACTAATGAAATCTCTTTGCTTAATTCAATTTTGCTGGTACACTTACAGTTATGACCTAACTTTCCCACGAGAGAGACTGATTGAACATTCCACTACCTTATGGATGGGAGCAAACATTCTTACAGAACTGGACTGACAATTTCCATAATTATAGAATTCACAGCCTAATGACCTTAAAAAACAATAAAAAGATCTCTTGTTAATTCCATCTCTGTTACTGACATTCAAGATATTTCATTTTTCACGGGACAACAAATTTACTTTTTTATTTTCCAAAGAGCAGTCTATCCTTTCCCCCCAGATTAAATTTTCTGAATATTGAAGTATCCCATTGAATATTTAGCATTTCTTTGTCTTTTAAAAGTTCGAATATTTATGATCCTTAGAATGAGTTTGACTGATTTATAGCAATCAATTATAAGAGTACATTTTCAAATAGCCCTTTTAAAAATGAAGAATAGAATAATTAAAAAGATCACAAGTCCTCCCTTGCATATAATTATTTCATTATTTCATTACAGTGCAGAAATTATTTTTGCTGACTGTGAGCAATTTTAATTGAGCAAGATCTGTGTTAATATCCAATAGCAAGTAGTTCTTCCTAAGAAATAAGATCATTAATTGCCTAAATTTTATTCAGTACAGTGAGTCTTATGAGTCACATTGCAATATAAACCTAATCACTAGGTAGAGTGGGTACAATACCTTTTCTGTAGTGTAGATATCCTAAAAGCATAACCTGCCTGCTAATTTATTCCTTCAACAGGTTTATTGCCTTATTAAGCATTTGTTTTGTAGAATATTCTTAATCTATCCAGATTATCACAGAAAAACTGTGATAATGAAACATTAAAATTCAGGCTTGAAGTCTACTAAAGCCAGCATGAATAATCAAAGCTAAAACACAGCATCTTTGATTCTTTCTCAATACCAAAATGCTCAGCACCCTGGAATATATTCTGGAAGCTTTTGGCTTACAAATAAAGACTTTGTGAGGTATGGAAATCTTCATTATAGTAAGATAGCCTGTTATTAAGTGAAGCTAAATTAAATGTTAATAATAGCCATTTTCTTGGAAAAATCTAACATTCATCATAAACGTTATAATAATCTTGGCATATCTAAATATTTTATACATATCTAAGATATTTTCTTCCCATAAATATTTTACATATATTTATTGCTATGGGAAGAATGTATAAATTGTAATAAAATTCATCAGAACCACTATCTTAATGACCTAGACTGTTTTGATAAAGTGTGAGTGAACATATTAAAAAACTTATTTGTCATTATATATATTTTAGTATTGAATATGCTGCTGTTGCTGGTCTGACTTAGACCTTAAGTGAGAAGTACAGTATTCTTACTTTAACTTCTTGTTTGCTTTTGTGTGTATTTTTTGTTGTTGTTGTTTGTTTGTTTTGTTTTGTTTTTTTAAGACACAAGGTCTCACTCTGCTGCCCAGGTTGGAGTGCAGTGGTGTGATCACAGCTCATTGCAGCCTGGAACTCCTGGGCTTAGGTGATCCTCCCACCTCAGCCTCCTAAGTAACTAAGACTACAAACAGGTGCCACCATGCCTGGCTAATTTTTAAAAAATACAGACAGGGTCTTGCTATGTTGTCCAGGCTGCTTAGTTTAACTTTTGAAAGTGGAAATAAAATACATGAAAAACTCACTGGTATTAATTGGTAAATTTGTGTATTCATTTAGCAAATATTTACTGAGCACCTCTATGTGTTATGTATAAGTCTAATGTGCTAAAACTAGTTTTCCACACCCGTTCAAGAGAAACATTAGCATTTTTGCCTTCTTTGCTTGGATTCACGTATGTTCATTTGCTGCTAAAAGGAGAAATTGGCCAGACACAGCAGTGCAAGCCTGTAATCCTAGCACTTTGGGAGGCTGAGGCAGGAGAATTGCTTGATCCCAGGAGTTTGAGACCAGCTTGGGGGACACAGCAAGAATCTGTCTCTACCAAAGGAAATAAAAAGAGAGAGAGAGAGAGAAGGACAGAGAGATTGGCCAGCTTGATACTTAACTACCAATTTAGAAGTTATGGAGTTGTTTACAAAGATAATTTCTGGATTTCAGTATTTAATGTGTCAGCAATAACTGAAGCCTACTGGAACTCTGTAAGAAATGAGTTACTATTGTGAATAGGACAATTTTTGTATTTGGAACTTTTTTACTGGAGAGTAAGTATTACGAGTGTTACAGAAGGCAAAACAAACTATCGACTATAGGAGTTATTCTTATAGTGAAAGAATTCTAGCATGGTGTGTTGGGAGGATGATGTGATCTGGAAGAATAAGAACTAGACTATCCAGAGTCCTGGGTTCTGCTACTGCTCCTACCTAGCTATAAGACTTTGGGCATCTTGAAACCTCTCTGAACCTTATTTCCAGATCTGGAAAATGTGGATCATAATCCTTGCTCTGCCTCTTCGTGGGGATGCTATCATGATAAATAGTAGCTTCCTCACTTGTAAAGTGAAAGTTTTCAAATTAGAGCAGTTCTTAAAGTGAGAGTAATTCATGAATCCCCTTGAAACAATGCAGTTTTTTTTTTTATATATATACATTCATCTGTTCATCTTTCTGGGTATGAGGTCCATAGCTTTTGTCAGATTCTCAAATAGGCAAGTGATCCAAAGAAGGTTAAGAAATGCTGAATTAGAGAATCTCTAACATCCTTTCTACTCTTAAATTCAAATTCCATTCTCCATCTCTGAATAATAGATATGAAAGCACTTTGAAAGAGTGCTAAACAAATGCAAAGTATCATTCTCCATCTCTCTTTATGGATCTACTCTATGTAAAACTCATAGCCATACTTGGAATACTGATATTATATTATGTTGCATGGGTTATTGAATAAACATATTGCCTGAGGGAATTCCTCAAATGCAAGGTTCAGTATTAAACCCCTAGGAGAATTAGAGTGTGCCATAGAGACTCAGAGAAAATAGAAAATAAATCTAGGTGAGAGCACAAAAATTTTTTTTTTTTTTTTTTTTTTGAGATGGTGTCTCGCTCTGTTGTCAGGCTGGAGTGCAGTGGCATGATCTTGGCTCACTGCACCCTCTGCCTCCCGGGTTCAAGTGATTCTCCTGCCTCAGCCTCCCGAGTAGCTGGGACTACAGGCACACGCCACCACACCCAGCTAATTTTTGTATTTTTAGTAGAGGTGGGGTTTCACCATTTTGGCCAGGATGATCTCAATCTCTTGACCTCGTGATCTGCCCACCTCGGCCTCCCGAAGTGCTGGGATTACAGGCGTAAACCACTGCGCCCGGCCGCAAAAATATTTTAATATAGGTACACAGTAGTTTGTTGGGCAACATTAAACTATTAATTTAACATTAACTATTAATCAGTATGAGGCTACTAATCTAGTTCTACTCTGGATTATGACAATGGTAGCTGGGCCTCAATTTCGTCTTCTCTAATTCAAAGCTCAGAGGTGGGTAGGTGAAGATTAGGTTAGTGTAGTTGAAAGTGTTCTTAGTTAACTGTACAGTGTTACACAAAAACAAGGCATTCTCTATTCAAACCATGAAATCCCACTATTAAGGATTTCCTTATTGGTCTGGGGCAAGGTTTCTGGGGAGATTGGGGGCTAGAGTACTCTTAACCACAGTGAACAAAATCTACTGCATAGAAATAATGTTTTTCATCTAAGAAATAATTTATCTTTTCCTTTCTAGATTTGAATCAGAATAGAGTGAAAAGAATATTTTGTTCCAGAAGTTGTTCTCTTTCTTACTAAGGGTGACTCTGAGTTCCTAGATAGATCTTACATTTTTTTTTTTTTTTTTTTTTGAGATAGAGTCTCGCTCTGTTGCCCAGGCTGGAGTGCAGTGGCGTGATCTCGGCTCACTGCAACCTCTGCCTCCTGGGTTCAAGCGATTCTTCTGCCTCAGCCTCCCGAGTAGCTGGGACTATAGGCACATGCCGCCACGCCTGGCTAATTTTTTGTGTTGCCCAGGCTGGTCTCAAACTCCTGAGCTCAAGTGATCTGCCTGCCTTGGCCTCCCAAAGTGCTGGGATTACAAGCGTGAGCCAACACACCCTGCCAGATTGTATACGTTTTAATATCCATAGCCCTATGCCAGGACTCAGTAAAATGTATACATTGAATGCCCTTGGGCTGGTTACTTACTTCCTCTGAGCAATGTTTTCACTATTTGTAGGACTAATAATAATAATAATAATAAAACCCTGGCTACCATTGAAGTACGCTGCACCAAGTACTTTACCTATGTTATTTTGTCCCAGCCTAATAACAACCCTGTGAAATATTATTCTCATTTTAAAGGCTAGGATTCTGGCCGAGTGCAGTGGCTCATGCCTGTAATCCCAGCATTTTGGGAGGCCAAGGCGGGTGGATCACCTAAGGTCAGGAGTTCGAGACCAGCTTGGCCAACATGGCAAAACCCCATCTCTACTAAAAATACAAAAATTAGCCAGGCATTGTGTCACACGCCTGTAATCCCAGCTACTTGGGAAACTGAGGCAGGAGAATCACTTGAACCCAGCAGATGGAGGTTGCAGTGAGCTGAAATTGCGCCACTGCACTCCAGCCTGGGTGACAGAGTGGGACTCCATCTCAAAAATAAATAAATAAATAAAAATAAAATAAAGGCTAGGATTCTGGTTGGTGGATGTGGTGGCTAACGCCTGTAATCCCCACACTTTGGGAGGCGAGGTGGGTGGATCACTTGAGGCCCGGAGTTCAAGATCACCCTGGCCAACATGGTGAAACCCCGGCTCTACTAAATATGCAAAAATTAACTGAGTGTGGTGGCATGTGCCTGTAGTCCCAGCTACTCGGGAGGCTGAGGCGGGAGAATCGCTTGAACCTGGGAGGCAGAGGTTGCAGTGAGCCAAGATCCAGCCATTGCACTCCAACCTGGGTAACAGTGAGACTGTCTCAAAATAAATAAATAAATAAAATAAAATAATAAAGGTTAGGATTCTGAGGTTCACAGAAGATAAGTGACTTACTTAAGGCTATAACCACCTTATAAATTTATTGGAAAGATAAAATTGTGTAATGTACTTGATCATGCTTTGGAAACTGTTTAGGCTACATAAATGTAATGCTGCTGCTGCTCCTCTTTCACTTTTTGTTCCTTTTGTCAGGTGATCCAGCTTCAAAGATTTTACTTTATTAACAGCCTTCCCATTGAAAGAAGAAGGTGCTTTGCTAGAAGGTTTACGGTACATTGTGTCCCAGAAGTGCAGATTTGGCAATGACAAGAAATGGTTGTTGCCAGGTCGTTTTTGAATCGGCTAGATTTATCTGTCGTGTCACCAAATAGCTCTGCTGTTAGCTGAGAGAAGGAATGAAGAGGAACTATGACTGTTTGATGAATAAGACCCTTTGTAAATTTTCTGCTTGGAGCTCCTCCCATTCCCTCACTATTAAAATAGATTAGTGTCTAGATTAAAATCACAAAAGCCAAGGAATTCAGATCTAAAGCTAAGATTTAAGGTTGGAGTATCAGTCTTAACTTATGAGTGCAAACCCAGGAATCTTGGTAGGATCAAGATCATGAGTTTGCTCTGAATCTCTTGGTTTCTGTGGAGCTGAGATTTATATTCACTATAATATACAAAGTTGAAATACTTGAAAACTTCATAACATAGCAAAGACAGGATTATAATTGTAGAATAGGACCATCTCCCAACTTGTCACTGGAGGAATGGTAAAGTCAAATTAGAGTAGAACTGCTGATTATTGTGGGGAATTACCTTTTATTTCTGAAAACTGTATTTCTCTTTGGTTTAAAAAATACCCTTTTATGGGGCAATTTGATTTTGTGCAATGTTTTATGCTTAAAAAATCTAATAGGAGACCTGATGGAGAGATTTGATCATTTATTACCCATCTATACATTAACTAGTAATGATGAAAGATTTGTTGGTTGTCTAGTTTATCTGAGAGAGAGCGATGAGGCACACCAGAAGAGAGGGTGGGAAATCTGGGCTCAGTGCCCAGGATTTTTCTTTGCTATTTGGATCACTGTGTTTGCTAGAATATTTAATTAATCCCACTGTTGGAGTAATGCTTATTGCTAATGGCCATTGCTGAGCTGAAATATTAAACCATATGTAATATATCTTCAATAAAATTTAGATTTAAAAGTCCCTAAATGATGTATGTGTTTGACAGTCCTTAATGAAAACTGATTAAAGAAATTCCAGAGAATGGATAGGCTTAATAGTAACAGTTCTTTTCATTCATGTGAAAGGAAGTTCAGTATTATAAAATGAAACATAAGGAATTAGCACAATATTTGGGGTAGGGCTGTACCAGTTCTTGAATATATAGGTTTTGGTTTTTAGTTTTGTTAAATATTTGGCTCTTCTACTGTATCTCTGGTGAGGGTCTTTCCTGAGTTATTTAAGACAGTTCTTTTTGGAATACGGTTTAGCCATAGGTAGACCATCAGGGAACTCTGATAATTCTCTTTTGAGTAATTCAATACATGGCATGATTTTCTCTTACTATTGAACCAATGCCTCAGCAAAGGGTTAGAGGAATTCTGCTGTTTGTAGCGAAAATCTTGTGCCAGGAGCATTAACCTTGAAGTTCTAAACACTTTGCAGGTCAGGCAATTACCACAGTTATCCTAGTTACTTATTTAAGGATGTGGCAAGGAGAGCCTCCAAAAAGTGAACTGATAAATGTGAGTGGAGGAAAAAAATCAATTTCTTTTTTTTTGAAAGGACAGATCTAGAATTGTAATGATGGAAAGAATTCTAAGATTCAGTTAAAATATCTCTTGAACAGGTCAAAACAGGCAAAGGATCTGACATATTGGAGTGTGTCTGGGTAGTCCAGGGATAGGATATTAGAAATGAGACAGTACTTAAGAATTTGGTCAAATTGAGTTGTCTTCAAACTTTGTAACTCTTTGAGTTACTTTATGCAAACAAACTTTTTTTTTTTTCTTTTGAGACGGAGTTTCACTCTTGTTGCCCAGGCTGGAGTGCAATGGCGTGATCTCAGCTCACTGCAACCTCTGCCTCCCGGGTTCGAGTGATTCTCCTGCCTCAGCCTCCCAAGTAACTGGGATTATAGGCATGCGCCACCACGCCCGGCTAATTTTATATTTTCAGTAGAGATGGGTTTTCTCCATGTTGGTGAGGCTGGTCTCGACCTCCCGATCTCAAGTGATCTGCCTGCCTCGGCCTCCCAAAGTGCTGGGATTACAGGCGTGAGCCACTGCGCCTGGCCTACAAACTCTTACATACTTAATATGTAAAACAGATTTGAGGAGAGCTATCCTCCTTGAAGCCAAAGAGCTTGAACCTGTTCATAATGCTTCCCCCTTTTTCCATCATTATTAGCATAGTCTGAAAATCAGTTATCTACTTCAACTCTTTCATTTGACATATATGAGCATTTATTTCCAAGAGGAGTAAACTGACTTGTTCAAGGGTGTATAACTAAATGGTGTCAGGGCTTAGTCTCAGACCAGTGCTCTGCTCTGTTATATACTTTCTACTTCAAACACTCTCTGCTTCTTGCAGGGAATTTTGGTTAGAGAGCAACCTTCTCTACAAGAATTCTAGGAAAAAGTAATGTAGTCAGGAGTTGCAAAGACAAGTGGGGCATATGGTCACAAATATTATTCCTTAATACATTCATAAAACAGGAGTTTATTGATCATCTATTATGTGCAAGGCACAGCTTAAGGCTCCAGAGAAAGTACAGAATTCCAGAATAGAAGAAGTCATGTCTTTACTATTCTTTGTCCTATATTTTCTCCTTAAAAATATGAACAAAGCAATAATTTATAGAATATGAATCATACACTCACTATAGTTTTTTTTTGGGTATAGACTCTGGAGTCAGACTATCTAGTTTTGAAGTCTGGCTCTGAAGTTATCTTGGGCAAATCACTTAACTACTTCTCCCCGTCCCCCTCCCCAACTCCCGCTCCCACCTCCTCCTCCTTCTCCTCCTCCTCCTTCTTCTCCTTCTTCCCCTTCTCCTCCTCTTCCTCCTCCTTCTGCTTTTCCTTCTCCTTCTCCTTCTCCTCCTCCTCTTTCCCCTCCTCCTCCTCCTTCTCCTTCTCCTCCTCCTTCTTCTTCTTTTGAGACAGGGTCTTGCTCTGTCGCCCAAACTGGAGTGCAGTGGTGCAGTCATGGCTTATTGCAACCTCTGCCTCCCAGGCTCAAGCGATCCTCTCATCTCAGCCTCCCAAGTAGCTGGGAATACTGGTGCACCCCACTATGCTCAGCTTATTATTTTTTTTTTTTTAATTTGTAGAGATGAGGTCTTGCTATATTGCCCAGACTGGTCTTGAACTCCTGGGCTCAAGTGATCCTCCTGTCTCGGCCTCCCAAAGTGCTGGGATTACAGGTGTGAGCCACTATGCCCAGTGAAATTGCTTAACCTCTCATGCCTCAGATTTCTCATTTGTAAAGTAGGAATAATAATGTTACAACATCATAGAATATTTGTGAGAATTAAATGAATATATGCATTCATTTATTATATAAATGTACATTTTTGATATATTAGAATAAATCTTAGCTGCTATTATTATGTCTTATGTCACTCACCAGGACAATTTGAGAGTCTCCTCTAAATCAGTATTTTGGCTTCTTATGTGTATTGTTCAACAAATCATATGGAATTACATTTTGCATACCTAAGTTACTAAAGCATTGTCAATTCAATTTGGTAATCTTATTTTAGCAAATGGTTAACACCTATACAGTATATATAATATATACAGTATGATATACTTCACTAGCTCATAAATTTTTTTTTTTTGAGACGGAGTCTCACTCTGTCACCCAGGCTGGAGTGCAGTGGCATGATCTCTGCTCATTGCAACCTCTGCCTCTTGGGTTCAAGCAATTCTCATGCCTCAGCCTCCCAGGTAGCTGGGATCACAGGTGTGCACCACCATGCCCAGCTAATTTTTTGTATTTTTAGTAAAGATCGGGTTTCGCTATGTTGGCCAGGCTGGTCTTGAACTCCTGGCCTTAAACTCCTGGACTTAAGTGATCTGCCTGCCTCAGCTTCCCAAAGCGCTGGGATTATAGGCGTGAGCCACTGCACCTGGCCTTATAAATATTTTTTGTTGTTGTTTTTTTAAAGACAGAGTCTTGTTCTGCCACCCAGGCTAAAGTGCAGTAGTGCGATTGTAGCTCATTGCAGCCTCAAACTCCTGAGCTAAAGTGATCCTCCCACTTCAGCCTCCTCAGTGGCTGGGACTACAGGTGTGTGCCACCATACCTGGCTAATTTTTAAAAAATTTTTGTACAGTTGGGATGTTGCTGTGTTTCTCAGCCGGTCTCAAGCTCCTGGGCTCAAGCGATCATCCTGCCGTGGCCTCCCAAAGTGTTGGGATCACAGGTGTGAGCCACCATGCCTGGCTCACTCATGACTCTTAAGATGCTTTGTACTTCTTGAATGGGAATCTTGATGATCAGAAATATGTGACATTCACAAGTGATATCCTTAGGCCATTGCTTATTCTTTCAATACATATGGTATCTCCTCAAACAAAAAGTAAGACCTTGGACATGGACATCATCATATGTGTCTCTTCATGTTTCTAGAGTCCAGGCCTGTAACTTGAGATGTTTCATATGTATTTATGTCACAGATTCTATTGTTAGTGGCAATATCTCTTCTCAATTTTAGTTTTTCTTTTCTAATTTTAAGCTATCAGCCTAATTATAATATCTTCTGTACTAATTTTTCTTTGTTCCACTGGATCTAAAGTTAATAAATTTGTTGAACCATGAATAAAAGCAAAAAGCTAGCACAGGTAGGTACAAGCCATATGCATTGCTTTAATGAATAGTCACCGTGACATACGGAGGAGGACTGCCTGATTAATTATTGGGTTTGATGGAGTTGCTGCTCACCTGCATGTGTTAGTCCAGGGGCCAATTTATAGTGTTAAAATCCTGTGATGGGCTGGTCTGACCAATAAACAAAGTAAATAAATGAACCAAGTTGATTCAGTAGCCCAGATAATTTGTGAGATTAGCATAAAAACATTATATTGCTTTTTATTTTTTTGAGACAGGGTCTCACTCTATCACCCAGGCTGGAGTGCAGTGTGCAATCATGGCTCACTGAAGTCTTGACCCCGGGGGTCAAGCAATCCGCCTGCCTCAGCTTCCTGAGTAGCTGGTACTATAGGCACACACTACCATACCTGGCAATATTTAAAAAATTTTTTTGTAGAGACAGGGTCTCGCTATGTTGCCCAGGCTTGTCTCGAATTCCTGGGCTCAGGCGATCCTCCCACCTTGGCCTCCCAAAGTGTTGGAGTTACAGGTATGAGCCACCATATCCGGTCAATAATTAGTAATATTACTTAAAATTTGTAGTATATTGGAGCACTGGAAAATAGGTATATATCCAACAGGACTCTTCAGGTTGTGAGTAACCAAAAACCCAACTCAAACCAGATTGAGCAAAAGGTGAAATCTACTAGCTCAAACAACTGAAAAATTCAGAGGTAAATTTTTCTGACTTTCATTTACACTTGATCTAGGGGGCAACGTCTGCCTCCATCTGTTAGCTTACCTCTCCTCCATAATGGTATGCCACAAGGAGGCAACGTGCCATTTAGCAACCCCATGCCTATATCTTCCCAGGATTCAGCCCAGCAAAAAGTAGAGTGATTCTTGGCAACTACCATGTGAGTCTTGGGCATTGGAACAACTTAGGTCACAGGTCAACCCCTGAGTCAACAATGTTAGTAGGAGGATTTGATACTCTGATTGGCAAGGACTAAGGCACATGGTCTCTTCCTGGTGAAGCCCTAGCAACTACATGGGAAAGTGATGATTTTCCAAAGGACATTTGAGTAGCTCCCAGAAATAATAAGGAGCAGGCAAATATCTATTAGAAGGGAAAATAAAATTCTTTTTAAACAAACTAATATCAAAATGCCAGATAAGAAAACAGACATTCTTATATATTATTTCAAGTGGGCTATTTGGGAATATCTACCAAAAATTCAAGTGCACATTGTCTTACACAATTTCACATCAAGAAATTTATCCTACAGATAAATCATACCAGGGTACAAAGATGTTATTTAAAGGATGATCACTGAAGCATTGACTGTAACAGCAAAACACTGTCCATTGACATGGAAGTTGTTAAATTATGATACATTTATAGATGAGAATATTGCACAATTGTTTTTAATGAGGTAGATCTATATGTTCTAATATGGAAAGAAGTCTATGATAATTTAAGAGAAAAAAAGCAAATTGCAAGAAAATAGGCAAATATGGCCCTGCTTGTATAAATGCATGAAAAATACCTGGAAGAATATCCAAAAGTGTTTAACGCTGCTTATTGCTAGGGAAGAAATTCTAGGGAGTTAGGAGTGGCAGGAAGAAGACATTTGCTTTTCACTTTATGTCCTGTGGGGCTTTGTTTACCTGAGTGCTTGTTAATTTCATTACTTTAAAAAGTCAGTCTAGCCTGGCATGATGGCTCATTCCTATAATCCCAGCACTTTGAGAGGCCAAGGCAGGAGGATCACTTGAGACCAGGAGTTTGAGACCAGTCTGGGCAACATAGACTCCATCTCTACAAAAAATGAAAAAAAAAAAAAAAAATCAGCCAGTATAGTGGTGTGTGCCTGTGGTCCCAGCTACTCAGGAGGCGGAAGTGGGAGGATTACTTGAGCCTGGGAGATCAAGTCTGCAGTGAGCTGTGAGCATGCCACTGCACTCCAGCCTGGGTGACAGAGTGAGACCCTGTCTCAAAAGAAAAAAAAAAAAAAAGGGAATTCCCTTTCATTGAGCACCTGTTATGTTAGTAGCTGTATGGCTTTGGTGAATTCAGTTAATTTCCCTGACCCTCAGTTTCTTTATTTTTCAAGTGGGGGTAATCATATTAATAATATTTGCCTTACATTGTAACTGGGAAATTATAGATAAAATATGCTAAATGCTTCAGTGTAGTAGACATCTAGTAAATCATTGCTATTATTAGTAGTAATTACTTCAGTTTGTGAGTAATTACTTCTTTTTCTTTTCTTTCTTTCTTTTTTTTTTTTTTTTTTGTTTGAGACAGAGTCTCACTCTGTCACCCAGGCTAGAGTCTAGAGTGCAGTGGCACCATCTCGGCTCACTGCAACCTCCACCTCCCAGGTTCAAGAGATTCTCATGCCTCAGCCTCCCAAGTAGCTGTGACTACAGGCATATGACACAATACTCAGCTAATTTTTGTATTTTTAGTAGAGTCAGGGTTTCACCATGTTGGCCAGGCTGGTCTCGAGCTCCTGGCCTCAAGTGATCCTCCTGCCTTGGTCTCCCAAACTGCTGGGACTGCAGGCTTGAGCCACTGTGCCCAGCCTATTTTCTTTACTGTTCTTCCTCTGCAGAAGTAGCCATCAGGCATGACCTCCCATGGGTGCTCACAGGAGATGGTGCCGTGCACGTGCAGAACTTCCCAGGCCAAGATCCACCACATTGGACCCACTGAGTGAGCCCCCTTGTCATTGCATGAGATGGTGATGATCACATAGCGTAGAGGAGAGTATGTGTGACACAGAGCAATGGTAGTCAGTTTAACATATGAAAGCCCTGTGAAAGGCTGGTGGTCAGCCCTGGGATCAGTAACCATCAGAAGACATGGCTCCCAGAAGGCTGCCTGGATCTGGTTAGCAAAGGAACCAGAAATAAGAGTGGCTCCAGTGGCAGCAGCAAACTTCAGCATAGCCTGCTGGCTGACATTCCTGGAGGATGTGACACTGACAGCAGCTGAGTTTCCAAATGGCAACAATGGCACAAGCTGCCAGCCAAAGCTTCTTGCAGGTCCTCTTCAGATTTATCACGTAGATGCCATCACTTTTCCTTTTGTTGTGTATCATTTGGAAGTCAAGGTGGGTGCCACCTAAGTGGATTCCTGCTGGAAGGAATGTGAGGACATTCTCCTCCTTCATCTTCAGGGCATCAAGGGCTCCAAACATTGTGAAAGTTTCTCTTTAAATTACGAATTGCTGTATGGATCTCTGACTGGGGAACGTGGACAAGTACACTCAAAGTTTGACTGCTAGTATAGCTCACTCTTCTGTGGCTAGAAATCCTGAAGAATAAAACGTTAAGGGAGTTATTATGCTGACTACAACACCCAGGCTTAGGAACTAGTGAGCATTAAGACCTCAAATTTCTTTCTGGCTCTCATTATGAAAGTCATGATTGTTTCCCTTGCGTCATCCTCTGCATGTGGCTTTTCATCTTACATTCTGGCTTTGCTCCAGGAGACACACTGCCTTATGCCAGGGACCTGGTGGAAAGGTCACTCCCAGAATGGACAGGCTGGGAAGAGCTCACTTAACAGTGTAAGTCCTTAACTGCATTTCTTCAAGCGCCATCTTAATGGCATATAAGCAAAAGTGAAAAATTCCAAAGGGGACTAAAATTTAGATTTTGGCCTGATAGTATAACTAGAAGGTTTTTTTGCTTTGAATTACCATAAGTAGTAGTGAGTGAGTTTCTGTCATTCCCCTACTGAATAAAATATTGAATTTATGATGAATAGTTGTTAAATAGAGTGATCTGGACTTATTCTTTCCAGCCTAGTGAGACCCATCCCAACCTTTTACAGACAGTTTCTTTAAATATAGCATGAGAAACCTCAGTGTCCTCTGGAGGGTTTTGTAAATGGATGCCAGCCCAGTCTTTATTAAACTGGGCTTGTATGTCATATAATTGCCTGTCTTGACATACCTCTTCCAGGCTTTGCTAGAAGGGTTTGTTAAGGATTCTTTTCTGCTGTAAATAATGATCGTTGGTGTTTTTGTTGTTGTTTTTGTTGCTTCAACTTTATCTTTTTCTGTGTTTTTCCTGAATTTTTTGAAGTTTGTATCTTTTTCAATTAGTTTTTTTTTCCTTTTAAATCTACTTAGATGATGTCTACTGATTCCCTTCAATCCAATTCAAAGTCCTATAGCAAACATTTACTGGCCACTTACTCTATACAAATCATGCTGGTGCTGTTTTCCAAAGTTTCAACATAATTTTAGAGTTGTAACATCCAATATGGTAGCTATTCTTTATATATGGCTATTTAAATGTAAATTTATTAAAATTAAATTAAATTAAAATTTCAGTTCCTTTTCTGTACTAGCCTTATTTCAAATGCTCAGTAGCCACATGTGACTAGTGGCTACTGTATTAGCCAGTGTGGGTATAGAAAGTTTCCATCACTGTGGAAAGTTCTACTGGACAGTGCTAGTATAGTGCATCAGTTATTTAGAACTACAACTCACTACCTGTCTTTCATTTATAAAATAGTCAAAAACTCCTATCTTCCAATCAGAACTTTTTTTTCTTTTTTTGAAACAGGGTCTCATTCTGCTGCCCAGGGTGGAGTGCAGTGGTGTAATCACGGCTCACTGCAGCCTTGAACTACCCAGGCTCAGTGATCCTCCCACCTCAGCCTCCTGAGTAGCTGGAACTACAGGTGAGCGCCACCACACCTGGCTAATTTTTGTATTTATTTGTAGAAACAGGATTTTGTCATGTTGCCCAGTCTGGTCTTGAACTCCTGGGCTCAAGCAATCTGCTCACCTCAGCCTCCCAAAGTGCTGGGATTACAGGTGTGAGCCACCACACCAGGCCAAGAACTTAGTTTTTAGCAAGTCAAGTGAGATTTATTGAATTTTGCTGTTAGGCACTTTGGAAAACACAAGGACAGATAAAATATGTTTCTTGCCCTCAAGGAACTTAAAATATATTGAGGAAAACTGACACATAAGATAGCTAACGAGATTGGAAGGCAGGATATGCAAAGTGATGTAACTGAGGCATAGTTAAGGTACAATGGACTCATTGAGGAGGGATTTCTTTCTATTCTGCATCAGGGCCTTCATGCAGAAGGTGGTGCATCTAGGAAGGAAAGGACATGGGGAAGGTAGAAAGTCATTTTAGGTGCTGAGGAAATAACATGAGTAAAGACATGGAATAGGGAAAGTAGCTCTGTGAAGCAGATAATATAGCATAGAGATTCAGAGCACAGAGATTCAGATATAGCCTCTGGGGACAAACTGCCTGGACTAAAAAAACTGGCTTTGCCTCTAGTTAGCAAGTAAATTCATCTTTCTAAATCTCAGTTTCTTCATCTGTGAAATGGTGCTAATAATAGTTGCTACCTAACCAGGTATTTGTGAGGATTAAATGAGATGTGCTGTTGAGGGGTTTAGCACAGTGCCTGTCATAGCAGGCCATTAGGGGAGGATCTGGAGGAAAGGGAGGTAGTTATAATGAGGCTATTGCTTGAGAGTGGTCTCAATTTGTGAAGAATCTCCAAATGTAGTGGCTGAAATAAGATAGAAAATAATTTGCCTTCCAGTTCAAAATTTGGGGATAGTCCATCCATGACTGGTATGGTGGCTGTGTTCCATGAAGTCCTCAGGGACCCAGTTCCTTCTCATTTTCTGCTTTGCCATCCCTAGGGTGTGGCCCTTGTCATCATAGTCCAGGATGGAACTTCAGTCATGACATTCATGTCCCATGACCCATGACCTCAAGGCTCCCAGAAGCTGCCACGTGACATTTTCACTTGCATCCCATTAGCCTCAGCGTGGTCATATGGCCTCACCTAGCTTCAGGGGAACTGGACAGCATAGTCTTTTTTCTGGGAGACCCATGTTTCCAGCTAAAATTTTTATTACTAATAGAAGAAGGGGAAATGGATGTAGTCTCTGTAATAAAGAGACACAAGACTGAAGCCAGATTACAGAGGTCTTTAACACAGCCTAAGAAAGAGTTTATATTTTATTTCTTGGTTTCTGTGGAGTTATTGACACTCTCAGTGTGGGATTTAACACAATTAGAGTCTGTTCATGGTAATAGACTTGACACGGTTCTTTAAACCATCGATACCCACCCCAGGAATACTGAGAAACTTTCAAGAACAGTTATTTTCAATTTTTTCAAAAAATTTGTTTTCCCTAATATTCTTACATTCTTCTCAATTTTCCTTTCTCTTTGAGGAAGGGAAAAGATAACCCTTTCTCCTGGCAGCTCACCTTTAGACCATGTCCAGTGTATCAACGGTCCTCTAAAATGAGCTGTCCAGGAGTCTGAGTCTGCAGTAAACTATGATTGCACCACTGCGCTCTAGTTGGAAGACAGAGTGAAACCTTGTCTCTAAAAAAAAAAAAAAAAGTTCTGATAATGGAACTAGTTCTTCATATGCAGGGTTGGGGATTGTGCCAAGTAGAGAGAAGTGGTACCTTTTTTTTTTTTTTTTTTTTTTTCGAGACAAAATCTCACTCTGTTGCCCAGGCTGGAGTGCAGTGATGCATCTTAGCTCATAGCAACCTACGCCTCCCGGGTTCAAGCAATTCTCCTGCCTCAGCCTCCTGAGTAGCTAGGACTACAGGCATGTGCCATCACGCCAGGCTAATTTTTGTATTTTTAGCAGAGATGGGGTTTCACCATATTGGCCAGGCTGGTCTAGAACTCCTGACCTCAAGTGATCCACCCGCCTCGGCCTCCCAAAGTGCTGGGATTACAGGTGTGAGCCACTGCGTCTGGCCTGGTACCTTTTTTTAATCAAAATACTGTTCTCTGTCTTTGGGCACCTTGTGCTTTCTTTCCTCAGACACTGTGCTTACCACACGACAGTGCATTATTGACAGTGTGTTACTCTAGATTCTAAGCGGCTTGAGGACACAGTTCAGATCTTACCAGAGTCTATCTCCTCTTTGGTTTACTCAGTGCCCAGTACCAGGCACACATCAGGTTATCAAATGTCTGGATAAAGGCTGAGTGTAGAATGCTGCCTAGATTATGTTGGCTTTAAAGCAGCTGAACTAGCACGTAAAGCCTCGTACTGTTGATTATTGCTGGGTTTGTGGTGAAAGCACTCCAGGCAAAGGCTAAGAGAAAGAACTGCGTAAAATGTAGTTTAGTCCACATGGAGAATGGTCCTGCGCAGCGTACACTGGACTGTGAAACTATGAGATCAGGTTGAATGCTTTGTGCTCAATACCAAAGACTGTTTTCTCTTTTCTTACTTTGTCTATGTTATTGCAGGCACTGGTTTACTAAGACAATTCAAAACACACATTCATTTTGTGTGCTTATGAAGTATATCCCAAGGTAAGCCCCTCCAACAAGATTTTTAAACCAACAAATGTTTACTGAGTATGTGTGAGACATATGGTTGGGGCCATGAGGAATAAAAATAACTGAAAGAAAACCCATTCATTGATTTCAAGGAATTTAGTCAACAGACACTGTGCTGGGTTGTAGGAATCTAAACATGGTTGACAAGGCTCCTACCCACAAGGGGCTTCCCATATGGTATGAAAAATAGACAGATATGCAGATGATTACAGACACTGCGATCTAGCGTTTGAAGCTTTCCTGGGACCAAATGTACACATCTTGATTAAAAATGTGAAGAAATTGAACAGTTGAGATTTTGTAAAATTTGTACATACATTCTAGTTAGGTGGCATATAAGATATTTTCAGGGAGTTGAATCTATTTTAGGAGTGACAGTGATCTGATATGCAACCAGGAGAGAGAGACTGGGGAGGGAAAAAAAGACGGTTGATCGTTTTGAAATGACAGTAAATTATCTTTTGACACCAGCTGTATCTTTTTTATAACAGAAAATGGAAACAACTCTGTCCTTGACCTTCAAAAAGAAATTGACTTACCTAGCTTAACTATTCAAACAAACAACTGTGTACTCTCTTCAATTCCGATGATGATTTTGATTTACTGTAAATGACTGAATTTAATGAACTAAATTATGCTATTTAAATGCATTTTGTGAATGGTATTGTAGTTTGTTACAAAGCATTATGTCTATGCTAAATTGTGCTGTAAATGATATGGTATGGAACATATGTGCTGTATTCATAATTTAACTGTTGCTGTGGATTGCCTTCTTGGATAGGACACATTGAAAAAAGGAGCCTTTGTTTACCTGGTGAAATGAAGGTGATATCTCAGCAAATCACTAGGTCTTACTGACCTTGGCAGAATTACAGTGCTAATATTTTCACATGGATGAACTGTTCTTAAACAATTTCTGTAATGTATATGGCAGAAATCGGCTTTCCTTTAAAACTAGGTATATATGGTATATTTTCTCTTTCCATTTTTTTCCCCTTCAACAAACATTTACTGCAGTCATTGCAAGGATAATTCCATCTCCATTAAGGTTCATGTTTTCTCCTGGCCTCTCAAATGGTAGAGATAATAGAATAGAGAAGTTTGTCCTGCAGTTACTCTGGTGGTCTCTAAAGGGACCTGCATTAAATAATTCCCTGCTTTTCTTCTTTCTGAATAATTCAAGAATTTTTTTTTTTTAAAAAGTAAATACTGAGGCCAAAATACCACCTTTGTTATGGATACAGGCTGAGTTGGCTTTGTGTGGGAGCTAAATGGGCTTTCTAACAGAAACCTGGCATTAGATACACTAACCTACAAGGTCCCAACTTGCATACGTGGAAGGCCAGCCCAGTAGGATTTATAACATGGAAAAGCAAAGAATTTGTGCTTTCTGTGGACAAGCTCATCTCAGGAGAAAGAACAGTTGAGCCAAGTGGAGCATTCTCAGTTATTCTTTACAAAAGTTACTAGTCTGGTTTAAATGAGTTAAGTGGGTAGAGAGAGACCTATCTCCTCATATGAAGAAAATATTAGACACAAGTTAAAAAATCATTTCCCAATAACAAGTGGAATATTTTAAGAAAGGAATTCATTCAAAAGTTCATCACTACAGAGAAATCCACCAGCTATGTTACACATTTATGATGTTGCTTCCATTTCTCCCCTCGGAAGTGTGTCTTTATGACAGCAGTCCTTCTGTTACTTGAGGGAAGATGAAAAAACGGCAGCTTTTGGGGCAGCCACAATTATAGGTTCAGAAAAAATTACATGAAGTTTATGTGATCATTCTCAGTAGTTCAGTGCTGGCCATTACATTACACTGATATAAACGAAGACAGAGTCAAGAGGCTTGGGTTTTAGAAATTTTATGATCATTAGCTCTGTTTCACTCAACTTAGGCTGCTATAACGAAATACCATAGCCTGGGTAGCTTTAAACAACAGACATTTATTTCCTCAAAGATCTGGAGGCTGGAAGTCCAAGATCAAGGTGCCAGCATGGTGAGTTTCTTGTGAGGCCTCCCTTCCTGCCTTCTAGGTGGCCACCATCTTACTGTATGCTCACATGACCTCTTCTGTGTGTGTGTATGCAGAGAGACAGAGAGGGCATCTCTTCTTATAAGGACACTAATTGTATGGTATCAGGACCCCAGCTTTATGACCTCATTTAACCTGAATTACCTCCTTGAAGGCCCTATCTCCAAATACAGTCACACTGGAGGTTAAGGCTTCAAAATATGAATTTGGGTATGGAGTTGGGGAACATAATTCAGTCCATGGCAAGCTCATTGTGTGACAAGGCAAGTGCTTTGTCTTATTTTCCCTTTCTATAAATGAGGGCCCATACTTTATGCCACCTGATAAGGTTACTAGTATATCGAGTGAAATCATGGACATTAACACATTGAAATGTTTAAAGTGCCATACCTATGGCATTATTTTTAGTCACTTTTGAATCTAATAGTTACTGAGGGTAGGCTTTTCTTACTATTTAGCCACCCTTAGTTCTTTTTCTCTTACCTGAGCATTTCTCAGTGACAGACAGGAAGTTGGGTAATGCTTGATTGTGGTCTCACTCCCTTAAGAAAAATTTTCTAGAGGCAGAGGACAGCATGAAGTAGACATTGCACAACAAGGAATGCTGATTTTCCCAAAATGACTTAAAACATTTAGCAACTAGATTTCGCAGAAGACTGATCCTCTGGTAAGAAGTTAGAGTTTAGTTTATTTTGATAATTTTTTTGTAGTAGAGTTTTTTGTTTTTGTTTTTTTGAGACAGGGTCTAACTCTGTCACCCAGGCTGGAGTGCAGTGACATGATCTTGGCTGATTGCAGCCTCAACCTCCTGGGCTCAGGCAATCCTTCCACCTTAGCCTCCCAAGTAGCTGACACTACAGGCACACAACACCACTCCCAGCTAATTTTACAAATTTTAAAATTTTTTTGTAGAGACCAAGTTCTCACTATGTTGCCCAGGCTGGTCTTGAACTCCTAGGCTCAAGGGTTCCTCCTGTCTTGGTCTCCCAAAGTGCTGGGATTACAGGTGTAAGCCACTGCACCTGGCCAATTTTTTTTTTTAATCAAATGCATGAAAGTTTAAGAGAAGAAATCTGCAATAGTCCATCTCCAACTGTACTGCAAAGGAATATCATAATGTGAACATTAGACAGAGAAAATTAAGCCAGCGGGAGTGTTTTCTCATTTTAGTGAGATTGCTTCTGAACTTAGCAACTTAGCGTTA
This sequence comes from Gorilla gorilla gorilla, assembly GCF_029281585.2. NCBI lineage: Eukaryota > Metazoa > Chordata > Mammalia > Primates > Hominidae > Gorilla > Gorilla gorilla. The sequence goes on from NC_073224.2 coordinate 176,735,161, forward strand.
GGTATACACAAATGACTAGACAGTCAATTTTGATGAGTTGCTGCAAGAAAAGAATTAGTTTTACTCATTTTTCTGTGCCATATTTAGCATTTTCTTCAGAGTGATTCAGTTAACATGTCTCTTGGTAATATTCTCTCTATATTTATTTTGGAAGCAGCAGTAAATGATACAACTAATATTTTAGAATATTGTAATAGCAAGTAAGTTCTAAAAACTTGAAGAACTTGGAGCTTATCTATTTGCTTGCTCTTTTTAAATGATTATAGCATGAAGCTTTGCTTCAGAAGCAGGGGCAATATGACTCTTAATCAGGAATGTGAAAGTGTTTGGTAACACAATCTGAAAATGAAATGTTTGAGCTGGTCTGTGAAGGTCATTGATAAACGGAGTAGTGTCTAGGACCTTTCTCTGTGATTGGCCACCATGAATAAATATGGGTGGAGCTAACAGATAGAAGTCAGTTATGACCATAAGATTTCCCACATCAGCAACATGGAATTATAACGCTAGAGATTTTGCATTTTTCTGAATGTCACAAACAGAATCTTGGTTGGTTGTTCTAGCAAGGTGTTGGGCGGACATACAGCTAAGAGTTGGAGACTTGAAGAACCAAAGTCTATAAAGTAGCATAACTCTTGTGACATGTCTTTAGAGCCCCCAGGCCACACTTGCAGGTAACAAAACCAAGAAATATTAAGTGACTTGTTCAGTCACCCAACAAATTAGTGATGGAGCCAGAACTACCCTAGATTTCCTCCTTCCAGTCCAATATTTTCTATATGCAAGAAAGGGGGAGATATTTTTCCTATGGAAAAAGTTGAGGCAAAAGAAGCCCCTCGTCTGACCACCAGAGCATTTAGGATCATACAGTCGGATTATCTGAATGTTTAGAAAGACTTAAAGATTAAGGTTTTTGTTTTGTTTTTTTCAGAGATGAGGTCTCATTATGTTGCCCAGGCTGGAGCGTGGTGGCTATTCACAGGTTCGATTATAGTGTACTGCAGCTTCAAACTCCTGGCTCAAGCAATCTTTCTTCCTCAACCTCCTGAGCAACCGGGACTACAGGAATGCACCACTGTGCCTGCTTTAAGATTATGTTTTTGTTTTTGTTTTTTTGAGATAGAGTCTTGCCCTGTCTCCCAGACTGGAGTGCAGTGGCGCATCTCGGCTCACTGCAACTTCCACCTCCTGGGTTTAAGCAATTCTCTTGCCTCAGCCTCCCGAGTAGCTTGGACTACAGGCACGCACCACCATGCCCGGCTAATTTTTGTATTTTTAGTAGAGATGGGTTTCACCATCTTGGCCAGGCTGGTCTTGAACTCCTGAGCTCAAGTTATCTGCCTGCCTCGGCCTCCCAAAGCGCTGGGATTACAGGCATGAGCCACCGTGCCTGGCCAAGATTAGGTTTTTAAATGTTTTCTAATTCAATCACCAATACAACACTTGAATCTAATCTACAAAATCCCTGCCAAATGGTCAGTCTATGTTTACACACTTAGAGTGATGAGAAACTTGGCCTTTGATTTTTGTTTGGCTTAGACTATTAGAAAGTTTAGTCTTATATTGGGCCTAACTTTGTCCTCCTGTGGCTACAGCTCTTAGGTTTTAATTCTACTTTCTGGTAATTCAAAAAGCACACAATTAGCCATGGGAGTATATTATCCTTCACCCTCTTTCATGTGTATTAGTCTTGTCTTTCCTTTCTTTCAATGCTTTATGTTTTAGTAGGACATACTCAAATGCCCACTGGACCAATCAAATCTATAAATACGCCTCTTACCAATGTCTTTCAAGTTCATTGTGTAAAATAGGCCTGAAAACTCTCAAAGAGGGATAATGAAAGGGGAATTAGAGTCTAATTCAGGCCAGCTGTTTGACATCCTTGAGGTCCTTTGCAAATGCTGATTTCATGTGGGCCTCAGTGTGATTAATATAATCTGCTTGGCCAGGTTATCTCAACCCATTTTCTAAAACTCATTGTTTACTTCGTTATCTCTATGTATTTTGTGATACTACAATTTCCATTGTCCATGGATAGTACTCAGCAAATTATATAAAGGTACCATCTTTCATCCAGGTCTGCAAATATACTTTAACAATTTAGTTTTGTGTACCTTGTTTTTTTTGTTTTGTTTTGTTTTGAGATGGAGTTTCACTCTGTTGCCCAGGCTGGAGTGCAGTGGCACGATCTCGGCTCACTGCAACTTCTACCTCCCGGGGTTCAAGTGATCCTCGCACCTCAGCCTCCCAAGTAGCTGGGATTACAAGGGTGTGCCACCACGCCTGGCTAATTTTTGTATTTTTAGTAGAAATGGGGTTTTACCATGTTGGCCAGGCTGGTCTCAAACTGCTGACCTCAAGTGATTTGCCTGCATTGGCCTCTTAAAGTGTTGGGATTACAGGCGTGAGCCACTGTGCCCGGCCATGTACCTTGTATTAAGCAAATTTGATATCTAAAAATCAGATTTAGGCCAAAAAATTCAGAAAATGGGCCAGGCAGGGTGGCTCACGCCTGTCATTTCAGCCCTTTGGGAGGCCAAAGTGGGTGGATTGCTTCAGCACAGGAGTTCGAGACCAGCCTGGGCAACACCTCTACAAAGAAAACAAAAAATTAGTGAGGCTTGGTGGCATACACCTGTAGTCACAGCTATTCAGGAGGCTGAGATGGGAGAATCACCTGAGCCCCGAAAGTTAAGGCCACAGTGAACCGTGGCATGCAGACCCGCCCCACTGTACTCCGGCCTGGGAAACAGAAGTAAAACCCTGTTTCCAAAAAAAAAAAAAAATCAGAAAATGATTTCTTTTAAACAACAAGTTCCCTAAATGCCCCTGAAGTATAATTAGATAGAAAAAGTTCTGTTCCAACCTAAGGTGTCTGGAATACTTCAATTAAATAAAGCAAGATATAGACATTTGAAATCTCCATAAGTAAAAATAGAATTACAGAAATAAACTTGTAGATGAACAAATAGAAATGAGGAGATGAAATTCAACACAGAAAGTTGATCTGAATATTCTCACATTTTTTAGGGCTACAGACATGCTCTAAGCTTTACTATTGAAAGTTAGTGGAGCTTGTTGTGGCTCAACCTAAGACATTTAGGTATCATTTCAACCAATCAAATGTTCACAGACTTGTAGAAAAGGCAGGTTGGGTGTACATCAGATTTTACTAGGATTATATCCAAACCATCTAGTCAAAACAGAAACTGGGCTGGGTGTGGTGACTCACACCTGTGAACCCAGCACTTTGGGAGGCCGAGGTAGGAGAACTACATGAGCCCAGCAGTTTGAGACCCACCTAGGCAACACATAAAAGGTCTCTTTTATAGAGAGACCTTATCTCTATAAAAAATTTAAAAAAAATTAACCAGCCATGGTGGCAGGTGCCTGTAGTCCCAGCAACACAGGAGACTGAGGCGGGAGGATCACTTGAGCCCAGGAGGTCGAGGCTGCATGAGCCCTGTATTGTGCCACTGCATTTCAGTCTGGGCGACAGAGTGAGACCCTGTCTCACAAACCAACCGACCAGAAACAGAATTTGAAATTTTCAGAAAATTCCACTATTTTTGTTTTTAATCCATTCCAATGTCAGGAAGCTTTTTCTTATGATCGAATCTAAGCCTCTAGTTTTGAGTCTCACGAAAGAAAAGTTGCAGCTGGTCACCACCTCTTTGTAAGACCCTATATGCACAGATTCCATTTCTTTCTGGATCATGAATACCTGAACTAGTTATAATGATTTTATGAGGGCCTAATAAGTGGGAAGATTCTGTTACTCATCTTATTCCCTATGTCCAAGTGAATAAGAGCCAATTAAGGCATAGAGGTAAAGCTCACAGTACTTATTTGTCTGGTTCAGGCTTCTGCCTCTGCACTGACAGGGGCCTAATTTGATATTTTATAGTAATGTTTCGATGTCTGAGGCTAAGTACTACTATTATAAGAAGAACAGGAAACATCATTTTATAAGGTCTATAAATAAAGAGTATAATTCATTAAAAATTTCTGAAATCTCTTATACTCAGTGGCAAAATTAAGTGTATTAGGTTGAAAATTCTTTCTAGAAAATATTATGGGCTGGCCGGGCGTGGTGGCTCATGCCTTTGGGAGGCTGAGGCAGGTGGATCACCTGAGGTCGGGAGTTCGAGACCAGCCTGACCAACATGGAGAAGCCCTGTTTCTACTAAAAATACAAAAAATTAGCCAGACATGGTGGTGCATGCCTGTAATCCCAGCTACTCGGGAGGCTGAGGCAGGAGAATCGCTTGAACGCAGGAGGCGGAGGTTGCGGTGAGCTGAGTTGGTGCCATTGCACTTCAGCCTTGGCAACAAGAGTGAAACTGTCTCAAAAAAAAAAAAAAAAGAAAAGAAAAGAAAATATTATGGGCCAACGTCATAGGAACAAAGCACAAAACTGACTTTGGATCAGGTCTAGGCCGTTTAGTCGTTCCTCAGTATCTGTGGGGAATTTGTTCCAGGACCACTTGTGGATACCAAAATCTGCTCATACTCCAGTCCCGCCATCGGTACTGCAGAACTCATGGATATGCAAAGTCGGCCCTCTTTACACGTGGGATTTGCATCCCTCCAATACTGAATTTTCAATCTGTGTTTGGTTGTGAATTTGGAACTGGCTGGTATGGAGGGCTGACTATACTTATTGCAAAAAATTATTGTGTTAAGTGGACTCACTGAGTTCAAACTCACATTGTTTGAGGACCAACTGTATTTTGTTTTTTGCGGGAGACATTTAAAATATTTTCAAAATTCACTTAAATTCAGTGTATTTTAGGCTATTTAATTACTGATATGCCTTTGTATAGCTTTTTTCATGTTTCATGTTTGTGTTGTTTTAATCAAAATTAAAAATTTTGGGGTCATTGTTTCTTCAAACTGCTTTTCTCTTCCCTTCCACTCTCTCTTCTCCTTTTGGGACTTCAATTACTCATATATTAGGCTGCTTAAAATTGTCGCACAGCTCAATGATGTTCTGTACATTTTTTTTTTGTCTGCAGTATTAAACTATTTTTAATTCTACATGGTTTTTTTTTCTTTACCTAAGACATTGTATTTTTCATCTTCAGAAGTTTGACTTAGGTTATTTTTATATCTACCATGTCTCTTTTTACCATGCTTATGCTTTCCTCTCTTTTTTATAATATGAAATATATTTCTAATCATTGTTTTAATGTTCCTTTTTCCTAATTTCTAATCTTGGTAATTTCTTGGTCTGCTTCTACTGATTGATTTTTTTCTTATGATTTTAAGTCATGTTTTCTGGCTACTTTCATGATTTTGTGAATTTGGGGCTAGACATTGTGAAATTTACATTGTTTGGTGGTGGATTCTTTTGTATTCCTAAATATTTTTGAGCTTTGTTTTAGAGTATTCAAATAATTTAAAAATAGGTTCATCCTTTTGACATTTGTCTTAGGTTTTGTTAGGTAGGACCAGAGCAACTTTTAGTTTAGGGCTACTTTGCCCCAACTACTGAGACAATATCTGCCTGTTGCCTTATATATTCTGACGTGTTCATTTTTAACTCTGGCTGTTGAGAATGTGAACTATTCCCAGGCCTCTGTGAGCTCTGAAAATTATTTGACCTGCTCCTGGAAAAGTGGTTCTTTTTCCAACTTTGAGTGGTTGCCTCACATGCATGTGCTGATCAACACTAAGCTTAAGACTTAAGGGGGACCCTCCACAGATCTTCGGGTTCTTTTCCTTTGGTGTTTTGATACTACTGTCTCCTATTTGTCTGGTGAATTCCAGCCACCTTGGCTTGCCTAACTTCTCCACTTTGTCTCTCAACTCAGGAAAACCATCTCATTTGTTTCCTTTCCTCTCAGAGATCATTGTCCTGTATTGGCTGTTATCTAATGTCTGATAAATATTATTTCATATATTTATCTGATTTTTTTAGTTACTCCATCTCAGCCAGAAATGGCATCCTGAAGGTCAGCATATTTTAGGGCTCCTAAGTGAGAGGAATGATTTCCAACTTTCTATTAGTATATCCTAAAAATGTTTAATATACAATATTTAAAGGTATTTATGTAAACAATTGAAATCTTTCTTGGGGGAAATTAAAACAACAAAACTTGATTGCATATTGTGATTTCATATTTTGCAAATGTTAATATTTAATCATATGCAGAGCCATTTAGCTTAAGTGCATTAATGTAACTCATTTAAAAGAGGCCAGTAATTGTCCTATTAACTCCCAGTCTGGATATTATCTGCTCTGCCCTGCTGGTAAGGCCAGAGGGGGACTCTTCTATTGGCACCCACAGAGATTGCTCTGATCTGTTGAAAATCCTGTTAAAATCTAATTACTTAGGAGAATCAGCCAGGGAATATCTAATGAGCTCCAGGAAACCCACTAGAAGAAACTCTGTGTTACTAACGAATGAAATGTCTTCCATCTTTCAATTATACTGATACCACATGAACATAATTGCTGCCTTATAAAATGTGACCCTTGTTTGTTGTTTTTTAATTGTGTGTCATGAATTTTTTTTGGTCATGTGAAAATAACTTAATTTCCCATGGAGGAGAAATGATGATGCGAAGCTTAATTAAGTATACTTCATTTCCTCACAAATACTTGATTCTTGTTATCAAATGCTTATTAAAAAGTATGTACATTATTTAGTGAAACCACTACACAGGTGTAAATAAACAAGATGATTAAAAAACCTTGAATTTTTAATCTAGAATGAAAAATGTGTTAATCAAGAAACTCTGAAAAGAATCATTCTCTGCAATCATCTTCAAATATTGCCAAAAGAAAATGATTTATTAAAAATGAAAATTCATTTGTCTTATTTTGTAAATATACCTTTGAGAATCTTACCATGGTTTACATTTCCTTCTCTCTTTAACAATTAACAACATCTTTTTCTTTTTTTTCCATACCTTACCTAATTTAATATTTCTACTTTGTTGACTTTCCATTCCCCTATATTTAGGACTTTGTTTTCTTTTTCCTATCTTTTGTCTGTTTTTTTTTTTTTTGAGACAGCGTCTCACACTGTCGCCCAGGCTGGCATGTAGTGGCACGATCTCGGCTCACTGCAACCTCTGCCTCCCGGGTTCAAGTGATCTTCCTGCCTTAGCCTCCCTACTAGCTGGGACTACAGGTGCGCACCACCACACCTGGCTAATTTTTTTTGTATTTTTAGTAGAGACGGGGTTTCCACATGTTGTCCAGGCTGGTTTCAAACTCCTGACCTCAAGTAATTCTCCCACCTAGGCCTTCCAAAGTGCTGGGATTACAGGCATGAGCCACTGCACCAGACCGGGACTTTGTTTTCTTAAAATTACATGGGTAATACGTCATATTGGTTAACAGCACAGGTTTTGGAATCAGATACACCTGATGTATTCAAATCCCAGCTCTTCTATTATTTATCTAATATTTACAACAAATTTCTTAGTCTTCTGAGTCTCAGTTTCCATTTCTGTACAATGGGGACACTAATTATTATGTACAGCATTGCATAAGATTGTTTGGAAGACTCTGTGAAGTATGTAAAGTTATTAGCACAGTATCTTGCATGTTGTAAGAGCTCAAGAAATGGTAGTTATTATTTTTGAAGACTAATTAAATTTTGGAATATGAAAGAATTGTGATATCTAAGATTCATTAAAAACTAATGTAGGGTGAATTTCTATTATCCTAATGTACTTCTATCACCATTTTCCTATTAAATTTGTTGAAAAAATTAAAATGGGTCTATTTTTAGTAGCATGTCAGTGAACTTCATTCCAAAGTTTATCAAGTTTTTAGCCAATGTGTCATTTTATAACATGGATTGATTTCAGCAGATGACACTAGAAACAAAATGTGGTTTGGTGATACATTACTTAGAAAAATACCTGTCTTAGTGACAAATTATTATTAGCATATTATATAAGATTTTAATGATTGAGGAGAAAAAAGACTATTACATATTATTTCAACAATTAACAATGTAACTATTATTTAAAATTATTATCTGGCCTATAGAACTCTGGCAGTTGGAATACTTGTATTGACAGTGCTTTTATTTTCAATCATTTAATAACACTAAAATTAGATTTTCTCTTTTGCCTAATATATAGTCTAAAACATTTTTTTAATCAGACTATTTTGAAGCTTACAAGTTGCCTTGTAAAATGGTTCTTCGCATTATAATTAGATAAGGAGGTAGGATTGTTATAATAATGTTTTCACTTAGAATAGGCTCTTTTATACTTAAAATTTCTTTCTTACATAATTCATTAATTCTTATAGCAACTTTTTGAACTAGCGATACAGTACTATATTATAGGCAAAAAAAGAAACAGAGTTTTTGTATACATGCAGTTCTGATTACATTTCTAGCATAAAAGATGTACATATAAATTACATAAGAATTAGAATGTTTCAACAAAATATTTAAATGCTTAAAATATTTTGTTAGTTAACACTTTATATAGATTTTGTTTGGCTTGTGGTAGCACTTTGGGAGGCCAAGGTGGAGGCCAGGAGTTCTTGACTAGCCTGGGCAACATGGTGAAACCCCATCTTTAAAAAAAGAAAAAAAGGCTGGGCATGGTGGCTCATGCCTGTAATCCCAGCACTTTGGGAGACTGAGGCAAATAGATCACTTAAGGCCAGGAGTTTGAGACCAGTGTGGACAACATGGTGAAACCCCATCTCTACTAAAAGTACAAAAATTAGCCAGGTGTGGTGGTGCATGCCTGTAATCCCAGCTACTTGGGAGGCTGAGGCAGGAGAATCGCTTGAAGCTGTGAGGCAGAGGTTGCAGTGAGCCGAGATCATGCCACTGACTCCAGCCTGGGTGATACAGTGAGACTCTGTCTCAAAATAAATAAATTTAAAAAAAATAAAATAACAAAAGAAAAAAATTAAATTTAAAAATCCAATTGAGAGATAATGGTACTATTTGGCAGGGGAAGATGTCAGAATTAATGAATTTATGGTGATTTTTACTGTTTGTTGAAAAGCTTATAAGTAGTAATAAACATTGTGAACTTATTTTTTTTGGCAGAAATTATTATACTATATTTGAGGACCAAGCACCAGCTAATTTGTTCATACAACAAATATTTATTGAGGGCTTATTATTTGCCAGAACGGGGATGGCTAAGGTTTGAATATATGTGTCCCTCCAAAATTCATATGTTGGAACTTAAACCCCAAGATGATGGTATTAAGAGGTGAGGCCTTTGGGAAGTGATTAAGTCATGAGGGCTCCTCCCTTGTGAATGGGATTAATGCCCTTATGAAAAAGGCTTCAGGCTGCTAGGCACTTCCATCTCATCAGCCATGTGAGGACACAGTGTTCACTTCTTGTGCCCTCTGCTCTCTGCTCTGCGAGGACGCAGCAACAAGGCTCTGTTATGAAGCAGAGAACAAGCCTTCACCAGACATCATATCTGCTGGAGCCTTGATCTTGGATTTCGATTTCCTAGCCTCCAGAAATTTGAGGAATACATTTCTGTTGTTTACTAATTACCCAATCTAAGATATTTTGTTATAGCAGCATGAATGGACTAAGACTGGGTTGTAGTGTTGAACAAGACAGGCAAGGAAGAAGAATGATCAGACTTGTTATTAAAGTGAATACTTTGCTGCAATTTCAATTCATTAAACTTCACTCAGTCTAAGTCCCTGACAGAAAGTGCTTTGGTTGTTGATATTAGCATATGAAACTACTGCCCAAGCCTGGCTTTGCTGGGGAATTCATATATAATTTATTAAGTCAACACATCTTTATTAAACCAGTTTCTGTTTAATAGAAAACAAATACTTCACTTTGACAATAGAAGTAAAAGCAAAAAAAAAAAAAAAAAAGGTAGCCTTATTTCTTTTCTTTGTGCCTTTCCAAGGTTAAACTCTCCTCAGCAAACTTTAAATGTCCAATTCTCTGTAAAGTATGTCACACTGCTCCGTCACTCCAATTTTGCCTGACCCATGGGTCAGGCACTAGATGAATTAATGTAACTAATAATCCTGTTATTCTAATGGTCCATACTTCTAGTTCTGTTATTGATTCTCCCATGATAATCTGGAATAAAGCAGTCACAGGATCTACCCATTTTCCTGTATAAAAATGAATACAATGTTTTAATTTACCTAGTTAAAATGTATTGAGGATTATAAGATATTCGTTTGAACTATTTATTCCTTAACAATTTATTTTTATTTCTTATTTTTTGATTTTTTTGATTCTTCAACCAAGACAACAGAAGAGGTGATTTACTGTATGCTTGTTACACTTGGCCACAGGTGAACACAGAAATGAGCCCAGAATGTTACAGATCCAGGGTAAATGACCAACAGGGACTGTTTTGGTATGAGCAAGGTAGGTCTCTCGGAGGTGGTCTTGGTGATCAGATGGTGATGGAACTTCTAGGTCCTTTGAGAGACAAGTTCTAGAGAGTAGCATGTTGTCCAACAACTTATGGGCATCCCCAGCCTCTGGCACTCCATGCTTCTGCTCCTGGGGCCTCCATGGGTGCACAAGCTAGCGGTTTACTTGGACACCTGTGCCTCATCTTTTGAGCTTCAGCCTGCACATTTGCTTCTTCCTCCACTTGGCTCTCATGGAGCGGAGGTTTCCAAGAGGATGGTGCTAAGGCCGAAAGAAAGCTTGTTTTTTATTTATTATTATTATTTTTTACAGACAGCGTCTTTCTCTGTCACCCAGGCTGGAGTGGTACCTTCCTGTGCTCAAGTGATCCTCCCACTTCAGCTTCCTGAGTAGCTAGGACTAAAGATGTGAGCCACTGTGGTCAGCAGTTCGAACTATTTGAAATAGCTGACATTTGATCATTTTTTTGACCTACAGAAAAATAAAAATTTTAGACAATTCAACCTAATAACTTTTGCTAAGGTGTTTTAACTTGACCAAAAATGTGATAAAGTTACCAAAATAATCACAACGCAAATATGTTAATTACATTACTGTTGATAGTTTTCTTTCTACCTTTCTTTCTATTTCACCTTGATTGCTGATATTTGCCTTGCTTTCTTCACTGAATGGTATTTTATTACCAAAAAAATTAATTGAGTAATATACCTGTCACTCTAAATACTAAATTATATATTTTTTAGTGTTAATGAGCCGAGAGTCCAATAGGCTAGGTCTAGCAAGCAGTATTATTTGACTTCTTTAAGGACTTTTAAGCATCAGGGTATAGTGAGTAGTATTTAATTTCCAAATTTAGTTACAGTTTAAAAAAATAAATTTATTTCACTATTAGGAAGTATACCTAAAACTAATTTTCATTGTTTCTGACAATTTGGAAGACTTCATTAGTTTATAATTTGGAAATTATTACTGTGTTTACCCTGAAAACTAGAATTTCAAGCCCTGTTACACTCATTTCTGATTTATTCTGATACTACTCTGGAATAATCTTATAATCTTTGCAAAATACAGTTATGACAAAATGTTTTCTCCAGAAGTTTATTATTCTATCTCTGAAGAAAATGTAACATCCCCAAAGTTTTTTTTTTTTCCAGAAAGGCCAAAGATTATAATTCTTTTATTTTCTAAATATAAAGCAACCCCACTGAATGAGCTACAGCTCCCCTAAGGTAGAGCTTGAGCTGTTCTCTGTTTCACATCTTTTAAGGCAAGTCAACATAATTTAATTTGCCTAGCATTTGCCAAGAAATATGGCTGAAAAAGAGAGATGTAACCTGGTTCTTTATGCAAATATCAGGAAACCCTGATAGCTAGCTATTTATCAGTCAGTCAATCTAGGAGCCCTAAACAAGTAACTCAAATTAGTAGTCCCCAAATTTAAGACCTATGGCTAGGCCTTCACGGGTTGACAGCAAAATGAAAAAACTAAGGACAATATAAATTTTCCATAAACCAAAATTTATTAAACTTAAATGAATGTTTATATTTTTTCTCCTTTTTACTTTTTGTTTTTAATACAGCCTATCTTTTATGAAATTATACTAATTTTTTTTACTGTTTCTATTTGCTAAGATAAACAGCAATCCCATGTGATGTCCCCAAATCTCTTTTGAAATATCCTTGAAATCCTAAACTCTTGGAAGCACCTATTACTTTTATATATCTGTTTTCTCACCTGTTAGATGGAAGGTATTCATTCTTATTCCATTGGATCAGCGTGAAGGTTATATGAGATCTGTAGGTGTAAGTGGCTGGGACAGTACCTGGCACTTTATACATACTCCCAACATTAGTTCAATTGAAAACCTTGGTGTAGGCTCAAGATTTCATCCAGTTTTCTTTTGTGGAGAATGAAGATTATAAGTTCAGATTGGGACGCTACTTGGTACATAGTAGATGTCAAATAAATATTTTTCGTCTATGGAATACTAAAGTAGAAGAGTCTTGTAGGCAGATTGATAGGAGGGTCAGGAGTACTAGAATGAGTTCCGGACAGGGAATCAGCAGTGCATAGATGGTAACTAAGTCACAAAAATATGAAGACAAGAGGCCCTGGGGCAGACAGTAATGATTTTAAAGCCCACAAAGATGCATGGCCTCCTCAACAAACACGAAAAGGAAGGACAAACGTTTGTGACATCCCACAACGTCCTCATAGCAGTGGTTTGGACCACGTTCCTCTTAATATTTTGGACTTTTTAATCTTCAACGAACGTCTGAAAGTCTTTGGACTCCCCTTGTTGAATCCTTAATTCCAGAGATAGAACCTCTTTTCCTGTGAGGCTTCAGCCAACTCTGGGTGCCGTTGACATTAGAGATAATTCTTTAGGGTGAACAATATGTCAGAACTAAGAGATTATTTAGGGGGTTCTTGAGTCAAGTGGGGTTATTCCCTGCTAAGAACTATATTATTCTTGACAGCATGCAGCTGAAGAAAAGATGTACATGAGAAGGTTAGGATGAAGGAGACCCTAGCCTAGCCAGCCAGAACTAATGAAGCCAGCCTGGCAATCAATGGGGTGACAGATGTTGTAGCCAGATCACTCTCACACCCAGAAGAAATGTGTGATTTTCCTACTTCTGTGTAAAAGGGCAGCCAGAAAGACCTTTTTACAGCCCAGCCTTTGTTACCAGCTGTCTGGCTGTTGGTAGGGCTTGTCTTTGTTTATGGCACCCTCGCCATTGCATCCCAAGGGTTCATTTACTTGACAAACTTCATTCTCATGTGCTGGGTCAGTCTGTCAGTTTGAATAGTTTTAAAGTTTTCTTGGCCTGGCTTTCCTTCCTAGATTTCTTCTTATTGAGAGTGGGCCCCAGCTAAACTGTGAAGTTGACAAAGTTCATTGTCCACAACTCTGGGATTCTTTCTGCGACCCTCACTCCCTGGCCCCCTGATGCCTTCTCCCTTTTGAGAGACCACACACCATATTTATAAAGTCCTTGCCTTCGTGGAGATCAGAAAGACAGTTTGATAAATCAATACACTACAATATTTATGGCAAATGCAACTTTCTCAGACCCCTAACAAGCTAATCTGTGTTCACATCAACCCTTTACTTCTAGTTTCAATGTGTATTAGTCAGGGTTCTCTAGAGGGTTAGAACTAATAGGATATATGCATATATCAAAGAGAGTTTATTTTTTCTTTTCTATTTATTTATTTATTTATTTATTATTTGAGACAGAGTTTCACTCTTGTTGCCCAGGCTGGAGTGCAATGGCACGATCTCGGCTCACTGCAACCTCCGCCTCCCGGGTTCAAGCAATTTTCCTGCATCAGCCTCCCGAGTATCTGGGATTACAGGCTTGTGCCACCATGCCTGACTAATTTTTGTATTTTTAGTAGAGACGGGGTTTCACCATGTTGGCCAGGCTAGTCTCGAACTCCTGACCTCAGGAGATCCACTCGCCTCGGCCTCCCAAAGTGCTGAGATTACAGGTGTGAGCCACCGCACCCGGCCAAAAGAGAGTTTATTAAGGAGAACTGACTCACACGATCACACGGTAAAGCCCCACAGTAGGCCGTTTGCAAGCTGAGGAGCAAGGAAGCCAGTGATGGATCAGTCTGAGTCCCAAAACCTCAAAAGTAGGGAAGCCCAGTGCAGCCTTCAGTCTGTAGCCAAAGGCTCAAAGGCCTCTGGCAAACCACTGGTGTAAGTCCAAGAATCCAAAAGCTGATGTTTGAGGGCAGGAAGCTTGCAGCACAGGAGAAAGATAAAGGCCTGAAGACTCAGCAAGTCTGCTCCTCCATTTTATCCTGCCTGCTTTATTCTGGCTGCACTGGCAGCTGATTAGATGGTGCCCACCCAGACTGAGGGTGGGTCTGCCTGTCCTGGTCCAGTGACTCGATTTTTTTTTTCTTTTTTTTTTTTTTTGAGACACAGTCTTGCTCTGTGCCCAGGCTGGAGTGCAGTGGCACGATCTTGGCTCACTGTAAACTCCGCCTCCCAGGTTAAAGCGATTCTCCTGCCTTAGCCTCCTGAGTACCTGGGACTACAGGCATGCACCACCATGCCCGACTAATTTTTGTATTTTTAGTAGAGATGGGTTTTGCCATGTTGTCCAGGCTAGTCTGGACAACAAAACTTTAAAAAAGTATAACTGATAAATGAATTCAGCAAAGTTGCAGGATACAAAATCAACACATAAAAATCAGTCGCATTTCTATACACTAACCTGACCTCATGTGATTCCCCCGCCTCAGCCTCCCAAAGTGCTAGGATTACAGGCTTGAGCCATTGCACCTGGCCAGACAATGCTTATTTTAATTAAAAAATGTTTTTCAGTGATCATGTCTTGATAATTTATAAAACACCTCGTTTTTATTCTTCTTCCTGCTGACTTCCCCCACCTTGTCATTTACACTGATATGTGAATTTATTGATCTCTCCAAACAAATAAGTCCAGATGGGGACAATATATTTGAGTAGATATGTGCCAACATCATTCTGAAAAATGTTCCCAGAGGTACTGTCACTAAGACAAGTCTGTTTAGAATTATGTCTATGTAAAGAGAAGAAAGCGATGATTATCCCATAGAAATTAATCTTTTGTGATAGGATTTAAGACCCCTGATTGGGGAAGATGCTTTGGGGTAAGCTGCTGCTCTGAAGCTTTCAAATAAAATCATATAGGTGATTGTGTAGATGAAAAGGCAGTGAATGAGGTTTCAGTAACTGTGCACCAGCTGCACTGCTGGACCCCTTGCCCGTATGGAGGAAAGTTGACTTGGGGAGAATTACAGGACCTAGGAGAAGGATGTTGGTATCTTTCTTTCTTTTTTTTTGTTTGAGACGGAGTGTTGCTCTGTTGCCCAGGCTGGAGTGCAGTGGCACAATCTCGGCTCACTGTAGCCTCTGCCCCCTGGGTTCCAGCGATTCTTCTGCCTCAGCCTCCTCGGTAGCTACGATTACAGGTGCATGCGACCATGCCTGGCTAATTTTTGCATTTTTAGTAGAGATGAGGTTTCGCCATGTTGGCCAGGCTGGTCTTCGACTCCTGACTTCAGGTGATCCACCCGCCTTGGCCTCCCAAAGTGCTGGTATTACAGGTGTGAGTCACCACATCTGGCTGGATGTTGGTTTCTTAATGCCCACACAGAGATAAGAGATTTGGCTAATAAGCCTATGCAAGGTACAGAACCTGAAATTGTTGCCCCTGTATACAGCCTAGAACTTAGAGGTTCTTACACTCACAGGTTAGAAAAACTCTTCCTCTTCCTCTGTCCCAGATATGTGGTAAAGAAGTTTGCCATCTGTCTGGGGGCATTGCCATCTGTCCAGGGAACTGAAATCTCAGGCTTATGCTGTATGTATGTGTGGGGCTTAAATTTATTCTACCTGCGTGATGTAGGATTCATAATTCAAGAAATAATCCAGGACTATTGATACCATTGGAAGAAACATGTCTGCAGAAACAACTGAAAATATTGTGTCATCGTCCATACCTTTACAACCCAGAGGCACCTATCTCTGCCATAGAGTATATAAAATCCTCTAAAAATGAAACAGAAAAAAATTACAAACTTTACAAGAAAAAACCCTCCATGAGGAACAGTTAGCAGATGTAACTAATAGTATTTGCACACTAAGAACCAGAAATAATGGAATAATTTGAAAGAGCTTGTAAAATAAATGTTTATAATGATATACAAATTAAAGGAAGAATAGAAGCCATACTGAAGAAAGTGCAATTGTATAAAAAATGAGCAAGTAACAAAAATGTGGTACAAAATCTATATGAGGAAAATCACAAAACTTTAAAAAAGCATAACTGATAAATGAATTTAGCAAAGTTGCAGGATAAATCAGTCGCATTTCTACACACTAACATGAAAAATTCAAAAAGGAAATTCAGTGAACAATTCTATTTATAATAGTATCAAAAAGAATAAAACACTTTAAGAATAACCTAACCAAAGAGATGAAAGACATGTACACTGAAAACTACAAAACATTGCTGAAAGAAGTTTAAAAAGACAAACAAATGGAAAGACATCCCATATTCATGGATCAGAAGTCTTAATACTGTTAAGATGTCCATACTACCCAAATCAATCTACAATTCACTATAATCCTTTCAAAATCCCAATGACATTTATTGCAGAAATAGAAAAATTTATCCTAAAATTTATGGAATCTCAAGGGACCCCAAAAGCTAAAAATTTTTTAAAAAGAACAAAGTTGGAAGATTCACACTTCCTGATTTCAAAGTATATTACAAAGCCATGGTAATCAAAACAATGTGGTATTGACATAAAGACAGATGGAACAATAAAATGGCATAAACAGCCTAGAAATAAACCCTCCACATAAGGTCAAATGATCTTTGACAAGAATGTCAAGACCACTCAGTGGGGGAAAGGACAGCGTCTTCAACAAATGATGTTGATAAAAGGAGATATTCAAATGCTAAAGAGTGAAATTAGACCCTTATCTTACATCATATTCAAAAATTAACTCAATAGATTAAAGACCTAAACATGAGACTCAATACTATAAAATCCCTTGAAGAAGGCCGGGCGCGGTGGCTCATGCCTGTAATCCCAGCACTTTGGGAGGCTGAGGTGGGTAGATCACCTGAGGTCAGGAGTTCAAGACCAGCCTGACCAACATGGAGAAACCCCGTCTGTACTAAAAATACAAAATTAGCTGGGTGTGTTGGCACATGCCTGTAATCCCAGCTACTTGGGAGGCTGAGGCAGAAGAATCATTTGAACCCGGGAGGTGGAGGTTGCAGTGAGCCAAGACTGCACCATTGCACTCCAGCCTGGGCAACAAGAGCAAAACTCTGTCTTAAAAAAAAAAAATCCCTTGAAGAAAACAGGGGAAAAGTTTTATGACATTGGACTTTGCAACGATCTCTTGGCTATGACAGTGAATGCACAGTAACTAAAAGCAAAAATAGGCAAATGAGACTTCATCAAACTTAAATACTTTTGTGCATAAGAGGACACAATCAACAGAGTCAAAGGCACCCTACAGAATAGGGAGAAAATATTTGCAAATCATAAATCTAATAAGGATTAAATTCACAATATTTAAAGAATTCCTATGACTCAACAACAAAAAAGCAAATAAGCTGATTAAAAAATGGAAAAAGACTTAAATAGATGTTTCTCCAAAGAAGATGTACAAATTGCCAGCAAGCATATGAAAAGATGCTCAACATTACTAATCATCAGGGAAGAGCAAATCAAAACAACAGTGAGATATACCTGATACCCATTAAAATGGCTACTTTAAAAAACAATAACAAGTGTTGGTGAGAATGTAGAGAAATTGGAACCCTTATAGGATTGTAAAATGGTGCAACTGCTATGGAAAACAGTATGGAGTTTCATTAAAAAATTAAAAATAGAACTACCATATAATCTAGCACTCTCACTTCTGGATATATATATCTGATATGGTTAGGCTTTTTGTCCCCACCCAAATCTCATCTTGAATTGTAATTCCCATAATCCCCATGTGTTGAGCTAGAGACCTGGTGGGAGGTGATTGGATCATGGGGGTGGTGTACCCCATGCTGTTCTTGTGATAGAGAGTGAGTTCTCATGAGAGCTGATGGTTTTATAAGCCTCGATAGCTCCTCCTTCACACACTCACTCTCTCACCTGCTGCCATGTAAGATGTGCCTCTTCTCCTTCCTCCATGATTATGTTTCCTGAGGCCTCCCAAGCCATGTGGGACTGTGAGTCAATTAAACTTCTTCTTTTTTTTTTTTTTTTTTTGAGACAGAGTCTCACTCTGTTGCCCCAGCTGGAGTGCAATGGCACGGTCTCAGCTCATTGCAACCTCCGCCTCCTGGGTTCAAGCAATTCTCCTGCCTCAGCCTCCCGAGTAGTTGGGATTACAGGAATGCGCCACCACGCCTGGCTAATTTTTGTATTCTTGTAGAGACGGTGTTTCACCAAGTTGGCCAGGCTGGTCTCAAACTCCTGACCTGCCTGCCTTGGCCTCCCAAAGTGCTGGGATTACAGGCGTGAGCCACCATGCCTGGCCTAAACTTCTTTTCTTTATAAATTACCCAGTTTCAGATATGTCTTTATTGGAGGGCAAAAATTGACTATTATAATATCCAGCAGAACAGAAAGTAAAGTTTCAGAGAGACATTTGTATACCCATGTTCATAGCAGCATCCATTTATGCCTAGTGTTCCATTAGCAGAACACTAAGCATGTGGGAGTTATATCCTACTGCTCAAGGTCAGTGCCAAGGTCTGATTTTTCACACATGTCATAAAATTCAAAAACTTGCAACCTCAGGCATAAATGGGTTTAAGCAGCATTAGTCACAGTAGTTAACAGTAGGAAACAACCCAAATGTCCATCAATGGCCAAATGAATAAACAAAATGTAGTATGGACATGCAATAGAATATTATTCAACCTTAAAAAGGAAGGGAATCTTGTCACATGCTAACATGAATAAACCTAGAGGAAATTATGTTAAATGAAACAAATTGTCCACAGACAAATACTGCATGATTGTACTTATATGAGGTATGTAACGTTATTAAATTTACAGAAACAGAAAGTAAAATGGTGATTACACACATTTACCTATGTAACAAACCTGCACATCTTGTAAATGTACCCCTGAACTTAAAATAAAAGTTAAAAAAAGAATGGTGATTACAAGGGACTAGTGGGAGAGAGGAAAGGGCATTTGTTTAATGTGTATAGTTTCAGATATGCAGGATAAAAAAGTTCTGGAGAACTGTTTCACAACAACATGAATGTATTTAACACTATTGAACTGTATAATTAGAAATAGTTAAAATGGTAAAAGAAAAGGGGAAGAAATATGTGAATCAATTAAAAATTACATAAACATGCCTCATTGACAATATTAAGTGTACATGAATGTTTGTTACATTATTCTGTTACTTTTACATACATTAGAAATATTTTATAATAAAAGTAATTTATTGCTCTTAAAAATTCTGATGAAAGAAATAAAAGTACAACTAAATACTGGAAGAGATTCTCCATGTTCATGGACAGGAGTCTCAATATTGTCAAGATGTCTGTTCCTCCCAGCTTGATTTATAGATTCAATGCAATCTAAAATGCCTGCAAGTTATTTTGTAGATATTGACCAACTGATTTTAAAGTTCATATAGAGAGGCAAAAGACCCAGGATATATAACACAATAATGAATTAGAAGAACAAAGTCAGAGGACTGACACTTCTTGCCTTTAAGACTTACTATAAAGCTACAGTAACCAGGACAGTGTGGTATTGGTGAAAGAATCGACAAATAGATCAATGACAGAATAGAGGGCCTAGAAATAGACCCCCATAACTACAGTCAACTGATCTTTGACAAAGGGGCACAGGTAGTACAATGGAGAAAAAACCATCTTTTCAACAAATGGTGTTGGAACAAGAGGACATCCACATGCAAAAAAATGAATCTAGACACAGATTTTACCCCGTCACAAAAATTAACTCAAAGTGGATTATAGATCAAAATGTAGAACACAAAACTATAAAACTCCTAGAAAATAACATAGCAGAAAATCTAGATGACTTTGGGCATGGCAATGACTTTTTAAATAAAACACCAAAGACATAGTCCATGAAAGAATTAATTGATCACTTAGAGTTATTAAAATTAAAATTCCTGCTCTGTGCAAAAGACACTGTCAAGAGAATGAGAAGAGAGGCCACAGACAGGAGGAAAATATTTGCAAAAGGCGTATCTGATACAGGACTGTTATCCAAAATATACAGATAACTCTTACAAATCGACAATAAGAAAACAACCCAATTAAAAAATAGGCCAAAGATGTGAAAAAATACCTCACCAAAGAAGGTCTACAGATGGCAAAAAGCATACAAAATGCTTTTGGATTTTGGATCGTATGATAAAAGTATGTTTAGCTTTATAAGCAACTTGCAGACTATCTTCCAAAGTGGCTGTACCATTCTGTGTTCTCACCAGCAATGAAATAGAGTTCCTGTTGCTCCATATCTTTGCCAGCATCTAGTGTCATCATTGCTTTGGATTTTGGCAGAACAGCCCCATAGCTAGTTCTGGCCAATCAGCTCTAAGAAGAGGTCATTTTGGGGTCAAAGTATTTAATTGCAGATATGAGGAATGTCAGTGCATATTTCTTGTTTTGTTGACACAGGGAGCCACTCATTTAAAATGGTGGAGTTTCCTCCACCAGAAGGGATGCATCATGGCTATCTTGTTCTGCTTTCCATATAATACTTGCTTTCTAGCTGCCTTGCAGCTTGGGATGGCCATGGGCCTCATTTTGACCAATGAGACATAAAGGAATGCCTGATATAGGGCTTTTGGGAATGTTTTTCTTCTCAGATAAAATATAAGAGCTTCCTGAGTAGAAAGCTTTTTATGCCCTTCTTCTCTGCTTGGTACAGTGGTGTAGGGACGTTATGTTGGGAACTGTGGCATCTCCATTTATTCATGAGACAACAACCATAGGACCAAGGAGAGTGAGGAGCAGAAGAACAGAAAGAACCTGCGTCCTCGATGACATAATTGAGCTACTGCTCTAAGCTTTCGACTCTGGAGCACCCAACCTCCAGACTTCTAGTTATGTAAGATGAAGGTCATTATTGCTTAAGTCACTATTAATAGAGTGTTCTGATACATTTCACATTGTTTCCAGTCATCCATGTAATATTTTAAAAAATTGACTCATACTGGGCCAGAGGGAAGTTTAACGTATTCTTAAGAACCAAACCCAGACAGAACACGCATTCCAGTTATAAGATAATAAAAAGTGAATATCAAAAGAGAGTTTAAAAGCCCTTACATTTTAGAATCTAAAAAACATACTTGTACTTTCAAATTCATAGATCTAAGAAGAAAGTGCAATGGGAACTATGGAATATTTAGAACTGAATACCAGTGAAAACACTACATATCAAAACACAGAGCAGCAGAAGCATACTTAGAGGAAAATGCAGTGTAGCTTAAATTCATGTATTAGTAAATAAGAAATATTAAAAATTAGTGAACTAGAGACAGAAAGTAGTATGGTGGTTGCTAGGGGCTAGAGGTAGGGGGGGAATGAAGAGTTATTGTTTAGTGGGTACAGAGTTTCAGTTTGGGAAGATGCAAAAAATTCTGGAGATGGATGGTGGTGATGGTTATATAATGTAAATGTACTTAATGCCACGAACTGTATCCTTAAAATAGTTAAAATGGTAATTTTACCACGATAGAAAAATTTTTGTAAAAAATTTATTGAAATAAAGATTAGCTCAAGAAATTAGAATCAAAATAAACCCTCAAAAGGAAAAGGAAGAAATGATAAAGATAAGAAGATAATTTAATTAAATAGAAAAGAAAAATAGAGACAAATCCCACAAACTAAAGATGGTTAGGAAAACCTCTAAATAGATTTGTTAAGAGAAAAAAAACAGTAGAAATGACAAAGAAGGGAGTGGCTTATTGAGTCCATTGCCTCAGTGACATCTAGTAAGATAAGGACCATGACATGTCCTTTTGAATCGGCAACAAGTATGGAGTGGCAAGGGCAATCTCAGCAAAATGCTAAGGTCAGATGCTTCAGTTGCTGTTTTTGTTTAATGAATAGGTCAGGAAGAATTGAAAACATTGAGCGTAGCTAATTTTTATTTATTTATTTATTTATTTTGAGACAGAGTCTCGCTCTGTCGCCCAGGCTGGAGTACAGTGGCATGATCTCCTCTCCCTGCAGCTTCCTCCCAGGTTTAAGCAATTCTCCTGCCTCAGCCTCCAGAGTAGCTGGGATTACATGTCTATGCCACCACACCTAGCTAATTTTTGTATTTTTAGTAGAGATGGGGTTTCACCATGTTGGTCAGGCTGGTCTTGAACTCCTGACCTCAAGTGATCCACCAGCCTCGGACTACCAAAGTGCTCGGGTACAGGCATGAACCACCATGCCCGGCCAAGTGTAGATAATTTTTTAGTGAAACTATTGTGAAGGAAAGGAGAGAGTGTGAGAGAGTAAGAGAACAAGGGAGAAAGCATACTAACCGGAGGGGGGGAGTCATAGCACTCCTATTCACGGTTGAGGGATTTTCCAATAGTTTCCAGCAACCTGTGTGAAAGAAGGAAAGAAACTGGTGTAGCATAATGGTTGGGGGACCTGCCCTTAGTGGCCATATTTTAATCACATGACACTACTTTTTCTGGCCACTGCTGATTAGTGGGGGTGAGGTGACCACTCAGATTCTCTCTCAAGAATTTGTCCTAGGAGAGAGACAGAGATCATATTCCATTGGTGTGCTGGACTTTTGTGATAAAGACCTGAGGCTGGTAGTCATGCAGGATTCATGCATCTAGAAGAAGCTTCTTAAGAGAAAATTAGTAAGAAGAGTGGATGGGGGAGGGATGGAAAGAAGAGGGGAAAAACGGAGGGTAGGGAAGGACAAGAGAGGGGCAGAGGGGAACCAAGAGGACAAACAGAGACAGGAAAATAGAAGCAGCAGAGGTGAGAAACACCACGGGGGATCTAAGAGAGAGAACAAAGTTTCAATTATTTTTAAACCTTCATTTCTAAATCTTGCTTCTGTGAATTCTAGCTCTATCAATATGTGGATCAGGAAAATTGCCCTTTTCAAATCTTATAATAAATATCTATTCTTTGCAACAAAACAGCTTGACAATTATGATTGTAATATCTTAGGCCTTGAGAATGACGTGATAAGGCCATAGGCATGGGAATTTAAATCCAATTGAACCAGGGAGAAATCATGATGAGAGCGGTACCTAACATCAATGAAAGTTAAAATTGCAGGAATAGGCCACCTCAAGTTAATGGTAGAAGGAAAGTGAAGTATGAATTAACCAACAGACCAACTAACTAATTCACCTATCAATCTCAGGGGTAACTTTAGCCAAGATGGATCTAACTAAATCTTGCCATGTCACCTGTCTTCTTACCAAATCAGTCTTTCCCTTTTACTTAAAAATAGTTAAATAAAATTCTTTAAAGAAAGTGCCTTACACAAGACTGCAAGTGAATGTCAGCCCCAATTAACAACAAGTTTAGAAGAGGCGGATAGAGTAAATTAAAGCTTTTGGCAGCAGGAAACACTCGATATCTTTCTCCTTGCTGTGGCATATTATAGTTTCCAAAGGTGGTGGCAGCAATACATTCCCTATTCCACATGTTCTACTATATGATGCTGACATGTTTTCATTGAGAGGTGATATCTATATTCCCCTTACTGCAGAATTTTTTTTTTTTTTTTTTTGAGACGGAGTCTTACTCTATTGCCAGGCTGGAGTACAGTGGCATGATCTCAGTTCACTGCAACCTCCACCTCACGAATTCAAGCAATTCTCCTGCCTCAGTCTCCCGAGTAGCTGGGACTACAGGTGCGCACCACCACGCCCGGCTAATTTTTGTATTTTTAGTAGAGACGGGGTTTCACCATGTTAGCCAGGATGGTCTCGATCTCTTGACCTTGTGATCCACCCGCCTTGGCCTCCCAAAGTGCTGGGATTACAGGCGTGAGCCACCATGCCCAGCCAAACCCATGCAGAATTTTATAACTGCCTTGGTCAATAAAAGCTGCATTTCAGAGATGTTGCATTACTTCTGAGGCCAGTCATAAAAGACAGCTTTTACAAGGCTCTCTCTCGGGATGCTTGCAGTTGGAGCCCAACTACCACGTAATGAGGAAGCCCAGACCACAAAGAAATGGCATGTATGGGTGTTTTGGCTGACAGCCTCAGCTGGACCCCCAGCCAACAGCTAGCACCAAATGAGAGTAAGTGTACTTTTAGACAATTCCAAATTTCAAGTCTTCTAGCTAAGGCTGCAGGAATCACATAGCACATGCTGTCTCCACTGTGCTCTGTCTATATTTCTGACCTGTAGAAACTGTGAGAGATGGCTGGGCGCAGTGGCTCACGCCTGTAATCCCAGCACTTTGGGAGGCCGAGGTGGGTGGATCACCTGAGGTCGGGAGTTCGAGACCAGCCTGACCAACATGGAGAAACCCCGTCTCTACTGAAAATACAAAACTAGCCGGGCATGGTGGTGCATGCCTGTAATCCCAGCTACTCGAGCCTGTAATCCCAGCTACTCGGGAGGCTGAGGCAGGAGAATTGCTTGAACCCGGGAGGTGGAGGTTGCGGTGAGCTGAGATCACGCCATTCCACTCCAGCCTGGGCAACAAGCACGAAACTCTGTCTCAAAAAAAAAAAAAAAAAGAAACTATGAGAGATAAGAAGAGATAATACATGATTATTATTATAGTTTTAAGTCACCAAGTTTTGGGATAATTTGTTATGCAGCAATAGATAATGAATACATTTCTCACAAATAAACCCAAATCATAAAGCTGGTGCTGAACAAGGCCAGGCTTTCTTGAAAAAAAAAAAACTTTTATATTATTATGGAACAAATACCTAAGTTTTAGTGACATTCCTGTCTAACTTCGCCTTTGGGGAGTGAAACGATTGTTTGTTATTTTAACCTAGAAAATCAGTTTCTATTACAGCCCTCCATGACAGAATCCAGAATCTAGATAACAGTCACTGATGCAAAATTGACATCTTCATGAATTATTGGACTTTTAGATTTCTCTATCCCCCAAATCTCACCTTGTACTTTGTACATAGTAAGTACGTAATGAATTCTGAATTGAATTGTGTTTTCCATATAAAGCATGTGACTTTACAGGGTACTGGCAGTGAAAATGCCAGGATTTCTGCGAGAATGATAACAGTTTTAAAATAAGCCATTTGACAATATTTTGAGCAATTTCAGTGGCAATACCAAAAGAGTTGCCTGTAGTGACATTAAAGCCCTTTCTTTATAACTTCTACAAGACAACCCCTGGCCCCCACCCCCAATAAATGCATTCTAATTAAAAACAATGTGCTTGCTCTGGAAATGCAACTTCAAGACTGAAAGTCTGAGAATGAATGCCAGCATAGTCAAATTCTGGTGAGAGCCCACTTCCAGGTTGCAGACCATCAACTTCTTGTGATATCACATGGCAGAAGGGGTGAGGGAGCTCTGTTTCTTTCAAAATGTCGCTAATCCTATTCACCAGGGCTCTGCCCTCATGATCTAATCACCTCCCAAAGGCCCCCACTTCCTAATACTATCACATTGGGAGTTAGGATTTCAACATATACATTTTGGGGGTACACAAACATTCAGTTTGTAAATAAGGTTAATTTCTCTTCCACTGTTGCTTATACCCTTTTCAAATTCTACCTCAGCCTGTATGAGCTCAGATAAATGTTAAAGAGTAAGCAAATAACGCTATGACAGCCTGTATTGTAGATGGCCCAGCTTTTTTTTTGGCTGGGGTAGGGCACGGAGGATATGAGATGTTAATAAAAATAATTAAAATTTGGCTGGGCACAGTGGCTCACGCCTGTAATTCCAGCACTTTGGGAGGCCGAGGCAGGTGGTTAGGAGATCGAGACCATCCTGGGTACCACGGTGAAACCCCATCTCTACTAAAAATACAAAAAATTAACTGGGCGTGATGGCACACGCCTGTAGTCCCAGCTACTCGGGAGGCTAAGGCAGGAGAATCACTTGAACCTGGGAGGCAGAGGTTGTGGTGAGCTGAGGTCATGCCACTGCACCCCAGCCTGGGCACAGAGCAAGATTGTGTCTCAAAAATAAATAAATAAATAAATAAAATAAAATAAATTTTTTATTAGAGAAAAATACATATAGCATAAAATTTGCAATTTTCCCCATTTTTTTTTTCTTTTCTGGTCTAATTGCTCTGGCTAGAACTTCCAGTTCAGTGTTGAATAGCTGTAGTGAAACCTGGCATTCTTGTCTTGTTCCTAATATTGGGGAAAATATTACAGTTTTTTGGCACTGAGTATGTTAGCTGTTGGGTTTTTTATAAGTCACTAACTTGTTGAAGAATTTCTCTTTTATTCCTAGTTTTCTTTGTGTCTTTCTCAGGAAAGAGTGTCAGATTTTGTCAAATGCCTTTTCTGCATCAATCAATATGATCTTTGTGTTTTCTCCCCTTCATTCTATAGATGTGATATAGTACATCATTTGATTTTTCTAGTATTTTGCTGAGGATTTGGGGATCTATATTCATAAGGGATATTCGTTTAAGATTTTCTTTTCTTGTGATGTCTATTTATTTATTTAGACAGAGTCTTGCTCTGTCACCCAGGGTGAAGTGCAATGGCACACTCTTGGCTCATTGCAACCTCCGCCTCCTGGGTTCAAGCGATTCTCCTGCCTCAGCCTCCCGAGTAGATGGGATTACAGGCGTGAGCCACCAGGTCTGGATAAGTTTTGTATTTTTAGTAGAGATGGGGTTTCGCCCTGTTGGCCAGGCTGGTCTCGAACTCCTGACCTCAGGTGATCCACCCGCCTCGGCCTCTCAAATTGCTGGGATTACTGGCATGAGCCACTGCGCCTGGCCTCTTGTGATGTCTTTATCTGGCTTTGATATCAGGGTAATTCTGTTTTCATAGAATGATTTGGGAAACGTTCATTCCTCTTCTATTTATTGGAGCAGCTTGACAATGATTGATTGGTGTTAATTCTTTAAATGTTTGGTAGAATTCACCAGTGAAGCCAACTGGTCCTGGAGTGTATTTTTGTTGGGAGGTCTTTTTTTTTTTTTTCCTTAATTATTTTTTATTTTTAGTTCTATTGAGACAAAGTCTCACTCTGTCACCCAGGCAGGAGTGCAGTGGTGCAATCTCAGCTCACCGCAACCTCTGCCTCCCGGGTTCAAGCGATTCTCCTGGCTCAGCCTCCCGAGTAGCTGAGATTACAGGCGCCCGCCACCACACCTGGCTAATTTTTGTGTTTTTAGTAGAGACAAGGTTTCACCATGCTGGCCAGGCTGGTCTCAAACTCCTGACCTTAGTTGATCCACTCGCCTCAGCCTTCCAAAGTGCTGGAATTACAGCTGTGAGCCACCACACCCAGCCCTCCTTAATTATTCTCTTTCTCTTTTCTTTCTTCATTTCCTTTTTTCCCTTCCTTTCTTTCTCTTTTCTTTTCTTTTTTCCTTTTTTTGTAGCGACAGGGTCTTACTGTGTTGCCCAGGCTGGTCTCGAATCCTGAGCTCAAGTGATCCTCCCACCTTGGCCTCCCAAAGAGCTGGGATTACAGGCATGAGCTATGGCATCCAGCCAAGGTTTTTTGATTACTGATTCAATCTCTTTATTCGTTATAAGTGTGTTGAGATTTTCTATTTCTTTTTAAGTCAGTTTAGGTCATTTGTGTGTTTCTAGGAATTTGCCCATTTCATCTTGGTTATCTAATTTGTTGGTGTATAGTTACTTGTTCATAGTATTCTTTTATAATTCTTTTTATTTCTGTAAGGTCAATAGTGGCTCCACTTTAACTTCTGATTTTAGTTTTTTATTTGTGTTTTCTCTCTTTTTTACTTTGGATGACCTAGCTTTTAATTTATGAAATCACTTGTCTAATAGCTACCATTCGTTGAACTCATAGTATTTGTTTTTAGAGGTTTAACGGCATGTTAATTAATTCTTACAACTACCCTAAGGGAGTATCACTATCCTCATAGAATAGATGAGGAAACCAAGATTCAGGGAGATTCAGTGTATTTCTCATGGTCATATAGCCAGTAAATGATTGATAAAGACAGATTTCTAATGACCACTACACCTATTCCTTGTATTTAAAGTTTCTTGAAGGGCAAAGATAAATGATAGTTTTGGTGTGATGGAGTTTCCCAGTTGAATTCTGTATAGAGAACAGCAGGTGTAATGAATAGACATTTCTCTTATGGTGAGAATTTTCTCAATATAAATAGGATATATGGAGATAGAGTAATTAGAGAACATGATTTGTATTACATGCAGCTGTTGGTTATACATCCGTTACAGGAGAAAGGTTATTATTCATGCAGCATTGGGAACACATGCATGTTTGTTTTGAGGGGCTGGCTGTTGATTTGGCAACGTATTCTTCTGATTCTTCCTTGCAAATATGAACGGTGCTACTGTTTATTTGGATTCTGTGCTTTTTAAAATACCAAGTTATTAACTTTTTTTGTTTTGTTTCTCATTTGATAACAATGAATCTAAAGTCTCACTGATTTTGATATAATCTTATATGCTGTTTAGAATTTGCTTAAAGGGGATATGACTAGTATATTTTTAACTTTCAAGAGTAAAATATATTTATGCATTATAACTCCCCTTATTCTTCCTTGTTGCTAGAAACCTGAAACTCTGTAGCTGATTAAACCCTCTTTTATTTCTCATTTACACCATTGTTTTTACGTTGTTTTCATACTACTGTTTTACGTTGGTTTTATAGGAATGCAAGAAATTACATTATAGAAAGCAAGCTGTACTTCATAAAAACACATCAACAGAGGAAGAGAAAGGCCCCATTTCTTTTGAAAATGATGGAAGATTCTTCTCAGAAATCTTTTTAAAAAATCAGTATATTCAGAGATCTGATAGAGACTTTATTTTAGTTCTAGTTTTTTTGGGGAAAAGTTTGCCATGGTTTTGGAGGCTCCTTAAAGTATTAAATCTTGAGCTCTTCTTATCAAAGTCAAGGGAACCTACTGAGTAAAACTATTTTTAAAAGGGAGAAATTTTTATGCTTTCCTTTTAAGAGGTTAATCAATAAACCCAAGTGAACAAGAACCTTTCAAGAGTAATGCATAATTGAATGTGTGTGAATAACACATACTCTCTTCAATAGTGAATAACATTATGAAATCCAGAATTATGAAAATGAGAGCATACCTGGTCCCCTATGCCTGTCTTATGACATCATATAAGGGCATCCCAGCAAATAGACTACCTCTACGTGGAAAATATTGAATACATAGTTCTTGTATCAACAGGCTATCTGGAGGACTTTGCTTTGGACCCCAAAGAGGAGTGTAATTATGAATAGAGAGGGAAAAGGGATGATGGATAGTTACATGTGGATTGTGATGAAGAGGGCAAGAACAGGACTTCTATTTTTCTAGCCAAGCATGAAATATTATGATTGCTTTCAGCATGCTGGACATACCCCTATCATGATCCCAAAATGTTTTGTAGCTATAATACTACCATCCCCTACCTTTCCCATGTTCTTTTCTGCCAACCAATTCATATCTCCTAGGTAATTTTATTCAGGAAAGAATGCTGTTTATCAAATTTACAATACTTATTATTTATTTATTTATTTATTTACTGAGACGGAGTTTTGCTCTTGTTGCCCAGGCTGGAGTGCAATGGTGCGATATCGGCTCACCGCAACCTCCGCCTCCCAGGTTCAAGCAATTCTCCTGCCTCAGCCTCCCGAGTAACTGGGATTACAGGCATGCACCACCATGCCCAGCTAATTTTGTATTTTTAGTAGAGACGGGGTTTCTCCGTGTTGAGGCTGGTCTTGAACTCCTGACCTCAGGTGATCCACCCACCTTGGCCTCCCAAAGTGCTGGGATTACAGGCGTGAGCCACCGCACCCGGCCACAATACTTATTTTTGACCCCAGACATCCAGTGGCACCCCTCCTCAACCATTTTTGCCCTCAACCGTTTTTGCCCCCAGTCATTTAGCCTGGGAATAGTCTCAGATACCCCATCGCACAGCTTTCCTCTATGTTTAGACTTTTGCCAAATCTCTTGTTCAGAGTCTAAGTTCTGCTTTATCCTGCCGTGGCCACTTCTTTCTGTGCTGTGTAGTTCCCAGTATTCCTATATTTCAAAGTACAAGACAGCATATAAGTAATCATAATTAATGATCACAAACAGAGAAGTGGGATAGGGATGAAGTGGAAAAAGCATAAACTTCTAGGGATTTCTGTGGTGACTGTCACAGAGGGACTTACTAGCCTCTCTTTTTAAGCACGATACTTAGCCTAGTGCCTAGCATACAGTAGGTGTTCAAAAATACCAGCTTGAGTCTTGAGTCTACTCAACTATGGGGTCCTTTATAGCTTACATGATCTCTTTTGATTTTTTTTAACTGACACACGATGATTGTACATATTTATGGGGTATATAGTGATGTTTTGATACATACAATGTAGAGTGATCAGATAAGGGTAATTAGCATATCCATATTCTCAAATGTTTATCATTTCTTTGTGTTGGGAACATTCAATATCGTCTCTTTTAGCTATTTGAAAATATATATTTTTGTCAGCCATAGTCATCCTACAGTGGCATAGAACACTATAACTTTTTCCTCTCATCTAGGTATAATTTTGTATCTTTTAGCAAGTTTCTCCCAATCGTCTCCTTTCCCCTACCTTTCCTAGCCTCTAGTAACGTCTACGGTACATTTTACATCTATGAAATCAACTTTCTCCAGCTTCCTCATATAAGAGAGAACATGAAGTGTTTAAACCTGTGCCTGGTGTATTTCACTTAACATAACGTCCTCCACTTCCATCCATATTGCTGAGAATGGCAGGATTCCATTCTTATTTATTTATTTAGAGACAGACTCCCTCTGTCACCCAGGCTGGAGTGCAGTGACACAATCTTGGCTCACTACAACCTCTGCCTCCCAGATCAAGCGATTCTCATGCCTCAGCCTCCCGAGTAGCTGGGATTACATGCATGCACCCCCACGCCTAGCTACTTTTTTTATTTTTAGTAGAGATGGGGTTTTGCTATGTTGGCCAGGCTGGTCTTGAACTTTTGGCCTCGAGCGATCTGCCTGCCTCAGCCTCCCAAAGTACTAGGATTACAGGTGTGAGCCATAATGCCCGGCCTCATTCTTTTTTATAGCTGAATAATATTCCATTGTGTATATATACTGTATTTTCTTTATTCATCTGTTGTTGGACACCTAGGTTGATTCCACATCTTGGCTATTGTGAATAGTGCTGCAATAAACACGGGAGTGCAGGTATCTCTTCAATATACTGATTTCCTTTCCTTTTGATAAATGCTCAGTAGTGGGATTGCTGGATCATATGGTAGTTTTATTTGTAGCTTTTTTTTTTTTTTTAGAAATCTCCATACTGTTCTCTATAGTGGCTATACTAATTTACATTCCCACCAACAGTGTATAAGAGTTTCCTTTTCTCTACATCCTTGCCAGCACTTGTTTTGTTGTTGTTGTTTTTTACTTTTTTTGTCTTTTTGATAGTAGCTATCTAATTTGGTAAGATGATATCTCATTGTGGTTGAAATTGGAATGAGTCTCTAAATATCTCACTGTGGTTTTGATTTACATTTCTCTGATGATTAGTGATATTGACTATTTTTTCATATATTTGTTGGACATTTGTATATCTTCTTTTGATAAATATCTGTTCAGATCATTTGCCCATTTTTTGATTGGATTTTTTTTTCTTGCTCTTGAGATGTTTTGTTGTCATACTAATCCAATGAGGAAACCAAGACAGATATTATCTTCACTTTTGGCATGAGGAAACAATACAAGAATCTCAGAATTTTCAGATTTATAGACTCTCAGAGATTATGTAGCTTCCCAATATCACCCAGCAAGGAAGTGGTTGTGTTTAGGACTTTAGAGGACTCTCCTAATCAAGGTGATTGAGAGGGCTGGGCTTGGTCGCTCACGCCTCTAATCCCAACACTTTGGGAGGCCAAGATGGGTGGATTGCTTGAGCCCAGGAGTTTGAGACCTGCCTGGGCAACATGGCAAAACCATGTCTCTACCAAAAATACACAAATTAGCTGGGTGTGGTGGCACATGCCTGTAGTCCCAGCTACTAGAGAGGCTGAGGTGTGAGGATCACTTGAGCCCAGAAGGTTGAGGCTGCAGTGAGCTGTGAGTATGCCACTGCACTCTAGCCTGGGTGACACAGACTCTGTCTCCAAAAAAAGGGGGAAGGGGAGTTGAGGGAGGGGAGGATAGAGAAGACAGGATTATGAAAAAGACTTGGGGATTTGGTTGTTTTTCTGTAAAAGAGGCCATTTTCAAAGATTTTTTGGGGGGGTAACTATATATATATATTTCTTAAAAGAATTATTGAGCACAGGAGCTGATATTGGTATTTTCAAATGCTTTCATGTAAATTTCTAATAACCCTAAGACATAAGTAGGGCAAGGATTATCACCTCTCATTTTCCAGTAGAGAAAACTGTGGCTCAGAGAGATTTTGTGTCCAGTGAAACTTGAATCTTTACCTTTGAATTCCAAATTCAATGTGATTTTCACCAGGCTACATTCAATATAATATCTTTCTGCTTTTGGTGGGATTAAACTTGGAAGTAAATATGTGACAGGAATAACTTGTTGAAATTGGAATGAGTCTGTAAAGACCTAGTGATTATGATCATATATTATGCCAAGTCATGTATTCATATTCCCTTTAGAGGAGATTCGGATTTTCAGAAATACTAGTTGACTTTCTCAAGCATAGCATTTCTATGGAATATTGTGGGTAAATCAGCTTCCCAAATAGCCTCTTACAGAGCAGATTATTTGTCTTTCATTCAAAGTTTTTTAGATTCATGAACCCTCTTCTAAGTAGACGTAACTGTCAAGTGAAAGGACCAAGGTGGTAGAGCAGGAGACAAAAGGATCTTTGGCAAGTTTTCTACTTCCCCAGAGAGTTTTCTACCTTTCTACCCTACTGCCTTTTCCCTTTCTCCCAACAAGGTTTCCATAGCTGACCTTTCTCCCAGACAATCCAGTCTGCAGTTCACTGGCATCTGTTGCCTTCCAGGACTGTTAGAGGCTGGAAGGCTATAGATATATTGTGATGAATTGGGCCTGTAAGTGTGTTAGCAACTCAATCTGCTGCCACTGAGAGAGCCACACGTTTTAATTATGGGCTTAGTTTCTTAGGCTTTGGAATTATAGCATCTGCATGTATTCTTGGCTTGCACGTTTAGGGATGTGTTCTCATCTCAGTCTGTGAAAATTTATGTGCACAATTCCCATTAGCATTAATGGGAGTTGAATATATAAATCGTTGAACGTCAAAATGAGAATATACCCTTTAGTCTCAAGGATGAATGAGCCACATCTCTCTTTCCAGCTCTTGTTACTAGGTGATCTTCAGAATTTCTTTGGCAATTTTTAAAACATCTGATAGTTAGATTGTGGGTAAGCCCTAAATATGGCACAAAATCATTTTATTTTACCAGTTTTATAAACACGGTTTTTGGTATATGCAAAGACTATGTGCTTATTTTAAGAGATTCTCCAAATACCCTATTAATGCTGATTGCTGTATTATTAAAATTTTTTTGAAACATCATAGAATATATTAAAACTGTTAATAGCCATCACTGAATGTGCTTTCATTTATTCATTTAGCATTATGGAATTGCTGCTGTATGGCAGGTACTGTACTAAGATCTGGGGGTACTAGGAGACACAATTTTTTTTTGATGAGGACAGATATAAAAACAAACAAACTTTACACTGCAAAGTGGTAAAAAAGAAAGTGCAAGAATCATGAGAACAATGAGGAGAGAAAGAATGGCTGGAAGAAATTTAAAAGCCTTCACATAGAATGTACTATTTGAACAGAATCTTGAAAGTTGAGTAGTAATTCTCCAGACTTTGAAGCTGGGGCAGGTCATGGAAGGATAAGGGCATTCTAAACAGAAGAAACTGAATGTCTAAAGACTAAGTGAGAAATGTATTGTAGCAGGAGTATGAAAGAACCTGAAGGGTACCAGAAAGAGATGAGCCTAGAAGGTGGGATGAGATTATATTAAGAAAAGTGTCCTTTAGAACTATATTCAGTGGGGGAACAATGGAAGTTTTTAAGAAAAGGAGTTATGGGAATGCCAAATGTTTTAAAAAGTTAATCCTAGGGACGGAGTGAAGACTGAACTGGCCTGGGAAGAGGTGATTTAGCTGAAGTAATTGGGAGGCCATTAACTCAATATCAGAATGATTTGTTCTTTGGAATAGATAGAAATATTTACAGTTTTCTTTAGGTAAAATTGACATAAAATAAGTGGCATATATTTAAGGTGTACAATTTGGGTCTGTTGGTTTGTTTGTTTGAGACAGTCTCACTCTGTTGCCCAGACTGCAGTGCAGTGGTGCAATCCCAGCTCACTGCAATCTCTGCCTCCTGGGTTCAAGCAATTCTTGTGCCTCAGCCTCCTGAGTAGCACTGCAATCTCTGCCTCCTGGGTTCAAGCGATTCTTGTGCCTCAGCCTCCCAAGTAACTGGGATTACAGGTGTGCACCACCATGCCCGGCCAATTTTTGTATTTTTAGTAGAGATGGGGTTTCCCCGTATTGGCTGGGCTGGTCTCGAACTCCTGGCCTCAAGTGATCTGCCAACCTCAGCCTCTTAAAATGTTGGGATTACAGGTGTGAGCCACTGTACTCAGCCTATTTAAGGTGTATTAATACAATCCGATAAATCTTGACACATATATATATATACCTGTGAAACCATCACTACAATCACTACCAATAGTATGAATATATTCATCATCCCCAACAGTTTTCTTGTGTCCCTTTGTAAATACATAAACCAATAACATAGTCGTTTATTATTGTTAGCCAGTAGTATGTACTGTACTTAATTGTATGTGCTATACTTTTATACAAATGGGAGAGCAGATTTCTTTACACTAGCATGGCCACAGATAAACAAGTAATGTGATGCACTATGATATTATATGGACTATGACATCAACAGGAATTTCTCAGCTCCATTGTAATTTCATGGGACCAATGTCCTATGTGGTCTGTCATTGACTGAAATGTCATAATGTGGCACATGACTTTAACATACTATAAAATACATCCTTTTAAAGTGTACAAATCGGTGATTTTTAAAATCAGTGTGTTTTATATTATGTTTTATAGTGATTTTTAAAATTACCAGAGTGACGGGGCACGGTGACTCAAGCCTGTAATCCCAGCACTTTGGGAGGCCGAGGCAGGCGGATCACGAAGTCAAGAGATTGAGACCATCCTGGCCAACATGGTGAAACCCTGTCTCTACTAAAAACACAAAACTTAGCTGGGCATGGTGGTGCGCACCTGTAGTCCCAGCTACTCTGGAGGCTGAGCCAGGAGAATTGCTTGAACCTGGGAGGCAGAGGTTGCAGTGAGCCAAGATCGTGTCACTGCACTCCAGCCTGGTGACAGAACAAGACACAGTCTCCAGAAAAAAAAAAAAAATTACCAGAGTTATGCAACCTTCACCACTGTCTAATTCCAGAACATTTTAATACTTATATATATTTTTATTTTCAGAGATGGGGGTCTCACTATGTTGCCCAGGCTGGTCTCGAACTCCTGGGCTCAAGCACTTCTCCTGTCTCAGCCTCCCAAAGTGCTGGGATTACAGGCATGAACCACTGCACCTGGCCCAAATTCCAGAACATTTTAACACCTCATAATGAAACCCCATACCTATTAACAGTCATTCCCCATTACCTCCTCCCTCCAGCCTCTGGCAACCACTCATCTACTTTCTGTCTCTAAGGATTTGCCTATTCTGGACATTTCATATAAATGGAATAATGCATGGTCTTTTCTGTCTGCCTTCTTTCACTTAGCAATAATGTTTTTGAGGTTCATCCATGTTGCAACATGTATCAGAATTTCATTCATGTCCAAATACAATTACATTATATGGATATATACCACATTTTTATATCTCTTCATTGGTTGGTGAACATTTAAGTTGTTTCTATTTTTTGGCTATTATGAACAATGTTGCTATAAACATTTTTGTTCAAATTTTTGTGTGTAACATATGTTTGTGTTTCTCTTGAATATATACTTTGTGATAGAATTAATGGTTTATATAATAACTCTATGTTTAATCTTCTGAGGAACACCCAGCCTATTTTCTTTCTTTTTTTTTTAAATTATAATTTAAGTTCTGAGTTACATGTGCAGAACATGCAGTTTTGTTACACAGGTATACACGTGCCCTGGTGCTTTGCTGCACCCATCAACCTGTCACTTACATTAGGTATTTCTTGTAATATTATCCCTCCCCTACCCACCCCCCACCCACTGACAGGCCCCAGTGTGTGATGTTCCCCTCCCTATGTCCATATGTTCTCATTGTTCAACTCCCACTTACAAGTGAGAACATGCGGTGTTCTGATAATTTGCTGAGAATGATGGTTTCCAGCTTCATCCGTGTCCCTGCAAAGGACACGAACTCATCCTTTTATATGGCTGCATAGTATTCCATGGTGTATATGTGCCACATTTTCTTAATCCAGTCTATCGTTGATGGACATTTGGGTTGGTTCCAAATCTTTGCTATTGTGACTAGTGCCACAATAAACATACGTGTGCATGTGTCTTTATCATAGTATGATTTCTAATCCTTTGGGTATATGCCCAGTAATGGGATTGCTGGGTCAAATAGTATTTCCAGTTCTAGATCCTTGAGGAATCACCACACTATCTTCCACAATGGTTGAACTAATTTACACTCCCACCAATAGTATAAAAGCATTCCTATTTCTCCACATCCTCTCCAGCATCTGTTGTTTCCTGACTTTTTAATGATCACCATTCTAACTGGCATGAGATGGTGTCTCATTGTGGTTTTGATTTGCATTTCTCTAATGACCAGTGATGATGAGCATTTTTTCATATGTCTGTTGGCTGCATAAATGTCTTCTTTTGGGAAGTGTCTGTTCATATCTTTTGCCCATTTTTTGATTGAGTTGTTTGATTTTTCTTGTAAATTTGTAAATTCTGGATATTAGCCCTTTGTCAGATGGATATATTGCAAAAATTTTCTCCCATTCTGTAGACCCCAGCCTATTTTCTAAAGTGGCTGCACCATTTTGCATTTCTGCCAACAATATATGAGTGTTCCAGTTTCTCCATATCCTCACCAATACTTGTTATTATCTGTCTTTTTAATTATAGCCATCCTAGTGGTGGTGAAGTGGTGTTTCATTGTGATTTTGATTGACATTTCCCTAAGAACTAAGAATGTTGAGCATATTTTTAATGTGCCTGTTGGCTATTTGTTTTCATTTAAAAAAAATCTATTCAAATTCTTTGCCCATTTTAAAATTGAGTTATTGAAGTTTTATGGTTGAGTCATGCAAATCCCTTATATATATTGGTTACAAGTCTTTTATCATATGTAATTTATAAATTTTTTTTCCCATTCTGTGGGTTGTCTTTATTTTATTTTATGTTACCCAGAATAGTCTCCATAGGTTGTCTCTTCTTAATGGCAACCATTAAAGAACAAAAGTTTTTCATTTTGAAGAAGTCCAAAATTATCTTTTTTTTCTTTTGTCACTAGCGTTTTTGGCATTATATCTAGGAACCTACTGCCTAAACTGAGGTTATAAAATTCATGCTTATGTTTTTGTCTAAGAGTTTTATATTGCTTGTTTTTACAATTATTTCTATAATCCATTTTGAGTTAATTTTTGTATATGGTGTGAGGTAGAAGTCCAACTTAATTCTTTTGCATGTGAATAACCTGTTGAAAAGAATTTAATGGGAAAGATAATTCAACAGGAAAGAATATGTTTTCCAAGCATTGATGTTTTCCAAGCATCATTTATTGAATAAGTAAGTGGTATTGAATAAGCATTTGGTATTCGAATGTAGGAATTCAGGATAGAAGTCCAAGTAGTGTATATAGATGGTATTTATTTTATTTATTTATTTATTTTGAGATGGAGTCTCGCTCTGTTGCCCAGGCTGGAGTGCAGGGGCACGATCTCGGCTCACTGCCAGCTCCACCTCCTGGGTTCATGCCATTCTCCTGCCTCAGCCTCCCGAGTAGCTGGGACTACAGGTGCCTGCCACGATGCCTGGCTAATTTTTTTGCATTTTTAGTAGAGACAGGGTTTCACCGTGTTAGCCAGGATGGTCTCGATCTCCTGACCTCATGATCCGCCCGCCTCGGCCTCCCAAAGTGCTGGGATTACAGGCGTGAGCCACAGCACCCAGCCTGTAGATGGTATTTAAAGTCCAGAGACTGTATGCGATTATCTAGAAAAGGAGTCTAGATAGAGATGAGGTCTCAGGTCTGAACTTTGGGAGACCTCAGTGTTGGAGCTTAGGTATATGAGATAGTCCAGCAAAAGACAATAGAAGGAGCTGTCATTGTAGTAGGAGGAAAATCAAGAGAACATGCTGTCTTAGAGTCAAGTAAAGCAAGTGTTTCAAGAGGCAGGACCAATCAAGTGTGCCAAACACTGCTGATAGGTTGAGTAAGATGAGGACTGAGAATTGATCATTGGATTTGACTGTATGAAGGTCATCACTGATGTTGCCAAAATCTGTTTTTGTGGAGAGGTAGGGAGTTAGGCTATTTCAAGTAGATTTAAAGGAGAATGGGAAGAGAGGAAGTAAAAGAGCATAGACAAGTCTTTCAAAAAAAATTTCCCAATGGAGCAGAGAAATGAAGCATTAATTGCCTTGAGAGAGATATGCTGTCAACAGGGGCGTTAGAAAAAATCTTTTTACTTTGGAAAATTTCAAACCTACAGAAAATTGGAAAGAATAATATAATGTACACCCATATATCCTTCACCTGGATTTAACAATTTTTAATGTTTTGCCATATTTGCTTGCTCTCTTTCTCTTCAGGTCGTTTGCTGAGCTTTAAAAGTAAGTTACAGATATTGTGACACTTTACCCATAAATACTTCAATTTGCATATCACAAGAATAAAGACATTCTTCTATATATCCACAATACCACTATCACATCTGAGAAAATTAATGATAATTCCATATCACCTAATATCCAGTCATATTCACTTTCTCCCAATTAGCTAAAAAAAAATTTTTTTTGAGATGGGGTCTCACTCTGTCACCCAGGTTGGAGTGTAGTGGCATGATCATGGCTCACTGCAGCCTCAACCTCCTGGGCTCAAGTGATCCTTCCATCTCAGCCTCCTGAATAGCTGGAACCACAGCTGTGCACCATCATGCCCAGATAATTTTTAAAATTTTTTGTAGAGATGGGGTCTTCCTATGTTGCTGAGACTGGTCTTGAACTGCTGGGCCCAAGCGATTCTCATGCCTTGGTCTCCCAAAGTGCTGGGATTACAGGTGTGAGCCACTGCACCTGGCCCAAAAATCTTTTATATATTTTAAAACCCAGAAAC
This sequence comes from Gorilla gorilla gorilla, assembly GCF_029281585.2. NCBI lineage: Eukaryota > Metazoa > Chordata > Mammalia > Primates > Hominidae > Gorilla > Gorilla gorilla. The sequence continues at coordinate 176,774,568 of NC_073224.2, forward strand.
CAAAGTTTACACATTGTATATTACTATGCCTCATTAATATTTATTAATATAAAAAAGTTCTCTGGCTTTTTTTCTTAGTGACTTTTTTCTTAATGTTTATTTTGTAAAGCATTTATGCTAGTTGTCCTATGAACAACTGTTTCTAATTATTTGTTTCTAATTATTTGTCCTGTTTCTAATTATTTGTTCATTGTATTAACTTTTTTTTCATCTAAACAGCCTATAAACTGGAAATTAACTCTAGGGGTTTAATTAAATTCAGGTTAAACATTTTTGGCAAGAATATTCCTTTAAGTTATGTTGTGTACTTTATATCACATCCCATTAGGAGGCATGTAACATTTGGTTGTCCGCTGTTATTGATGCTAAATATGATCTCTTAGTTAAAATAGTGATTGCCAGATTTCTCCATTATAAAGTACCTTTTCCATTTTGTAATTAAGTAAAAAAACTATGGGGCAATATTCTAGTGCTGTGTAAATATCTTATTCATCAAGGAACGGCTTTTTATTTTTTAAAGATGGAAGTAAGTATAGCATGTTTATTTGCTGATGGGAACAATCTAGAAAAGAAGGAAAAATTGATGGTATAGGAGAGAGAAGAGACAATTGCTGGAGCATAGCTCTTGAGTAGATGAGAGAGGATAGGATCCAGTGCACAACTGGAGAGCTAGAATTTAGATAGAATCATAGACATTTTCCATAGTAGTTGGATGGAAGCAGATTGTATGGATATGAATGCAGGTAGGGTGGTGTCTACAGTGGAGAGGGCTTTTGGAATTCTTTTCTTGTTCTTTCTATTTGCCAATATAATTACTGATTATTTCAAGTAAACTCAGCCCAATTTAGGATTCCAGTCTTCCGTCTTTTTCTCCCTACAGTGGCATTTAAGTTCCTTGGGATTTAATTTGCCATGGTCTCAGGAGAAGGAAAAATCTGGTCTATAATCTCCGCTAATCATTAGTCACTCTCATATCTGCTTCAGTGTCTGTTTTCCTACCATGACTTCCAGTTCATATAGTCCATGCCTTATGCCAAGGTGTCTCCTTATCCTTCAGGATACTTCTGGTACAGGGGTTTTCTTTATGAATCTTGCTGTATTTCTGGACTTTAGCCAGGAAGCAAAGCACAAATGTCTTCTTGGAATCTCCCAAACCTATCTGAGATTTCTTTTTTTCTGTTTTTGAGACAGCCTTGCTCTGTCACCCGGGCTGGAGTGCAGTGGTGCAATCTCGACTCGCTGCAACCTCTGCCTCCTGGGTTCCAGCAATTCTGATGCCTCAGCCTCCCCAGTAGCTGGGACTACAGGCACCTGCCACCACACCCAGCTAATTTTTGTATTTTTAGTAGAGATGGTGTTTCGCCATATTGGCCAGGCTGGTCTTGAACTCATGGCCACAAGCGATCCACTCGCCTTGGCCTCCCAAAGTGCTGGGATTACAGGCATGAGCCACCGTGCCTGGCTGCCTCTTTCTGAGATTTCTATTGTCATTCCACCCAGGCTTGGCCCTGGAGAAACCAGAGCACAGGCTCCCTTCTTTGAGACTCACATCAGTGGCAAATTTCATTCCTCTCGTTTCCATTCTCACATCTTTCTTCAGCCTAACTTTCAAACATGGATCTTCTATCATAATGCCTTATTTCCAATTTTGTTTTTTTAGCTACAGACTTTATATTCTGAGAAGTTTACCCTCCACTGTTTTAAAAGAAAATCTTTTCTCTCTCTCAAAAAACAAGCACCCAACCTTAGCAACAAAACAAAGCCAAGCACTTGTAGGCTTTTAAGATTATTTTTGTCAGGAATTTAATAACTTTTTTTGTTTTTCAAACAAAGAGAAAATCTGTTGTCTGGATTTTACCTTCCCTTGAGTACATAAGTTTTAGCACCAAGCTTTCATTTTAATGGTAGAATAAAGGACTTCTTGAGAACAAAAATTATTCAGTAATATTTAAAATGTTTTCCTGCAGATGTATTTTTAAAATATATATTTCCCTACGATTATTCTCTGTCGTTGGTGTATTAATCACAGTAGTGAGTATTTATTTTTAAAAGACCAAAAGAAGCATTTCAGAGTGTCCCAGGGAATGAATGAGAATGGAAAAAGAAAGATTCCAAAAAGAATGCAGACTGAAATTTAAGGTGGAAGGGAACGTGATCTGTCTTTGTGCACATTACTGATATTCAATCACTATTGGTCCATGGAGTGGAAAATATGAAAGGAATGACTTGAAATGGCATGAACTCATCAAGAAAGGTACTGGGTTCCTTTGAAACCATGTCCTATTTTTGCTCTCCTAAAGCAGACAGAGAAAGCAGTGTCATCACCTTTCTGATATTCCAAGGGAAGCTTGGTAATTGCCACTTGGTTCTGCTGGTCCTTTTAGTATGTACCCAAGTGGTGCAACTCAACATCACATTAATTTTAAAAATATGTGCCATTCTATTTATACATTTTTTTGTAGGCAAGAAGAAATAACTTCTGGGCTTAAATTTAATTGAGTGACATTCCGTTGAAAAAGAAATAATGTCAGAGATTTGGAAGCTTGTTTTAGAGAATGTATTGAAAAGTGACAATTCACTTTTAAATTTAGAGTAAAATTTCTGTATCTTTTCTCTTCATACATAAATATTAGCTTTATCAACATATTTATAAATGCATATGATGTTACCGGTTATATTATACTTATACAGTAGTATGTATTTGTCATAAGACATATTTATGTAGATGCCCTAAAGTTATGGAATCTTGAAGGACACTGGAAGTGTAAATCAATTCAGTGCTTCAAGATATGTTGCTGAATAGTGGAGAAGGTAGTCTGTCCTAGAGTTCACTTGAATATTCTGTCCTAGAAGCAGCTTTTGTTTCTTAGGTACCTGATTGATTTTAAGGCTGATTCTTTCACTGCAAAATCACTTGGAATACTACCTGCTCGAAAATGGACAAAGCAACTTTCTCAAGGTTTATAAAACTGCTTATGCGAGGATCCTTTATAATGTATGTAAACGGAAAGACACATTGGAGAGTGCCTACTATTTGTCCTATGTGCATTCATTTAAAATGAATGTCTCCCAAGTCATGTGCATATGTTGACTGTAAATACAACCTTTTACTAGGTGATACAAAGTTGTGGGTCACGGCCTGTCCCTGAAATGCCACCTCCCTTTTCTATATCCATGTCAATCCTTCCCATTCATTAAGGGCCAGCTGCTTCTTCTCCATGAAACCTTGCTTAATTCCATTAGCCCATAGTGATTTCTGTATCTCTCATCTCTGGGAACATTTACTGTCTGCCTCATCCCTTCGGTTTTTCTCACTTTGGCTTGTAACCAGTACAGTTTACAAGGTTATTTAATTTTTTTCTGTTTCTATGTCACATCTCTTCACCTGGATTGCAGACTCTATGAGATCATGGACCATGTACAGCAAGTCTTCACATCGCTTTACATTGCTTAGCATAGGGTGAATGCTTAGTACCTTATTTATTAAGTGAATGAATGAAACAAGTGTCAGTTTCACGAACCACCACAAAAGGCCATTTACAAATGTGGTCTGTGAACTAGAATTAGCATAAGATATATGTTTTCAAAGGATAATAGAGTCTCGGGATGAGAAGACACTTTAAGGGCTACCTAGTTTATCCAGCACCCTGATGTGTACATTTCCTCTGCAGGGCAGAGTTGAGCCCCTCAGACTGAACATCTCCCATGATCCAGAAGGAACACCTAAGTAACATGGAATTTTCAAGTACTATAGTAAAACGGATAAGCATGATAAATTTTCAACCAGATTATCTGGGTTTAAATCTACTCTTTCCTAATATCTCTCTAATCTTGGACAAGCTCTTAAGTTTCTTCACTGTTAAACTGAAATGATCAAACAAACTCTCAATTTATTACATGCAATTCTAAAATCCAAACTCTCTGAAAACCAAAAGTTTTTGTAACTTATTTGTCAGGAAAAACCTGCCCTGGTCTGAACTCATAAATCTAACTTAAATGGATATGAGGTTATTTATAGTCTTTATGTACCCACCGGTGAATATGCTTCTCTGTAAAAATATTAATGTATTTGACTATGGGGCATTGCCCCAGATCCTGCTAGAGGTGTTACGTATAGTATATGTGCTCTATTAATTTTCTGAAGAGTTTGAATACCAAAATATATCTGGCTTCCAAGTGGTTCAGATAAGAGATCATGGATGTCTATTACCTATTTGTAGCATTGTTATGAAGATTAAATGAGATAATAGATGGGAACCATTTAGCACAGGGCCTGGAATATAATAAGTCCTTAATAACTACAATCAGATATCATCTCACCCCAGTTAAAATGGTTTATATCCAAAAGACAGGCAATAACAAATGCTGATGAGAAACTGGAGAAAAGGAAACCCTCTGTTGGTGGGAATGTAAATTACTACAACCACTATGAAGAACAGTTTGGAGGTACCTCAAAAAACTGCAAATAGAGCTACTGTATAATCCAGCAATCCCATTGTTGGGTATATATCCCTATTCCCCAAAAAGGAAATCAGTGTATTGAAGAGATATCTGCACTCCCATTTTTGTTGCAGCACTGTTCACAATAGCCAAACTTTGGAAGCAACCTAAGCGTCCATCGACAGAGGAATGGATAAAGAAAATGTGGTATTTATACACAGTGGGGTACTATTCAGCCATGAAAAAGAAGATCTTATCATTTGCAACAACATGGATGCAACTGGAAGTCATTATGCTAAGTGAAATAAGCCGAGCACAGAAAGACAAACATCACATGTTTTTACTTATTTGTGGGATCTAAAAATCAAAACAGTCGAACTCTTGTAGATAGAGAGCAGGAGGGTTACTAGAGGTTGGGAAGGGTAGTAGGGGATGGGAGGGAGGTGGGGATGGTAAATGGGTACAAAAAAATAGTTGGAAAGAATGAATAAGGCCGGGCACGGTGGCTCACACCTGTAATCCCAGCACTTTGGGAGGCCAAGGTGGGTGGATCACCTGAGGTCGGGAGTTCAAGACCAGCCTGAGCAACATGGAGAAACCCTGTCTCTACTAATACTACGAAAATTAGCCAGGCATGGTGGCAAGTGCCTTTAATCCCAGCTACTCAGGAGGCTGAGGCAGAAGAATCATTTGAACCCGGGAGGCGGAGGTTGCGGTGAGTCGAGATTGTGCCATTGCATTCCAGCCTGGGCAACAAGAGGGAAACTCTGTCTCAAAAAAAAGAATGAATAAGACCTAGTAGGTGATAGTACAACAGGGGGACTATAGTCAATAATAATTTAATTGTACATTTCAAAATAACTAAAAGAGTATAATTGGATTGTTTGTAACACAAAGGATTAATGCTTGAGGGGATGGATACCCATTTTACATGGTGTGATTATTATGTATTGCATGCCTGTATCAAAATGTCTTATGTATTCTGTAAATACATATGCCTACTATGTACCCACAAAAATTAAAATAAAGACTAAAAAAAACTCCTTAATAAATATCAGCTAATGTTATTGGTACTTATATTTTAAATTAATCACATTAGGCTTTTTGTGAAAGTTAAGTTTCTTTCTTTGAACATTTTATGTTTAGTATGTATAGGAGTATTGCTATTTTTCTTATTCCCTAATGAACAAATGACTTTCCCAGGAAGCTAAAGTGATCTTAAAAATAAAACAATACTTATGATTGAACCTTTATTATTGACTTTTATTTTAGAAGAGCCCTCTGAAATGTACTCACTCTTATTCATTTGTTTATCACTTCATTCATTTTACCAAAGTGTATTGGGCAATTGCTAGTTTCTGTTGACCTAACAATAGATAAACAAACATTGTCCCTACCTTCTTACAGCTTATAGTCTAGTGGACACAAATTATTTCTTTTTCTGTTGATTCATTCTTTCATTTATTCAGCAAATAATTATTGAGTACTTATTATATACTAGATACTGTTCTAGTATGTAATGGCAATGGGGATACAGCAGTTATCGAGGCAGACAAAGTTTCTCCATAAAATTTATTTTTTAGTGGCGAGAGACAGTAAACAAAGAAGCAAACAAACAAACACAATATTTTCAAGTGAGGATAAATTCAGTGAAGGAAATAAAATAGACTTATGTGCTAGAGCAGTGATCCCCAACCTTTTTGGCACCAGAGACCAGTTTTGAGGAAGACAGTATTTCCACAGACCGGAGTCGGGGAGATGGTTTTGGGATGATTCAAGTGCATTACATTTATTGTGCACTTTATTTCTATTAGTATGTTGTAATATGTAATGAAATAATTATACAACTCATCATAATGTAGAATCAGTGGAAGCCCTGAGCTTGTTTTTCCACAAGTAGATGGTCCCATCTGGAGGTGACAGGAGACAGTGACAGATCATCAAGCATTAGATTTTTATAAGGAGCATGCAACCTAGATTCCTTGTGTGCACAGTTCACAACAGAGTTCGCACTCCTATGAGAATCCGATTCTGCCACTGATCTGATGGGAGGCAGAGCTCAGGTGATAATGTGAGTAATGGGGAGTGGCTATAAATACAGATGAACCTTTGCTCACTCTCCCACTGCTCACCACCTGCTGTGCAGACTGGTTCTTAACAGGCCACAGACTGGTACTGGTTTATGGCCCATGGGTTGGGGACCCCTGTGCTAGAGAGTGACATAGTACATGTGAGGATGGAGCTACTTTAAAAGGGGTAGCCAGGGAAGGCTTGGTGAAGAAATGATATTTGAACCGAGGCCATGGATTGGATATAGATTGACTGAATGTGACAGACTTAAAAATAATAGAGGCTTAAAACCAGATAGACATTAATTTTTTTTCTCACAAAGTTTTTCACCAAGTTCTGCTTCACCAAGTTATCCAGGGCCTAGAGTCCTTCTGTCTGTTGCTCTACTGTCCTTTGAGTGTCACACACATGGTTCAACATGGTTAACCACCAGGGTTACACTCCAGCCAATGGGAAAGACAAAGGGGAAAAAGAAGGTATCCCTTTATAAAAATGTTCTCCCTTTCAGGGAATAACCCTCAAACTAGACACATCATTTTCCTCTCATCCCATTGGCCAGGACATAATAATAGGGCTATATCTAGTTGCCTGCTAGGAAATGTAATTTTTACTTGAGTAATCATATACTCAGCTAAATATTCTATTAGTATGGCAGAAGGGAAGAATAGATATTGGAGGACTAGAAGTCTCTGCTAAGACGTGAATAATGACATGGAGCCAGGCAAAGAGCAACTTGGGCAATAGCATTCCAAGCAGAAAGAATAGAATTTCAATGACCCTGAGCAGAGGTGGGTTTTCCATGAAGATAAATGAAACTTAAGTACCAGGACATCTCACTTGCATTGGCACCATCCAACACCCTGCACTTAATTTTATATAATTGTACCTAAACTGAATAAGCTTCAAGCCCTACAAAACCTTTATCAGACCCTGGCTCTGAGGAAGGAAAGTGGTAGGTGTGAAAGGAGATCACTATGTATGGAGCAGAATGAGCACAAGAGAGAGCAGAACTAAGTAAAATTGGGCAGGTAAGTAGGGAATGGCTCATATAGAATGTTGCATGAAAAGTTAGATTTTATTTTAATGTAATGGAAAACCTCTGGAGAACTTTAAGAAGAAAAAATGAAATTTGATTTATTTTTACTCTGAAGGAGACATATAAGAGAGTGTTCACTGGAAAATTTAAAACAACCCACTGTACATAAACAGAATGGATTAATAAATTGATAAGTTGTGGTACATTCATAAGGGGCATATTTTGAAGTAGTGAAATGAATAAATTAGTTTTATATATATCAATATAGCTAAATCTCAAAAATACGTTGATCGAAAGGAGAAAATTTTAACACTAACATACAGTATAATTTATGCGTGATTTTACTTATATAAAGTTTAAAGTCATTCAAATCAATATCTTACTTAAGGGTACATACTGTAGAAAAGACTGCGAGTTGCCTACCAAATATCTAGTCTCCTCTTCTTCCATAATGGCATAACTTTACTTTTATTGTGGTAGGAATATGTCCAAGTGGAAAACTATTTTTCGGCTTCTCTTGCAGATATAGGCCATGTCATGGTTCTGAAAAAAGAATGTAAGCAGAGGCTAGAAGGCTGGGCATGTTGGCTCATGCCTGTAATCTCAGCACTTTGGAAGACTGAGGCAGGCAGATCACTTGAGCCTAGGAGTTTGAGACCAGCCTGGGCACCATGGTGAAACCCCATCCCCACAAAAAATAAAAAAATTAGCCAGCCATGGTGGTGTGTGCCTGTAGTCCCAGCTACTCGGGAGGCTGAAGTGGGAGGGTCACTTGAGCTGGGGAGATGGAAGTCGCAGTCAGCTGAGATTGCACCACTGCACTCCAGCCTGGGAAATAGAGTGAGAGCTTGTCTCAGAAAATAAATAAATAAATAAATAAATAAATAAGAAGTTATTGTTAGGTAGGAGATACTCAGCTAATGTAATTTTTTGCTATCAGCCCTTCTTTCTTTCTCTTGCCCAGAAATGGGTCACAAATGATTGAAGCTAGAACAACCATTAAGGGAAAACCAAGAAAATCCCGAATGATTTAGCCCTAGTCTTTGAGACATGAAGCTAACCTTACTGCTTCAACTGCCTACCCCAAGCCTCTCAATTATGTAAAAATGTTAAACTCCCATTTCTTTATAAACCCCTATTGTTTGGGTTTTCTGTTACATGCAGATTAACTCAATCCCAAATGATATTCATGAATTTGTAATAAAAGTAAAATCCCATCTACAGAAATAAAAATTACTGGCCGGGTGCAGTGGCTCACACCAGTAATCCCAGCACTTTGGGAGGCAGAGGTGGGCGGATCACCTGAGGTCAGGAGTTCGAGATCAGCCTGGGCAACATGGTGAAACCCTGTCTCTACTAAAAATACAAAATTAGCCGGGCGTGGTGGCACATGCCTGTAATCCCAGCTACTTGGGAGGCTGAGGCAGGAGAATCGCTTGAACTTGGGAGGCGGAGGATGCAGTGAGCCGAGAACGTGCCATTGCACTCCAGCCTGGGCAACAAGAATAAATCTCCAGCTCACCAAAAAAAAAAAAAAAGAAAGAAAAATTACTAAATTCACTAAATTTAGGACAATTATTATTTCTAAAGTGAGAATAATGTGAATGGAACTGGGAATGGATACATAGATCCTTCAGTTATATTTTATTTCTTGAAGAAAAAGACCTGAAGCAAATATGATAATATTTTTAAAAGTTAGGTGATGGACCCATGGGTATTTACACTTTTTTGCTTTTTTATATGTGTGAATTATTTCATTTTTAAAAAGATCTGGCTGCTGTGTGGAGAACAAGTGAAGATACGGAAGTTGGAGGTTCTCGTAGCAATGCAGGTGAGAGATGATGATGGCTTGCGTTAGAGCAGGAAAGAATGTATTTTTAATAGAGTGGGGAGTAAAGCCTACAGGATTTCATAATAAATTGTATGGTAGTTGTGAGAGAAGGAGGAAAATCAAGGATGACTCCTGCATTTTTGGTATGAGCAACTGGGTAGATGGGATACCATTGAGAGGTGGATGGCTGAGGGAGGAGCCAGCTTAGGCAGGGTGGCAATCAAGAGTTTGATTTTGGACAGTTGAGGTCAACATGTCTAAGTGGAAATGTCAAGCAGGCAACTTGATATAGGAGATTGTGAAGCTAGGACTTCTTCAAGGACTTCCAGAATATGGAATCAGATTGGTTTTTCCTCTATGTATCCCTGTGGAGTCTTGTTTATTATTTTCCCTTTGACCTTCTTTGATAGGGATTTAGAACTTGCAAAAAGGAAAGTGACAGAGTTGGGATAATTCTCTGTGAAACCTCCCATACTTGTTTTCAAGTGGCTCCTTGGAAGTGAGCACAAGATAATAGTGCAGGGTTTAATAATCAGTGATTATTAATATGAATTTCATGCATTTTTGGTCATTTGGTCAAGGATCTGGGCTTTTAACCTTGGAAGTGTGTAGGAAAGGGTATCAGCTTAATATTCATTCTGTTGTGCCTAATGTTGGCCTTAGCTAGTATCCTTCCTAAATCCAAGGGAGCAGAGTCTAGTATTTAATAAATATGTGGTAAAAGTTGTGAACAATTATTTACATACGTTAAAGTAAAAATTTCACTAAATTCATCCCAAATATGTTAGGAGTTTTTTTTCAATACATAAAAACAAATGCAACCATTAATAGCCTGGTATATACCATACACTTTACATACATTAATATTAATCCGTGCAAACCTTTTATGAGGTAGATACTTTTATTATTCTGTATTATTTAACCTTTTGGGGACTCACTTTTTGCTTAAAAAACAAGAATTGTAATAGTACATATGTGAAAGATTTTTGCTATAAGTAAACTTTGATTAAACTGATACCTGTGGAATCTTTTAATGCCGTAAATAGAAGCCAACAAAGACATGAATTGAATATTGTCTGAGAAAAGTGATAGATGTAAAAAACTTCAGGCTTGAGTGAAGGGCTCTAATTCTTATCGATAAAGAGCACTTTTATTGAAATATAGACATATACAGTGGCACATTCTTAAATAAATGGCTTTAATGTGTAAAAATCCAGTGTAGAAAAACCAAACTGTGATTAAAATTTAAAAGGTTTGATAAATAGCTTTTAAATTAATTGTGTGTGTGTGCATGTGTGTGTGTGTGTGTTTTCTGGGTAGAAGTTTTCTGGCTTGCTGTAGAATCTTCTGTCCAAATAGTCATCGATTTTCATGGTCTTCTGAATATTTTCCAATTTCAAATTATTTCAGGTTTTAGCTACAGAAAAACAAATTAAACAAAAATGTCAACATAAAAGACTGCGGCTAAATGTAAAAATTTAAGAGCTTAGGATCAAAAATAATAAGATCACTGTTATGAAATTAGAAGAGACTAATCAAAGTAAAAGTAGCTGTGACTAAGGACTATGAAAATATAAAGGGATTAACATATGTGATAATAGGCTAATTAAACCTTAGCTTTTCACTGTGATGATTTTATAGCATCTTCTTGTTGTTGCCAGTTTGGAAGCTGCCAGCAACTATTTTCTTAATTGCAAAAGGAGACAATATGTGTTCCACCGTCTCATTCATAACATTTAACGCAGACACTATTAGGACACTGTATGGAGGTTGAAAACGACCATGTTATTTGGAGAGCCTGGGGGATGACAGAGAAGGGGGAAAGAGGATGTGTTTTAAAACAAAAACCGACACAAATCCTCAGAAGAAATATTTAACTAGAATTTGTACAGAAAAAGTCTACTTGTCTTGATAGACTAGCCTGCCCCTGTAATAAAACCTCCCAAAGTCAACAGTTCATAAAGTCTTTTGTTCTAGTAAAAGGGTCTTTAATTTTTAACACAAACTCATACTTTGGTATGCATGGGCTTAAGTAAAATTAGAAGACACGTATATAATAGGATTTAATGGATTATCATCTGCATTTTCCAAAGATGTCAGCTTCTCTCAGCTCTGATGGAGTAGCACTTAATGTAAATTTAATTTGAAGTGATGTATGGAAGGCTTGAGGTGGTACTCCGTGATTCCCTAACTGCCTGGAGAGCCTCTGTGGGTAGCATCTGGATTTGGCGGCTCCACATGCCCAGCAGCATCTACTAACTAGGATTAATGAGGTAGCCTGTTCACCAGTGATCCAAAGGAGGTATGCTACATTTACTCCCAACAATATGAATAGGAGGGCTAGTTTCCTTTGGGGGCACACTCTATGATGAAACTTAATGATGGACTTGATATTAGGTGTAATAAATATACTGTATTGGAAGCACTTTTGCTTTGTCAAATTTAAATATTATTTAATCATAAAATTGTGTTTGGTGGCTAGGGTTGAACTAAAGATTTTCATGTGTGTGTGAGTGTAAGTGTATGTGTGTTGACACTTTTACAGCTAATACATGTTTTTTTAATGAGATTAAAATAGTAAATCTTCCCTTCATTACATTAAAACACTTCAGGATTTTCAAAAATAAAACTCATTTTTAGAAGTTATTGAACATTTTAAACAGTTTTGTTGCTAACTCTGTGTGTATATATGTGTGTGAGAGAGATTGTGGATGTTGTGTGTGTATTAAGTATGAGTAAATCACAGACTGCTGAGTTAGGCAAAACTTAATTCATTCTCAACTCATTTAGGCATCAAAATTTTATTTTGTCTTTGTGTCTAACTGAGCATTGAATAAAATCGCAGCTAATTTCAAATTCCCTTTGTCATCATGGTTTTCAGCCAAAAGTCTATAATAAATGGTCAGAAGATGAGCTGAGACTGAATGAATAGTGAGTGGTATTCATCAGCCAAACATAGAGTCCAGATCCAATTATATGTATTCATTAAGTGATAATGATATCATGGTCTTTAACTAGGAAGAAAAGAGTGTAATTGAATAATAACAGTTGTACAATCCCAACGGAACACACTTTCCATCCCAGCCCAGCGACCCTCGGGGATGATGCAGGATTGATGGAATTCTATTACTCTTTGATAGATTTATTATGAAAGGCTGAGTGGACTTGCAGCACCACTTTGTCACTCACACTAATCAGTATCGTAAGGGCCCCGAGCGGGCAGGCTTTTGTATCCCTTTGACAAAGACAAGGTTAGGGGAGGATGACAGACACCCAGACCTTTACAAACCCATACTGCAAGATAAAATGGGCCAGCTGAGCTCTGAGCTGGGACAGAATTTTAATTTGTTTATCAATGGCTCTCACATGTGCAAGACCATAAGGATATTTGTCAGAGGAGTAACACTGAGGCTAAACTCTTTTGTTTGGCAAGTGGAGCTTGGAAAAATATGTATTGAACTGTAAAAAAAACAGGCTAAATGGGGGGGAAAAGGTAAACGTCTTAAGAGAAGGGAAATAACTCACATTACTATAGACGTGATCTGAGCCTAACAGTTTATTGTGATTTTGACTTTTAAAAAATGCTTTTAGTTATTGCTTTTTTTAAAAAAGAGGTGTTTTAGGAGCAACAGAACAGTAATGGGATTTTTTTTTTCATTTCAAATTCTCTGATTTCTAAAGGAAATCTAAAACCTATGAAGGCATGAGTGGGGTCATTTGTTAATGGGAAGATGGGTGTTAATTTGTTGCTTTTTGTTGTCTGTTACAACGTTGTATAACTTAGCAGCAAAAACAGCGGAATTTGCCAAACATGCTTTTTATATGTAAAAAGTACTTTTTGTAAATGCCAGGAGGGCTCTATCAGAAACAGCTTTTCACATTTAAATGCAGCTTGCTCTCCTGTGTCTGCGGTCAGAGCCCACTGGATTTAGGAAACTAGATAATTTGTTGTGCTACCGATCAGAGCAGGAACTGAGAAGGCAAGACTGGCATCCGCCAGGGCTGCTTAGCACAGTGGTTGCCAGGGTTTATTTTTTGGTTATTGTTGTTGAATGATCCTTATTTGTAATGTCTTTTTCTGCTTGAGATCCCCTTTTATTTTTCAGAATTGTGGCTTGCATTGTAAGAGGAGCCTGTGAATTCAGAGGCAAGTCTGCTGAGGACCGAATGTTCCTGTCCATAAAAACAGAAGTCTGGCCTGGGCTCCTCTCTTGGGTGAATTTGCAATGCCAGATCCTCTCTATCAGTTTGGTTTTGTTTCTTGTATCTCTGGGAAGGCAGGCAGACAGCACGGTCACCTGTGAATGCAGCTACAATTGGCTTAGCTGCCTCACTGATAAATGTGCCCCCAGTAAGCTACAAAGGGCTTACCAGCGTTCTCAGCAGCTAAAGGTGATTTTCAAGAACAGGAAGGATTGCTTCAAACTGTTCTCCTAGCATTTCATTTTAATATTTTGCGTGACAGAGCACAGAGCCGATGGATATGAACACATTTAACTCCAATGACCAACGTAGTGCAGTCTCTGAAAACATGGAGCCTGGTTCTGTGTCTTCTTTTGGATTCCATTTTCTCAATGTTGGACATTCTCCAAAAGGTCAGCCAGGAAAAGTCTCTGGATGCCAGACACCAGGCAGACCAGGCAGGCCAGCAGACTACTGGTGTTCATTCATTCCTCCTAGAGATGGGCACAAAGTAAAGGTTAATTCAGACCACTTGGCAAGTGCTTGCTTGTCCACTGAAGTTTACAAACCAATTCATGCAGGTTGACCGCAAAACTCTATGTACCTTATTTGGTCTTTCACAATGTAACCCATCCAAACAAAATCAGACCTTGATTGAAGAATAACTATGGTTTACAGAATATTACATTGAAAACAACAGAGGGTTGGAATTTAAATTATTAACATACTTTTAGGGCATTGTCTAATACATATTATGAAGACATTTACTTTTTTTTAATTGAGAGGAACTAGAAAGCTCATGTATTAGAAGGTACTGTGAAACCTATCTTCAGTAGCTTCTTTTAAATTCAGTTTTGAATCTTCCTGTGTTGAAATGTTAGCTGATCTAAAGCAAGATCTTAGATGGTCTCATCTGAGAGAGATGTTATAGAAAGGAGGTGGTATTTATAATAATAGTAGCTACTGTTTATTGATTGCTCTGTGCCAAGTACTTTCTTTACTAGCATTATCTTATTTAATCCTCATAAAACCTGTGAGGCAGGCACTATTATTAGTCACATTTTATAGATAAGGGAAATGAAATTTAGAGAAGTGATATAACTTGGTCAAAGTCACATAGTGAGTAAAGGGCAGAATTAATATTTGGACTCTGGTCAGCTTCCAAAGCCTTTTGTATTTACGGGGGTAAGCAGAAACTTACCGCAGACACAGCACTGCCTCCTCAAATTATCTAGCTCTGTTCTGTCACGTGTAGGGTACGTATATAAAATCTTCTGTAAAAAGTCACTCAACTGCTCTGAGCTCAGTTTCCTCATCTTTAAAATAGAGATAATAATACCTCCTAGATAGGTTTATATGTGAAACTTTTATAAAAATAAAACCCTATATACAACCACTTATTATTACCATGTTGAAAAAAGACGGTTTCAACTGAAGCAAGTAACAACACAGTTGCCAAATAAATCTTTTAAAAACATCATTTTCTTAGTGACTTGATCCTTCTTAACACTCTATGGTGGCTCTCTGTTGTCTATTAGAACAGGTCCAGACGCCTGAGCCTGGAAAGAAGCCTGGCCCACGCTCTATCCATTTACCCTGTGGTCTTACAGAGACAGAACCTTTGCAGAGCCTGCACTGTGCTTTTACTGTTCCCTTTCATGGTTGGCTGAATAACGGCCTTCCAAAGATGTCTACATCTTAATCCCCAGAACCAAGGGAACCTGTGAATACATCACCTAACATAGGAAAAGGAAATTGGAGGATGTGGTTAAGGATCCTGAGATGGTAAGGTTGTCCTAGGTTGTCTGAGTGGGCCCAGTAGTAATAATAACAAGGGTCCTTTTAAGAGGGAGGCTGGAGAGTCAGAGGCAGTCGTAGAAGATGAGACTATGGAAGCAAGGAGTTGGAGCGATGGGAGGAAGGGGCCACAAGTCTGGGGATGCGAGTGGCCTCAGAAGCTGAAAGAGGTGAGGAAACAGATTATCCACTGAAGCCTGCAGAATGAACACAGCCCTGCTGATACTTTGATTTTAGGCTTCTAACCTCCAGAACTATCAGAGAATAAATGTGTGTTGTTTTAAACCACTCATTTGGTGGTAGTTCATTACAGAAGCAGTGGGAAACAAATGCATTTTTCATGACATGATCGTTCCCATTGCTGCTCTTGTGCTCAGGCTGTTTCCATCCCCTGAAATATTTTCCTTTCCCTTCCACTTTTCTAATCTTACTTTCATGCTCAAGTCTCACTTAAAACCTACAGCAGGTAAATTATTTACCATAGCACCAACAGACCACTTGACCATACCCTAACATGTGTTGCTCATTTATTCATTGATTTCTCAAATATTTGTTGATTACCTACCAGGTTCTTGGGACATAGCTTTCAAGAAGCCTATGGTCTAAGAAAGGAGGCAACAGGGACTTATTAATACAGCTATGAGAGAGGAGAATGTGGAAAGCTATGTGGAGAGAAACCTGACCCATCTGGGGTGGGCAGGGAAGGCTTCACGAAGGAGATGGTGGTTGGTAGGAGTTTTGAAGCTTCAGATCTCCAATTGTTTCATGTTTCCAAAACAATTGGAGAAGAGTAGTAGAGTGGTTAAGAACACGGCTTGAGAATGAGCGCATCTGAATTCAGATCCAAGCTTTGCCACTCCTTGATCTGTTTCTCCATCTGTAAAATAAAGATGACGGTAATATTAGTATCTAACTCACAAATTATAATCTGCTTATAGGAATACCATTTACGTAATAAACATTAAGTGCTTATTTGTTATTTCAGTTTCTCAAGGGCAGCTACTGTTGTATTAGTCTCACTTTGCATTTATATAGTGCTGGATACATAAACTAGCTCTTTGAGAGTATATCTACAGATATGTATACATTTTTTTTTTTTGAGATGGAGTCTCACTCTGTCACCCAGGCTGGAGTGCAGTGGTGCGATCTTGGCTCACTGCAACCTCTGCCTCCTGGGTTCAAGTGATTCTCCTGTCTCAGCCTCCTGAGTAGCCGGAACTACAGGTGCACCCCAGCACGCCCGGCTAATTTTTTTTTTTTCTATTTTTAGTAGAGATGATGTTTCACCATATTAGTCAGTCTGGTCTCGAGCTCCTGACATCAGGTGATCCACCGGCCTCGGCCTGCCAAGGTGCTGGGATTATAGGCTTTTGTATTTTCTGCAGTTTAGCATATTAGCATAATGCTCAGCATATAGCTGGTGCTTTGTAAATGCTCACTGACTTGGTGTGGAGCACCAGAAAGTCCAATCTACAGTTTCACATTTGGAAAATGATAACGCTTATTTCCGTGTTGTCTTCACTCAACCACCTTCTAGGTATTTGGGTTAGGGCAGTCTTTATTATAACAGAGCTCATGCTTAGGGTATTGCATGGAGGCACAGATGGGTTTACCGTGAGGCTAAAGGCAGATTTACTGTGAATCTTATAAAATGTAAATCTTTCATGGGCCCCTTCCAAAGCCATGTACCTAATTTTGTGTTTGTAGTGGTGTATTCTTTTTTCTCAAAGAGAGCTCCTAGAATTGTATAAGCTTCATGTCCCACAAGACCTGGATATCCTCCCACATATTGGCTAAGCATGTGAGCTTTGTAGACAGACTTCCTGGGTACAAAGCCAGTTCTACTACTTACTAGCGGTGTGATCTTCTCTGTGCCTTAGTTTTCTTAGCTGGAAAATAAGGTTGACAGTAATGCTACCTTCTTCATAGGGTTGTTGAGAGGATCAAACACACTAATCTTAGTAAGCATACTGTAAGTGATAGCAGTTATTATTAATTATGTAGAGCCTTAGGAAGTGTCCAAGGCTTTTAAGGTAAGAGTAGCCGTTATGAGAGAAGGCCAGAGTAGAAGCTTCATGACAGCAGGAATCATTTTGTCTTCTTCACTTCTATCCCCAGAACCTTAAAAAGGTGAATGCATATTGTGCTCTTAACCACTATGCCAGAGTGCTGCACTTATTACATATTATTTTATGGTCTTATAAAATAAGACCTTTTTTTCTCCAATTGGATTGTGATAATAGCAACTTCCTTTTTTTTTTTTTTTTTTTTTTTTTTTTTGAGACAGAGTCTTGCTCTGTCCCCAGGCTGGAGTGCAATGGCATGATCTTGGCTCACTGCAACCTCTGCCTCCCAGGTTCAGGCAATTCCCCTGCCTCAGCCTCCAGAGTAGCTGAGACTACAGGTGTGCACCACCACGCCCAGCTAATTTTTTGTATTCTAGTAGAGACAGGGTTTCACCATGTTGGCCAGGATGGTCTTGATCTCCTGACCTAGTGATCAATCCGCCTCAGCCTCCCAAAGTGCTGGGATTACAGGCGTGAGCCACCGTGCCCGGCCAGCAGCTTACTTTTATATAATTCTAAATAGGATTATTATCAGGATTATTCTGTACAAGATTATTATTTTATATAATTCTACATAAGATTATTAATTCTTCCAGTAAATATTTATGGCACATGGTAGGTACTCAGTAAGATAGCTTTTAATTAAATCTTGACTAACCTCTCCAAATGCAAAAAATTGAGCCCTAGTCTTTTCTAACTTTTAATTTCTTGGTAAAATCTACATAGGATAAGTCTAAGGTAAATTTTGGCATGGTGAGAAATACATTAGCTACACAAATAGACAAATCAATGCATCGAAGGCAGAAAGATAGCGTCGTCATCCTCATCTTCACAGTTATTGATCATCTACTTTGCATAAGCACTTGTTATCTATGGTACAATGCTGTGGGCTTGAAGCAGGGAAGACATAGGATACGTGGTAGTATGGTAGAAAGACATTGATTTAGGGGTCAGGGAACCTTGGCTCTGCTCTGGCTTTGTCTTCTGACTACCCTTACAGCTTTGGGCAAATTGTTTAACCTCTCTGAGCCTCACTTTGCTTATCTGTAAAAAACATTAATAGGCTGGGTGCGGTGGCTCATGCCCGTAATCCCAGCACTTTGGGAGGCTGAGGTGGGCGGATTGCCTGAGGTCAGGAGTTGGAGACCAGCCTGGCTAACATGGTGAAACCCCATCTCAACTAAAAATACAAAACATAGCCGGGTGTGGTGGCACATGCCTGTAGTCCCAGCTACTGGGGAGGCTGAGGCAGAAGAATCACTTGAACCCAGGAGGCGGAGGTTGCAGTGAGCCAAGATTGTGCCACTGCACTCCAGCCTGGGTGTCAGAGCAAGACTCTGTCTTAAAAAAAAAAAAAAAAAAAAAAAAAGCATGACTATTATCCTCATTAGCTACCTTATAAGATTTTTGCATTAAATGATGCATTTTGTGAAAAAGTGCTTGGTAATTTTTGTCTGCCTAAGAACTACTGTAGCACTTGGGGTATAATAGGTATACATAAATGCTAACTAAATGAATTAATCATAATACATAGAATTTTATAAATGTTATGATTATCACAATCTAAGGAGATCAGGCCAAAAAGCATGATAGAGAGTATAAAATAATATGTAATAAGTAAAAAATGTGGCATGGTGGTTAAGAATACAAAATATATTTCTTCATACATAATGTATTCTAAATCTGACCATCTCTCACCACCATCCACCAGCCTTTGCCTGGACTATTCCAATACGTTTCTAATAGGTCTCTTTGATTCCACTCTTGCCTTCCTACAGTTTATTTTTCACTTCACAGACAGCATAATCTCTCAAAAATGCACATCCTATCATTTTACTCCCTTACTTAAAATCCTCCAATGGCTTTCCATTTTACTGGTAATAAAATCCAAGCTTCTCTCTATGGCCTGCCCAGCCCTCTGTGGCCTGGCCCCTGCCTACCTCGCTTCAGCTTTGCCTTTTGCCACATCGTCCTTGTTCACTGTGCTCCAGCTACATTGGCCTTGCTGTTCTCTGAACAGACCAAGTATTTTCCTGCCTCAGGGCCTTTGCACTTTAGCTTCTTTCTGCCTGTTCTGCTCTTTCCCTACGTACTTGCATGACTCTCTCAACATTCAGATCTCAGCTCAAACGTCGCCTCCACAGATAGGGACTCCCTGGCCATCTGCCTAAGATTGCCTCCCCATACTCCAATTTGACCACCTTCTGAAAATTATACAATTCGTTTGTTAATTTACTTATTTATTGTAATTGTTGCTTGTCTCCCTTTGATGAATAAAAGCATATGAAAGTCGGGGCATTATTTTCTCTTTATTTCAGCTTCTGTTTTTCTAGTCTTCATCGTAATGTTCTCCCTTTTCTTGCTCCTTTATGATTTTTACTTTACACTTTATTCATTCCCAGTTTCATTTACCACCTTATGGTTTAATTCGCTGTGGAGTTTATAGGGCCCTGCTGTCTTGGTCATTCTAGAAGGGCTGTGTGATTTTATACACAGGATTTCACATTCTGAAGGCCCCTGGCTCATTCAAAAACCCCATTGAAATAACAATTTTTTTTTTTTTTGGCCAAAATTATACATGCCATACTAATTGGCTCATTCCCATCTTAGAATTCTATGAACATTGCCCATGGCAGACAGTGCTGCTTTGCCATGTAGGAGTTGTGTGTGTGCACTCATCTGGGAATGTGTGTAGGTATTGACATTATTCTTGGAAGCAGCCATGCCTACTCAGAGCACTTCACCTCTCCTCATACCCTCATTGCCACATTTCTTTTATCCCAAATAACTAGAATGAAAATGTTTATTTTTATCTTAAATGAAAGAGGCTGCATCTCCTTGGATAGCTCTCACTAAGTCCTGCCCATTTGCCTGCTTGCCACTGATTGGCATGGCTACATCTTGGGTTCTGGGTTCAGCTGTTTTCTCTCTGTCATAGTTCATTTTTCTCCCTGCTGCCTAATAGAATACAACATGCAGAAAACTCAGTTTCCTGTTTATATGTATTAAGTTTTTCCAGTGACTATTTAGGTACATCAAGCATCCTCATCCCTTCTCTGTGCTCTCATAACTGCCTCTGTGCCACACTTAACACATTGCTCTTTCTTGGTTGGTAAGTCATATACCCCTAGCATCTACCCACACTACCCAGCCCAGAACAGGCTGTCAGTCATGTTTGTCAAATGAATGTTTTGTGTTTATTTTTTATTTTCCTTTTGAGTTTTGATTTCCTTCTGGTTTGGGCATCTACATGTCTGTAGGTATAAGCAAGTATAAAGGGGGCAGGTGTCACCCGGGCTTTCAGATAGAAGACCCTCCCCATAGGACAGATGTCTCTGACTATGCAGTGGAGCTTGCCCATGTAAACCTCTTGCATTGTTTGGAGTCTCTATCCCTTGCCAAGGATCTAACCACCCACAAGCAGACACACTGCTGTCCAAACAGATGGACAAGGGAGATAGGCAGGCCAAAGCCCATGGATGAACATGAAATGAATTGGTGCAGAGAAGCCAAGGGTGTTGGAAATGAATGCTAGTCCTTACTGTGCAGTTTCCAGCATAAGGATGGACCAGGATGGTTGAAGTTTTGACACTGAGCTGCTTGGTAACAAAGGAATAGGTAAAGTGAGAATGAGTCTGCAACGAAGTGGATGCTTTAACAGGTGGATGAAAGGCCCCAAGAATACGGATTAGCTCTAAAATTTTCAAGTCAGTTTAGCAGGTGAAGTTTATATCTTCAGCTGGAGTTGTTCTGAGAATCCACATCTGGTCCAATCATCCATCAACATTCATTCACTCACTCAACAAATATTTATTGAGCATCTAACACATGCCAGACGCTGGTAGGCACCAGGTGGGATAAAAAAAAAAAAAAAACTCACATGGTCTCTGCCCCGTAAAAACTTACATTCCATTATTAATTTCATAGTTAATTATTTAATTAAAGGTATAAGCACTATGAAAGAGTATACAGGAGCTAAGGCAATATGTAATGGGGGGTTCTTAGTGTGGAGCATCTGAAAGGATGTCTCTGAGGAAGTGATATTTAGGTTGAAATGTGAGGTCAAAGCAGAAATGGGATGTTTAGCAAAGAACAAGAGAACATTCTTGGCATAAGGGAATAATATCTATAATGTCTCTTTGAAGTGGCAATTAGCCTATGTTTACACATCTCCTAAGAAGGAAAATTCTCTTCCTCCAGAGGCAACACTTGGCTCACTCTGTTCTTAAGATCTTCTTTATTTCCAACCAAAATCTGTCTCTCTGAAGCTTCTGACAATTGGTCTCAAATATATACTTCTTGGGGTCTTGTAGAACAAGCCAAGACCCTCTTCTTGTGACAGTAGTGGGTTTCTTCATTAATTAATGCTCAATTAATGTGTTTTCTTTATCCATTAGGGTCCCACAGAGATTTGCTCAGTATATAGTTGCTTACTTGTGCATTTATGATTCAACATCCATCTATGTCCAGAAAGTATTAGGTCTGTTGAGTAGTAGCTATTAAATATGTGTGAATTAATGGAATCAACAGATGTATGAAATTTACCTTCTTAACAATCTTTCTTATGTAGGAACTGGTGAAGATTTCCCCAGCAAAAAGTAGAAGCCGAGTGTTTCATAGATGAAGACTGGGGAGATTGCAAAAGACCCATCCAGGTACTGATGCGGTCTTCTGGGACCAGGAACCCTACTCATGCCTCAAGCTACCTGTAATGAAAAGTCCATTGTCTGCCACCTGTCTCGTAGATCTGTCCTGAGGATTAATGAGATAATGTCTGGAGAGCCGTGTGAAGCCTTTGGAAGGAGATTACAGATAAAAGTCTAGTTCCAGTGAATTAGGCTACTGATAAGAGTTCTGAATAACAAAGCTGTGATCAGGCTTTTAAAACGTTATTTTGTTGATATTTGGTTACAGCTACTTTTAGACACTGAACTAACCAGTGGAACAAGTTCTTTCTCAGGTCCCTGAACTTTAAACAGTCACTCTAGAACAGTCTTTCTCAAAGTCTCAACCCAAGGAGAATTGTCTGTATCACCAGTGTGTTTGTTAAAAATATAATTTCCTGGCCTTCAACTTCAGAACTACAAATTTGCAAAACTTCAGGAAGCACCATTTATATGCAATACCATGTGAATGATGCCCCCTGGTGTTGTTCAATGTGGCAGCAGTGCTTACCTCTGACTGAATGGGGAATTCTGGCTGTGAGGCCTGGGAATTTACATTTTTAGCAAGCACTTCAGGTACATTAGCATCGAGAACCAATGTCAACATTGAAAAAAGTGTGACTGTCATTTCCTTTGTAAGTTGGAAGGATAGGAGATTGCTGGGGGAGAAGGGAGCAGAGCTGAATGATAATGAGCTCTTCACACTTTCACCCTCTCACTGAGTAATAATAAACTAATTAGGAAAATAATAGCTAACATTTATTTTGTAAATTTATTAATGTCAGGCAAGGTGCAAGGCACTTTACAGGCATTATCTCATTTCATCCTTACAATAACTTCATGAGATCAGTGTTAACATTATTATCTCCATTTTGTAAATGAGCAAAATGAAGTTTGGAGAACATAGTTTTGGTATAGGATAAATATTCAATAAATGTTAACTATTATAAGCTTATCTGTGAAAGTACTTTTAAAAATACAAATCCTCTACTTTAGCATTCAGATAAGAATGGCAGCATTTTTTTCTCCACTCCCACTGCTTCACTTGACTAGCCTTAAAAAAAAAACTAACAAAAAGGATGGCAACATTGATGAGAGTAATGATTGGGAAATGGAAACTAGGATAAGCTTGCATGAGACGGTTTGGCATAGTATGAAGGGGATAGGCACCTCAGGAAAGCAGAGTAACAAAGTAATAAGGTGTTGAATTAAAATACTTGCTTTTTAAGGTCAACCTTTTTGTTTCCCCATGAGTAGGGGAGGAAATTTCATTCTTCTATACTGTGTCCAAAACTCAGCAGGTTTCATAGTGTTTGTCTACATAAGATAAATTACTTAGTATAAATAATTTATCTTATGAAGTGAGTTGGTCTATTATTATTCTTCTATCAGAAAATATATTTTAGTAAACTCACAAGTGAACTTGCGCAACACAATCCCTTCATAAATTGTGAACTGTGAGGCCATGTTCTGTAAGGGTCTTCTCTAGCATGCACATTTAACTGGAGGCTAACCACTGGCAAATATTCTAGGGAGAAGAATACTTTAGAGAATTAAGGTTTCATTTACAATTCTATTATGTCAGAGATAACCTATAGTCTATAAAATACAGTCTTCTCTTCCTGGATCCAGAGCTTGACTATGTTTTCTGGCTTCTCTTGAAGTTAGACGTGGTTTTGTGATGTGGAATGTGAGGGGAGGTGCTCTGTAACACTTTCAAGTCTGGCCCTTAAAACCTTCTAGTTATGATCCTCATACCCTTTCCTCTTTCTGACTGACTGGAATAGTGATGCCCAGGGTAACCTTGGAAGCTGTGTGTTGAAGATGGCAAAGCTGTTATCCGCTGAGTAGTTGAATGACCATGTAGAGCAGAGCTACCCCTGACCTGAATCCCTTCACTGGACTGTTACGTGAGAAAGGATAAACTTTCTTTAAAAAGTCCCCTCATTCTAGCAAATACATCCATGGTGAACATTAATTTTTTTTCCCCATGGGTATGTGGTCTGTTTACTCTTTGAATATTAATATTCAATTGGTTAACTCTATGCTATTGTTTGTAGATATTATTACTTAAAAGATCTCCAGTTTAACCAATGGAGAGACTCCTATTAAGAACACACGATTAACCTTAAAAAAAGGAATATATGAGCAAATAAAGGTTGATATTCCTTTCGGCAATTTCAATACAGGCAATATTCAACTTGAAATCAATGCCATTGCCTCAGGATCATGTTTAATGTAAAAAAAAAAAGAACCAAATTAATTGTAAATACGTTTTCAGTTTGTGATTGTTGTTTGTGGTTATGCCTTACTCACTTTTCCATTAACAACATAATTAACTACTAAATGCCAGGTTAGGGGCTGAAGAAATACCAGAGAACATGGAGTGTATTCAAGAGAATGTATTTGTCAACAATTAGTAAAGATCTTTATACCAGATAATGGAGATTAAATATGAATAAGAAAGTCTCCTAAGAAGTAGAGGAACACATGAATGACTTTATAAATTGCTCACTTCTAAAGAAGGGGGGTTCCTAGTTTTTTAATTAGCATCAACTATTTGGCAATCTAGTAGGTTTGTAGTAGCTATTCAGGTGCTGACAAGATTGTGAATTCAGAAGAGCAGGGATTTTGGTCTTGTTCATTACTCAATAATATTTGTTGAATATTAAATGATGTAAGGGACTATAACAGGTCATCTACCTCACTCACCATCTGACACTTGTACTCCCTTTGGAGCATCCTTGCCCTCTGGTAGTTCATTGTGTTTGAATATTTCTAGAGAAGGAAGCATCTTTGCCTCCTGAGGCAAACCCAACTTTGAACAGATCTAATGTTAAAAAGTTCTTCTTTATAAAGAAACGGGCTAATTTTATTTCTTTTTTTTTTTTTGGTATTTCTAGTAGAGGCAGGGTTTCACCATGTTGGTAAGGCTAGTCTTGGAACTCCTGACCTCATGATCCACCCGCCTCGGCCTCCCAAAGTGCTGGGATTAAATGCATGAGCCACCACGCCCGGCCCTGATTTTTTAAAGTTTTTTGTAGCGATGAGGGGTATCACTATGCTGCTCAGGCTTGTCTTGAGCTCCTAGGCTCAAGCAATCCTCCCACCTCAGTCTTCCAAAGTGCTGGGATTACAGAAATGAGTCACTGCACCCAGCTCTTTTGCTTTTATTAAAAATGTTTTTATATTACTGAAGAGTGCATACACATTATAGTTCATCTGGAAAATGTGGAAAGTTTCAGAGAAGAAGATATACATGATCTATAACTCCAATGTTTAGAGACAACTCCACTTAACATTTTGATATAGTTCCTTCTAGTCTTTAAAAAAAAAAAATTTTTTTTTTAAATTGGCCCCTGAAAATCCATCTCGTCTTTTTTTCTTGGATATGTTTTTTACTTTAACAAAACAAGAATCATACTGTATGTGTTTTGTTGTATCTCACTTTTTAAAAAAATAATAACATCTTTAGTATGTTACTAAAGATACTGTATTATATTTATATTACATGAAAGTCTCATAATTTATTATACCTTTCTACTGTTTTTGGATGTTTGGGTTCGTTCTAACAATTATTTGCTAGTATAAATAATGCTGTCATAAAGGTCTTAGTTCTTTCTTTCTTTCTCTTTCTTTCTTTCTTTCTCTTTCTTTCTCTCTTTCCTTTCTCTCTTTCTCTCTTTCCTTTCTCTCTTTCTTTCTTTCTTTCTTTCTTTCTTTCTTTCTTTCTTTCTTTCTTTCTTTCTTTCTTTCTTTCTTTCTTTCTTTTTCTTTCGAGACTGAATCTCACTCTATTGCCCAGGCTGGAGTGCGGTGGCGCAATCTCGGCTCACTGCAACCTCCACCTCCTGGGTTCAAGCGATTCTCCTGCTTCAGCCTCCCGAGTAGCTGGGATTACAGGAGCGCAACACGCCCAGCTAATTTTTGTATTTTTAGTAGAGACGGGGTTTCACCATGTTGGCCAGGCTGGTCTTGAACACCTGACCTCAAGTGATCTGCCCTCCTCAGCCTCCCAAAGTGCTGGGATTACAGGCATGAGCCACCGCGTCAGGCCCATAAAGGTCTTTATAAGTAAATCTTTTCTCTTGATCTCATCTAATCTTGGAGACGAGTCAGAGTTAAGCCTGGTTAGTACTTGAATGGGAGAACATCTGGGAATTTCAGGTGCTACAGGCTTTAAAATATATAAAATAAAATAAAATAAAATAAAATAAAATAAAATATTTTCTGAGACTGAATATTTTCTTAAGGTAAATTTCTAAAATTGAAATTATTGGCTAAACAATCTGAAGTTTTTGTTTGCTTCTATTTTTTACTATGAAAATTTTTAAAAGAACAGAAAAGTAGAAAGAACTCAACTTCCAATTTTTAATAACCTAAGTTTTATAGTTTTTAATATTTTGCTACATTTACTTCATTTATTTTTAATACTAGTTTTAAAATTTAAAAAATCAGTTTAAGAAAACTAGTCTTAAAATCTCAAACTGGTAAGGACTTTAAAAGGACTGTTTAAAAGTCATAATCATATTATAATGTTCACACACAGTAAAACAAATAATAATTCTTTAAAATCATGTCTAATTTTTCCTAATTGTCTCAAAACATCTTTTAAAAAAAATTGAAACAGGATTAAATAAGACCCACACATTTATTTGGTTGTTATATCTCTTAAGCTTCCTTTAACCTTTAGTACTTTCCTTTTCTTTTTTTCTCTCTCAAGTCATTTATTTGTTGAAGAAAATGGAGAATTGATTGCATAGAATTTCCCACACTCTAGTTTTGTTTGGTTGTGTTCTCATAGAATTATTTAATACATTATCCTATCCATTGTATTTTTTTGTAACTTTACAGCAGTGGTTCTCAGACCTCAGTGTGCATCAGAATCACCTGGAGGGCTTGTGAAAACACGTATTGCTGGGCCACACCCCCAGAATTTCTGGATCAGTAAAGCTGGGTGAGTGCGAGAATTTGCATTTCTAACATATTTCCAGGTGATGCTTTTGCAAACGGTCCAAAGACCACACTTTGAGAATTACCACTTTAGAGAAAAAATTAGATCCCTTTAAAAGAATGGTTAGATTTATAATTTTTAAAATTACATATATATGACATATAAGATGGGATTCAAAGCATGCTGCCCCCAAATAAGGCATCCTGGCATTTAAGGAAACATCAGAAACAGGAAGGTCACTCTGACCTTATGCCGTCCTTCTCCTCTGAAGCAGGTTGTAAAACTCTCATTGGAGAAGTACCCTGCCTATACCTGGAGGAGAGGGGCATCTTTATCTCTGAAGACACAAGGACACAGAGAAGAATCTGAGTAGATAGGCCTTTCTAAGTTCCCCCTAGTTTATCACCATTAGGTCATACCCGCTTTGTGCAATCATACCACAGCTATACACTTCTTCATCAAACTTAGCACAAAATGGCACAGGTTTCCTTGTTTCTTTGGGTCTTCATTTTTGAAGGCTTCTGCATCATGTAAAACTTATATATGTATGCTGTTCTGTTGTTAATCTGTCATTTGTTACGGGTGACTCAGCCATAACCAGCGAGGTGTAAGATATCTTTTCTCCCATACAATACGTTCGAAGTATTTTCTTAAGAAAATATGGGCCGGGCGTTCTTCTTAAGAGGCCGAAGCAGGCAGATCACGAGGTCAAGAGATCGAGACCATCCTGGCCAACATGGTGAAACCCCATCTCTACTAAAAATACAAAAATTAGCTGGGTGTGGTGGCACACCTGTATGTATTCCCAGCTACTTGGGAGGCTGAGGCAGGAGAATCGCTTGAACTCGGGAGGTGGAGGTTACAGTGAGCTGAGATCAGGCCACTGCACTCCAGCCTGGTGACAGAGTAAGACTCCGTCTCAAAAAAAAAAAAAAAAAGAAAGAAAATATGTATTGGTTTTGCTATGAGGATTCTGTCCTCTTTTTATATTTCAATTTTTTATTTTGAAAAATTTCAGTTTTACAGGAAAGTTGAAAGATGTTGGAAATTTTTAAAGGCTTTGCTTTCTAGAAAGGTACTAATGTAGCCGTGAATGAGTTTGCTCATTTTACCATATCCTGTCCCAAAGTGAGTATTAACATTTAGACAAAACTTGATCTATCTGATGGGTGAAAAAAAAAAAGATTTCTTAATTCAAAATTATTTGGTTACTGGCAAGGTTGAGAGTACTTCTAGTACTTTATTAGCTATTTCTTACCCTTGATTCTATTAATTGTTCATTTTCTTTATTCATTTTTCTTTTTTTTTTCTTTTTTTTTTTTTTTTTTTGAGATGGAGTCTCACTCTGTCGCCCAGGCTGGAGTGTAGTGATGCAATCTCGGCTCACTGCAACCTCCGCCTCCTGGGTTCAAGTGATTCTCTGGTCTCAGCCTCCTGAGCCGCTGTGACTACAAGTGCACGCCACCATGCCCAGCCAATTATTGTATTTTTTAGTAGAAACGGGGTTTCACCATATTGGACAGGCTGGTCTCGAACTCCTGACCTCGTGATCTGCCCACCTTGGCCTCCCAAAGTGCTGGGATTACAGGCGTGAGCCACCATGCCTGGCCTATTTATTTTTCTAATAGATCTTTAGTTTTTTCCATTACCAATATCTATGCATTCATCACATATGAAAGATAATTATTCTTTCTCATATTTGTAACATATTTTTCCAGTTTATTCATTTATTTTTTCCAGATTCCTTTTTAAGCCGTAAAAATTAAATTACAACATGTTTGTGTCATCAAATATTTTGACCTATTATTTGGAATTTTTACCATTACTTTGGATGGTCCTGCCCAATCTGAGACAGATAACTAATAACTTATATTTTCTTCTAGTTTTTATCTGTTTGTTTTTGTTACAGTTAGCTATTCAAACGAAATTTATTTGTGTGTTCTACAAGGATTCTTACTTTGAGTAGCCAACTTGCAGAATACAATAGAATTTTGGGAGGAACCCCTCGATGCCTGGCTTTACTGTTGGAGAGACAGTACAGTATACACCAGATGACTTATTTGTGAACCATGGAAACGTTTGGAAAAGGTAAAGCAGACAATACACTGAAGAATCATTTGTCACAAGTAATTGCGGGCAGTCAAAAAGAGCTGGGAGAGTATATGAATCATGACGTAAGAACTGTAAAGGGCAGGTATTTGAGTCCAGTCAGCGGCTATTATTGAACAGGATGGTACTCAAATGAGATACAAATTTTATGCCAAGAGGGGCAAGTCTACAGAACAAATCATTCTGGTTTGTGCCCCAGCTTCTGTAAAATAGGAAATTTTTTCATCAATTTTTGCTCTCTCATTTAAAAAAATTAACTATAGTCCATAGTTCATTAGCGTTTCTTTAATTTTTTAAATTTATTGTTAAATTGACAAAAATTGTGTATATTTATTGTATACATGTTGTTTCGAAATATGTATACTATATGTGAAATGTCTGTTGAACTAATTAATGTGCATTACTTCACATTTATCCTTTTTGTAATGAGAACATTACAAAAGTCTATTATTTTAGCAATTCTCAAGAATATAATACATTGTTATTAACTATAGTCACCATGTTGCACAATAGATCTCTTTATTTCTCCCATCTAATTGAAATTTTGTATCCTTTGTATCCTTTGCCCATATCTCCCCAGTCCTTCATGCCCTGAGCCCCTCTAACCACCATTTTACTCTCTATTTTTATGAATTCAACTTTTTTATACTCCACTTATAAATGAGATCATGCAGTGTTCATCTTTCCATGCCTAGTTTATTTCACTTACCATAATGTCCTCCAGGTTCATCCACTTATTCCAAATGACAGGAGTTTCTTCTTTTTAAAGAGTGAATAGTATTCCATTGTGTGTGTATATACTATTGTATTCCATTCCAATATGCTTCTCTCTCACTCTCTCTCTTCCTCTTCCTCTCCCTCTCTCTCTCTATATATGTGTATATACCCATATATGTATACCTACATATGGGTACATATGGGTATATGGGTATATATGGGTACCCATATATGTACATATATATGGGTACCCATATATGTATACATATATGGGTATATACACATATGTGTACATATATGGGTATATACACATATGTGTATATATGTGTATATACATACTGGAGGCTTAGGTTGATTCTACCTATATGTATATGTATATACATATACATATACGTATGCATATGCGTATACATATATGACATATACATATACATACAAGGCCAAAGAAGCATCCAGTATGTATATATACATACATAGTATGTATGTATGTAGGTCAATTTTACCTCTTAGCTATTGTGAATAATGCCGCAGTGAACATGAGAGTGCAGTTATCTCTTTGACATACTGATTTCATATTCTTTGGATGCATACCCAGTAGTGGGATTGCTAAATCATGATAGTTCTTTTTTAAATTTTTGGAGCAACCTCCATATTGTTTTTCATAATGGCTGTACTAGTTTCTATTTCCACCAGCAATGTGCAAGGATTCCTTCTTTTCCACATCCTCTCCAACCCTTGTCTTTTGCCTTTTTGATAATTGCTGCTGTAACAGGTGTGTGGTGATATCTCATTGTGGTTTTATTTTGCATTTCTCTGATGATTAGTGATGTGGAGCATTTTTTAATATACCTCTTGGCCATTGCATGTCTTTTTTACAGAAACGTCTGTTCAGATCCTTGGCCCATTTTAAAATTGGATTATCTGTTTTCTTACTATTGAGTTGTTTGAGTTTCTTATATGTTTTAGATATTAAACCCTTATCAGATGCCTGGCTCTCTAATCTTTTGCATCCTTTTCATTCCGTTTTTTTCTCCTTGTCTTTTGGTCGCAGTAAATCATAGTATCTATAGGTATGAAAAGTTTGGCTTGTGCAATTTATGTGTGCTACTGGGGATGTGAAACAAAGCTGAACCATGGCACCCCAAACCTGCCCTTACTGGGGTTCGGTGTGACTTGATAAACCTGCATAGATGTCAAACATCCAAAGTCTTCATTTCTAATTGAGAAATAAAAAATCATCTTCAGTTAATAAGAGCGTTTTAATTATGTGTGGCTCCTAAGAAAAATGTTGAAAGATCTCCTTTCTCCCAAGATCTTTGCCTTGCACTCTAGGGAAATAGCATCTACACTTTTGTTAATACTGGGCATTGTAAAAACCACTTAGCATCTTGCTATATCTGACTGCATCAACACCCCCAGTTCCCCCAAAAATATTGAGTCAGCCAAAGGAGAGAAATAATAATTCATTAAACAACTACTGTGAGGCAACTCCCAAATATATTTTACCTTATTTAATTGTTAGTAGTTTCTACAATGTAGCTATTATCATTCCCATTTTACTGATGAGGAAATCAATCGAGTACCCTGTACCCCAAAGTCACAGGGCCATTTGCATGGTTGAACTGGAATTCAATCAGAGATCCGTACACGGCTGAAAAATGCACTTCCCCTTCACTCCACTCATGTTTAAAGCCCCTTTCTCTAGAGCCAAACATCAAAATTCCACAAGAACCTGACAGAAAAGGGGAAATAGGCCAGGGTGAACTGCAAAGCTCATGTCTTGCTCAAAGAGGACAGCTACTAATCAGTTTCAGCCATTGCTCCTTCTGTTGCCATTCAGAAATGCAGGTCCAGTGTTTCTTGATCTGACTTTTCAAAGGAAGGTGAAAGCCTGCATTTTGATGTGAAATCTGTCAATGTTTAAATGCTGCCAATCAATTACAAATTGTTTTAATTGTGTGGGCCAAATAAAATATATTTGTTGGTTGTATTTAGTCCTTGCCTTATACTTCACTTCAACTAACTACAGACTTTCAGATATGACAAGGAATTAATTAGAACAGTACTATTCAATAGAAATGTAATGCCATCCACATATATAATGTTAAATTTTCTAGTAGCCACATTAAAAAGTTTAAAAAAGGGTAAAATTAATTTTAATAATATGTTGTATTTATCCCAATATATCCAAAATGTTATTATTTTAACATACAATAAATATAAAGATTATTAATGAGATATATCACTTACAGAACATCTCAATTTTTCCTAGCAATATTTCTAGTGCTCCATAGTCACATTTGGCTGGTAGCTACCATATGGAGCAGCATAGGTTTGGAAGCTATAAATATCTCCCAGGTGGGACCTGTTTATTGGGAAATTTCATCTTCACCAGGAAACCATGCCCTACTCTAGCTGGTCTTAGAATTTGTCAAAAGCCTCATTTTTCCTTAGGTAAATGAAAGGAATTTCCCATTCTTTTTTTTTTTTTTTTTTTCTGAGACGGAGTCTCGCTCTTTCGCCCAGGCTGGACTGCAGTGGTGTGATCTCGGCTCACTGCAAGCTCCGCCTCCTGGGTTCACATCATTCTCCTGCCTCAGCCTCCCGAGTAGCTGGGACTACAGGCTCCCGCCACCACACCTGGCTATTTTTGTTGTTGTTGTTGTTGTTGTATTTTTAGTAGAGACGGGGTTTCATCATGTTAGCCAGGATGGTCTCGATCTCCTGACCTCGGGATCCGCCCGCCTCGGCCTCCCAAAGTGCTGGGAATACAGGCGTGAACCACCGCTACCGGCCGGGAATTTCCCATTCTTTTAGCTATGACAGAATTCAGTTTGTTAGGAAAAATTGATGATTAAATTTACTTTAGTATCTTAGAGACTTTGCATCGAATACTTCTTTAAACTTCTTCAACAAACATGAATTTGTTCGATAAATGTCAAGTAAACAAAAGAGTAAAGAATGTCAGCTTTACGAAAATGATGATTAATGTTCTGAAGTGTAGTACCTAAGTGTTTGTAAATTCAACTCAATGAGCTGTTTATTAGAGTTTTCTATCTGTTGTTGTGATGCAGTAATTTCATTTAAGGAACAGCTGGATATAAAACTTACAGGGGTTTCGAATGCGGGGCAATGTGGAGATTAAAAATGATATTCTTAGAGAACTCCAAATATAGAGTTGGATATTTCTAATGGATATGGTATATAACAGGTGTCTTAGCTTGGGCCACCATAACAAAACATCACAGACTGGGCAGCTTAAACAACAGAAATTTATTTTCTCACAGTTGTGGAGTCTGGGAAATCCAAGATCAAGGTACCAGCAGATTTGGCGTCTGGCTAGGGGCTCGTTTCCTGGCTTGCAGTTGGCCACCTCTTTATTGTGTCCTCGCATGGTGGAGAGAGAGTAAGCTCTTTGGTCTCTCTCTCGCTCTCTCTTTTTTTTTTCTTAGAGATGGGGTCTTGCTTTGTCTCCCAAGCTGGAATGAAGTGGCATGATCATAGCTCACTGCAGCCTTGAACTCCCGGGCTCAAGGGATCCTTCCTGCCTCATGCTCCTGCGTAGCTGAGGCTATAAGAGCTAGTGTCTCTTCTTCTCCTTCTTCTTTTTTTTTTTTTTAAAGAGGTTCTGGGCACTGTACCCAATGTGTACCTAATGGGGTACACTGTACCCGGTGTGCAGTCTTTTATCCCTCAGCCCTCCCACCTTTTCCCCTAAGTCCCCAAACTCCATTGTATCATTCTTATGCCTTTGCATCCTCATAGCTTAGCTCCCACTTATGTGTAAGAGTATATGATGTTTGGTTTCCTATTCCTGAGTTACTTCACTTAGAATGATAGTCTCCAATTCCATACACGTTGCTGCAAATGCCATTATTTTGTTTCTTTTTATGACTAATATTCCATTGTGTGTGTGTGTGTATAGATATAGATATAGATATATCTCACATTTTCTATATCCACTCCATTGATGGGCATTTGGGCTGGTTCCATATTTTTGCAATTGTAAGTAACTAATTTTATTGGATCAGAGACATATCCTTATGAATTTAACCTTAATAATTTCCATCAGAGCCCAATTTCCCAATATAGCCACATTGGAGGTTGGGGCTTCAATATATGGATATCGAGGGGACAAAATTCTGTCCATAGGAACAATTTTCAGGGACAGAATAAGAGTTTTATTTTCTTTTCTCATGTTTATTTTGGACCTTTTCAAATCACATCAGAATCAAGCAGTGTGAAAGACAAAAGGGACCACAGTGGGCATCTAAAATCCACAGGTCCTCAGTTATTTAATTAGTGGTTGAAGTAAGTCAAGTAGCTAGGACTCTTGAATTCCTTTGTAGTGTTCTTTCTATTATGTTGTTCATTCATTCATTGACTTACTCTATAAAAATTGAGCACCTACCATGTACTGTATTCTCAGGGAAAGGAAGACTCAGACCTAGCTTTCAAGGAAAGTATCCCAGGTCTCTTCTATCCCAGCACTAGTCTCATTAGAAAATATATTAGGCCATATCTAGTATATACATGTATATATATATATGTTTGTTTGTTTGTTTTGTTTTGAGACAGAGTTTCGCTCTTGTTGCCCAGGGTGGAGCGCAATGGCATGATCTTGGCTCACCACAACCCCGCCCCCCGGGTTCAAGAGATTCTCCTGCCTCAGCCTCCCGAGTAGCTGGGATTACAGGCATGCGCCACCACGCCTGGCTAATTTTGTATTTTTAGTAGAGACGGGGTTTCTCCATGTTGGTGAGGCTGGTCTTGAACCCCGACCTCAGGTGATCCGCCCGCCTCAGCCTCCCAAAAGCACTGGGATTACAAGGGTGAGCCATCGTGCCGTGCCCTAGTATTAATATTAATGATAATAGTGATTAGTCCTTAAGCCCCCAAAATATACCAAGCTGTGCCAAGCACTCCATGTACGTTATCGGTTTCGATCCTTATGGCAAGTTTGTGAATATTAATTATATACTCGTTTTATAGATGAGGAAAAGTATCTTAACAAAGATCATCTTAGAAAGTAGCTGTGCTGACTAATTCAGACCTGACTGCAATGCCCAGGTGTTTCCAGGTGTAATGGAAATTCTTTCTTTCTTTCTTTCTTTCTCTTTCTTTCTTTCTTTCTCTCTCTCTTTCTCCTTCCTTCCTTCCTCTCTCCCTTCCTTCCTTTCTTTCTTTCTCTTTCTTTCTTTCTTCTTTCTTTCTTTCTTTCTTTCTTTCTTTCTTTCTTTCTTCTTTCTTTCTTTCTTTCTTTCTTCTTTCTTCTTTCTTTCTTTCTTCTTGGAGTCTTGCTATGTCACCCAGGCTGTCTTGAACTCCTGATCTCAAATGATCCTCTCACCTTGGCCTCCTAAAGTCCTGGGATTACAGGCATGAACCACTGCACCTTGCCAAAACATTTTCTTTGGGACTTATAAACATATTTTATGAATATTGTAAGCTTTTTGAGACTATATGTTATGTAGGACACAGAGTCAACATTTTTAAGTTCAAGTTAAATTAGTCTAGCTCTAGAGATGAGAGAAAAGAGCCTGTGTGCATACTAACACGGAGAAGAAAGTTTGCCTGTGTAGTGGAGAAAAGATTTCTTTCCTTACCCATTGCTAGGTTCATGGTGGAGACCCCTACAGCAAAAGACAGATTAACAAGAAAAAAAAGCAAACATACAGACTTATTTAATACAGGCATACTTTATTATATTGCACTTCACAGATACTGCGTTTTAAAAAAATTAGTTTGTGGCAGCCCTATTTTTTTTTTCCAATAGCATGTGTTCACTTCATGTCTCTATATCACATTTTGGTAATTCTCACAGTATTTCAAACATTTTCATCATGATTATATCTATTATAGTGATCTGTGATCAGTAGTCTTCGATGTTACTATCATAATTATTTTGGTCTCCATGAACAGCACCCATATAAGACAGTGAAGTTATTCAAGAAATATTGTGTGTGTTCTGACTGCTCCACTAACTAGCTATTCTCCCATCTGTCTGTCTCCTTGGGTCTCCTTATTTCCTGACACACAACAATATTGAAATTAGGCCAATTAATAACCCTACAACGGCTTCTAAGCATTCAAGATAAGTCAAGTCAAAAGTTAGAAATGATTAAGCTTAGTGACGAAGGCATGTCAAAAGCCAAAATAGGCCAAAAGCTAGGTCTTTTGAGCCAAACAGTTAGCCAAGTTGTGAATTTAAAGGAAAAGTTCTTCAAAGAAATTAAAAGTGCTATTCCAGTGAATACAAGAATGGTAAGAAAGCAAAACAGCCAAAGCAGACTTATTGTTGATATGCATAAAGATTGAGTGGTTTGGATAGAAGATCAAACCAGCCACAACCTTCCCTTGAGCCAAAGCCTAATCCAAAGCAAAGCTCTGATTCTTTTCCATTCTATGAAGGCTGAGAGAGGTGAAGAAGCTGCAGAAGAAAAGTTGGAAGTTAGCAGAGGTTGGTTAATGAGGCTTAAGGAAAGAAGCCATATCCATAATATAAAAATGCAAGATGAAGCAGCAAATGATGATGTAGAAGCTGCAGCAAGTTATCCAGGAGATCTAGCTAAGATAATCGATGAAGGTGGCTACACTAAACAACAGATTTTCAACGTAGATGAAACAGCCTTCTATTAGAAGGTGTCATCTAGGACTTTCATAGAGAAAAATCAATACCTGGCTTCAGAGTTTCAAAGGACAGGCTGACTCTCTTGTTAGGGGCTAATGTAGCTGGTGACCTTAAGTTGAAGCCAATGCTCATTTACCATTCCAAAGATCCTAAGGCCCTTAAGAATTATGCTAAATCTACTCTGCCTGTGCTCTTAGAAATGGAACAATAAAGCCTGGATAACAGCACATCAGTTTATGGCATGGTTTACTGAATATTTTAAGCCCCCTGTTGAGACCTACTGCTCAGAAACAAAGATTCCTTTCAAAAGATTACTGCTCATTGACAATGCACCTGGTCACCCAAGAGCTTGGATGGAGATGTACTAGGAGATAAATGTGTTCATGCCTGCTAACACAACATCCATTCTGCAGCCTATCAATCATGTAGTGATTTCCAACCTTCAAGTCTTGTGATTTCAGAAACACATTTCATAAGGTTATAGCTACCATAGATAGTGAATCATGTGACGGATCTGGGCAAAGTAAACTGAAAACCTTCAGGAAATAATTCACCATTCTAGATGCCATGAGAACATTTGTGATTCATGAAAGGAGGTCAAAATATCAACATTAATAAGAGTTTGGAAGAAGTTGATTCTAACCCTCATGGATGACTTAGAGGGGTTCAAGACTTTGGTGGAGGAAGGAACTGAAGATGTAGAAATAGCAAGAGAAGTAGAATTAGAAGTGGAGCCTGAAGGTATGACTGAATTGCTGCAATCTCATGATAAAACTTGAATGAACTAGGAGTTGCTTCTTATGGATGAGCAAAGAAAGTGGTTTCTGAGATGGAATGGAGTCTATTTCTTGTGAAGACACTGTGAAAATTGTTGAAAGGGCAACAAAGGATTTAGAATATTCCATAAACTTAGTTGATAGAGCAGCAACAGGTCTTGAGAGGATTAACTCCACTTTTATAAGAAGTTCTACTACAGGTAAAATGCTATCAACAGTATCGCATGCTACAGAGAAATCTTTCCTGAGAGTTAAATGATGAGGCAAACTTCACTGTTGTCTTATTTTAAGAAATTGCCACAACCACCTCAGCCTTCAGCAACCACTACCCTGATCAGTTAGCAGCCATCAACATCAAGACAAGACCCTCCACAGCAGAAAGACGATGACTTGCTGAAGGCTTATATGATCATTAGTAATTTTTAGCAATAAAATATTTTCAAATGAAGGTATGTTGTACATTTTTTTAGACATAATGTTATAGCATACTTAATAGATTACAGTATAGTGTAAACATAACTTTTATATGCACTGGGAAACCAAAAAATCTTGTGACTCTCTATTGTGACACTTGCTTTGTTGCAGGGATCTGCAACATATCTTAACGTAGAAAGAAAACCTAACGTATTGTGTTATGACATGATGACAGATCACAGCTACCATGTCACTAGGCCATAGGAATTTTTCAGCTCCATTAAAATCTCATGGGACCCCTGTTTTATATGCGATCAGTCCATCATTGATTAAGCACATACTACGCTGTAGACAAGCCGTTCTCAAATTGAAGTTCATGTGTCCCCTGGGTTCCCCAAGACTTTTTCAGTAAGTCCACAATGTCAAAACAATTTTCACAATGATGTTAAGACACTATTTGCATTTTTACTGTGTTAGCATTTGCTCCAATAGTGTAAAAGCAATGGTGAGCAAAACTGTTGCTGCCTTAACATGAATTGAAGCATGGCAGCAGAATCTGCCACTAATGCGTTGTTGTATTTATCACTGCCATGCACACACAGGGGGAAAAAGCCAGTTTCACTTAAGAATGCTTTGATGAAGCAGTAAAAATTATTAATTTTAATAAATATAGACCCTTGAATCCACACCCATTCAATCTTCTATATGACACCATGGAAATATGCATAAAGCACTCTGATACACACCAAAGCATGAGGCTTGTCTTGAGGAAAAACACTTGCATGAGTGAGTAGCCACTTTTTTTCATGGAACACATTTTCACTTGAAAAGAACAACTGACAGGCAAACTACATTTATTTAGACATGGGTATTTCTGGCTGATGTTTTCTCAAAAATGAATGAAGGGAGCCTGTCACTTTGAGGAAAAATGACTGACAATATTTGTTACCAATGATAAAATTTGAACTTTCATATGAAAATTAGAATTCTGGAGGACTTTTATGCATCACCGTGAAATTGTCAGCTTCCCCAAATCTAAAGACTTTTCTGATGAGACATGATGCTATTAATGAATGCGATTTTTTTCCATGTTGCATAATGAAACATGTCAATGTTTTGTAGATCTGCATAACCCAGTGAACCAACACTATTCGAAATGACCAATGCATGATGGTGTAAAATTGTATGTGAATGAAAGACCCACTCAAAGTGCGGGATAGCCACTGTATTTTAATACAACAGAATATAAAAAGTTGATTGATATTGTTTCAGATTCCACATCTCAACTTATCTAACTAACCAGATATTACTTGTCAGATTGATAGAGTATTCAAGAAAAATATCCACAGTTATCTGAAAAGACTATTAAAATACTCCTCTCTTTTTCAACTACATGTCTATGTGAGGCTCAATTTTCTTCTGATTCTTAAATAAAAACAACATACTGTAATAGATATTAAAGCCAGACAGACACTAAGGACACATACAAATATGGAAAACAAAGTCAGTCCTCTTGCTTTTTTAAAAAGATATAGTTTTTTCATAAAAATGTTATTTATGTTAATACATAATGTGTATAACATATAACAATATTTATTATTGTTATTTTAAAATAAATTAGTAAAGAAATATTAAAATGTGAATATTGTAAATATCTATAGCTACAACCCACGTAAAAGCTCTTTGGAGTTCTTACAAATTTTTAAGAGAATAAAAGGGTTCTGAAACTAAAAAAGTTTGAGATTTGCTATTCTAGATGTCCTAGTAATCATTTGATGTGTATAATCTTGCTTCATCCTCACAACCACTCTAAGTATTATATCTACTACTATTATTTTCATTTAACAATTGAGGAAAATGAGAAAGTTAAAAAACTTGTCCAAGATCATGTAAGTAGTAAAACAGAGCTACAAACTCAGGAAGTAAGTGTAATCAACAATTTCTTTGGAATGATAGAGAGGGAGAAAAATATTTCACAAAGAAGGCAAAATTGTACAAGCTGTGATGGGGGAATCAATAGGAAAAGGAGGGTAGGACATTTGGGGCAGAGGGATAGCATGAATCAAAGCTTTGTGAGTGAATGGTTAGGTCAGGGGTTCCTAACCTTTTTTGTGCTAGAACCCCTTCGGCCATCTAGTGAAGCCCACTGAACCTTTCTCAACATAATGTTTTTAAATGAATAAAATGAAATACATAAGACTATGAAGGGAACCAGTTATATATTCTATATATGGCTATCAAAAGATAAAAATCTCAAAGATATGATATAGTAATATATATCCTTCATTATTAATGCATTAAATAACAAGATCTAGTGGTGAGAAGTGTTGGTGAACATAAGTGCTATTTCTGTAACAATTAATTATAAAGTGAGATGAAAATATCTGTGATTTCTAAGAGTGACAAAGTCATAGATACTGTTCATGTTACAGTGATTACATTAGCAGATAGTAAAACTAAAGAAGTAAACTTTCCCCATTCAAGTTCACATATTCAAGGGTCTTTGGATGCCAAGTTAAGAACCCTTAGGTTTAGGGTAAGCCTCATGTTCTTTTATTTATGTTGCCAATCCTCTGGTAAAGGAAGTGCTAATGAACAAAGATAGAATAGTAGCAGCAGCAGTAATAGTAATAGTAGTAATAAGAGTAGAAATAGTAAGAGAAGTAGCAAACACCACAGTAGTAGTAGTAGTCATATTCATAGTCACAGCAGCAGTAGTGATGGTAGTAATAGGTACTGAGTACTTACTACCTGCCAAGAACTCTTCTAAGTGCTTTACAAATAAAGGGCAGAAGTGAGGCAAGCTCTCTATAAAGAGGAAAGAAGGGCCGGGTGCAGTGGCTCATGCCTGTAATCCCAGCACTTTGGGAGGCCGACATGGGTGGATCATTTGAGGTCAGGAGTTTGAGACCGTCCTGGCCAACATGGTGAAACTCCATCTCTACTAAAAATGCAAAAGTTAGCTGGGTGTCGTGGTGTACACCTGTAATCCCAGCTATTTGGGAGGCTGAGGCAGGAGAATCGCTTGAACCCGGGAGGCGCAGGTTGCGGTGAGCCAAGTTCATGCCACTGCACTCCAGTCTGGGCAACAGAGTGAGACCCTGTCTCAAAGAAAAAAAAACAAAACACCCAAAAAAAAGGAAAGAAAGCCGAATAATCCACAGACTAAGTAGATAACCCAAATAACTAAAAATTCATCATGTTTTTAATGTATTAAGTATTTCTAACTTTCTGGAAAAGGAAATAGAAGAGTTTGACTCTGTTTGAGTTTGGAAATGATTACAATCGGGTCTAAAATTCTAGAATTTTTTGAAAGTCATAGGTGTTGAAATGTTGAATTACAGCTTTGTAGCTCATGTGAATATGTATTTTTTTAATAGTATTCATAAGAATATAGGGTATAGTATAGCATAGCTTAAGTATTCTATAGCCTGCATGAAAAATGTATAAAATTATAAATTTTGGGGGAAAGTTATTAATCCGGTTAAAGTGAATTTTACAGTATTTTTCTACTTTGAGAACCCGAACTTTTTATTATATTCTTTTTTCATTTTAGCTCCAACTAATCATTTTCTCAGAATTAAAGAGATGCTTTCTCAGTACCATCAGTTTAGCATTAAAATATTCTGAGCCCTCCCATATATCTTTTCCTTCCACAACTGTATCATAAGTTCTTTGAGGGCAAAGAGATCTATCATATATTTTGCATTTGTCACAGCACCTGGGATTGTGGGCACTTCAGTTGCTAGATGAGTTACTTGTAAAATAGTTTGAAAGGCTGGGCGCATTGGCTCATGCCTGTAATCCCAGCACTTTGGGAGGCTGAGCTGGGCAGATCACCTGAGGTCAGAAGTTCGAGACCAGCCTGGCCAACGTGGCGAAAACCCAGCTCTACTAAAAATACAAAACTTAGCCAGGCATGGTGGTGCATGCCTGTAATCCTAGCTACTCAGGAAGCTGTGACAGGAGAATCACTTGAACCCAGGAGACAGAGGTTGCAATGAGCCAAGATTGTGCCACTGCACTCTAGCCTGGGCAACAGAGCGAGAATCCATCTCAAAAATAAATAAATTAATTAAATAAAATAGTTTGAAAAAGTCCATTTTCAATCAAGACTCCATGTTCAATATTATTCTAAGTATCTAGACAATTCTATGCTTTCCACATCAATGTCATGAGATTTGCTGCTTTTGTATCTCTTTATATGGTGATCTGGAACTATTTCTGCTCTCATATATTGAAAATTGTTTAAGACACATGCATTATTTTCCTTTAATTGAAGGCACAAGCAGAAATGATTAAAGAGTAAATATTTGCGGTGAGCCCAGGTCTGAATGGCGTACAGTTTCTTTGGTATGCAGATTCTTTTGCAGTTCAGTATCCTTCAGTCAGTAAATTTGTACTGAATGCCTCCTGTGGTCTC
The DNA here is from genome assembly GCF_029281585.2 of Gorilla gorilla gorilla. NCBI lineage: Eukaryota > Metazoa > Chordata > Mammalia > Primates > Hominidae > Gorilla > Gorilla gorilla. The sequence continues at coordinate 176,816,678 of NC_073224.2, forward strand.
GGACAGATCAATTCAGGCACAGAGAGACAAAGCAACGTTAGTGAACCTGAGAGAAGGCATAGTGAGGGTGGGGCTCCACATGTTGTTTGCTTTTGCTGAATTTTAGTGTGCACTGAGTGACAGGTAAAGAGCTGGAGAGGTAGGAAAGGGACAGAGATGATGGGGCTGTGAGAAAGGGAGAAGATGCCTCCCTGGAGGCCCTTAGACACTGAGTGGGTATTTTGTGGGGGTAAGTGGGCATAAGGGAAGAGAGAGACTTAAGGAACTGCTATCCTTGGAAATTCTGCCTAATGGCCTGATAATCAAAACATTTATCCAACTCACTATGGGCTCCAAAAGAGATTTTGTATAAAGAGACAAGAAATTTATCTTCTGATTTGATTATCTATAAAATAAAATAAGAGTGGATGTTCATATATTTCTGCTTGGTATAGAGACAGCTCCTATAGAGAATAAACTTAATGAAAGAGAACTTTTTTTTGTAAAAGAAATCATCTTTTACTTTTATTATCTAAGTAATAACAGGTAGTATTTTTTGAGCATCTACTATGTGCCACCATTGATGTTAAGGGCTTTAAAATATTATTGTCACTATCATTATGATTATTAACAACTAATGTTTATTCAATATTTACTATGTGCCAGGATCTGTTCTAAGAGTTTCATATGTTTTAACTCATCTAATTTTAACAATCTTATGAGGTATGCACTATTACTTTCCTTATTTTCAAATGTTGAGACTAAGGTACAGAGAGGTCAAGTAACTTGCCCAAAGTCACACAACTATCAAGGAGCAGAGCTGAGGTTTGATGTCACAGAGGGGTCAAGATACTGTCATATTTATTAAAGAGGTAATGTTGGCTGGGTGTGGTGGCTCATGCCAGTAATCCCAGCACTGATCATCTGAGGTCAGGAGTTTGAGATCAGCCTGGCCAACATGGTGAAACTCCGTCTTTACTAAAAATACAAAAATTAGCTGGGTGTGGTGGCGGGTGTCTGTAATCCCAGCTATTCGGGAGGCTGAGGTAGGAGAATCGCTTAAACCTGGGAGGCGGAGGTTGCAGTGAGCTGAAATCGCGCCACTGGACTTCATCCTGGGTGATAGAGCGAGACTCCATCTCAACAAAAACAACAACAAAAAGATAATGTTATATAACATGCCTACTAAGTGCCTATCACATAATAGATATTCCTAAATTTTTTAATTTTTGTCTCCTCTATCTTCCTTCTTGTCCCCTCCTCAGCTTACTAAAAGAATGACTTTAATTTACAGGAAGAACCCACACAAATACTCACACTTCTTTTTGTTTTTCTCATCATCATTCTTAGACTTTTTGGTAAAGGTGTTTATATGATGTGAAACACAACGAAAGAAAAAAATTCGTTTTCTGAAAAAAAGCAAATGCTTCATTTACTTACCTTAAACAATTTAGTGGCTAACAAATGTAGCTTTTTTTTTTTTTTTGAGACTGAGTTTTGCTCTTCTTGCCAAAAATGTAGGTTTAAAACAGTATATTGGAAGTCCTAGAAGATGAGGGAAGGAGGGCAAGGAACAAACATTGATTGAAAACCTCTTAGCTCCTACGTAGAGTGCTGGAAACTTTATGTATGATTGCTTATTTATTGTTCACAACAACCCCTGTAAGGTATTGCTTATCAGCGCTATTTTGTGGATAGAATGTCCAAGGCTAAGAGAATTCAGACAGCTTCTTTGTTAGGAAGGGATGGAGCCCAGAATTCTCTGATGTCTATAGTGCTGTTGCCTCCCCCTCAGACCCAGGAACCATGTCTTTAGAATATTGATCCCAGGAAGTCTCCAACTCAGGAATTCCAACAAGAAAGAGATGATGCTAAAGAATTTACTAACGCCGAATTTTACTGGCAAAAAATTACTCTTTTATTACAAACAAATTCTTGAACAACACAGCTGTTTCCTCTTTTGAATCCTTGTTGGCTATGTTAAGCAGCATTTGGCTGAATGCTAATCCTTAGATTAAGCATCTCTTAATCAATTTGTCCATCATTACTTTGAGCTTACAAACTGTTGTTCCATGAATAGTGATTGTTTTTAAGAGGCAGTAAGAAAAGTATCAGCATCATTATTTGCTATTTCATACCCCTGTGACAGTACTCACTGTCTGTGATGGGTGACAGAGGAAGCGGGGCAAAGGAGAATGGTTATATTTCATTTCCACAGGCAGGTGACTGGTGGGCATATAGTAATATTGCTAAGGGCCTGTGCTTTGGCTTAAGGTTAGTTTCTGTTTTCATGCTTGCTTCTCTGACTTGACTCCCTGTTTGAGGCGAAGGAAAAACATTCATGTCATCTGCATCATCTGCATCCTGTTGGCATAACATTGTGCATTGAAGGATTAATCAACATAACAGTTTTTTTCATTTTTTTCAGCCTACTTCATGCTTTGAACAGAAGAGTTTTATCAGTTTTAAATGTTTCTTCATTTCTATAGCTTCTTTTATCTGAGGAGCTTAAGCCATTTTGTAGAGGCATTAAGTATTGCCTCAGTCTTAATATGTGAGACAAGGTAAGTAATTCTTTTTTTTATTATACTTTAAGTTTTAGGGTACATGTGCACAATGTGCAGGTTAGTTACATATGTATACATGTGCCATGTTGGTGTGCTGCACCCAGTAACTCGTCATTAACATTAGGTATATCTCCAAATGCTATCCCTCCCCCCTCCCCCCACCCCACAACAGGCCCCGGTGTGTGATGTTCCCCTTCCTGTGTCCATGTGTTCTCATTGTTCAGTTCCCACCTATGAGTGAGAACATGCGGTGTTTGGTTTTTTGTCCTTCTTGCAGCTCTTGCCAATAGCACGTGAACCCAGTGATGGGGAACTGTGTTTGTGTCCTTCCATACAGGGTGCTTGGTAAATACCTATTGTTGAGCCTTTATTATTATTATTATTATTATTATTATACTTTAAGTTTTAGGGTACGTGTGCACAATGTGCAGGTTTGTTACATATGTATACCAACATGGCACATGTATACATATTTTGAGCCTTTTCTTCCCACTTTAACTGAAGGTAGGAAATCAGATCTCATGTTAGCCATAGCCAAGGCTCGTTTTCTCCAGATTCATCCCTACCCTTCTTCCCTTTCCCAGCACCTCTGGTAGTTCAAAAAGGAGCAGAGTAAAGAGAGTCAGTCCTTAACCCAGTTCCTATGGACTGCTAATTCTAACATTTGTGACATTTTCGGCTCAGCTTTCTAATTTGTAATCATGGTCTACAATTTCAAGCCCATCTGTCTGATAGTCCCTGTCTTCCTCCTATTTCTCCTGCTCAGCTTTGCTGTGTTACCCACCCATGCCCCAGGATGCCAGGGAATCTGAAAGCAGTTTTTTTCTGTTGATTTTATAGGTGTGGATACTGAAATCTATGCAGCTTGAGAAAGATGCAGGTTGATCCCACGCTCAAAGAGCTGCTATGGAGTATCCTCTTTGACGGTCTCAGGGCAATTCATTCACATAGCAATCATTATATGCCTCTTTGTCTGGCATTTTCTAGGTGTGAGGAATATAGAGATTCATAAAATAACCCCCATCTTCAAGGAACTCACAGTCAGGAAGAACATAGCCTGCAACACAAATAATTGCAATATAGTAGAAGTGCCAATAGGAGCTCTATGAAGGGCGTGAAACAGGAAAGGCTACATAGAGGAGATGGCAGGTGAGGAATAAGGAGTTACTATTCTACTGGGGCATCATTTCAGTGTATGGGTGGGCATACCTGTGGCATTATTGCCCAGCCCCAATCTGTCTCCCCACAACCTGTGGGAACTTTGAAGGCTAACCAGTGTGTTTTATTTTGATGTTTGGTAGGCTGCTTTGATGATGTAGTTTACAACAGAAATGTGAGCAACAGTTTCTAATGGACGTCTATTGCCTTTTCCTTATCCAGCCTCTCTTTATTCCAGACTCCTCCCCTGCAATCTCCCTCTTAGAGACTGCCTCTCTGCCCTCTCAACCCAGAGCTAGGCATGTGACTAAAGCTTGGCTAATCAAAGCATCCAGTGCCTTTGACCACAGTAAGAGCTGGAAGACTGAGCACATGGCCTCTTCAGAGCCACTGAGATAGAAGAGAATTTTTTGCTGAAACTTCTGGGAAAGAAATTAACTTTCCTGCTGGACTTTATTCATGGGAATATGCTTCAGCCATATTCCAAGGGAGATCAGGACAAACATGGTGGGCAATAATGCTAAGAGAGATTGGTCTTTCCTGGTGTCATTAATTTGGCCCCAGATCAAGCTGTGCCAGCAGCTAGGACAATCCTTGGCTTTTTCTACTATATAAGCTGATGAAGCCCCTTTTTGCTTAGGCCAGTTTGGATTGGCTTTTGAGTTTTTACTCACCCGTGGTTAATAGATCTAGAAATGTTTATGCTGAAGGGGAAAACAGCCAAGAGGAACACTAATGCATTCCAAATATTTCAAGGATATTAGGTAGAAAAATTATTAGAATATTCTGTGTGTCCCAATTGGTAGAACCAGAATTAGTGGGTAGAAGTTTCAGGTGGTCAGATTTCAGGTCAAAGTAAGAAATAGCTTTTTAACTCTTAGGGTTCTTTCCCAACGATTCAATGTGAAGAAGTGAACACTTTTCTAAGTTTCTTCTAAAACAAGGAGAGTGGAAGGAACATAGCAGCTGCCCCCATGTTAAAAGCACCTCGAAATGATCCAAGGCAATTTAAAAGTGGTCTGATTACCTTTACTAATGCATTGAGATTTAAATACCAGGGCTTTCATTTAGCTTTGCGTTCCTTTGTGTCGAAGAGGATGTGGTTACTTACTTACTCTTATTTCTCTAGACATTCTGGATTGTGACCTGTTGGTGGGCCATGAAATCAATCTGGGGTTGAGAGCATCATTCTTTTAATAAAACAGAAGAGAATCGTCTGCAGTAAGGGTAAGAATTGTTTTGTGAAAATTTTAATTCCATTTTATGAATAAAACACACATATAGAGAGGTAGTATAGAGTCATGGTTAAAGGCATGAACTTTGGAATTGTACTACTACAGTTCAAATTCTAGGTCTTCTATGTATTAACTGTTTAGAGAATGAAATGAGAGATACAGGCAAAGAATCGAGCAAGAGCCTGGTAGTTAGTAAGCACTCAATAAACGTTAGCTACTCTGTTATTAGCATTATTACCAAATGGGTAACTCTTAGGATCCAGAGATTGACTCCTATGGGATAGAGGTGAAAGTCTATCTCTCCTTTCCAAGTCCCCAGATTTTGCCAAACAAACCAAAACTTTCTTTATGATTTTGTTAGTGAGAAAAAATTACCAGATGTTTCTTACATCCACTGGTGGTGCCAGAGGTGCTACATTGCCAATTACCATCAAAGCCAGTAGCAGGACCATGAAAATAACCCAAGTCATTAGCTTATAAACTTTCGCATTAGACAGAGGGCATGTTTATTCATCTTTATATCCTAGTGTTTCCCTGAGTGCCTGGAAAATAACTGCTCAATGTTATTAAACAGCTCTTAAATTTGGCCTCTTATCTTTTGATGCTCTTTCTGCTACCTAAAATTCCTCTGTCCTTTGTTTCATTAAGGAGTCTTTCTTGCTTTTGTTTTTGTTTTTTTTTAAAAAAGGAAGAAAATCAGCCCTGCTCCCCACCCCAGCCCCTCCAAAGGCTCCAGAATACTCAAGGATCATGTGTGCACACACGCATTCCACACACATATTTGATACCATATTAATGACTTTGCAATCTTCAGGGATATTGGCTGTTTTTAAGCATCTCTTATATATCCTTGTCACTGAACTCATGATTTCCCACTTTATGTCATTCAGAACCCATGGATGAATACCATCTGGTCCTGGTGATTTACTGCACAGAGTCCCTCAAGTTGCTCCATACCTTTCTCCTGAGAGACTGAAGAGTCTCTGTCAAGGCCGTTCTCTGCTTTGCCATAAAATGTGTCCTTGGAACAAGAATTTCCCCATTGTCTTCTTCAATAAATACTGATTCAAAGTATTCATTTAGCCGTTCCTCTCCTTCATCATTCCATTTAACATTCTCTTTCTCCTAATGAAAGTCCCTAACATAACAGACATAGTCACCTTACTAAAATGCCAGGGATGCTTTATTACTATTATTATTTATCTTGATGTTTCTACATGTTTTTCATATTATCTCTTTGACCTCTAACAGTCCTCACCTGATACAGCTTGAGCTCCCATCAGAGTGTGTGGCCTATAAAGAATGTGTGCTTTTCAGTAGAGTGGCTTTAAAATAGTTATTGTTGCCAGGCGTGGTGGCTCACGCATGTAATCCCAGCACTTTGGGAGGCCAAGGCAGGAGGATCGCTTGAGCCCTGGAGTTTGAGACCAGCCTGGGCAACATGGTAAAACCCTGTCTCTACAAAAAATACAAAAATTAGCCAGGCATAGTGGCGCATCTGTATTCCCAGCTACTCAGGAGGCTGAGGTGGGAGGATTGCTTGAGCCTGGGAAGTCCAGGCTGCAGCGAGCCATGATCACACCACTGCACTCCAGCCTGGGTGACAAAGAGACACTGTCTCAAAAAATATATACAAAATAAAATTTTCTTAAAAAGTTATTGTTAGTTTTTCTACTATAAAATGAGTATATTGTGCCTAGAAAATTTGGAAAATTTAGAAAAGTAGAAGAGAGTGCATGTTTATAAAAATCACTTATGATCCTCTTCTGCATAGATGGTGTGTTTAAGGGGCCTTCATTTGCATTTCTTTCTGAAACCTAACCTCTCTGATTTCCCTCTCTTCTTTACTTTTATTCTTGTGTGTTGTACTGTGAGGATGATGAGAAACAGCACATTCTCTATCCCTCAAACATGGTAGGGGTCTCCTCACTCAACCTTTATAAAGGATATGTTAACAGGTATGTCCTGCAGGCAGCCCTGGCCCCCCAAAAGCTTCAGCTACTGCACATTCTCTATTTTCATGGAATCCCACTTTCCCACAACTACTAGCACCTCACCGGGCTCTCTCTTTTGCATCGAATCCCTCTTTTATTCCACCAGCCCTGTTTTTCTTTTTTTCTTTCTTTTATTATTATACTTGTTCTTCTCACGGACCATCATCTCTCCTATACCTCAGCAAATTTCAGACGAATCTCATAGTAACTGACCTCTGACTTGGCCCCCAGAACTTTCTCTGATGAACGTCCCCTCTCCAGTGGGCCAACTCTGACCAAGGTTCAGGACCGTTTGGAACAGAGCCATGGCAATTTCAGGCTGTTTCCTCCCAGCTTCTCACTGGGCACTGTGGTGCAGTGAAAGAACGTGGCTTTGGAGTCAGACAATGAGAGTTTGTATCATGGCCTTTCACTCTTTGGGCTGGTAACTGAGCCTCACTGAACTTCCTAGTCCCTCATCTGTAAAATGGAACAATAATACAGTCTACTCTTCTAGAACATAACTTTTACTTTATTATTTATCTAACATATAATGCATTCTGTGTTAGGTATTATTTTGACTGCTTTACAGATACTAGCTCACTTATAGTTACAATCCTAAGAAAGTGTGGTTTATTTATTCATTTATATTAATTATATATCCATTTATAATGAAAGTTTCATTACAAAGCAATTTTTGCAGTGGAGAAAAAAGGGTTAGAAGCTAGAAAGTTTCAGACTTGTCATAACAACAATTTTAATTTTTCCTGTGGGATTTTCAATATTAAAGTTTGCTTTAGAAAAGATAGCTGTAAGTATTGTGGTGGGTTGAATGGTACCTCCTCCTTCCCCCAACAGATACGCCCACCAGGAACCTGTGAATATGACCTTACTTGGAAAAAAGGGTTTTATGCCGATGTCATTAAGTTAAGGATCTGGAGATAATGTCATCCTGTATTAACAGGGCGGGCCTTAAATCCAGTGACACACATTTCTATAAAAGATGGAAGAGTAAAGACGTGCAGACGCAGGGGAGAAGGCCATGTGAAGACAGAGACAGAGGTTAGATTGATGTAGCTACAAGTCAAGGAAGCCAAGGCTCGCAGCCAGCCTCCAGCAGCTGGAGAGGCTGCTGGAGGTATGACATGGGCTCTCCCTCAGAGCCTCCACGTGGAACCAATCCTGCCAATGCCTTAATTTTGAACCTTGAGTCCCCAGAACTATGATAGAATAAATTTCTGTTGTTTTAAGTCACAAATTCTTGGTAATCTGTTATAGCAACCCTAGGAAATGAATAACAAGTATATTTTGTTATCGTAGGCTAAAAATCATAAATTAAGGGATCAAAACTGAGCAGAAACACACCTAAAAGCCCCAAATTATGAACAAAATATAAAACCAGATCAAAAGCAGCAGGTTCCTGGGCCTTTAAAATAAACAGTGTCAGAGTTCATTATTACAAACGGTTAACAACAAAACAGAAGTCAACCAGCTTCCCAAACAAAGCTGCCAGATGTTGGTCTACTGGAATACCAGCTTTTTAGAGGGTGAGGTGCCAATTCCCTGTTACAATTGTGTTGTGACCATTTGAAGTCCACATGATGCAAAAACATATTCCTTGCTTAATCAATCAAGTTATATCCAGTAGTCAAGTACAAACTAGAGCAGAAGAAATCTCTGCGTATATCCTGTTTTACTATGAATCCTACAAATGAAATCATGCAAATACAACTCCTAGGACATTTACTGGCACATAAAAAGTGTTCAATGCATTCTCCCAATTCCCTGTAGAAAGTAGCTGGTCATAGCTGGTCATCAGGAGATGCAAAGTAGGTGTTTTGTAAATATTGGGGATATATATTTCTTGCTTGAATTACCTTGCACTTTTACAACACTGAATATGCTGTTGTTTATAAACCAGGCCACAAGGCTTTCAATACACCTTGTATAAGGCAAAAATTATAATGACTAGGGGATGATATTATGATATGTTAAGGACTGATGTTTAAACTTTTATAAGTTAAAAAAGAAGTGTTTGTTATTAGTGTCTTCATGGGATGAAATGAGTGGAATCCAACATGATAAAACATAACATCACAGCAAACATTCAAAGATCATCCTCATGCAAATCTTGTCCATTCATTCATTTGTCCAGTCATTCAGCCCTCTTAGCTAATTATTTGTTGTGTGTCCAGAACTACATGAGGCACTCCAGAACTTAAAAATAATGCAAGTTAAGAGTCCTGAGGAACACTTGAGATAAGATGTGTAGTGTCAATTAGTGAATGAGTCTGAGATAGCAGCAACAAGGCTGCATGATGTCATGGAACAGAGTAAGTGGCTATGGGAAGGAAAGTTTTAAGTGATATTGGAAGGGAAAGCTTTATGGATGAGGTCTTCCAAATTGGGTCTTAAAGGATCATTAGAGAACGACTTTTTAAATGTGTTTGCAGCTCTGCTAATGACACACCATCCTTCCAATCTCCAAGCCTAAAAGTATTGCATGGTGCCTAGCACATACTAGGTACTCAGCAAGTATTTATTGAATGAAAAAAATAAAAGAGTGAATGAGTCATCATTGCCCCTCCATGCAGCCCCAAGGCTAATCTTCCCAATACATAGCTCTGTTGCTATCATTCACCTCCTCCAAAGCCTCAGGGATTCCCTGCTGCTGCCCCAGAAAGAGTGGAAAGTGATGAGCCCATAATCTTCAAGTCAAATAGTCTTGGGTTTGGCTTCCAAACACTTTCGATCTGGCCCCATTTCTATTCTATCTAATCCTATCTCTTTTTCATAGCTTTACTGTTCTTTTGTTACCTAAACCTAGCTATGTCACCCCTGCTGCACCCTCCAACCTCCATTCTACCCTCTGTTCTCAGAACCTGGCATCCGCCAACCTCTCCAGCTTTTGCTTTCTTGTCTGTGTCCTTTAAGCTCCTCACTGCCTGGAAGATGCCCCATTTTTCTCTCTCCTCTGGGCCTTTGCATTTACTTGGAATGCTCTGTTTGAAATATTCCCTACCATATTTTATCCCCACCCTACCCCCCATTATCAAGCTAACTCATCTGAATCTTTAGGGCTTCAATGCCACTTAATTCTTGAAATCTTCCCGGTCTCCCTGGGCTGTTGGGCTCACAAAACACCTTGTACTTCTTCTGTGTAGCACACACGATACTTGATTGTAATGATTTCTTTATAATGGTGCTTTTCTTACCTAGTGGTGGTGTTGTGAAGACTATGACTATGTCTGCCTGGTTCGTGGTTATCTTTGGTGCCTAGCACAGCACCTGACCTAATAAGTATCTTTTTTTTTTTTCCGTTTCCTTTTCTTTTATTTTGAGACAAGGTCTCCCTCTGTCACTCAGGCTGGAGTGCAGTGGCACAAACACAGCTCACTGCAGCACCAGCCTCTTGGGCTCAAGCGATCCACCTGCTTTAGCCTCCCAAGTAGCTAGAACTACAGGCAAGCGCCATCACACCTGGCTAGCTTTTAAATGTTTTTTGTAGACACGGTGTGTCCCTATTTTGCTCAAACTGGTCTCAAACTCCTGGGTTCAAGCAATCCTCCCATCTTGGCTTCCCAAAGTGCTAGGATTATAGGCGTGAGGCACTGTGCCCTGCCACAAGTATTCTTTGAATCAATTAATGAGATGTGAAACCTTCTGACTGCATGCTTCTGAGTGGGTAACTTTGCCTCTCTGAACCTCAGGTTTTTCATTTGTCAAATGAAAATAATATTTGTCTCATGAATCTTGTACACTTAAAATATCACAGAAATATTTGCTTTTAATGACCTCCTGTGAGTATTCTCTCACTTGTCTTTCTCCCTAATCTCCTGCTTCACTCAATAATGGACAGCTGGCACCAAACTGGACTTCCTGCTTTTTCCTGAATGTGTCCTATGTTTTTCCACCTTTGTGCCATTGCTCATGGTGTTACCTCTGCCTGGAATCTCCTTCCAATCATCTCTCCATTTCCAAATTTTCTCTATCTCAGCTCCGTGGAATTCCCCTCGAGTGTTTTAGTCAAAAGTTGCCTCTCCCTCTCTTTAACTTTTGTGGTATTTTATCTGTCCCTCTCCTAGAGCATCTATCACTTTCAGCATTGTATTATGGTTACTTATGTACAACTTCCAGTACAGCAAGTTCTAGAGCCAGTCTTCTTGGGTTCATATCTCAGATCCACCTCTTTATCAACTATACAATCATGGGCTAGTGAGTAAGCCTATCTAAACCTCAGTTTCTTTCTCTGTAAAATAGGGATAATAATAACATCTATCTTATATGTTCTTGGGATGGGGGACATTAAATCAGATTATGTAAGATCGTTTAGCACAACGCCAGACACATAATCAATAATTATGTGCTTAACATAATCAATCTCATCATTATTATCATCTCTTCTCCAATTAAACTGTGATTCCTGAAGGACAATGATGATATTTTTATAGGACCCCTTATTGCATCTAGCACAATGCCTGGCCCCATAGTTGGTGCTCAATAAATGTTTGTTGAATACAAGCATAGATAATAGACACAAATATAGAAAAGTATGACAAAATAATGACCTTTTCTTTTGCTATAAGATGATGCAAATTTACTGCATTTTGGGGCTTTTTAGACCTACTGTCCCTGTAGAGTTCCCTAACGAGCATGAACATTTGAAAGAGTGCCTAGTAGAATAGGCCCACTATGTTGCCATCAGTCTGGAATTTGGAAAATTGCAAGCAGAATTAAAGAACAGTATTAGAATTATTTATTCTTTCTATGCCCCTTTATTGCATTCATTTTGGGGGAAATTATCTATTCTTATTTAACAAGATGATTACATTACATATTCATGTAGAAAGAATTTTACCAATTTGTGGAAACTTTTCTCAGATCTTGCCACATGTTAGATGTTAGGCAATGTCTCATTTGGAGAGCGAAAAAACAACTAGAGCTACTGTGATTTACAGCAAGGCAAGTTCTGAATTTCCTTGGTCAAAAGAAAATGGAAACTACATTAGTAAAATACAGAGGTTCGTTCTTCTAAACAGTCTCTTATCTGGAAAATATATGTAGTCATTTGTCTGACTTAATAAGGGGATAAAGCAAGTTTCGCTTATCTTAATTTTGCCTGTAATGAATATTCCAGATGAAATTTTGCTATGATATGTGACTGCTCTTTCATTAACAGATTAGATAATTGCCCTCTTGGAACAGACCAACTTTATTATTTTGCACCTTATTTAATCCTGCAATAAGCCAGAACTTATTTGGTTTGCAGAGGTCTGGTTAAAGAAAAGACACTGTGTATACTGGGCACTGAGGAGAATTCATGGGTTTCCATATGTGGGGAAGGCTTTCTAGGAGGTGACCCATTGCCTGCATGGCACAGCTCCAGAAACAGTTGAAAGATTTGGTCCCATTTAACTGCGAGTTCCATTCATTCCACCTGGTCAAGGGGAGGACTTATGAGAGTTGGGAGCTTGGAAGGCAACCTGATATAGAGCTGGGGTTGAAAAACTATGACCCAAGGGCAAATCCAGTCAACTGTGTTTGTACAGCTCATGAGGTAAGAATGGTTTTTACACTTTTAAATAGTTGGGAAAAAATCAAAAGGAGTACTATTTCATGATGTGAACATCATGTGAAATTCAGATTTTAGTATTCATACGTAAGGTTGTATGGGAACACAGTCACATTCATTAGTTTACGTATTGTCTGTGGCTGCTTTGTGCTAAGGTAGCAGAGTTGAGCAGTTGTAACAGAGTCCACATGGCACCCAAAGCCTACATGTTTACTATCTAGCTCTTTACAGAAAGTGTATTGACCTCTGGTGCAGAGGAAAGAGCATTAAAAACCATGGAATCCATTTTGGGGTTGAAGCCCATTTCTTCTAGTTACTAGCTCTATTACCTCAGGCAAGGTGACATTCTTTCATTCAATGAACACTGATTGAGATTTTCTTGTTTCCAAGAGATTGTGCTTGACATTAGAGATGCAGTGGTTTCTGCAGTTGAGGATCAGCAATGCCTACTTTGCTGACTTATTGAGAGGATTAAATAAAGTTAATATTAAAAGTGCCTAGCACATAGTAGTTGCTCAATAAATGATTTTTGAAAGTCTATCAATAACCATTCTACCCTATTTTGGAAGAAAATAGAGGTGGGATGAAGAGAGGCAGAAGAATGAGCTGATGGTTAACTGGGAGTTAGACTGGTGTCTCAGGTGGTGGTATGTTTAGAAATCTAAGGGGTGAGAGGGGCATTGAGAAGGCAGGGGAAGGGAAGCAGAGACAAACAACTTCACAGTTTTGCTCCAGGACTGTTTTGTTCAGTTGTAAATTTCAGTGGGAGCCAATCTTGGGTGACACGTGGTTCCTTAGTAATAGCCACTAGTCAAAATAGCTAACACTTATTGAGCATGTGGTAAGTGCTGGGCACTGTTTAAAGTGTTTTATGCAGCAATCATAGGAGATATTGTGTATTTATCACTCAAAATCACATGGCTTATAAGTGATGGAGCCAGAATTTTGAGTCATAGATATTCTGATTCTGATGCCTTTAGCCATTATACCAGTACCTTTCAAATTAGGGTCTAGGGTTTCATGGATGTATTAATAGGGGTCCTAGAGTTTTCTAGAAGAGCTTTTAAATTTAGGGCTTCCATTTTAATGATAATCCTACAAAGGAAGAGAAAAACGGCAGTAGAAGCATATTCTGAACGCTCAAATTATCACCTTATAACCTAATATTGCTCTGTGGTACCTCTCTGTGAAGGCATTTGTGTTTAAATTAGATGACTTTAGTGGGCTAATGAGGAAGGAATGGAAGAAGCAGACCTAATAAGAAAATGATGTGTTGACACTATAGGAAGGTCAAATTATATTACCGCACATCTAAGGGCAAAGGTTTCATTGCAATTCTAAGAGAAAAACAGGTGGGAGAGCCGAATCATCTCATAGCATTGAGGGCTACTGGTATGCTACACAAAATTTGGACCTGTTTCAAATAGCAAGCTAGTTTTAGCAAAACTACAGCCACTATATAACTTGAACTTCATTAGCTATGTGGTTTGCTTATATTTAATTTATAAATTTGCTCTGGTTTTATACATTGTACAAAAGCTATGTACATAAAGGGATTTTTAAATCTAGTTGTTTAAAACCAAATTTTATTGCATTTAAGTGACATTGTGATAAAAATAATTTCAGTGATTTTCCAAATAACTCTTTATTCTTATGTGCCCCTGCCTTATTTCGTAATGTAAAGCTTTGTTGAATGGGGGCACTCTTTAAATTCTTCCCTAAGTGTTCAAAATAATAGCCCAAAGCTGGAGAGAAGGGAGGAGAAATTTATCCCTTTAGTGTGTGGATATCCTGAGGTTATCTTTTCATGCACAGAAATATGTCCAAAAGAGAAGAATACTGATACTTCAATATGGTTATGTAAATGATTATCCTTTTTCTTTCTAATGTTATTTCAGATCATTCAATTTCCATTTGTCTGATTTTTGCTTACCAATGAAATTCCTTCTCATCAGGGACTGATGCCTGTGCTTCTGTCTTCAGAATGGTTCTTGGCTCTTATTTATCCAGAGAAGCAGAGGGGAAAGGAACTATCAGTCCCCTCCATCCCTCCATACTGAAATTGTTATATTTATTTATAGTCTATCTCCCCCACTAGAATGTAAAGTCCATAAAGGTAAGAATTTTCTTTCATTTATTTCATTCAGGGGTTCTAAACCAGGGGCAGTTTTTCCCTAGGCAACATTTGGTAAGGTCTGGAGACATTTTTGGTTGCTAAGACTGGGGTGGGACTTGCTACTGGCCGTTAGTAGGTAGAGGCCGAGGATGCTGCTAAACATCTGACGGTCCACAGGACAGGATCCCTCCCCATCCCCAGCAATAAAGAATGGAGTTCAAAATGTCAACAGTTCTGATGTTGAGAAACCCTCTGTTCAAAAATAGTGCCTGGCAAATGATAGAGACTTGTAAGTATATTTTAATAACTGAAAAAATAATTGGCATATGCCATGTGTCAAGGAGTATGTTAGAGGCTTTTTAGTGTAGCAAGACAGTTCGTTGAGATATTAGTTTAGTTTTAATTTCCACTGTATTTTTTCTGGTCCTGCTTCCAAGTTGGTGGCTATCGGGCTTTCGCTGTCCTCAAGCTGTGAGATAGGGCTGAAAAGTGACAGAAGAAAAGTTCTCTGCTTGTCCTTGTGAAGGGTAAGTTACTGTGATTGTGGGGTTCGTCCTTGTGAAGGGCAAGTTACTGCGATTCTGTGCCCTTATGGAGATGGGGGTGTGAAGTGAAGTCCCTATAATGACAAAGTTGAATTTCTTTCCAGCCTGAAGCTGGATTTATTTTAATAAAATATTATGCCATTTATTGTATGCCTACATTTGTAGAAAAACATTTATATATGTTATACATTATTTGATTTAAACATTCTTAGGACAACCATACAAGATAGATATTATTATTCCCATTTTATAAATGAGAAAACTGAGATTCAAAAAGATGAATTAACTTACTTCAGATCATATGTATTATAAACGAAAAAAAATCAGGATTTGGACCTCGTTCAGTCTGACTTCAAACCACAAACCAAGACTGTCTTTCTGTGCATGAAGGAGGCTTATGGGTGAAGGGATAAACCTGAGCTTCCATACGGTACAAAACTTTCCTCCTAGACTATCCTCTTTCTCACCAGAGTAGCTTTTGCTTCTAGAGATTTTTTTTCCCCCAGGTGTACTGTTGATTAATACTAGCAACTACCCCACCCAAGGCATGGAGCTCCCAGAAACGACTTTCAGGTTTTACTTCCTGTGTCATCTCTGATCCTTTAGTAGTGGCTACATGTATTGAGAAGGACTCTCAGGCTGAGTCTGGGCTCAGCTGGCAACAGAGCCATCATCAGTTAGCTGTGTCTGCTGTTCGGGCTAGTGGTGGCACACATTCCTCACATTTACATTCCCTGTGCTGGGCACTAGGGGGCAATCAAAGACGAATAAGGTCCCCAATGGAAATATCCATCCTTCAAGATTCAGCTCCATTTCCAACACCTCCAGAAGCATTTCTGATATCTCAGCTTCTCTCTCTTTCCTATTCCTGGAGCCACTGTATGGTAGGTGAGACAGAGAAATAGAATAGTATACATGAAACTTAGCACTGCTGCAGGTTAGTACTCTTCATGTATGTATCACTTCCTCAGCTGCACAATAAAACCTTAGAGCTCAGTAGGATGTGCTCATGGAGTTCCACATCTCTGCCTGGCCTAATGCAACAGGCATTCAATTAACATTGGATTAGCCCATAGTTTAATTAATTAATGAATGAGGTGTGATGCTACATACCAGGACTTTTTATTCCTATTGCATTGAGGGATATACATATAAATACATGATCCTCACACTAAGCAATGAATGCTTAGCATAGTGGGGGATCTCTGGGGCCTGTTTTAGTACCGTGGTCAGCATCTGTTCTGCCTGGTTGGGGTTCTTTGCCATCTGTAGTTAAGTATTTTGAATATCTAGACTGAACATTTCAGTCGAAAAGTGAAACCACCCCCAGAAATCATTACCCCTCTTTTCTGCTTCATTCATCTCCTAGCACTTGTCCCTATTTTACATACTCCATATTTTACTTATTTATTTTATTGTCTTTCTCCCCCTCACAAGGGGTAATAATGCAATGAGGACGGGACTTTTGTCTTTTTCAATAACTGCTTATTTCAGTTATCTATTGAGTTGCCACATAAACAACCCTAAATTTTGTGGCATAAAATAACTATTTCATTATGCACACAGATTTTGTGGATTAGGAATTCAGACAGGGCCCAATAGGTATATCACTTTTCTATTGCTATGTAATAAATTGCCACACATTTAGCAGTGTAAAATATCATATATCTGATATCTCAGTTGGTCAAGGGTCTGGGCACAGTTTAACTGACTTCTCTGCTCAGGGTCTCACAATGTTGCAATCAAGGTGTTAGCCAAGCTGCATTTCTTGCTGGAGCTGAGGACCTTTTTCAAGCTCACGTGGTTGTTGGCAGAATTCAGGCCCTTTAGGTTGTAGGACTGAGGTCCGTACTTTCTTGCCAGCTGTAAGCAGGGAGCCCCTCTCAGCTTCCAGAGATTGCCAGTAGTTCATTGCCATGTGGCCCTTCCACAACATGGCAGCCTCCATGGCTAGCAAAAGAATCTCTCTCCTCAGGAAGGGCCAGTACCTCTTTTAAAGACTTTCACCTGATTAAGCCAGGCCCACCCAAAATAATCTTCCCATTTGTCAACTCAAAACCATCTGATTTGAGCCTTAATGATATTTGCAAAATCCCTTCACCTTGCCACACAGCATAACCTAACCATGGGAGTGATATCTTATCATAGTCATCATCCTCCCACCCCCAACTCAAAAGAGAAGGAATTACACAGGATATGAACGGGGGGTGAATTCTGGCGACAATGTTAGAATTTTGCTACACTAGTAGGAATGTCTTATCCCTGCTTCAGTTGATGTCTTGGGGGTCCCGGATGGAAAAAATTGAATGACTGACGGCTGGAATAGTTTGTGAGCATATTCACTCAATTTTCTGGCCCCTGGTCAGAGAGGACTCAGAGGGTAGGCTCACTGGGACTGAAGACCAGAGGCCCCTACGTGTGGCCTCTCCATGTGACATGGGCTTCTCACAGCATGGAAGTTGGTTCTGAGAGAAAGTGTCCCTAAATGGATCATCCCAAAGTGAATATGTCAAGAAATTAGGTGGAAGCAGCAGGACCTTTTAAGATCTCACCATGGAAGTCACATAGCATCATGTCCATGCCTCAAGCCTACACAGATTTCAGAGACATGGACCCTGCCTCTCAATGGGAGGAATGGCAATGAATCTATAGCCATTATTTTTAAAGAACTGCCACATTGTTATTTCTCTAGTAAGTATGCAATAATATTTGTTGCGTGAAAGATTTGTCTAATTCAGACTAGGATAGGATTATATCAAGGGAAACTATCTAGTGGGGACACATCTCAAATGATGAATGAGTTGAGTAGGCAAAAGTACAGGAAAAATATTTAGGCAGAGGGAACAGCACATGCAAAGTCAGAGAAACATGAAAGTACTGAGTACATTAGGGCAACTACTTCAGTATAGCTAGAGCATAGGGTGTGTGTGGAGGAGTGGAAGGTGATGAGGCTGGAGAGATGGGCAGGGGTCAGGTCATGGAGGAACTTATGGGTCATGCTGTGGAGTTTTCCTGGGATAGCTGGGAAGCCACTGAAGAGTGCCATGATTTCAGGTAGGCATTTTAGAAAGGTTCTTATGTCTGCAATATACAGGATCAATTATAGGTAGAGAGCACAGTGATGAGGCTGCTATAGTAATTCAGGTAAGAGATGATAAGAATGAATTGTGGCCTTTGCATTGGAGATGGAGAAGAGAGGACAGCTTCCCACATGAGAGTCTCATTCAATAATTTTAGCATTTCTTTACTTTTTTTTTTGTCTTCATTGCAATCTGAATTCTTGTTCTTACTATTCATCACAGAGTATGATGCTCATCTGGAACGCATGAGCCTTGAAACTCATTGGTATAAGTCAGGCATGGTGTACAGTGCGTCTGAGCAATACTCCCTATACAATCTTTACAGCTCAGCTTAGGGCTGGCTCCCTTGGTGATCAGTGTTGGTGATGAGATATAAATACATTGAGATGAAGCTACAACAGTCACCTTGGCTTGGGATACAGCAAGGAGATAGTATCTGATTCCTGCTTTGCTTGTGTTCAAAGCGGCATGACATATTTGTACAGCAGTGTTCTCTCTGGAGTGTCAAGTGCTTAATAAATATCGCCTCTGTACATTTTTGCAAATCGAGCCAGTTGAATCCCCAGGTTTCCAGTCCTTTTTGCAGAATTTCTGAGGTGAATAAGCCGCTTCTATTTCTTTTTCCCATTAGAAAATTATAAAAGGGCTGGTCTCCTTCAGGACTAGGACAAATTCTTGACTCCTTGCTGCTGATGGAGGGACAAGGACCATGACCCTTTTTATATTAATAATTGAGAAACCAGCCTAAGGGTGGGAGGAAGTCTTACTAGCTGACAAGTAGGGAAGCCCAGAAGAAAATTTGGATTACACATCATCCCATCTCAAACAACGAATGAACTTGTCATCTTTGGTATCTAAAACAAATGTATTTTGTTTAATATGTGTTAAGGAAAATCTAGACACTAAGAATTCCTTCCATTCAGTTCAACTAATATTTATTAAGCACCTGGCATATGGCGAGCATTGTTCATGGTGAGTGATTGATAACGACAAAAATACCTACTCTAGTGATGATGCTGACATCCTAGTGAGAAGAGCAAATAATAAATAATAGTCATAATAAGTAAATTTTAACTAAAATTATATGCATGTAGAAGTCATACATAAACTAATAGTATGTTAGAAGGTGATATGTTTTGTGGAAAAAAATAAAGCATAAAGCTGAGTAAAGGAGTTTGGGAGGTCTACAGAGCATGGTTTGCAGTCTTAAATAGGGAGATCATGGTATGCTTCTTAAAGGATCTCATTTTTGCTGGGCGCGGTGGCTCACACCTGTAATCCCAGCACTTTGGGAGGCTGAGGTGGGCAGATCATGATGTCAGGAGTTTGAGACCAGCCTGACCAACATGGTGAAACCCCGTCTCTACTAAAAATATAAAAATTAGCCAGGCGTGGTGGCAGGCACCCGTAACCCCAGCTACTTGGGAAGTTGAGGCAGGAGGATACTTCAACCCGAGGGGTGGAGATTGCAGTGAGCCGAGATCATGCCACTGCACTCCAACTTGGGTGACAGAGTGAGACTCTGTCTCAAAAAAAAAAAAAGATATCTTTTGATATCACATGATTCTCATGTGATTCGCCAGCCTCAGCATCCCAAAGTGCTGGGATTACAGGTGTGATCCCAGCTTGGCCTGGAATCCTTACTTTTAAGCCACCTACATTGCTTAAGTTTTCTGAGCCTCACATATTTGTTGTATTATGGTGATGTTCTTATTTATACTTTGGAAAATATTGATCAATAAGACAGATGCAATCACTGCTCTCATGGTGCTTTCCAATCTAGCAGAAAGACAGACTTTAAACAGGAAACTCTCATAAGGTACAGTGGATGCTTGGAGAGGGAGAGCTTACAGTGCTATGAGAGCAGATCATAAGGGATGTCTAACCAAATCGTGGCACCTGAGAAATGTCATTTAAGCTGAGGCCTGAAAAATAGCAGGTAAGGTGGGGTAGGCTAGGATGACAAAGGGTGTTCCAGGCAGAAGAAACAATTTGAGCAAAGGAGAGTTTGGGGCCTTTAATGATGTGACAAAGAGGATGAGGTAGATGTTGTCTGGAGAGGTAAGTAGAGGTTAAATCACACAGGGCCTGAAGCCATGTAAATTATCTGCACCATAAAGACAAAATATGATTCACAGCATCTTGCATTGAGTAGGTGCTCAATAAATGATGGCAGTTAACCATATACATGATAACAGTAGTAATAATCAATTAGTTCCTAACCTTAAACCAAGTGAAAGTTGGTGTCATTGTTTTATCTTCTGGGTAAGGTAAGCCTCATGGTGGTGGTAGCAGGCTGACTTGGGTTGGTGTTTAAGGGAAAGATAAAAAGATATTTTCTTTCTTGACTTCTCAGCCCAATATACACAATCCCTGGTAGGGTGATAAAGGAAAAGAATTTGAAATTGGAGACAGATCTGGCTTTCAGTGTTGTCTGACACTTCCTAACTCTGTGACCTAGCACAAGTCTTTCACCTCTGTAGACCTCAATGACCTTATCTGTAAAATAGGAATAATAATACTCTTCACTCTCAAAAGGCTGATGTGAGGGTCAAATGAAATGATATGTGGGAAATTTTATTGTAACTTCTGAAGTGCTACAGTTTACTTACTCTTGGGTATACTGATGGAAAAAGATCCTAAGAAAGGGCCTCCTCTTTGTATTTTCCCCAGATCAGGTCTTTTCTATTGTAAGTGCAATACAGTTCAACATATATCTCAGGGCTGTGCTAATGCTTTCTTTGATTTGTAAAGGAAATACTTGTTTGAGGCCCCTCTTAATTACGGTGCTGCTCTAAAATTCAGTGTATGCTGAAAACAAATACAAAATCAGGAACGGGGTGGTTAGATCATGCAACATCCATTCACACTTCTCCACAAATAATGGGGGCCTGGATATAGACCAGTCTAATATCCCCCATATTACTGTAATTATTAACTACTACTCCTAAAATCTATTGAGTTATCATTATTGTTATTATTATGAAACTCAATCCCATTTCCATGTCATAAAGATAAACCAAATCTCATTTCAATTAGTTACAGCAGGAGGGAATGAACTTTAAACAGACATTTAATTTCTGAAAAAAAATTAGGAAGTTCTTCATGGAAATGTTATGGCATTTTGAAACAGATTAATAGTTCAGTATGAACACATCCACCCTGCAGCTAAATGATGGGTGTATGATGATGAGGAGACAGGTTAAATGAGCAAAACCAGTTGATACCACTGGTTTGGATCTAATCAAATAGTATTCATTTTATGACTCTTTAAAGCTATTCTTTTTTTTTTCATTTACTTTACAGATTGAATTATTGGTCTTACATTATGGATGTATTTTATTTATTAAGGGAAAGTAGTTGACTTTCAGAGTGATAATAAAATTTAACAAAATATTCCCAAACTAGATGCTGTGGAAAGACTCAAATATTTCCCCAAAAGGTCATCCTACGAAACGACATCCCAAGATGTCGACCTGTAGTTTAGGCGGGGGTAGACGGTGTCTGGAGCTGATTCAGAAAGCTTGTCCATTCTTTTTTTTTCTCTTTTTTTATTAACATTCATTTCCAAGAGTGTGCCCACTTTTCAGCAGCTGAACATGACAAGGGGAAAAGGTTTCAATGATGAATTCTTGTGTGTGTCTGTAAATTTCATGCTTGTGAAGTTGGATTAATAGCAAGGGAGACTGAAGTCCTTTTGTTCTTGCACAAACAGCTACAAAGCAGAGAGCGACAGTGTGAGCGTCCCAGTCTAGTAAGGCCTGGAGGCATGACTGGAGGGACCTCATAGTCAATCTCTGGCCTCTCTTCTGAGGCCTAATTATGGCATTTGTTCCACTGGACCTGGATGGAAACCACGAAATGAATGTCAGCAAGACTTCACATTTCTTTCAGTACCCATGAAGGCTGGGTTTCAGTGAAATCTAGATTTAAATACGTTGCCATGGAATCGCCATCCAAGGCCTTTACATACTTTCTAGTTCTCAGGGAAACAAAATATAAGCTAACCTGGCTGGTGCATGGTTACCGAATGATTGGTCTTTGGATCTCTGGAACATGATTCTTTGCTCCAAGGTACTGGAATTGTTGCTGGATGTATGATGGGTTTCAAAACTTCTGTTCCTGGAGAGGAGAGACCATCTCACCGTGCTACACTGTTGTAAAAACAACGTGTCCTTTTGGAGGGATCTGTTGTGCACAACTGAGATAAAGTTAATAAGGCCTTGACTTTGTAATCTAATATTTTTTAAAGGGGCTCGAAGTATTTCGTCTAATTGAGTTTAGTACATATTCTTTGTGTTCTACTGATTAGGTAGCCTAGTGGCTAGTCACGGTGGTTCCTAAATGAGAGCTTGTTTTCAATAACTCTTTCAGAAAAATGAGAAAAATAAATACAACTTAGCAAGCTTTTCTATAAAGCCAAATTTATTCTTCTACTTTAGGTATTAAAAATATCCTTTCTTTTATGAAGTGACTCAAATGGTAGACGGTAGTTTTTTATTTTTTATCTTATTTTATTTTTTAAGCCACTTTATTGAGGTATGCTCGACATGTAAAAAGCTATACACATTTAATGTATGCAACTCAATATGTTCAGGGATGAGTGTATGTCTGTGAAACCACCACCACTATGAAGACCACCATGAAGACCATAAACATATCCATCGCCTTCCAAAATTTCCTCTCACCACCTGTATTATTATTATCCTTATTTTTTTGTGAGTGGTAAGAGCACTTAACATAAGATCTACTCTCTTAGCAAATTTCAAGTATACAATATGACATTGTTAGCTATAGGCGCTATGCTGGGTAGTTGGTTTTTTAAAAATGCCCTTTACAAAACAAAAACATGGTACATTTAGGTTTATTCTCATATTTCTAAAAAACAGTTTGTTTGTTTTTTTTAATATTTAGGTCAGCAAAATTCCCAAATCTGAAAACCCTGACTTAGAGCAAGGGCTTTGGGGTTAGAAAGATTGGCTTCTATAACTTACCAGCTATTTGACCATGGGCAAGATAATTACTTTTTCCAAGCCTTGATTTTTTTCATTTGTAAAGTGAAGATCAGAGTACCTATCTCAGAGATATTGTGAACTAATATTATTCATAAAAGCCAAACATTGGGAACAGTCTACATGTCCATTAACTGGTAACTGGATAAACAGGCTGTGGTATACCCATGCAATAAATGAAACATTATTCAGGAATGAAAATGAATAAATTGCTGATACATGCTACAGCATGGATGAACCTCAAAAACATTATGCTAAATGAAAGAAGTGAGATACACAAGACCAGACATTATATTATTCCATTTATATGAAATGTCCAGAAAAGACAAATCTATATATAGAGAAAGTATATTAGTGGTTCTCTGGAGCTGAGCATGAGAAGAGGGATTGACTGCAAATAGATATGAAGGATCTTTTTGGAATAATGAAAATGTTTTAAAGCAGGATCCTGGAGTATGGTTGCACAACTAACTGCATGCTTACTAAAACTTACTGAACGATGCACTTAAAATGGGCAAATTTTGGGTATATAAATTTTACCTTGGTAAATCCGTTTTAAAATTTTTTTTAAAGAATTGAAAGAAGAACTAATATCTGTGACACACCTAGCTCAGGGATAGTACATAGCATATGTGCAATGAAGAGAGGTAGACCTACGGGACTGTTAAGCCAACATTTCAGAGAACTCCTTCCACCATGTCTTGTTGGACTTCGCATGAGTGGGAAATTAATTTAAGCTACTGTGACTTCAGCATCTATATGTAACTACAGATAGTATAGTTCCTGCCTGCAAAAAAAAAAAAAAATGCAGGCTGGCTGGGGAGACAATACCATAAAATAATTAGATGTTGAAATAAGGCATGTTAGGATTAAATGTCAAAATGAGTCATACTATGGTGGCTGTTTGTCTGGAACTTCAGAAGAAGGTAAGGTCTCTATTTTGGGGGGGCAGGGTCCCTACACTGGATCTTGAAGGATGAGGAAAAAAATCAGACAGAAAGGAAGAGGTAGAGGGATGTTCTGGGAAGGAAAAGTAGAAGAAGCACAGTCACAGAAAAATGTCAACCATGGCCACTCAGGGAGCTTCATGGGGAAGAGTTTGGCCTTGGGAGGTAGACAGACTTGGGTTCAAATTCTGGCTCCACCATTTGCAAACTGGGTAAGTAATTTAATCTCTGAAACCCAGTTTCATTAACTATAAAGGGATGATAATAATACCTTTCAGGATTAATGTTAGTATTAAGCGAGATATCCTACATAAATTTTTTAGTGCAATGCCAGCCTTATAGAAAATATTTAATAAACACAAATTTCCTTTCCTCTTATGCCCTCACAGAGGTGATATTTTAGTTATGGAAGAAACACATACTGGGAATTATTTTTTAAAAGATAATATCAGACTAAAACCAAGCAATTGATAGAGTTAGACTTTTTTACTCACTTGAAGATCTAGTTCATCTCCCAATGCATCCTGTATTTCTTCTTGACAATGTTCATGATAGTTTTTGAAAAATCAGGTCTTGGCTTGGCATAGTGGCTCATGCCTGTAATCCCAGCACTTTGGGAGGCTGAGGTGGGTGGATTGCCTGAGCTCAGGAGTTCAAGACCACCCTGGGCAACATGGTGAAACCCCGTCTCTGCTAAAATACAAAAAATTAGCCGGGCATGGTGGTGCACGCCTGTAGTCCCAGCTACTCAGGAGGCTGAGACACAAGAATCGCTTGAGCCTGGGAGGCGGAGATTGCAGTGAGCTGAGATCACACCACTGCACTCCAGCCTGGGCAACAGAGTGAGACTCAATCTCCAAAACTAAAATAAAATAAAATGAAAAATCAGGTCTTATGATGTAATTTACATGTAACATACTGCACCCATTTTAAGTATACAATTCAGAGTTTTGAAAAATTTATACATTGCCACAATCAAGATACGAAACATTTATGTCAAATATCAAAGTTCTTTCATACCCCTTTGCAGTTTATCCCTCCCTTTGACACCTGGCCACAGGCAATTCCATGTGTTTTCTGGGACTATTGGTTAGTTTGCTCGTTCTAGAATTTCATATAAATGAAATCCCACTATGTGTATTCTTTTGTGCCTTGCTGCTTTTGCTCAGCATAACGTTGAGATATATCCATGTTGTATTTTAGTAGTCTGCCCATTTTATAGATAAGTAATATTCCACTGTATGGATATAGTACAATTTGTTTATCCATGTATTTGCTAATGGAAATATGGATTGCTTGCCTCAGTTTTTAGTTAAATGAATGAAACTTCTATAAGCATTTGAGTGCAGTCTTTGGTAAATTCATAGTTTCATTTCTCTTGGGTAAATACCTAGAAAGGCAGTTGCTGTGTCATACAGTATGGTTAACTTTACAAGAAACTGCCAAACTTTTCTGAAGTGGTTGTACCATTTTACATTCTCACCAGCAGTATACAAGAGTTTCAGTTTTTCCACATTCTCATCCACACTAGGTCTTGTCCATCATTTATCCATTGTAATGCATGTGCAGTGGTATATCACAATTTTAATTTTCATTTTCCTGATGTCTAATGATATTGGGCTTATTGGACATTTGTATATTTTCTTTTGTGAAATATCTGTTCAAGTCTTTTGTCTATTTAAAAATTTGCGGTGTGGGCTGGGCATGGTGGCTCATGCCTATAATTCCAGCATTTTGGAAGGCCGAAGCAGGTGGATCACTTGAGGTCAGGAGTTCGAGACCAGCCTGGCCAACATGGTGAAACCCCGTCTCTACTAAAAATACAAAAATTAGCTGGTTGTGGTGGCAGGTGCCTGTAATTCTAGCTACTCGGGTGGTCTAGGCAGGAGAATGGCTTGATCCCAGGAGGTGGAGATTGCAGTGAGCCTTTGCTGCACTTCAACTTGGGTGACAGAGTAAGACTCTGTCAAAAAAAAAAAAAAAAAAGAAAAAAGAAAAAGAAACAAGAAAAAAGAAAAAATTGGGGATGTGGTAGTTTTAATCATTTTTAAATGTGTGTCTTACATCCAAGACTATAGACTTTATGAGTTATTGCATCCCTAGGCTCTGCCACAATTTCTGGTAAATAATAGAGATTCAATATGTATTTGCTGAATGACTGACTTGGTTGATGTATGGTTTTATTAGAAGGAGTGAAGTAGCTCTGTTAATGTTAGTCTTCTGTTTATTTCTTTCAGAATCAGGAGAATCACTGACTGTTAACTCTTCCTGGTGATTTAGTACTGAGTTCCTTGAGGTGGTCATCTGAAAACTCCAAGTTTGAAACAAGAAAGAGTATCATCATAATTATCAAACATTTATTAAATTTCCCCCATGTTCAAGGCACTATCCTAGGTGTTTGGGCATGAGACCTGATTGTTGTCCACAGGCAGCTTATGAATCTGTCTGGAGATATTAGACACAGGGATCTATCTATGCAAGGGCCATACTCAGAAGTCAAATAATGAGGGAGTGATATAGGCAGTGGTTCCCAACTCATGAGTCTGGGAAATCCAGAGGAAGGGAAGACAACTTCTTGCTTGGGGAATTGGGAAAGGAGGAGGTGGCATAGAAAATTAGTCTGGAGGACTGGGGTGTTTTAGGATAGAAGATTAGTGAAGAGCACCACAGGTTGGAAGAGGAAATGAGATGGCTTGAGGAAAAGCAGAGGTAGAAAAGGTCAAGGAATGGCCTATAGCCCAACTTGAAATAAGACTGGAGAGTTGGTTGGGCACTGTGGAAAGAACCTTCAATGTACCTGCCTTGCTTAGTTCCTGGGGAAATTTACTCTAGAATTGAAAAAGGCTTTTTGGAGGAAAACTCAAAACGCAAATTCTTTCTTTCTTTTTTTTTTCTAGTTAATAGTAAGTGGTAAAAACTCTATTCAGAACATAATTAAACAGACTAGCTCCCATGCTCTGAACTCCCATAACACCTTGTATTTCAACATTCTCTATTTCAACATTCACTGTGTCTGTGATTTACATGGTTTGAGGCTTTTGCACCTGCTAGGTTATAAGCTAGATGAGGGCAGGAAATGTTGGTTTTCTCACTGTTGTACTTCCAGGGCCTATGTTTGTCTAATGAACAAATAAATAAATAATGAAATTTTTGTTTCTGAGATTTAGAATGTTTGCAATGAAATATTTGTGAATTTCTATAGCTGTTATAATAGTAAGCTAGCCAATTGATGGGAATGTTTAACTGATTTTTTTTAAGTTCTGGATTTTATTCCAGTTTGTATTTTTTAGCAAGAATCTTTTCTTTCTGTAATAATAGAGCTACCATTGATAAGGCCAGTCACTCTGTGCCAAACATTGTGTTAAGATGTTTTCTATACAAGATGAGAAAACTGATGTCAAGAGAGACTGAATTATTTGCCCGTAGTTGATAGTAAGTGGCAGAGTTGGTGTGGATTCAGCAAAGTTCTGCCTTTCTCTGAGATTACTGAGATCGGAGATGGGAGATATTTTAAGTTAGGTGGGATCAGCTGGGGTGCTAGCATGGATTGGTTACAGTGGATGTCCAGCCTAAATTTGTACCTTCTTGCTTTATAAATTTTGTACACCTTAAAAATTATATGTGAAATATCTGCTATTAAAAAAAAAGAAGACAGAATTCAAGGGGAATCAATGAGACATTTTCTCTATGCATTAATTATATTATAGGGACATGTGATTTTAGAAATGGTGTTGGGTATATCCCCTGAAGGCAATCTTTAGGCTAAAGCTTAAACACTCAGGTAACTTCCTCTCCATATTTTTAGCTGGCTTAAGGAGATATTTTTCCATGTTTTTTCTAGGCATTTTGCAGACAAAGTCTGTGTGCTTCCATGCGCACACATGTGCTGGCATGCTTCTTTAAAGCAAATAGTTTTGGTAGTGTAAAAAACATATTTGAAGTAAGCCATTGGATTTGCCACATACCCTATAAGCCTTTGAGCAAAATTCCTGAAATTCAGTTAGTGGGCATTCACTTAGAATTTTCTGAAGAACAATTTCTCTGTAAATTATTAACTTTTTATTGCCACATTTCCCAGATTCAATTAGATTAACATTTAGTGTCATTTCTCAAACAGAAATAATCATCCTAATTATGCTTTGAAGAAAGAACTTGCATGTTATGTACCTTTCAGGCTTTCAATTTATCTTATTTATTTGGCAGGTATGTGTATGTGTGCTGGGGCTGAGAGAAGCTGGAAAGGATGACACTTGATGGGAATTGATAAGTTGAAAATCATTCAATACTGAGTTTATGGCATTTGGTTTTCTCTGCCGAGGGCATATCAGAGAGCTGATGAAATGTGCAGGCTAAAGAGGATGAATTCCCTAAGTGGCTTCTGAATACAACATTTATTTCTGGCCAGTAAAGTTTAGCAAACCATGTCCAGTGCTGTTGACAAGTAGCACAAACCGAGTGACAACAGCAAGCTTTTGATGTGTTGGCTAAGGTAGGCTTTGGAACTTACTGCTTTACTGCCTCCCCACAGTATGTGGTAAAGTCTAAAGGAGCAGCAATGGCCACACCAAACCCCCTTGCTATGGTAGCAGCTACTTCAAACATAGTTTCATGAATAGGAGCTCATTTGACCCTTGACCAGAACCAGGCTCTAAATTGGCAGACAGAGAATCGGAGTAATTTGTATCATTTCAATTAGTTACTCGCCGCATAACAGGGAGGTCATGACTTTCTGCCATGATTACTGCCCATGGCAACCAAGCTTGAATGTACCATCAGTTTCCAAATACTTTCACTTAATAAATGTAGGTTCATAAACAAGGCTCAATTGTTGGGGGTGCACAACAAAGTGAATTATCCACTCTGCAACTGAACGAGCGGAAGATGACATAACTTTGGCGGCAAGATCCTTTCAATTTTTTTTTTTAAAGAGAAGCTGATAAATGGGGTTAATAACATTGGCTGAATGAGCAGTATTGATCTTTGGCTATGTAAAACAGCCAGGAGAGAAGCAAGTTTGTGTAAGAACACTGTTGTAGTTCTGAAAGCCGGCAGTTTTCTTTCACTGTTTGCTCTGTACAACCAAAATTCAAAAATCTTAAAATCAATGTTACCATTGTCAGGTCCAAACAGCACACCCTTCCACAGACAATGCAAAGAATTTCAAAATATAGATAGCTCCCTGATACATACAGATCTGATTGTAAGAAACATTGGGTTGTTTTCTTTCTTGAAAGAAAGGGCAGCTTGTTCCAGGGTGAAAACAATGGTGTGTCTAGATGCCTGTGAAACTTCATGAACCCAGTGCAATAATTCAAGCCTTTTATTTGAAAAATGTTTTGTATGTCTTCCTCCACATCTGCAAATACCTCCACTTTCCCTTGATGCCAGCCAAGAGTCGTTAGCAAGTCAATGTTTTCCACTTGAGGAAGAAAAAAAAAGTTCAGCACGTACATAAGTTTTGCTATTTGGCTTTTGTTTTTTGAATTAAAATAAAGGTTTCCTTCTTTCATGTCACAATCTATTAGCCACCAGGAAACCTGGTATCACAGTTCTCTCCCATTCACCCCTGCATTTGTAGCAGATTTGACGGTGTGTGGAAACCAACACGGGCACTGCTCTGTGACTGTGTCACCTACAATCAGCTTGTGCTGTGGCTCAGATTAATCATGACAGTAGGCAATATTTCCAACATTATTAGAAGAGAAACCTAATATTTTGGGACATCAGGGATCTCTGAGCTGTTGTCCATCAAACTAAGAACCTTCATTTCCTACTCCTTGGATGGATAACCTTAAGTTTTAACCACTTAATGGACAAAACTCTTCTTTAAGCAAAAATAAATAAATAGTAATTTAAAATTAATAGAAAAAGGAGGATGTGGCTATTCTGTTATTTAAAGGTGTGTCTTGGGGTCATCCTCAAGAGATTTGATAGTCATGCTATCCAGGAGTGGATGCTCATTCTTTCTCGAGATGTATCCACTCAGTGTCTTGGATTTTCCTGAATTTTCATCCTTACGGTGCTTTGTTACTAAGTCTGTGAATGATTGTAAGATGATGATCTCTACACTACTGTTGAACTTTTATCTAATACAGCTTATATGATATAAACAAAATGAAGGTTTGCCAAGGAAGTCACATGAACAATTTACAGGAAGGAGATTTAGGGATTTAGATATTTGAAGGATGCTTATTAAAAAGCTACATTATTTAAATATGGATTAAAGAGATGTATGTCGATGAACACAATTAAATTTGACAGTACTATTTAGAAGATGTATGGTATTTAGGTCCATATTTACCTGCTTGAGTGTACTTTTCCCCTTTTTTCTGACTTATATGAGTTTACATGAGCATGACTGAAAACTGCATACTCTACTGGTCTTCTTAAGCTCTGATGTTTCTTTGCAGTTGAAAAAAAAAGAGAATCTGATAAAAATGCGTATTCTGTAGGGACCATACTATCATTTACAGCTTCCTCAGTGGTCCCAAACTCTTTTGGATTAGACTTTTATTGAATGTCTAATATATTCTAGGCACCAGGAACTTTAAAAATGTCTTCAGACATTCATACCAAGACAGTACTCTATGCTTTGATAATTTGGATCCTGTCGTATAATGTCCATTCCATTTGTTTAGCTCAAAAGTACAGGAAACCAGAGCAGCCAGAGATCGTTTCCGAACTTTTGAGTTCCTCTTTTAGTCCTTTCCCTTCTAGCCCCTAGAACAGAGTAAGTTCTCAATAAGCATGTGTGGAATGAATAATTCCCTGAGCTCATGTACAGGCAGTCTTACCAGAAAGAGACCAAAGTCTCCATACCTCTCCTTGCATTTCAGCAGGTTGTCTTGTTTGAAAGGCTTAACATTTTACAGGTACTATCCAATTAATGAGATCACACTCAGCTTTCTCTGGCAACCTCAGGAAAAGAACCTGATAAAGCTCAGGACTTTTTTCAGGACGTTTCTTTCCTTTTTAGGCTTCGGCTGATCCCAGGTCTATCCATCATCATTTTATCTTTGAAAGTTGGTTCATTTGTCTTGTTCCCTTAGCTCTGTCACCTCAAGCTTCGAAGATTGGGTCCTGATTTCTTGCATGTGGTCTTTCATTGGCCTACTCCCTGCTGGTACCCACTCCATCATTCTTGCAGCTATTTGATCTTCTCAGTTTTCTACATGTCAGACTGTGCCCAGCCACCTGATGGTTTTTGGTTCCAGATTCCCCATTCTCTCTCTGGCTTGTCATTCCATTACTACGCCAAACTTCATTCTGTTTTTTATCCTTTTAATTAGAAACAAAAAATTTATTACATTTTTAAATTACAAAGCAGTGCTTCATTATAGAAATTTTAGAAAAGGAAGAATAAGCACATTGAAAAATCAAAACAGCTTCCACTGCAATCCCACCATCTAGAGAATATGACTGTTGCCATTTTGGAGTATAAGTTTCCAGTTTGTGCGTTTTTTTCTTCTATCTTCCCTCCTTCCATCCTTGTTTCCTTTCTTCCTTGTTTTCCTCCTTTTTTTCTTCCTCTCATAGATTTTTGGGTGTTTTCAGACAGTTTAGAAAATTATTGGCTCCTTGGGCATTTTTTCTTCTCATCAAAAGCATTACTTTTAGTATTTTTCTTCAAAGATTATCTCCAAATGCTATAAAATTCCGTTTTCTTCTATTGCCTCTGTAATTTTCCTTCTCATTTCCTTCTCACAGTCTCAGGCCTGCATAAAATAACTCATGGTTTAATATAATGCATGTTCTCCATACCCTTTTTGGTTTGGCTTGCTTGGGTGTACTCTGTTATGAAGTTTTAATCTTGTAATAAGATTGTAATCTTCTCTGCTTTTCCACACTTGACTGTCACTTTTTTTCTTTCCTTTTTTTTTTTTGATAGGAAAAAATATAGGGTATTTTGAGCCCTTATGCCTTATAAAACCCTATTATTGGTTTAGCTACCAAGGAACATGGGATATAATATCCAGATTACCCTTGTTGACTTTCTTATTAGTAAGGAGACTGTGTATGTCATCATGATGTCAGGCATCTTTCTATAAGGAACAGGCTGGTTTCACCCTATATGCCTCCTTGATTGTTCATTCATTCATTCATCCAGCAAAAATTTCTGGAGCATCTTCTCTGTCCGATAAAACATAATAAGCCACAAATGGAACCTGCATATATAATTTAAATTCTCCCAGTAGCCACATTATAAAAGGAAAAAGAAGCAGGTAAAATTGATTTTGATAATATATTTTATTTAACCCAAATTATTAAAAATATTATATATAATAAATATAAAAATTATTAATAAGATTTTTTTCCTAGCTGTCTTCAAAATCTGGTGTTTATTTTATGCATACAGCACAAATCTCAATTTGGACTAGTCCCATTTCAAGTGTTCGGTAACCATATGTGGCTGTGGCTACCGTATCAGACAACACTTTTTCAGAAACTTTTGCTGGGGATTCTATGAAGAGCATGGCAGATGTAGTCCTCAGTCACATGTAGTTTATACTTTGACAAGGAGAACAACCATTATGTAAGTGATTGTTAATACAACAAATACAATAAAAGTAAACAACAAGCAAAAGCCAGGCAAAGGAAAGTGCGAGTCCAGTCTGTTACATGCCCAAACTATTCTGAAGGGGCAGGAGGACAAGAGACACAAGTTGACTTTATTTCTTCCTCTCATTGGCTTTGAGATTAACTAATTGTGTGATCTCTTCTTTCTAGACTCATATCTGAATTATTACCCACTGCTCCTAGACTCTGCAGAACCTACATTGAAACAAAACAAAACAATCTACATTTAGCCCCTCTGCCCCACTGCCTCCCATAATTATTATCTGAAGGTCTGTATCCCCTGCTGGATTGTAAATAATGTGAGGCTAGAGACTCTGTCCCATTAATCTGTTTCTGTCTCTTCAGCACCATCACAGTATAAGCCTTCACTTCATACTTTTGGAATAAATGAATGAATTGAAGATGTGAATGAAGAATGAATGAAGACTTCCCACTTAAATCTCTTGTTGGGATTACAGTTCATCTGACATTTTACATTGTCCTGTATGGTAAACTTCTCCCTGACTCACCTTTTCTGTTTCCTCCTTTCCTTCTTTTCTGTAATTTCATAACTATTTAGCTAAGGTCTGATTTTTTTTTTAAACTCAGCTGCCCAACTATCGCTAGTCAGGCCTGATTCTTTTGTCCCAGGAATTGTGCGAGGTAGTGTGTATGCAAGATGAAAA
The DNA here is from genome assembly GCF_029281585.2 of Gorilla gorilla gorilla. Classification (NCBI taxonomy): domain Eukaryota; kingdom Metazoa; phylum Chordata; class Mammalia; order Primates; family Hominidae; genus Gorilla; species Gorilla gorilla. The sequence continues at coordinate 176,850,104 of NC_073224.2, forward strand.
AAGACACAGTCGCTGCCCTCAAAGAGCTTAGAGGCTTTTAATGTGTTGCTATAAATAATACCAGCTAACATTTACTGGGTGCTTTCTTTGTGCCAGGCATTGTTTCATACTTTATTATGCATATTTTATCTTTTGTTGGGTATTATTTTATTCTCATTTTGCAGCTGAGGAAATTGAAGCCTAAAGAAGTTAAATAATTTGCTCAAAATTCCATAGCTAGTAAGTGTTGGAGTTGAGATTCAAACCCAGGTTAGAGCCTATATTCTAAACCAAACCACTGCACTAAAAAACCTCCTGAATCTTTAGAGTCCCTGAGATTACCTATTACACATTATGCAAAATTAGATAAAGTGTCATCCTTAAAATGAATAACTAGTTAGATATTAATATTTTAAAAATAATAAAGGGAAGTGAGATCTATCTCCTTTCTAAATTCCCTGAGGAATTATTTCTCAGGCCACTTACTTTATGCCCATTTCTATTATATATATAATATTTATATTTATACACATGAAATATAAAAGCCATATACACAGCAGTTCTGAGACACTGAGTCACATGCCTGGTAGATGGTTGCCAATTTTTCATTGATGAGTTTCATTCTTTTCAAAGCCACAGTTACCCTTGAAACCTCAACTGTAACCATGAAGATTCTACTAATTCAGTTATTTTGCTGATATCTTGCTGTCCTAAGGGTGTTTATCTTCCATTCATTCCCTCACCCAGCTTCTGATCGCTTCTCTCCTTCCCCCATGTTATTCTTTGTGTATAAGGCTCCCTTAGGAATTTATAGAGCAAGACTGCACCCATTTTTCTCTCTTATTTTTTTAGGTAATAATTTTCCAATTCCTCTCTTCTCTTGTCCTTTTCATCCTTCTTCTCAAGATGTGAGTTTTATTTCCACAAATGTTTGATTCCTCTCCTGGGATTCCTTGTCCCTCTTCCATTCAAGGAAATACTTGTCATTTGATTCTGCAGAACAATGTTGCGATATGATTATTTTTTCTTTAGAAAACACTAAATAGAAACAAAATAATATGAAGTTCAAAATAATGATCTGACTTTTCGATATAAGTTTTTGAACAACTTGTCATCTCAAACTCATTTTTTTTCGTAAAACTGCAATAACTTATTTTCCAATTTGTCTTACCTTTGTGACTTTCTCATTTCTGGAAGGTGGTATTCTACAGCAGTTAAGGGCATGGGGCTTGGTGTCAGAAGATCTGGGTTCAAATCCAGTCTGCTACTTGCTCCTGGGCCGTCTTTCTACTTGTGTTACCCTCTCATGCCTCAATTATAGCCATATGATACAAATATTATCATCTTTATTTTTATAGATGAGGTCATCTTTATTTTTATAGATGAGGTCATCTATAAAATGAGGTCACCTATAAAAATAAAGATGATAATATTTGTATTACATTGCTAAATTTTAGTACTTACTTGCTCTAAGTACTTCTCTGCTAACATTCAATCTTTATGACAATTCAATAAAGAAGGTATTATTATTAGTTACATTTTACAGATGCAGAGATAAGGCACAGAGAGGGTTTTTTTCAATTTGACGCTATAGCACAAGCATTTTTCATGTTGACATAATTTGTAATGGCTTTGTAAACATATATTTTAATGGCTACATATTATTTCATTGTCTACTTATTCCTTAATTTACTTAGCTCTTGGTTTATCACTTGACACTTGAATTGTTTTGGATTTTTTTCTATTATAAATACATGTCATTGTGATGAACATATTTGGACATAAAGTTTTCCCATAATGCTGAAAATGTCTTTGTCAAAGGTTCAAAAAGAAGAATTAGAGTCCAAGGGCAAAAACACTTTTTTCAGGCTTTTGCAGCCTATTGCTAACAATTATTTTCTAAATGGTTGTTTAAGTTTACACTTCCATTGTCACAAGAGTGTCTGTTTTATTGCACTCTCCCCAGGTCAAAGTCATCCCGTAAAGACCTAAAGAACAAAGGTTAAAAACCCTGTACCGTGCATAGTGTCTTTCCTGCTACCTCAAAGAATGGGTAGCCTTTTCCACATTGTCAGCCAGCTTGCATTGGCCTAATCATTCCTGCCAGCTTCATTCGTAAGCTACCAGATAATGGTCAGATGCAATTTAACTTCAATGGAAGAGTCTTGTTTTAAACGTTGATGTTAAAGATTATGCCTCCACTATCATGTGGACAATTAGGGCCTTTATTTGACAAAGTCCAGCTAAATTGGTAGATTTTTAAAGACCAGGGTGTAACTCATAAAATAGAATGACTGTGAGTATTCTAATTGCATTCTTAACCTGAGATGTAATGAACATTTGCTGCTTTGGAACAGAGCAGAGATTATGGCAAAGTGTCTCCGTAAGTTTCTTTTCTTTTCTTTCTTTCTTTTTTTTTTATTTGAAAAGATGATGTTAATTTATTAGGTCTACAAGTGTGGCTTCTGAGGGCAGAATTTATGTTCTTCATACTAGCTTTGTGGACTTGGACAAGCCATTAAACCTTGCCAAGCCTCTATTTTCTCATCTGTATAATGGGACTAATAATACCTGTCACTTAGGGCTTCTTGAAAAATAAAGATAATACTTGTGAATTCTTATGGTGGGTGCTCAACTCATGGTTTATTGCATGATTGAAATTCTGTTGCTTCTGTAAAATAATCATTAGGATTATTTTTTTCTTGAAGCCATTTTTGTCCAGACTAGATATTAGTTGATCTTTAGCTTTGAAATCCAAAGCGTTGTTAACTAGTCTGCTAAACAAAATATCTAGGTCTTTAATATCCCTGGAGCTATTGCTTATACCTCCAAAGGAAAAGCACAAATTAAACCAGGAAGAGTGCTCTCAGACTTCTGCTTACATTGCTTTAATAAAATAATTTTCATAATATAAACACCTATTAGAGAAAAAAAAGTCACAGCCCAAGAAAGAAAACTTCATGGAACTCTGGTGTCTGAATCATGTGTAGGAGTGTGGCACTCTACTTCGACTTCTTGGCACTTTATCTAAAGCAAGTACAGGCTTTCAACAAAAAACATCCATCACCAAGATCCACCAGCAGCCACTTCTAACTTCATTTCATCGTTCGTTTCTTTTTCCCCTGCTCTTTAGTCAGAAAAGGTAAATCAAGAACAAATGTTCCAGGATGCAAGAGAATGGCCATGACCACAAAAACCACCACCACAAAAACAGCAATACTTTACATTTATTAAGTGCCTACAAGCTGCTGGGTCTACGTTTAAGCGCATTCCATATCTTGTCTTTACCAACTGCTGAAAAATAATAGTAATTATTCCTAATTTACAGAGGACTAAACTGAGCCTCAGGCATTTAAGTGACTTACCCAAAGCAAGTGTGTATGAGACCTGGAATTTAAGTCCCGATCTTACTGACTGATTTCTTGGGTCTCCCCCAGATCTCTGAGTGTAAAATTCTACGAATAATGTAACTGAAAAAAGAAAGTGTTACAGAAATCAACAGCGGGAGAAGAACACCCTATAGATTATCTACACTAACCAAAACTTTCTCTGTATAGTTAAGGAGCTTTCCAGAGATCACACAGCTTACTCTGTGGCCAAGCGAAGACACAAGTGCCTATCATTTGCTGTTAACTTTTTAAAAACAAATTTATTACAAAAAAATGTAACCATATACAACAATAAAGCTAATACCATAAGAATGCCCTGTCACTCAATTTTATAATTACCTACACTCTTGTTGACGCCTTTTTTTTTTTTTTTTTTTTTTGCTTGTTCTCTTGTATCTCTTAAGTGGGAAGAATAACTTAAAGGTGATTGGAAATACTCAAGAATTCTTCCCTTTTAGTTTTAGATTTAAACAAAGTACCATTATGAGGACAACTTAGGTTTATCTTGCTACTGACTAATATTCCATCTCCATTGATAATTTACCCTCCAAAACAAACTGAGGCAGAGGGAAGAGGTAACTTGGAGCAGGAATAATAATTAGTCTTCTAAGTTTAGTTTGTCACATTTGTATTTGATGTTCAATGGCTTGCTTTTTAGGATAAATTCTTTTTAGGCCCTTTACCCTGTTTGATCGATACTCCTCTACCCCATAAGGGAGGCATATTTTAGCAAATTTATTCAAACTAGAATGTTGGAAAGATCAAAGAAATGATGCCCGAATCCTAGCTTTTCATGAACAATGGTTCCCAAACATCCTTCTGCTTATAACCCTACAATTTTCTTTAATAGTAACATTTTTATTATTTCACATTTGCTAAGCACCAACAAGTAGCTAGGCACCGGTTAAAAACAAAGAAAATCTGTTTCAGCACTTAGGTGCTCCAGACCCAATTCTCATGCCCCCCTGCCCTCTCTGTATTATTTCTGTGCCCAGTATTTTTCTTTGAAGTTAAATGGAGCCCAACCCACAGAAGAGAACTTAGGGAAACAGACAGAGTTGAGCACAGACTGCCAGATTCTGGGAGGTCAGCTGTTTAGGAGTGTCTTAAAGTGGTCACTTGGCTCTCCTGAAGAGTCAGGGGGTAGCCACTCTGACAGAAGGGCAGAAGAAGTAGTTAAACTGAGAGGCAGGAAGCTTGGGCAGTTCCTTTTAAAAATCAGTAAAGCTCTAGACCTAAAAATTTATCTCTGAAGAGTCAGATAGGAGGAGGGAAAGGGTCCATGCTTAAAATGCCAAAACGTAGCCCAGCAGATTGATTCTGTGTAGCCGGTATCAATCATGCAGATAGATTTTGCCACAAAATGGTCCAATGTACTTTTTTTTTCCTCCTCTGACTTAAGCGTCCAGATGGTGCATGAACAGTGAATAATGGGTGGGTATTTTAAGACATCTTAACTAAGGTGGGGAAGTCAAAGCTAACTGTGAATTTCCCAGTTCTCTTTCTCTATACGCATGAAATAAAATTCCTGTACTGAACTACCAAGAAGTATCTGGCCCAGTGGAATTTTGTATTGTGTTATCAAATCAAAGCTTAAGTATTCCTTTGAGAAAGAAAAGGTTTGAAACTAATTACTTTCCCTTGATAAGGTCTGTTTTTTGTAGAAGCACATTTTAGGTGATTTTAATTTATTAATAATCTACCAAGATGTCTGGATTTGTTTTTGCGTTTTACAATTAAATTTTTAAAACCTTTTTAAGGTTATGAAAGCAATATGCGACCATTGAGGAAAATTTAGAAAATATACAAAGGTACAAAGAAGAAATTAATCACCTATGCTTCCACCTCCCCAAAGTAACCACTGATAGCATCTTGTTTTATTTCCTTCCAGTCTTTTTTCTGTAAATAAGTAGTCATGCTATCATAATTTAGTTATTCATTTTCCTGTCATTGGAACTTTAATTTACCAAGTATAAAAGATATATAATTTAGGCCACATTTTTGAAAAATGTAGGCCAGAATTTATAGAATTGATTTTATAAGTTTAAAATATCAGTGGTGAAATTATAGGGTTCATTGTCCTAAGACATATTATAATTTCCTTTAATCAGCAACAATGACTAAAACATGTGATCTAAAATTGTTGCATTTGCTTACAAAAAGAAAACAGAGGAAACAAAGAGAAATTATATGTGCTTGCGGGCAATAAGAAGCCTTGTGTTAGTTAGCATTTAAAATTGTCAAAGATAGAAATTGAAAGTACAAAAGTTGAAGCATTGGTGACCACAGTGAGGCCTCCAGACATGAGTCAGCCATAAAAAATGCTCAAACTCATTTAAAAAGCTCTTTGTCATGGTCCAAAAAAACAACATTTTTAGTGTTTTCCTTTGACTTCACATCCCGCTATTGCAAGTACATGGCTAATTATTATCTGAATGATATCTATTATTCCTGTGTTCTTCTGGTTCTAACCGGATATGATCCAAATATGGCCACAAACACATTATAGTGTGCAGCAAAATCAAAAGAATAAGATAATTCTGTTTTTAAGGGTTAATGGTATTTTCACTCCTCCTCAGCTTGAATCACAGACAATTGCTCTACTGTTGTCTATTCTAGGCAGCTGTGCAGAATAGTAAAGATTTGGAGATCTTTGTAGGCAGGAGAAAAATTAAGCCTTTGTATACTTTGTATTCAGTATATTCTACCCAACACCCATGTGTAAGAGTTGGACTTGGGGAGTTGCAACAGGCTAAGGAAAGTTTGTGCAGATAAACAGAGTTATTTTAAATTCTGTGCCTACTAAGCTCTGAATCACAAAGTGCAACTGCAAGTCCTCTAGAAATAATATGTAAGAAATCCTTTTCTAACTCTGCTCATTCTATTATGTGGGTTTCACTTATTATTTTTAAATAAAGAACTTATGAAAAAGAAGTCACTGAAAAGTGAGCAATTACCTCATCATTTTCCAGTTCTCAAACTGTTACTATTCTTGAGCCACTGAGAAGCAGAGTGGTCTTGTGAAAGAATATTATCCATATATGGAACAAAAAGCAAAAATATTAATATAGTTTTAACTTACTAAAAATGATTCCAAATAATTGGTTACTTGTGGCCACAAAATGAAAAGTTATGATGAAAAACATTGGTGCTTACATTTGGGTTGTGGTGTGTATCGTTATGTACGTTTATGTCTCTCGTGCTCAGTATAATAGCAGCTATTCTAACACAGCATAGCTGGCAAGAGTGCCCCAGAGTGATAAGGAGTTGGAATTTGGGGACAGGAAGTACCATTTGGGATCTAGGATTTTCTTCCATTTGTCATTTGGGAATTATTTCTAAGAAAGATTAAAAAATTCTGATGCCCTTTATTATCGCCCACTTGCAATTGTCTGGAAAGGCGTAATGATAATAGCTACCACTTTCTGAGCACTTAATATCACTCTTCTTTCAGTATCTCATTTAATCATCCCAGTGCTACATGTTAGTCAAAAGCTTAACATGGCTAAGAAGGCCCAACACAATTTTGGCCCTAATTACCCCTGGGGTCTTATCTCCCACTAGTCTGCCCTCAAAATGCACCCTCCTTGCCATGCTGACCCCTTATTCCTCACACACAATGTGCACACTCCAGTCTCGGGGATTTATACTTGCTATTCCCTCTACCTGAAATGTTCTTTCCCCAAATTTCTGAATGGCTTGCTCCCTCACTTCATTCGGATCTCTACTCGAACTTCAATTTATCAGTAAAGCCTTCCCTAATAATCACAAATAATACCACACCCTTGTCACTCTCTGTCCCCCCACCCTACTTTTCTTCTTCATATCACTTAGCACCACTAACCGCATATATTTGTCATTGTCTCTAATCCCCTGTTAAAATGCTTCTTAAGCACAGGGACTATGTCTACTTCTTCTGCCCCTTTCCCTGCCCATGGATTTATCCCCAATGCCCAGAACAGTGCTTGTCACATATTAGACATCAATGATATTTGCCAAATGAATGAATGAAGAAAGAAACAGAACCTCATACTGGTTAAATAACTTGCCCAAGGATACACAGTAAAGTGGCAGAGCCAAGATTATTCTGAATCTAACAAGTGGCAGGCAGGAGGTGGCATTTGAACTGGGCTTCAAAATGTAGGTACAAAATATTTATAGTGTTCTGTTTTTGCTGAAATGATGTTGCCTACTTATAGCTTTCACATTACCATTCCTTTTTAATATTTTTATTCCACTCGAGAATACATTTTATTATATGGGGATGACCAGTCACATAATACCATGAGGACTCCTGCCGACTTGCTTGAATCATGTTTTTCCCGTCCATCCACTCAATGGGCAATGGCTCCTGGCCTAGTTCCTTTGTATCTGCGGCCCAGGTATAAAACGTGGTGTAAGAAGGGGACTCAGTGTGTTCTCACTGTTCACAGGCACAGTTCTTAGCCACATGTTCAAATCAGCTTCTTATTCTATGTGAAACACTTAGCCTGGTACCTGTTTCTGCTCCCCGTGGAAAGATCGCGGTCTTTAGAATCATACAGCCATTTAGATGCTGTGTGACCTTGGACAATTTATTTCACCTCTCTGAACCTCAGGTTCTTCATAAGAATAATGATGTATATCTCACAGAGTTGCAAATGGCACAATATACATAAAATACTTGGTATAATGCCTGGCATATAAATGGAAATTATTATTTTTTGTGATGAAGAGATCAATGATGAAGATGATGCCATTGTCTTAGATAATATTTGGGAAGCCACAGCTCCTGATATACCCGCTCTCTCCTTTGAATCGTGTCCTAATTAGTATCTTTCCACTTCTCCCTTACTCCAGTGAAAGCTGCACAGGAAGTTCCTGCAGACAATGCATGCGGCCCAGGAAGGCTCGGCAGTGTGATTCTCAGACCTGAGAGAGTACGGCCCCTCTTCATCTGTGATCATGCAGCTTGTATTGTGAGCCGTAGATGTTTTCTTTTTTGCTTCAAACAGCTCCATAAACAACTCCCGTATCTTTGATCTCTCTTTCAGCACCGTCTTAAGTCCATCTGTTGTCAGGCCTTATGGCCATTATCACTCTCCCTTCTGTTCGCTTCTAAAGTGCACTGAAATCTGCAAGTGCTTTGTGAGCCCCTGGAGAACAGGAACTGCACCTTATCTGCCCCTAGCACAGAGCGCAGTGCCTGGCAGAGAGAAGATGCTCAGTATGTTTGCTGCTTCTAACGGGTGTCTGTGTTCTTGCTGAAACGTTCCTAGCCTCTTTCATGGCCCTGCTCTACCTACACATCTTTGTGTCATCTGATTTTTGTACAGTCGTTTCACCTCAACTTGACTTTTTACCCTCATTTTCACTCCAGTAGGCTTACATTTCCTTTTTCTTTAAAATCTATGCACTCAGTTAAGTGCTTTAGCAGCTGAAAATATCTATATGGTCATTAACGTTCTTAAGAACCTCCTTGATAGTGTATTTTACCATGTTGCTTTCCTCTCTGACATCTTAAATAGGAAGCAGAGCTTTCCTACCTCTGAGCACCACTTTTTTTTTAAATCACATTTAAAATTTCTTCCTTTTTTAAAAATAGGAATTTGTACCTCCTTCACATATTCCTGGCAAATTTCCCAGGCTTTGAGAAATTAATTTTGGCCATTACCCTAGCAAGAAAGGGAACTATCTTTCACTTTATATTCATAATCTCTGTTTTTTTTCTTGTATCTAAATCCTATTAATTCTACTAGCCCACTTCTACTTTTGTTTTAATAATAATAACATTTGTGTAATGCTTTACAGTTTAAAAAGAATTTTTACATCCACTATTTCATTTGAGCCTAACAACTATCTGAGAATGGCACAGCAGGTACATTGTAATTCTAGTTTCACAGATGAGAAAAAAGTAACCACACCCCAGAGAGTTTAAGTGATTTATCTTGGGTCATATAGCATATAAGAATTAGAATCTTAGACCTGAACCAGTTTTCTGATTCCAAATCCTGTTTGTTTCCTATTGTTCTATGCCATATATATCTAGATGAGCTCTTACAGACACATTCTAAATGATTGACTTCAAAGGTCAGCTTGCTTATTTTCAATCTTGTTTGCTTTTTTTTAAGTCATTGTTGAAATTCATCCAAATCCATCTGTATTAGTCAAAGTTCTAGAGAAACACAGAACCAATAGGAGATAGATAGATAAAAAGAGATTTATTATGAGGAATCAGCTCACATGATAATGGAGGCTAAGAAGTCCCATCATCTTCCCTCTGCAAGCTGAAGACCCAGGAAAGCCAGTGGTGTTGTTCCAGGCCAAGCCTGAAGGCCTGAAAAGCAGAGGAACCAATGGCGTAACTCCCAGCCTGAGTATGAAGGCCTGAGAACCAGGAGCACCAATGACCAAGAACAGAAGATGGATGTCCCAGCTTGAGAAGAAAGATCAAGTTCATTCTTTCTCTGTCTTTTTGCTCTACCCAGGCCCTCAATGGATTGGATGAAGTCCACCCACATTTGTGAGGGCTAATCTTCATTACTCTGTCTACCAATTCATTGTTTTCTTCATTACTCATCAATAATGTCTTACCAGCTGTTTGGGCTTCCCTTAGCTAGCCCAGTCAAATTGATACATAAAATCAGCCATCACACCACCTCTTTTTTTTTTTGAGACGGAGTGTCGCTCTCTCACCAGGCTGGAGTGCAGTGGCACGATCTCGGCTCACTGCAACCTCTGCTCCCTGGGTTCAAGCAATTCTCCTGTCTCAGCCTCCTGAGTAGCTGGAATTACAGGCATGCACCACCACGCCCAGCTAATTTTGGGTATTTTTAGTAGAGACGGGGTTTCACCATGTTGGCCAGGCTGGTCTCAAACTCCTAACTTCAGGTGATCCACCCTCCTTGGCCCCCCAAAAAGTGCTGGGATTATAAGTATGAGCCACTGCGCCTGGCCGTCCACACCACCTCTTAAAGTCATGGGGTTTGTTTGTTTGTTTGTTTGTTTTGTCTTTGCACCCACATCTTCACTTTTTCCCTTGGCTCAGCACTCAGCTGAGATAGCCCATCTTCGAGCAAAGTGTCCCAAACTCTTCAGATTGGATTAGGGCCCCTGCTTAGAGCACCCAGTGTACTCCCATACATCCCATACTGTCATGTGATTGTCCTTTTCCTTATCTGTGTCTCCAACTACTGGACTATACACAGTGTCAGGGCAGGGGCCAGTCCATCATTTGCACCTGTGTGAACTCAGAATTTCTCATGCTGTCTGGAGCATCATAGGTATTTAGCAAGCATTTATGGAAGGAATACATAATTAATGACAACAGAACTGGGAAGTTTCTCTCTGTGGCTAATCAGAGAGATTCCCAAAGGGGGTTTAAGGACGACTTGTTTCATGTGTTTAGGGAGGCTACATTCTGCAGGGTGCAAGTGGGGAACAGAGTGTGCAGTTATTCAAAGGGACACGTCATCACAACGCCACTTCTCTCAAAAGCAAAAAATAGCCCTGTGACATTTCTTATAAAGGAGAAAGAGTTTATTCAGCAATAAAATGTTTCTTTAATTGTTGATGACTGTACTTCTGGGGCTGGGCTTTTCATAGGCAATGATCTTATCCGTTTTTTAATGAAAAGCAGAGATGGTTAAAAAAACACAAGTAAACTGACGAGTTTTATGGTGGTTTACGAAATTACACATCTCTCTGAAGCAACGTTATACATACTGACTTACCAGATGACTAGAAAATAGTGCACTCTTGAAGTTAACATTGATTTACTTAAATCTGAGCAGTTTTGTGTAGTCTGAGTTGATAGTGAGAACTTGAAGAACAAAAAGTGATGACACCATGTTTGCATATTTCAATTTATCTAGTTAACCAAAGATAACATTATCCTTTTTTGTTTGTTTGTTTTTGTTTTTGTTTTTGATTTTAGATGGAATCTTGCTTTGTCACCCAGGCTGGAGTGTGGAGTACAGTGGCACGATCTCGGCTCACTGAAACCTCCAACTTCTGGGTTCAAGCGATTCTTGTGCCCCAGCCTCCTAGGTAGCTGAGATTACAGGCACCTGCTATCACACCCAGCTAATTTTTTGTATTTTTAGTAGAGATAGGGTTTCACCATGTTGGCCAGGCTGGTCTCGAACCACTAAGCTCAAGTGATCCACCTGCCTCAGCCCCCCAAAGTGCTGGGATTACAGGCGTGAGCAACTGTGCCCAGCCAGGTAACATTACCTTTAACTCTGTGTTTGTGTCTCTATAATGAAAGTTGCGTTTAGATTTTCTTAAGTAATAAAATCCTATTTTCAGAGGTATATAACTCCATTACAAAGATCCCCATTGGCCCCCATAGTCTTTGCCTATGGGCACAAACCAACAAACCTCAGTCCAACCACTGGGTGAAATGAGAATGGAAAAGGAAAACAATTGCTTCTAGTTATTGCTACCTTTTTTTAAGGCATCTTGAATCAAACAGTAGCCTGAGGGGGTGAATGACCTGAATATAAAATAGTACTATTGAGTTTTGTGTGTGGAATTATTGATTTCTTGATATTTCGAGTTTGGAAACTTCCTTCCTTTCACTCTTCTGTTAGAGCAAAATTCAAGCCTCTGCTCCCAGTTCTGTCTTCACTTACCTTTATTTCCTTTTCTCATTTGAACGCACTTGTTGTCTGGGATTGGAAATTCCTTGGACAACAGCCTGGGGTGACATCAGAAGTGAAAGAAAGAGCCAAGGTCTCTTCCGTGTGAGGATAAAGACCTGGCTTCTCACCGAGGATAAATTTTGGATTGAGTATGATACTAAGGCTGAAGAATATTATTCCAACTTTCCTAATGACTCCCTCTGTCCTTCCAGGACTGGGATTCCCAGATGCCAAATCTTTTTTGGAAAAGGCCCTTGCTTTCCTCAGGTGTGAAGAATCTGGGCCTTCCCTCCTGCATTTAGAGAAAGGCTTTGCTGAGGCACCCAAATCACCTGAAGCTCCAAGCAGGAACTTCACAACCAGGAAGTTCCCAGAGAACTTCACTGGGTTCCTGAGTCAGCCTGGGCAGTTCTGAAACAAGCTTACATAGGACCTCAAGGGACATCTTGCAGTAGAGAACCATGAGGTTTGATTTCATTTTCCCCTGGGCTTGGCCTATGCTCTTCCTTCTGGACTCCCCTCTCCACAAGCTCCATCTTTTTCTGACTGACTCGTACTGCTTCTCACAACTCTTCTCAAGCTTCGTCTTTTCTTGGAAGCCCTTCTTGCTTCCCCTTCACATCTGTGTCTCCAATACCATCACATTGCATTTGTTACTATGCCTGCCTCTCTCACAGACTATGAGCAACCTGACATATACCACGGTGGCCAGCATATGGTAGGTATTCAGCAAATGGTTATTGAATGAATTATTGAAGAAATGAGATAAATTAGCTAAATTTGGGTTCGTTTACTAAGACACCAATACATTTGAATCTGTTGATTCCTTCAGCAAAAACAATGCCCTAAGCCAGTTGTTTCATTGAAGTCCTCAGCTGATTCAGTATAAATGGTCCCCTGTAGACACAGATCTCAAATTGAGCTCTCAGAGATCTCCATCTGGTGGTGTAAGGTTCCTTAGAAAACTCGTCCTTGTGACTCACTGCATCTTATAGGAGAAGACACTGTCAAGAAGTAGTTAACTGGTCCTGAATGCACTTATCTGATGACCTGTTTTTAAAATAACAGCTTTCTAGCAAAAACAATAGCTGATATACCCTTTATTACTTTGGGGAAGATGAGGATTTAGGCAAATACACGAAACTGGTCTAAATAGTTGCTATTTAAAAGGTTAATATTTTGTGTGATTGAGGATGGTCCTTTAAGTATAAGGTATTTATCAGTCTGCACAGAAAAGTCTAGACTCCTATAGCTCATTGCAAGTACTGGTTTATTTATTTGGATTTGTTTGACAAAGGAAGCCAAGAGAATTAACTGTTACCCTGAGTTTTCCAAAATTAGAGTCTATTTAGAATCCAACTGTTCTTTTTGAAACAGAATGCAGAGCTTTTGTTGGTATTTTGTGAATGGCCTTGAGGAACCATAGATATGCTCTTTTTCAGATTATTAGGGATTATCAATGGAACTGTTTATGCTGACAACTCGGAAAAGGAAGGCCTCTACAGTAACAAAGGAAAGAGCCTCACAGGTGCTACAAGGCTATAGGATGCATGCTATCTTTCCCCATGCATGACATTTTACATGTTTTATTTATAAACAGCTTCTTCCTCTAAATGAAAGTGCTGATGGAACATTAATGTCTAGCCCATAGTAGGGACTCAGAAGCATTTTGTTGACTTGAACAAACACTATGAATCATCAGTGTTGAGATAGGAATTTGAAAGGACTCTCACTGCGGTAACTTGCAGTATTAGCATCTCTTTGATATCTATTAAGTTTATTGGCATTCATTGTTTAGTCATATTAATGATGAATGATAACTATAGCACATATTATCATACTTTCCAATTATAAAAATGTTTTTACAAACATTAGCTAATAACATCTGATAACCCTATGAAGTAGATGGATAGATTCTAAGATGAGGAAATGGAGGTTTAGAAAAATCAGATGACTTCTATAAGATCCGTCCTACATAATAACATCTTTAGTTCACAAGACTCATTTTTTTTTCTTAAATGTCAAAGCAAAACACCCACCATCTTTTGAGTAATACCTTTTATTGGACAAACTGTACAATATTGACAGAGAGGCTTCTCTGCTTACAGAAATCCGTTCCTCAGAGTCAATCCCTCACTGACCTAGAGGGGAGTTTTCTATATCCCGAAAGCTTATCTGTCAATATTCCACCATTAGTCCGATAAAAGGTATTACTTGAAACTTGACTCTACATTTTATCTGACCAATAAAGGCAAGTAATTAAAAATATTGAGTTAGGAACCAAGACATGTTGGGTATTGTGATGCTCTAGTAGTTACATTCCTGAAAAATAATTTACTGAGTCACTATTAAAATACAGTTTATTTGTGGGTTTTGTTTTTGGTTTTTGTTTGTTTGTCTGTTTGTTTTCAAGTTGGAGGTCTAGACTTTTCCAAAAACCAATCCAGATTTTCAGAGCCAGGTATATTTCAGCATGCCCACTTCCTGGCCCCCTTTACCATCAGGTGATTACGGCTGAGGCACTAAGCACCATGTGATGATGAAATAGGACCAAAAAGGAAGTGGGTTGAATCATCAAGTTGCCAAGACAGGGTGGCTCCCTGGAAAGGGAATGGCAGAAACATGGAAGGATCTTTAGTTCTGTTTTTCCCCTATCCTTGACTTAGCCAAAAGTGGGGTGACTTAGTCCATTTACCCACTTCACAAGGTTATTGTTGTTCAGAAACCAGAGTTCTGTGTATGTCCTCACTAGAGAAATGGGTTTCTCTAGTGAATAATATGGACAAACGTATTGCTAGTGCTGTGTTTGAAACCTTGTGGCCATCAACCATTTCTATCCTCAGTTCATACTGAGGATACAATATTCAGAATGTGCCATTTTCTGCTACAGGTGTATAAAGAATGATTAAGGACTGATTAATTATCACACAAAAATGTAAGCTCCATGGGGTTAGGGATTTTTTTGACTTTTTTTTTTTTTCTTGCTGCTGAATCCTAAGCACCCTGAACAGTTCCTGGCAGACATTAGGCACTCAATAAATATTTGTTAAATGGATTAATGAATAACAATGGGTAGATCTGGAAAACAAGAAGGACGGGAAGGAATTTCAGGCAGACAGTATCCAATTAACAAATTCGGGGCTGGGTGTCATGGCTCATGCCTGTAATCCCAGCACTTTGGAAGACGGATGTGGGCAGAAGGCTTTGAGCTCAGGAGTTCAAGATCAGCCTGGCTAACATGGCAAAACCCTGTCTCTACCAAAAATACAAAAATTAGCCGGGTGTGGTGGTGCACTCCGGTAGTCCCAGCTACTTGAGAGGCCGAGCCTAGAGGATCACTTAAGCTTGAGAAGCAGAGGTTGCAGTGAGATAGCACCATTGTGCTTCAGCATGGGCGACAGAGTGAGAACCTGTTTCAAAAACACCAAACCAACCAAGCAAACAAAAAACAAATTTGGGGGTGGCGTGTGGGATGTTTTTTGGAGGAATGGTAAGGAATTTACTCTAGCCTAGTGAATAGAGAAGACTTTTATCAGGAAGCGTTGCTTGTGGTAGGTAAAAGTCCTCAGACAATAATAAAAACTCAAGTACAGTATTTATCCAACACGGCTGTACTCTGTATCAACTACTTGAAAGACTGGCAGGCCAAGTAGAGAATCCTTAACTTTAGTTTGTAAACTGAGGCTCCCATCCCTATCAAAAACCTAGGAAAAACCAAAGCACCAAAGTTGTATTTTTGTCATTATTAATTACTGCCAATCGAGGTGGCAGTGGCCATGCTTCTCAAGAATAATGTTGCATTCTTAACACCCAGCAGTTGGTGTAAATATTTTTGAATGAATGGACGAATATGTGTCAGGATAAGTAAATCCACAGAGGGTCATTGTGAGCATTAAATGAGACAATATAGTTTACTCTTTAAAAAAAATATTGAATTGACAAAAGTTGTAGAAAAGAGACAATCTGAGCAAAGTTCCCGCACAGTGCTGGGCATGGAGTTAGTGTTTGATCAATTTTTAGCTATAATCCTAATGATGATCCCGGTAGATAGCTATTATTAACACCATTTTGCAGATGAGAAAGTAAAGCTCAGTGAGGTTGCTTGCCCAAGTTACACAGCTAGTTTGACCCTACATTTTGTGTGCTTTTCCCTATTCCTTGAAGCAAAGATGCCTCAAGATTTGAGTGTCACTTTTGTTGCATACAGAAGATATATGGGCCAAAAAATACCATATTATTCTGTTTCATAATAGTTATTGTTGGGCAAATTCTTGGAAATGCTTGTTTAGAAATAGCACATAATCTAAATGAAATAAGAATTAGTTTATTGCTTTTGCTAGACAACATGATATCGTGGTTAAGAGGCTAAAATCTGAGGTTGGACAGGTTTGGGTTCACACCCCAGCTACTCCACTTCATGAGCTCTATGACCTTAGCAAGTTACTTAACCTCTCTGAGTCTCAGATTTCTCCTCTATAAAATGGAAATTAGAAGTAATAACTACCTAACACGATGAAATAAGGCAATTATTCATTTATGAATAAATGAATGCATTTATGTGTTTAGTACAGTGCCTGGCACATGGTAAGCAGTCTACAGCACACTCACATATATCCCATTTTGGTTACAAAGAATTGGCTTTATAATTGGATTTATTTCTTTTGGTCTGGCTTGATAACAATTAAATTGGCATCATGGAAGCAGTAGGAAGTCAGTTTTGAAGTGGGCACTCCATTAAGACAAATGGCTTGGAAGGGATGCTCCCACTTCCCTTAATGCTATATTGTTTTGGTCTGTCTAGCCAGAGAGCAAACCAAATGGCAGTGTATTGATTTACGGTATAAAGATGCTATCTTTACAAGATGAAGGGCTAGAAACTTTATTTTCTTTTAATGAAAGTTCGGCTTCTGTAGACCATAGCCAAGTCGGCTAAGGGGAACAAAGAAAAATGTGAATTTTTTTCCCACCTACAGATTTGATTGCTTTTAATCCCATAGGAGAACACCATCAGAAGATATTATTAAAGCATTAGCCCAATAACCTTTTGAAAAGAGGGTGACCAATGTAAGCTTATGGCCTCAAACTCTTTTTTAAAAAACAGTAAATGATACCAAATGTGGCATAAATCTGTCTTGTAAGGAACTGGCAATTCCTAAGTTAGCTGAGGAAAATTCATTCAGTTTGTCATTTATTTTATAGAAAGGTACACTGTACTAAAATTACTTGTAGTTATTGGTATTTTGAAGAGATATCAATTTGTTAATAAAGTGTCAAATAGTGTTATTTTCTTCAGTTGCATTCTTTCTCCTGGAGAATGTTTTGGTAATTACCTATATTTAGAAAAAGGATAAGAATACAGATACAAACGTAGTAATGAAAACATAAAAATAATAACACTTTGGTTTTGAAGAACTATATTATTTCTCCTACTAATTTAAAATAGAATTCAGGAATGTGGAAATCTGTTTTTAAAAAATTTTAACACTCAGCAGTTTATATATATAAATAGTATAAATGCTATACTATTTATAGCATAGTATACCTTCTCTGGACAGTTAATATGCATAAATATTAAAGCCAATTGACAGTTGTTTTAACACAATTTACATTTGAGATTTCAAAACATGGTTAAAACTAATAGAAAAAATTAGGTTCCACATTAAATTGTCTTTTAAGTGAGCTGTTTTGAAATGAAATTTTAGAACAGGCTTTTAATGAAAATAAAGAAATGGAAAATATACATGCTTAGTTCAAACAGATGATGGGGTTGAAAAGTCAAGATATAAGAAAAACGGGAAGATAGAAGAACTTTTGTGTATTATGGTTGGAGGTTTCAAACAAAACTAAGCATCAAAATATTAGAACACACTAACAGAACCCCATTGTCACTAAAACTAATTAGTGTTCTGCTGTTTAATGCAAAAGCCTACATGCTGTCTTGACCTTTTTACACATCGTGTCTAAGGTTGTGCCATAAAACAGAGGGAAGCACAGAATGCCTCCAGATAGCCTCAGAGGTTTTCTTTTTTAAGTAGTTCGATTGATTGTAACAATGCAGGCTGTGTGTAGGACTTATTTAAAGGTGCTGTTTATTAGATCTTGATTACAACGAGCCAGTGAATTAAAGTAATGTCATGCTAGGGAACAGTTTCCAGGGCAGAATGACTGCCATTTCTTTTTAATGTGATGCTGCATGGTTTAAAATACACTTACCATAGAATGCATGACTTTGAAAGTTAGCTCTCAGTAAACCCACATGACAGACAGAATGTGGAGCCGCGGATTCTCTGAAGAAGGTAAAATAAAGCAAGATTTTCATGGTGCAGCAATGCAATGCTAAGAAACAGTGATTGAAGAAGATAACCCAGCAGGATAGTTCCTTGCAGACACATAAGAGCCTTTCATTGGAAAATCCCCAGGCAATTTGGAGGCTCTGACTCATGAGCATCTCTGCAAGGCGGTTGTGGTTTTGGTAGTTTAGCAAGTGTCGTTTTGTTCTGTTTTGTGTATGGGTCTGACTCAAAGTATTTTTGAAGATTTGTCATAAGAGAGGAAAAGATGTAGAACCTTCCAAGCCTCCTCAAGGCTTTCCTGGTGGAGTCCACATTCTTAAAACAGCTCACAAGGTTTAAGAAGCCCATTACCACAATGGTTAAGCACACAGACCTGGGCTCTGGTAGGTCTGGGGTTGTATGAGCTTTGCCATTTAGATAGCATGAGACATTCGGTAAGTTACTAGCCTTCTCTAAACCTCTGTTTTTGCATCTGCGAAATGTGGATGATAATTGTACCAACCTTATGAGACTGTAGAGAGGATTTATTGATGTAATACATGTAAGATACTCAGCATGATGCTTAACAAATAGCATGCATTCAATAGATGGTAGCTAATAACATCAGTAATAATTACTTCTGTGTGCTTTGCCAGCCTTATCACCTGCCACTCTCATTGCTCAATCTACATTCTTATTTGTAGCCACATGAGCCACTTGCTGTTCCCAAAACACATCATGCATTTTGTATATATTGTGGGTATATAATATGGGGTATATGTGAGTCCCCCACTCGACTTTGAGTTCCTTGAGGACAGAAGTCTTGTACCTGACACACAGCATATTTCCAGTGAGTGATAATTGAGATGAATCTTAGTTCAGGTGTCCTTTGTTGGCTTTCACAGAGCAGCATATCCCAAAATGGGTTCCAAGAAGCATTAATCCCATAAATATGTTTCTTAAAAAGGGGTTCTTGGTCAAATAAGTTTGGGGAAAGCCTCTGATTCTATCTTTTGCATAAGAGTTCAAACTGCCCATCAGAATATTAAAGAATCAGGAGTTTGTGGCTGGGTGCGGTGGCTCATGCCTGTAATCCTAGTACTTTGGGAGACTGAGGCAGGTGGATCACTTGAGGAGTTCGAGACCAGCCTGGCCATCATGGTGAAGCCCCATCTCTACACACAAAAAAAATAGCTGGACATGGTGGTGGATGCCTGTAATCCCAGCTACTCAGGATGCTGAGGCAGGAGAATGCTTGAGCCCGGGAGGAAGAGGTTGCAGTGAGCCAGAGATCATGCCACTACATTTCAGCCCGGGTGACAGAGCCAGACTCCATCTCAACAACAACAACAAAACATAATAATAAAATAAAAGCCTGTTTAACTTTATTCAACTCAGTGTTTTCTAAATTTTTTTGACCAGGAACCTCACTTCTCACTCTAGCCCCCTACCAATTAATATTCATTATAATCCCAATCAATAATTTAGGTATTGTCATTCTAAACGACTCAGAACTTTGTGAAATCATAAATAATGGCTTTAGCCATCATTGCTTTATAGTAGAGTTTAATAAGATGTCCTTGGACAGGCTGTTCCTCAAGTAAACAACAACAACAACAAAAAGATGTCTTTGGGAAATTGAAGTGTGGCACTGAGGAATCCACCAACGATTGCCCAGGTCTGTAGCCCATGACTCAGTTTTGATCCTTTTTCCCCCATTTTCCCCACCTAGACAACTCACAAAGACCTATCAAATTGTCTTTTGTAATGTCTTTGGCACCTGTCCCTCTCTGTCTGTTCTCACTGCCACAGCTCTATTCTGTTCCAAACCCTCATCGCCTGACAACTACAACAGGATGCTAAGTAGTCATTGGTGTCTCTGTCTGCTTTGCAATCTGTTTACTGCTGCCAGGTAAATATTCTTCATACCACTTCCCTGAGCAGAAGACTTCAATAGCGTCCTGTCATCAAAACACTTGGTTTCCAACTTGTCTTTCAGGGGATGCTGTGGTTGGTAGGGAGAGCGCTTATCAGGTAGGGCTCTGGAATCTTGACACCAGCTCCAACTAGGGCAGTTCTACTTGTATCCTTTTACATATTGACTATAAGATTTGGTTTCTAGAGTGTAAGCTGAATTGCAAATAGAAATAGAAAGGCACCAGGCAAAACTTGTTATCTTGGCACTTACATGTCTCCATAATCTAGTCTGAATTTTTTCTAATATTTTCTCATTACTCTTTTTTACCAAAGTTTACTCAGACCTGACTAATTTAATCATTATTTTTGGCAGTCCTTCTTTTTTTTTTTTTATATTATACTTTAAGTTTTAGGGTACATGTGCACATTGTGCAGGTTAGTTACATATGTATACATGTGCCATGCTGGTGCGCTGTACCCACTAACTCGTCATCTAGCATTAGGTATATCTCCCGATGCTATCCCTCCCCCCTCCCCCCACCCCACCACAGTCCCCAGAGTGCGATATTCCCCTTCCTGTGTCCATGTGATCTCATTGTTCAATTCCCACCTATGAGTGAGAATATGCGGTGTTTGGTTTTTTGTTCTTGCGATAGTTTACTGAGAATGATGATTTCCAATTTCATCCATGTCCCTACAAAGGACATGAACTCATCATTTTTTATGGCTGCATAGTATTCCATGGTGTATATGTGCCACATTTTCTTAATCCAGTCTATCATCGTTGGACATTTGGGTTGGTTCCAAGTCTTTGCTATTGTGAATAATGCCGCAATAAACATACGTGTGCGTGTGTCTTTATAGCAGCATGATTTATAGTCATTTGGGTATATACCCAGTAATGGGATGGCTGGGTCAAATGGTATTTCTAGTTCTAGATCCCTGAGGAATCGCCACACTGACTTCCACAATGGTTGAACTAGTTTACAGTCCCACCAACAGTGTAAAAGTGTTCCTATTTCTCCACATCCTCTCCAGCACCTGTTGTTTCCTGACTTTTTAATGATTGCCATTCTAACTGGTGTGAGATGGTATCTCATAGTGGTTTTGATTTGCATTTCTCTGATGGCCAGTGATGATGAGCATTTTTTCATGTGTTTTTTGGCTGCATAAATGTCTTCTTTTGAGAAGTGTCTGTTCATGTCCTTCACCCACTTTTTGATGGGGTTGTTTGTTTTTTTCTTGTAAATTTGTTTGAGTTCATTGTAGATTCTGGATATTAGCCCTTTGTCAGATGAGTAGGTTGCGAAAATTTTCTCCCATTTTGTAGATTGCCTGTTCACTCTGATGGTAGTTTCTTTTGCTGTGCAGAAGCTCTTTAGTTTAATTAGATCCCATTTGTCAATTTTGGCTTTTGTTGCCATTGCTTTTGGTGTTTTGGACATGAAGTCCTTGCCCATGCCTATGTCCTGAATGGTAATGCCTAGGTTTTCTGCTAGGGTTTTCATGGTTTTAGGTCTAACGTTTAAATCTTTAATCCATCTTGAATTGATTTTTGTATAAGGTGTAAGGAAGGGATCCAGTTTCAGCTTTCTACATATGGCTAGCCAGTTTTCCCAGCACATTTATTAAATAGGGAATCCTTTCCCCATTGCTTGTTTTTCTCAGGTTTGTCAAAGATCAGATAGTTGTAGGTATGCGGCGTTATTTCTGAGGGCTCTGTTCTGTTCCATTGATCTATATCTCTGTTTTGGTACCAGTACCATGCTGTTTTGGTTACTGTAGCCTTGTAGTATAGTTTGAAGTCAGGTAGTGTGATGCCTCCAGCTTTGTTCTTTTGGCTTAGGATTGACTTGGCGATGCGGGCTCTTTTTTGGTTCCATATAAACTTTAAAGTAGTTTTTTCCAATTCTGTGAAGAAAGTCATTGGTAGCTTGATGGGGATGGCATTGAATCTGTAAATTACCTTGGGCAGTATGGCCATTTTCACGATATTGATTCTTCCTACCCATGAGCATGGAATGTTCTTCCATTTGTTTGTTTCCTCTTTTATTTCCTTGAGCAGTGGTTTGTAGTTCTCCTTGAAGAGGTCCTTTACATCCCTTGTAAGTTGGATTCCTAGGTATTTTATTCTCTTTGAAGCAATTGTGAATGGGAGTTCACTCATGATTTGGCTCTCTGTTTGTCTGTTATTGGTGTATAAGAATGCTTGTGATTTTTGTACATTGATTTTGTATCCTGAGACTTTGCCGAAGTTGCTTATCAGCTTAAGGAGATTTTGGGCTGAGACAATGGGGTTTTCTAGATATACAATCATGTCGTCTGCAAACAGGGACAATTTGACTTCCTCTTTTCCTAATTGAATACCCTTTATTTCCTTCTCCTGCCTAATTGCCCTGGCCAGAACTTCCAACACTATGTTGAATGGGAGTGGTGAGAGAGGGCATCCCTGTCTTGTGCCAGTTTTCAAAGGGAATGCTTCCAGTTTTTGCCCATTCAGTATGATATTGGCTGTGGGTTTGTCATAGATAGCTCTTATTATTTTGAAATACGTCCCATCAATACCTAATTTATTGAGAGTTTTTAGCATGAAGGGTTGTTGAATTTTGTCAAAGGCTTTTTCTGCATCTATTGAGATAATCATGTGGTTTTTGTCTTTGGCTCTGTTTATATGCTGGATTACATTTATTGATTTGCGTATATTGAACCAGCCTTGCATCCCAGGGATGAAGCCCACTTGATCATGGTGGATAAGCTTTTGGATGTGCTGCTGGATTCCGTTTGCCAGTATTTTATTGAGGATTTTTGCATCAATGTTCATCAAGGATATTGGTCTAAAATTCTATTTTTTGGTTGTGTCTCTGCCCGGCTTTGGTATCAGAATGATGCTGGCCTCATAAAATGAGTTAGGGAGGATTCCCTCTTTTTCTATTGATTGGAATAGTTTCAGAAGGAATGGTACCAGTTCCTCCTTGTACCTCTGGTAGAATTCGGCTGTGAATCCATCTGGTCCTGGACTCTTTTTGGTTGGTAAACTATTGATTATTGCCACAATTTCAGCTCCTGTTATTGGTCTATTCAGAGATTCAACTTCTTCCTGGTTTAGTCTTGGGAGAGTGTATGTGTCGAGGAATGTATCCATTTCTTCTAGATTTTCCAGTTTATTTGCATAGAGGTGTTTGTAGTATTCTCTGATGGTAGTTTGTATTTCTTTGGGATCGGTGGTGATATCCCCTTTATCACTTTTTATTGTGTCTATTTGATTCTTCTCTCTTTTTTTCTTTATTAGTCTTGCTAGCGGTCTGTCAATTTTGTTGATCCTTTCAAAAAACCAGCTCCTGGATTCATTGATTTTTTGAAGGGTTTTTTGTGTCTCTATTTCCTTCAGTTCTGCTCTGATTTTAGTTATTTCTTGCCTTCTGCTAGCTTTTGAATGTGTTTGCTCTTGCTTTTCTAGTTCTTTTAATTGTGATGTTAGGGTGTCAATTTTGGATCTTTCCTGCTTTCTCTTGTGGGCATTTAATGCTATAAATTTCCCTCTACACACTGCTTTGAATGTGTCCCAGAGATTCTGGTATGTTGTGTCTTTGTTCTCATTGGTTTCAAAGAACATCTTTATTTCTGCCTTCATTTTGTTATGTACCCAGTAGTCATTCAGGAGCAGGTTGTTCAGTTTCCATGTAGTTGAGCGGCTTTGAGTGAGATTCTTAATCCTGAGTTCTAGTTTGATTGCACTGTGGTCTGAGAGATAGTTTGTTATAATTTCTGTTCTTTTACATTTGCTGAGGAGAACTTTACTTCCAACTATGTGGTCAATTTTGGAATAGGTGTGGTGTGATGCTGAAAATAATGTATATTCTGTTGATTTGGGGTGGAGAGTTCTGTAGATGTCTATTAGGTCCGCTTGGTGCAGAGCTGAGTTCAATTCCTGGGACTTTCTGTCTCGTTGATCTGTCTAATGTTGACAGTGGGGTGTTAAAGTCTCCCATTATTAATGTGTGGGAGTCTAAGTCTCTTTGTAGGTCACTCAGGACTTGCTTTATGAATCTGGGTGCTCCTGTATTGGGTGCATATATATTTAGGATAGTTAGCTCTTCTTGTTGAATTGATCCCTTTACCATTATGTAATGGCCTTCTTTGTCTCGTTTGATCTTTGTTGGTTTAAAGTCTGTTTTATCAGAGACTAGGATTGCAACCCCTGCCTTTTTTTGTTTTCCATTTGCTTGGTAGATCTTCCTCCATCCTTTTATTTTGAGCCTATGTGTGTCTCTGCACATGAGATGGGTTTCCTGAATACAGCACACTGATGGGTCTTGACTCTTTATCCAACTTGCCAGTCTGTGTCTTTTAATTGGAGAATTTAGTCCATTTACATTTAAAGTTAATATTGTTATGTGTGAATTTGATCCTGTCATTATGATGTTAGCTGGTGATTTTGCTCGTTAGTTGATGCAGTTTCTTCCTAGTCTCGATGGTCTTTACATTTTGGCATGATTTTGCAGTGGCTGGTACCGGTTGTTCCTTTCCATGTTTAGCGCTTCCTTCAGGAGCTCTTTTAGGGCAGGCCTGGTGGTGACAAAATCTCTCAGCATTTGCTTGTCTGTAAAGTATTTTATTTCTCTTTCACTTATGAAGCTTAGTTTGGCTGGATATGAAATTCTGGGTTGAAAATTCTTTTCTTTAAGGATGTTGAATATTGGCCCCCACTCTCTTCTGGCTTGTAGGGTTTCTGCCGAGAGATCCGCTGTTAGTCTGATGGGCTTCCCTTTGAGGGTAACCCGACCTTTCTCTCTGGCTGCCCTTAACATTTTTTCCTTCATTTCAACTTTGGTGAATCTGACAATTATGTGTCTTGGAGTTGCTCTTCTCGAGGAGTATCTTTGTGGCGTTCTCTGTATTTCCTGAATCTGAACGTTGGCCTGCCTTGCTAGATTGGGGAAGTTCTCCTGGATAATATCCTGCAGAGTGTTTTCCAACTTGGTTCCATTCTCCCCGTCACTTTCAGGTACACCAATCAGACATAGATTTGGTCTTTTCACATAGTCCCATATTTCTTGGAGGCTTTGGTCGTCTCTTTTTATTCTTTTTTCTCTAGACTTCCCTTCTCGCTTCATTTCATTCATTTCATCTCCCATTGCTGATAGCCTTTCTTCCAGTTGATCGCATTGGCTCCTGAGGCTTCTGCATTCTTCACATAGTTCTCGAGCCTTGGTTTTCAGCTCCATCAGCTCCTTTAAGCACTTCTCTGTATTGATTATTCTAGTTATACATTCTTCTAAATTTTTTTCAAAGTTTTCAACTTCTTTGCCTTTGGTTTGAATGTCCTCCCGTAGCTCAAAGTAATTTGGTCGTCTGAAGCCTTCTTCTCTCAGCTTGTCAAAGTCATTCTCCATCCAGCTTTGTTCCGTTGCTGGTGAGGAACTGCGTTCCTTTGGAGGAGGAGAGACGCTCTGCATTTTAGAGTTTCCAGTTTTTCTGTTCTGTTTTTTCCCCATCTTTGTGGTTTTATCTACTTTTGGTCTTTGATGATGGTGATGTACAGATGGGTTTTCGGTGTGGATGTCCTTTCTGTTTGTTAGTTTTCCTTCAAACAGACAGGACCCTCAGCTGCAGGTCTGTTGGAATACCCTGCCGTGTGAGGTGTCAGTGTGCCCCTGCTGGGGGGTGCCTCCCAGTTAGGCTGCTCGGGGGTCGGGGGTCAGGGGTCAGGGACCCACTTGAGGAGGCAGTCTGCCCCTTCTCAGATCTCCAGCTGCGTGCTGGGAGAACCACTGCTCTCTTCAAAGCTGTCAGGCAGGGACATTTAAGTCTGCAGAGGTTACTGCTTTTTGTTTGTCTGTGCCCTGCCCCCAGAGGTGGAGCCTACAGAGGCAGGCAGGCCTCCTGGAGCTGTGGTGGGCTCCACCCAGTTCGAGCTTCCCACCTGCTTTGTTTACCTAAGCAAGCCTGGGCAATGGCGGGCGCCCCTCCCCCAGCCTCGCTGCCGCCTTGCAGTTTGATCTCAGACTGCTGTGCTAGCAATCAGCGAGATTCCGTGGGCGTAGGACCCTCCGAGCCAGGTGTGGGATATAATCTCGTGGTGCGCCGTTTTTTAAGCCGGTCAGAAAAGCGCAATATTCGGGTGGGAGTGACCCGATTTTCCAGGTGCTGTCCGTCACCCCTTTCTTTGACTCGGAAAGGGAACTCCCTGACCCCTTGCGCTTCCCAGGTGAGGCAATGCCTCGCCCTGCTTCGGCTCGCGCACGGTGCGCGCACCTACTGGCCTGTGCCCACTGTCTGGCACTCCCTAGTGAGATGAACCCGGTACCTCAGATGGAAATGCAGAAATCACCCGTCTTCTGCGTCGCTCACGCTGGGAGCTGTAGACCGGAGCTGTTCCTATTCGGCCATCTTGGCTCAAGGTTTTTCCAAAAACTCAGTCCTTCTTTTTTAAATAATTTAATTTAATTTAATTTTAAGTCTGGGATACATGTGCAGGATGTGCAGGTTTGTTACAGAGGTAAAAGTGGCATGGTGGTTTGCTGCACTTATTAACCCATCACCTAGGTATGAAGCCCAGCATACATTAGCTGTTGCCCTTCTTATATCTCATTTCTATTCCTTTGCTCAAGCTGTTTTAGTAACGAACACTGATGCTGTATCAGCCACTTATACTAAGCTCTTTGCATACATTTTCTCATCTATGATTAACAACTCTAAGAAGTAGGTGCTAATAATTATTCCCATTTTACAGACAAGGAATTGAGGCTTAGAGAAATTGAATAACGTGATCAGAGTTGCACAGTTGATAAATGGCAGAGCCAGGTCGTGAACCCGGTATGTGCTGCCTCTTGCCAGACGGTTCTCACTTCTCCTATACAGTTATTGCCCTTCTTTCAAGTCTACCTTTTCCAAAAAATCTTCTCTGACTTCTATATCCCATGAAATTTCTTCTTTCCATGAACTTCTTAACACTTACTATGTACTTCATCCCTGTAATAATCACCACATACACATGTATATATGCTATATTTTTAAAGGATGATGTTTTGTTTCTCCAACTACTTTCTCTGAAGGCATAGAGGTGTTCGTGTTGTACCAAATCTTCCCTCCAGGCTTCCGCAGTTTTAGGTCCGTACTTTTCCAAGTACCATGGGTTACAGGTTGATATGAATGATTACTGAATCAGGAATCAGAGGACCTGAATTTTAGTTCTTACTTGCTGAAGGTAGGGGAAATAGAATGAGAGAGTGGGCTTGAGCCCAGCATTCAGTCCCTTTGAACCACAGATTCCTTACTTGTTATAAAAGGGGAAATGGCATGCTCCATACCTGTATGTGATATTATTTTCAGGAACAAATAAGATCACACATGTGAATGAATTTTTAAAATACTTGAATGCTGCACACATGCTTAGTATTGTTTTAACAGTGGTTATCAATAGACAGGGGTTAGTGAAGTCAGGCAAAGAAGTTCTGGAGAAAAAGATGAGCTGGACCAGAGCAAGGGGAGCTTAGCAGAGTTTGACAATCATGGGCATATCAGCAAGGCAAGAGATATATTTTATCAGTGCAACACTGTTATCCTTTAATTGATCATTTAATGCAGGCTTGAGCTTTTTATAGTCAGATTTAGCCTCCCAGGTCAGCAAGCCAGAGACTAACCTAAATAGAGGATAATATTTGCAAATTTTAAAAATGTAGTGGCCAGAAACTTAAACATTTGTTAAATTAAAGAAAGGATATGCACGCCATGCCAAGTCTCTTTTTGTTGTCTGGAGAGTTATAACAATCCTCTCCTGGCAGTTAGTTTTAAGATCATTAAATGATCCTCATTTGCAATATATTTGCAGAAGATTACAGCCATCTAAATTGACCCTGAAGGAAGACTTATTTCATTAATGGGCTGTCCTGCGCTAATGCATAAAGCTAGAAAAATATATCTATTAAATTCTTAATGTGTAAATGATGTTTCTGGCTTTCTTCTTAATTACAAAGCAAAATGAGCCTGAAGTGCACTATGTCTAGGAAAAAATGATCAATTTAATCCATCTTTCAGGGGAAGGACTTTTTTAGTCTATTCCCAAATTCCAGCTAGAAAAACTCTTCCTAGGCAGCAGGCTCTGGACTTACTGTTTCCATCAGGGCTACAGCAAAATGTGCAGCCTGGCAAGCTCATGTTCATTTTTCTCTGGATTCCAAAGAGGACAACAAAGAGGTAATTTGAGTTCTTAGAGATGTTTCCTCCTCCCATTCACACAGTAAACCCAGCTTCTGCTAACTTTTCCTTGAAGGATTACTCATGGGCTTTCTGTGCAAATGCCTAACAAGAATGTGCACAGATTTGAAAATGAATGATGTTGTGCTATTGCTAGCTTATCATATATATGCTGAATATTAATGCAGCTATAGAAAGAGATTTACTGTACATATGTATTTCCAGTGTATGCACAGAATCACCTAACTAAAATCATAATATAATATAATGATAACTAAGAGGACTCAAGAGCAGCTCCATTTATCTACTGTAAGGTTACTTGCAGTGGCAGGCAATATTTGTATGGGAAGTTTAGGGGTTTCTGCTCATAGTTAGTGATGATACTTTGATTTCCCAGGAGCTTTAACTGGTTAATGCTAGTAATTCTTTTCAGATCAAAACACATACAACAAAGTACCTTTTCTTCCCAATTTGGCATGTTGTCCCTTGAGAAGTAGCAGTTAAGGAGAGCCAGCTTATACCTGCCTATGCTGTTAGGAGGCCAATGGCTCCAAGCAACAAATTAATAGTTATTGGCAATAGGGAGATATAACACTTACATACATATTTGGTTTTGAGATTTTTAATTATGTCTTATGTGGTACTTTTTAGAAATAAAAAAATTGAAGTATCAGTATTCACATCTTAATAATAAATTCCAAAATTTCACACACATCTGCCTCCTATCTCAGTTCTGAATTTATTATACACCTTTCAAAAAGAGAGTTAAAATATATAAAAATGAAAAAGAACAGTCAAAATGATTTATTATGAATAGCCTTTATGAATTTCAGGGTTTTTAAAAGGAAAATATGAAAACTTGAATTTCACAGAAAACTCTAAGTTTCCACAAGTTCATGATTTGGTCATTGTAAGCGTGACTTTTTCTGTTCTTGCAGCTTTCAGTATATATACATTACTGTTGGATATGGGTTGATAGATGTTTCTGTGAAAACCAAGGAAAAGGAGGGAAAAGCAATGTCCCTTCTTAAAGTTTGTTGTTTTGTGTTTTAATATTTGTATTTGAATGTGTTGTCCTTATCAAAGTTGAAAAGGAAATGCCTCCTCAAATAAATTAGCACATCATCTTTTTGTGTGCTATGCTCATTTGCAATAGAATAATGCCAAGATTAAATCGGGTCAGCAGGCCTTTGTGGATTGCCTGATATGTTTTTAGCATAGTGATTCAGAAAGGAAACGTTTTGAAAGAGGGGAAAAAAAGAAAGAAAATGAAACAAATTTTTATCTTGTGGACATTTTATAAGTTGAAAAATTTTGCATTATGAGTTTTTTTAGAATGATGAATAAAATGTTTAAGAGAAAGTGCTCATATATTGCCACTTGGTTTTTACTCCTCCAAAATGATTTCTGAAAGCTGTGCAGTGGGAGGATTTTTATGTTAAATCATCTACACTATGAGATCATTATATTCCTATACACTGAGGACAAGCAGGAGACTATAACTCTGATAAAAGACCAAGACACTTCTCTTCCAGGGCCATTGCCAAAAACAGGAATAAAAGCACCTGGAGAAATAGCATTGTAGAAGTTGAGGATCTCAGAGTAGCCAGATGTGCCAGGTGTTGTCTTTGATGATGGTGTTTCTAATCTGGTTGCAGAGCACTGGCATGTTTGGAAACTTATTTTGTTTAGAAAATTTGATTTTTAGAATTCAGTTCAACAAATTTGCTCAGGGACACACAGTTTTAACCACTAGTCTGCTGGGCTAAGGTCTTTAGCAGTTTTTCTGTTACTTTGGGAGAAAGTCATTCCTCTACTTTAATCTCATGGTCTTGTGGCGATTTTTTTTTAATTAAGTAAATTAATTTTAAAGTATAGTTAAGGTAGTGGTTCTCAACCACAGGCAATTTTTCTCCTCAGGGGACATTTGGCAAAATGTCTCCTCAGGAGACAGTTGTGGTTGCCACAGAGAAGGGGGATGCTGCTGTTACCTGGTGTGTAGAGGCCAGGGGTTTCTGCCTAACATCACACAATGCACAGGACAGCCCCCCAAGCAGATAAGTACCCAGTCCAAAATGTCAATAATGCTGAGGTTGAGAAACCCAGAGTTAATGTATTGTTGGCTGTAACATTACATGTATATTTAACATATATGTAATGCTACATTATGCATATGTTGAATATATAAATGCTGAAACTCAGTAATTTACTGCAGTGGGTGCTTGTGTTTTTGCTTATGTAAAGTCAAAACGTATGTCCTTGATCAATAGTTTCCTGCAAGCAGGGATTTATAGACCTAGGCTCCTTTTACCGTCTGGCTCTGCAATCTGAATACATGGTTTCCAAATGTGCTGGGAAAAAAGCCTATGAAGAATTGCACTTGGGAGATTTGTATGGGCTAAGTTTACACCCATATTCATTTGCTGAACTCAGTGACATGGCTGTGTTTAGCTACAGGAGACCTGGAAATTTTTGTTTTGCTACGTACCTGAGAGGAAGAGGAATTGAGTTTAGTGAACAGTTAACCATGTTCTGCCACACTTCGTATTTGTGTCTACAAAATGTTAATTTGTATTCAAATGAATATCCATGCTTCATTTTCAAACCATTGAAAAATTGTTGTTTGGTTTTTAAATTGTCCTACCTAACTTGATGTTATTAGCATTTTGGTTATATTTACTAACATTTGTATGGCATGTTACAGCTTTTAAAACATTTTTGCATACATTATCTTTTCTGATCCTCATGAGAACTGTTTAGTGTGAAAAGGAAATGACACTTACTGTGCACTTCTAACTTGCACTCAAGATCTATCCATGCTGTCTCATTTAATTCCTATGATATATTATCCTTATCTTGCATTAAAAAAAAGAGACTGAGAAAGGTTAAGAAACTTGATAGAAATGCTAAAGCCTGTGCATGGGTACTCAGTAGATAATATTGTCCTCCACCTTCAACTGAAGAACCCACACCTCAGACCCCCAGAGTTACATGACTATAAAGTAGCAAAGCCAGGACAAGAACTCCGTGTTTCCCATTCTCGGTCCTGTGTTCTCTCCCTAAGCCCACCTTGCAAATGTACTTTATTTCACCAACCAAGTCAGTAAATAAAGCATTAAATTTTCTCTTGTAAGAATCAGTCTTTCTAGAATCTCATTCTAGAATCCCGTTAATTTTTTTTTATTCTTGACAACAATGTCAAAATTATTATACCCTCAGGGCTGACAACAACCCGTGCATATTATTATTTAAGCTTGAGACATGCAGTATAGTGCAGATATCAGATAAACCTTGGTCCAAATGTTCAGTCCAATGCTTATTAAGTGGGTGGTGCTGGGCAAGTCACTTGATCTCTCCGAGCCTCAATTTCTTCATCTGTAAAATGAGGATAAAATGCCCATCTTTCAGAACAGCTGAGGATGAAATAAGATACATGTATAAGGTAATTCACACATGATGTGCTTGGTATATACAAGTGCCCAAGAAATGTTAATTCCTTTTTCCCCTTCTTCATTCACTGTGGCGGACATTTGTGGGTTTTCAGCCTCACAGCATTCTCCTTTTGAATAAAGCCTCCCCCATAGCTATTTTGGGTATTACCTCTCTCTCATTGTGTAGAGTGCTGATGGGGATGTAAATCAAGGTTCCCTTTTACCCCTTGGTTTGCCCATGACCTAGACTAGGGCAGTCAGTCTGTTTCTTGTAGGACTCTGAATCTTGAGCAGAGGGTTGTAAGAACAGAAAAAAAAAAAAAAATGGTTGATGTTCATTCATTTGAGAGGCAGCCTGCTACAGAGACTTTTGGAGCTGCCCTTCTGTTCCAAACCTGCTTCCTTAGCCATGCAGTAGATTCTCTGTACATTGTACCTTTCCAATATATTCCTTTTCTGCTGAAATTAATCAGAATGAGTTTCTTTTGCTTACAACCAAAGAACGTAACAAACTTGCTCATCTACATGGTGATTAATTTTTTTAATTCTTGACAACAATGTCAAAAGGTACTAATTGCAAAAGCTTGATAAAGACAAGATCTATTACCGCTGCAATTTTTCCTCAATCTAATAGACCTGTTTAGGAGGACATTGAATTAGTGTGATTGGATTGTTTTTAAACCATAATCTTGCAGAAATTGATAGATTTTTGATGACCATTCATTAATATTTATCCAAGTATGACTTTCCAGGATCTGTGCTAATTGATTAACGCAAAGAAAACTTAAACATAGTCCCTAACTTTAAGGGATTTCTAGCCAAACTAGTCTAGGTTTACTATGGACAGTTTTTCTATAATTAAGAGAGGGAAAATTTTATTTTTTGGACCTGAATTTGTAGGTCCTAGGATTGTGTGGATTGTCAATCTCTCCTCCCAAAATTAATCCAATAATTGACCCTGGACAGCCATCTTAAACATATGGAGTGTTTTTGCCAGTGTAGAATGTGCAAGGATGAGAACCACCTGACAATTACTTCTTAGTTCTCTGTCTTGCTTTGGAGGGCCCAACAGGAAAAAGCTGACCTAGGGACCCAGGGAGATCTTTTACAGTAAAATTCCCCTAGGAGGCTCTGTTTTCAAACCACATGGGCTTCAAAACCAGTATGTTAGGGAGCTCTGGAATTGCTCCTGGAGGGGAGAAGGTTTCATGCAAATGAAATACCTTTTCCACACTTTGCTATTCCTAATTATTTAACTATCAGTCTTCCCACTAGCACTTACTTTCTGGGGCAAACAGCTGAAGCAAGAAGGTTGGAAAATATCTGTTAGTGCTGAGAAACAATACCTTCCTACCCAAGAATTCAGAGAGCAAACAAAACATATATTCCTATTTGCTGAGCTTATTCTATTTCTATTTTGAGTCTTTAGGGCACACTGTATAAAATTAGGGTTACCAAGGGGTATCTTCCCCTGCCTTGTCTAAATCCCAGAACCAAATTGTAAAGAAAGAAGTGCACTCCTTTAGGGCTGGTACAATCAACTCTCTGTTCATTGGCAAGGCTAAATTAGTGAATGATCCATTGAGACAATGATAGGAAGCCACTTTCTAAGCTGACATTTGATATGCAAAGATAACATAGTGGTGCCTTAACAGACTAGAATTATTTTTCCAATTAGTCAAAAGTTTGTTGAGTGGCACATGGCACATGTATACATATGTAACAAACCTGCACGCTGTGAACATGTACCCTAGAACTTAAAGTATAATAAAAAAAAAGTTTGTTGAGTGGCTACAGTATGCAAGACATGTACGATGTCTAAGAAGACACCTGTGATTACTGTCAAGCTGATTAAAATATGGTTGAGGAGCAATTATCTACATATATGTTGTACACACAGACGTATACATTTGAAAAACAATTACTATTGAATTAAACATTAAACTATATCCTAACCACATTGACCTTTCTGTCCCAGAAGATGTCACATCCCTTTCCAACATAGAGTCTTCATAAATGCTAATCTTTATTCATTTATTCAATTTGTATTGCTTGATTACTTTGTGTCAGGCACACAAGATTCTGATTCCCATGGAACTTATTTTCTAGTTGGCGAAAAGAAACATAAACAAGTAAGCAAGTCATCAGGCACTGAGAAATGCTCTGAGTTAACCAGTACATTGAGATATGGTAGATGGTGACTGGTGGAGTAGGAGTGGGGCTGCATCCAATATGGTGGATGGGGTAGGCTTCTAGGAGCAGGACATGTCAAACTGAGATCTAGATGATGGAACCAGTTACGTAAAGAACTGGGATAACAGCATTCCAAGCAGAGGGAATAACAAATGCAAAAGCCTCATAAGATAGGAACAAATTTGACGTATTTTAAAAATAGAATACTAGTGGAACTGAGAAGAGTGACTGAAGGGAGACTGGTAAGAGATGAGGTCACAAGGAAGCTAGGACCTTGTCACAGAGCCTTGCAGGCCATGATAGGGTTTGCTGCTCCTATGCCTGGAATGACCTGGCCCCTACTCTCTGCTTAAAGTTGGTGCCCTTCCTTTGCTTAAATGTCACCTGCTCATGGAAGTCTTCCTTTATGCCCTGTCTAGAATAATGTCATGTATTATTTGCTCTCTTAACATACTGTACTTCTTTTTTGAAGCACTTAATACAATTGAAAGTAATTATTAGTGTAATTATTTGTTTGATACTTGTTATCCAAAGTAGACTGTCAGTCCCTTGGGGGTAGAGATTGGTTTATCTGGCTCACTGCAATGGGAAGAATTAAATTCATTCGGCAAACATTTATTAACTTTTACTATATGCCAGATATGGAGAAGATGCTCCATAAATATATTGATGCAATGAAAGAATGAATTAACACAGGTAAAGCAAGTGACTGGGAAGCAATGGCTAAAGCAACTATAAAACAACTGTACCTTAATTAGTTGCTTAATACATTGCCCACTGCCGAAGCCCACTTTGCCCATGAGGTTGTAGAAGGTTCCATAAGATGGCCAACGAGAGAAAATATCTTACTCAGAGCTGGAGTTGGTGAGCAGTGGTTCCATTCTTTTCTTGAAGGCTTTAATTACCTGTTCTCAGTTCTGAATGGGTGTTAGCTATTTCCTTTTCTAACTTTTTTCTTGTCAATCTTCTTTCCTCCTTTTCCTCTAAATCAGTAAGCAAGGTGTGGGGAGTGGCTGGTATGAAAGCATGAGAATGGGGATCATGGAGGGAGTTCATGTCAGCTCTTTATTTTATTTTTTTCTGTATGCCATGATTTGCACTATATTGTAGATAAAGGTTTATTAATTGCATCAACATTTTTACTATGTTATCAGATATGACATAGCTTTATATACCTAAGAGTCATGCTGAATAGCCAAGTGAATTAGGCTTAGAAAAAAATCGTGTCTCAATGTGGAGCCTGCTCATGTGGAAATGAACAGGATGTGTCATCCCTGCGATGGATCAAGAGGCCAAGGTGCTGAGAATAAGCACTGCACCAAGAATCCAAAGACCCGGTTTCAAACCCAGGCTTTGTCATGTAGTGGCTGTGTGTCTCTATGCAAGTTAACTAAGTTATTGGACTAATTGTTTTTGTAATCTGTGAAAGAAGACAATGCCTAATTCATAGAATTGCTAAGAAGATTAAGTGTGCTGGCCTATGATAGTTCCTGGTCCATACTAAGTTCAGACATAAATGTTTGCTGAATGAATAGAATACTTCCCAATGCAATATTCTTTTTCTGGTTGATCCTGAGCTAGAATTCTTTCCATTCATTCATTCATTTATTCATTCATTCAATGTATACATATATTTGCTTAAGAAGGTTCAGAAACTGGTTTCCAAGCCACGTTTTGAGAAATATATTTTTGGATTGGAAAAGAATGAGCTTTTTGAAATCACTGAAGCAGGCAACACAATATAGTAGATAATAACAACAACAACTACTACCAGTTATTGTGAGCATACCAAGTGTCAAGCACTGGGAAAATGTTTTCCCCATGTGATCTCATTTATTCCTATTACAGCATCAGAGAAGGTAAGTAAGTTCCCAAGGTGGTCCAGTTAGTACGTTGAGGGCTAGGATTTTAACCTAATTTTCAGGACTCCAAAGACTGTGTTCTTAATAGTTCTAATAATAACCTTCATCATGGGATTGTTATTGGGTCCAAATGATATACACCATATATAGACATGTTTTATAAACACTAAAGCACTGTATAAATGTCCGTTTACTATCATTATCAGAAAGTGATTGACCTGATGACATTCCACAGGGTCAACTGTGCTTCTGGAGGTAACTGAATGCCAGCTCTGTGTACATCTAAAAATTCTGATTATTTTATGCATTTTTTTTGGCCTCCGTTTTATTCAAAGAACTGTTTTCTTTTCTCTACACCCGATCTTTCCAAATTAGATCTGTCGACAGGGTGGCTGAATGGTGAGTGGCTCTCCTGTGTCTTTCTAGGGATACCCCTGCAGAGCCATGCCGATGATAACTGAGGGAATTATGGAGAGCTGGCCACACTCTGCTTCTATTTGTTTTGAGCCTGGGAAACAGCAGCTGTCCTAAAATCACCCTGATTCAGAATTCTTCCAAACCAGAACACAGCAGATTCACAAGAATCAAGTGATAAAACTCACCACATTCTCATTTCAGAGGGGAGGAAAGAAAATTCCAAATGTAAATTTCAGTTCTCTGTGTTCCAAGTACCCCCCCTTCCATCCCCTGCCAACATCTTATTGGCATTCGACTTAAAAATGCATTTTCATTTTACATAATGGATTAATCACACCATGGATTTTTTCCTAATTCATGTCCTTAGGACATATATAATATCTGTTATCTAAGAAAATGTTTATTTGTTTTGTTCTATTGCCCAATAAGCTTATTATAAGTTCAGACTAGTGTGTGTGTGTGTGTGTGTGTGTGTGTGTGTGTGTGTTTACACAGAGAATGTACCACACTAAACCAGGAAAAATTATCTTTTAAATTATTCCTTGATGTAGAGCAAATCAATCCAGTTTCTTATACCTACTGGAGAAGCACAAATGGTGCTGGAACATCTTCAGAGTGGTTTATGCCCTTGACAGGTCAATCAGAGGGTAGCTGAAACTGAAGAAGTCATACGCCATGGTGCCAGCGGAAATGAAAATTATACCACTCATACTAACGAGTGCATTTCCAAAGGGACTATTTAGCGGTATTAGAAGTCTCTAAGCAGATGCCTCTGAACTTAAAATACACTTAATTCCTAAGGATTGTCTTGTAATTAATTTACCCAGATAGACTCAATGAGGAGAATGTAGGGCAAAGCACCACATTGCTCAGCAGTTTGCAAACTTCAGGGAACACTAAGATAAATAATTTGATTTTTTTAAACTTCTAAATTCATTTCCCTTATAACTGAGAAACAGGAATGGCATACAGTAAAGAAAAGCACTTTCTAATTCTATAATATAATCTCCTTAAAAAATTCTTACTACTGTAACAGGAAGGATTCCATGGAGCTAACATCAAAAGAATATCACTCATGCTTTGGATATAGCTTTTATGCCTATTAACTTGTCTGTCTGTAAACATTTCATTGAACATGGGAAGCTAGCTCCTGACTGTTTTAGTTATACACACAGTGCTGTACAGCAACAAACAGCTTTAACATGCCTCCCATTAACACAGCTTGTATTTCATGAAGAACAGCCAGGTCTCATGTGACTGCTAACAGCTGTATTTTTCTAGTAGTGAGGAATCTAATTTTAAAAGTGCTCAGATTTTTTCGAGGTTTTGGTAAAAATTTGATAAAACAGTTCTATCTCTGGAGGTTAAAGGTACAGTGGTGTGATCTTTGGATGGGCCACTATATCAATGGGGAGGTTCTTTTGTCAAGCCTTTTGGGTTTTTTTTTTTTTTTTTTTTTTCTAGCAGCTTAGACTTTGGACCCACTTGGATCAGAGTCCCAGTCTGGTTCTCTCTTTGACCTTAAGGAAACTTCTTAACCTATATAGGCCTCAGTTTAATTACTTATTAAAATAAAATGATGATAATGATAACAATAGGTGGCATTTGAAGGATGGGGAGGTAATGTACATAATCTACCCTAAATAGTGCCTGGTACAGACTCTATAGGTAGTAGTTTATTGTTACCATCTGCTTTTACACCAGGTCACCTTACTCATTTATTCTATCCCTTAAAAGATATTTATCACACACTTCCTCTGTGCCCTGCAGTGTGCATGGCATTTTTACATATCTCATATCAACCTTATGAGTAGGTTTCATGATCACCATTTCATAGATGCAAATACTGAAGCTCAAAAGGTTAAGGAATGTGCTCAAGGTCATATAGCTGGTAAGGAATGCAGCCAGAGTTGGCACCCA
Source organism: Gorilla gorilla gorilla (assembly GCF_029281585.2). Taxonomy (NCBI): domain Eukaryota; kingdom Metazoa; phylum Chordata; class Mammalia; order Primates; family Hominidae; genus Gorilla; species Gorilla gorilla. The sequence continues at coordinate 176,888,304 of NC_073224.2, forward strand.
CGTCCACCTTTAATAAACCCATATTCGTGTTTACTAGGCATGAAGCACCAGACTAGGCACTGGGGAGACTGAGATGAATGAGACATGCCTCCTCCACTTCCAAAAACATCACCTTCTATTTGGGGTTGAACAGAGCAGAGGTGAGCACCAAATAAGCCAGACCATGACAAATTCTATCATTGTGGTATGAAAGAGATGTTCAGGAGCATCACAGAGTATGCAACTAACGACGGGAGAAACTGGGAGGGAGGTCACACAGGAGGTGGCTTTTGGAGCTGGATCTGGAAGAATGAATGAGATTTAACAGATAAAGAAGGCAATTCCTTGTAGAGGGAATCTGCTACACAAGGCATGAAGGCTTGGGGTATTTGAAGGATGCTGAGGAATCCTGAGTTTACAACCCCACCTCGTGTCCAGTGACACTGGGCTGGTCATTCTCCTTTCCCTTCTTTCCATCTTTCCTTCCTTTCCATCTTTCGTTCCTTCCTTCTTTTCTTTCTTTTTTTTTATTATTGTACTTTAAGTTTTAGGGTATATGTGCACATTGTGCAGGTTAGTTACATACATATACATGTGCCATGCTGGTGCACTGCACCCACTAACTCATCATCTAGCATTAGGTATATCTCCCAATGCTATCCCTCCCCCCTCCCCCATCCTTCTTTTCCTTCTTTCTTTCTTTCTTTCTTTCTTTCTTTCTTTCTTTCTTTCTTTCTTTCTTTCTTTCTCAGTGTCTCACTGTGTCACCCAGGCTGGAGTGCAGTGGTGCAATCATGGCTCACTGCAGCCTCCAATTCCCAGGCTCAATGATCCTCCCACCTCAACCTCCTAAGTAGCTGGAACTACAGGTGCACATCACCACACCCGGGTAACTTTTGTATTTTTTGGAGAGATGGGGTTTCCCCATGTTGCACAGGCTGGTCTTGAACTCCTCAGCTCAAGTGATCCACCTGCCTTGGCTTCCCAAAGTGCTGGGATTACAGGCATGAGCCACTGCACCCGGCAGTTATCCACCTTTCTACCCCTCCATCTGTTGGAATAAAAACACCGGGTGACTATGGAGATCAAAAGATGAGTGCATAGAAAGCATGTAGCACAGTACCTGGTGCAATAAAACTGAGCTGCTGTTTTATACCTCGATGTCTTTGCTCACACTGTTCCCTCATGCCATAGTGTATCACCACCTTCTGCGACCTCCCACCTCAGCTATCTTCTCACCCACTTACTTCCTCTCATTATGGCTCAGCAGAGGGCTAACATGCCTTGGAACGGTGCTTTTCACCTTTGGTGTATAAGCAAATCATCTGGGCATCCTGTTGCCCAGTGCAGATTCTGATTTGGCAGGTCTGGAGTGGGGCTGGCTTTCTCACAAGCCTCCAGCTGCTGCTGCTGCTGCTGGTTGCAGGACCACACTTGAAGGAGTAGGGCACTACACAGTGTTTCCCAGAGTGGCATATGCATTTCTAACAAGCTTCCAGTAATGCCAGTTCTATTGGTCCACAGACTATACTTTGATGAGTGAGAGTCTAAAGCACCATATCAATGTCCATTTTTCAAAGTCCTTCAATGAGCAGAGCTTCACCTTTCTTTCTACTCTTTTCTTCTCCTTCACACAATGATCTGTTCCAGCCAAACTGGACTCATTTGTGTTTTCCTGAATGCACTGTCCGCACTGCTCTGGACAGCTGTACTTGAACCCTGACCTTCTCTGTGAGCCACAGATGCCTGTGCACACCTCCATCATGGCACTTACCACGCTGTGTTGAAATCCATATTTACATGTCTGTCTCCACTTCCAGACTATTAGTCTACTAACTATAAGCTACAATCTATACTTTAATAATGACCACATTACATTTTTACTATCAGTGATGTAGCAAGAAGGTGGGGTGTTGGGAACGGTCATTGTCTTCATATCCTAGGGCTGCCATAACAAAGTACAACAAACTGGATGGCTTAAAACAATAGAAATTCCATTGTCTCATAATTCTGGAGGCTAGAAGTTTGAAATCAAGGTGTTGACAGGGTTGGCTCCTTTGGAAGGCACTGAGGGAGAATCTGTTCCCTGCTGCTCTCTTAGCTTCAGATGGTTGCTGGCAATCTTTGACATTTCTTGGCTTATAGACATCTTATTCCAGTCTCTGTCCCTGTCATCACATGGCATTCTCTCCTTGTCTGTGTCTATCTCTGTTTCTTTTCCTCTTCTTCATTTGGAGAAATAAGACACCATTAAAAAATAGAGACACCAGTCATTGGATTAAGGACCCTGCCTATGCCAGTATGACCCCATCTTAACTAATTACATTTGCAACAACCCTATTTCCAAATAGGGCCACATTCCAAAGTTCGGGGAAGGATGCACATTTTGAGGGGGACACTATTCAACCCAGTATAGTTGTCATTTAGAATTGCTACTGCATGGTGATAATAAGTAGTAAACCAAGATGTGGTCAGGTTTTTACATTTTCTGCAGATGACGCTTGTACCTGGGGTGGACCATTCCCATTGTCCATCCCCATCCCTCGGTATAGCATTGCCTTATAATATATGTCATCATACTTATTTTATTTTCACTGGAATAGTACAGAGTTTATTTCTGAAGGCAGGTACTATTTATTTTTAAATTTGCCATGGGACATCGTGGCTACCCAAGGAATGTTTTTTGAACTGAACTATTGCCCAGGAATGCCATATCAAAGTACAGTAAACTTTAATGACTATTTCTCTGCCTGAATTGTAAGAATTAGGCTGGGCACAGTGGGCTCACTTCTGTAAGCCTAGTACTTTGGGAGGCCAAGGGGGAAGGACTGCTTGAGACCAGGAGTTCAAAACCAGCCTGGGAAACATAACAAGATCCCATCTGTACAAAAAAGTTAAAAAATAAAAAACAGTTTTTTAAAGAATTAATTCCTTCAATCTCTACTTCACACCCATAGTGAAGATTTTAAAAGTACAGTCAAACATCACTTAACAACAGGGATATCTTCAGAGAAATGCCTTGTTAGGTAATTTTATCATTTTGTAAACGTCATAGAGTGTTCTTACACAAACCTAGATGGAGTAGCTCACTACACATCTAGCACAGCATATTGCTCCTAGGCTACAAACCTAGACAGCACATTACTGTACTGAATACTGTAGGCAACTGTAACACAATGGTAAATATTTGTGGATCTAAATATATCTCAACGTAGAAAAGATACAGTGAAATATGATATGAAATATTAAAAATGATATATATGTATAGGGTGGCTCCCCTGTCCATGTGCAGTCTGTCATTGATTGTTACATAGTGCATGACTGTAATTGGAGTCCTAATAGTTGATATTTTAAGGAGGTGTAGGATAATTCTATTTCAGTCTATGGAAAGATTAGGCTCTTCTAAAACCCAGAAGTATTTCCACCAATGTTTTAAATTCCAGTTTGTGCTCTTTTAAGGGAAATTTTTTTTTCATTAAGTAGCATAAAGAAAATTGAATCCTATTTAAAAAAGTGTGACACAACGTCTTTATATAATAGTAATAGTTATGTTATTGTAACATAGAATTATAATATTTCAAAGTAGACACGGGAATGTGCAAAATAGAAATGGAGAATTTATTCTCCTCAGAAAAGCTCAAAGTTTACCTGTTTAAAGTGATATTGTCATTTTTTTTTTTTTTGTAAATGTAGTTTGCCTGGTATCATTTAAGAAGTGGTCACAGAAAATAAGAATTATTCATTCATTCATTCATTTAACAAATGTCTTATTGAATTTCTTACTATATGTCAGTATCTGTCCCATGTGCTTAGGATTTCTTCTTACTATTATACATAGTCATGTAATAGGTGCCAGCTGATGAATGTGCCAAATTAAGAAGCAAATCTCCATCCTGAGGAATTTAGAGTACAGAAAGTCAAACCCCAAGGAAACTGTCACTTTCAAAATATCATAATATTTTCAGTCTTTGTGTTTTCTTCTTTTGACTGTCCATGACAGATCAGGTACGGCAGGGTAAATTGAAAGTTTGAGGGCATTTACAATGAGCAACCTATAAAGCTAATGACAAATTTGGAGCATTCTACACTGTGTGGAGTAACATATTAGATACTAGAGACAGTATACTGAACAGTCTATGTCTTATATTTAAATGCTGACATGTTTGTTCAAATGGCTGTTATGACCATATGTCTCATTATGTGGATATTATAAAAATATTTTTGTTAACAGGTTCGAAGTAACTTTGAAACTAGAACTGGTAGCCTTGTTATCAAAATTGGTCTGAAATTGTACTGTATATTTTATTCCATGTTGGAGATACAAATAATCAAGTGAGTATGCCAATTTTCTACTCTTTCCTATCTTTCTCATGTGTGTACTATGCATTGACATTTGCCCAAGTAATCTGATGTAGTGGGAAAAGCATAGACCCACAGTCAAGAGCTCTTGGTCCTAGACCTGGCTCTGCCCCTATCAAGCTGTGTGACCTTCGGCAAAACCCTGAAATTATCTGGATTTGCTCACCAGGAAATTGCACTGGTTGAATTTATGCATACTGATATTGATAGGATAAGAAGTTCTCTTTCCATCTCTTATAGATTTGTTGAATTACTCCACTTTCTATTTTTAAAATTTATTTTTATATACAAATACGGTTGACTTCATGATTTTCTGATGCCTATCTCATGTGATTAGAAAAGGTCTATAGGGAATCCTGCTTAATTAGCTATTTGGGGACAGAACCAAAAGGTAGTTCAATATTTTCTTTGGTAGATTGCTTTTTGGAATGGACAATATAGTCTAAGTATTTTTGCTTCCATCCCTACCTCCAAGAGGAAAATGGCTCAGACACAGTCTCTTTTTGCTTATGGGACTGAGCATTGCCACACTCAGATTAGTATCTGTTTTAGTGTACATAGAAATTACTTAGATTAACCTCAGTCTTCCTGTAAGTTTTCAAAATTAAATTTTGAGTGTACTACTTAAAATTCATAAGAATTTGTGTTATTTTTATTACCATGCAAAGCCTAGACTAAAGACTCTTCATCTTGGTATCACAGTGCCCAGTATAGGGGTTGACAAACGGGAAGCCAGGGCAGAATGAAACTGACGGATTTCCCCTGATTTCTAACACAGGCATACCTCCTTGTTTTATTGCATTTCAGTTTATTGTGCTTTGCAGACATTGCGGTTGTACAGATTGAACGTTTGTGGTAACCTTCCATCAAGCAGGTCTATGGGCTCCATTTTTTCAACAGCATGTGCTCACTTCATGTCACATTTACTAATTCTCACAACATATCAAACTTATTTACCATTATTACATTTGTTGCAGTGGTCTGTAAGCAGTGATCTTTGATGTTATTGTTGTCATTGTTTTGGAGCACACAAACCACGTCTATATAAGACAGATAATTTAATCCATAAATACGTGTGTTCTGACTGCTCCACCGACTTGGCCATTCCCCCCATCTCTCTCCCTCTCCTGAGGCCTCCCTATTCCCTAAGACACAACAATATTGAAATTAGGCCAATTAATAACTCTACAATGGCCTTTAAGCATTCAAGTGAAAGGAAGAGTCCTGCATCTCTCACGTTAAATCAAAAGGTAGATTAGAGTAAGCTTAGTGAGGAAGGCATGTTGAAAGCTGAGATAGGCCAAAAACTAGGCCTCTTGAGCTAAACAGTTAGCCAAGTTCTGAATTTAAAAGAAGAGTTCTTGAAGGAAATTAAAAGTGCCACTGTAATGAACACAAGAGTGATAAGAAAGCAAGATAGCTTTATTGTTGATATGCAGAAAGCTTGAGTGGTTTGGATAGAAGATTAAACCAGCACAACCTTCTCTTAAGCTAAAGCCTAATCCAGAGCAAGATCCTAATTCTCTTCCATTCTATGAAGGCTGAGAGAGGTGAGGAAGCTGTAGAAGAAAATTTGGAAGCTAGCAGAGGTTGGTTCATGAGGTTTAAGGAAAGAAGCCATCTCTGTAACATAAAGCATAAGGTGAAGCAGCAAGTGCTGATGTAGAAGCTGCAGCACATTGTCCAGAAGATCTCACTAAGATCATTGATGATCTACACTAAACAACAGATTTTCAGTGTAGATGAAACAGCCTTCTATTAGAAGGAGATGCCATCTAGGACCATCATAGCTAGAGAGAAGTCAATGCCCGAATTCAAAGCTTCAAAGGACAGACTGACTCTCTTGTTAGGGACTAGTGTAGCTGGTGACTTTAAGTTGAAACCAATGCTCATTTACCATCCCAAAAATCCTAGGACCCTTAAGAATTACACTAAATCTACTCTGCCTATGCTCTTAGAAATGGAACAACAAAGACTGGATGATAACACGTCTGTTAACAGCATGGTTTATCGAATATTTTAAGCCCACTCTTGAGATCTACTGCTCAGAAACAAAGATTGCTTTCAAAAGATTACTGCTCATTGGCAATGCACCTGGTCACCCAAGAGCTCTGATGGCGATGTACTAGGAGATAAATGTGTTCATGCCTGCTAACACACCATCCATTCTGCAGCCCATGGATCAAGTAGTGATTTCCACCTTCAAGTCTTATGATTTCAGAAACACATTTCGAAAGGCTATTGCTATCATGGATACTGACTCATGTGATGGATCTGGCAAAGTTAATTGAAAACCTTCAGGAAAGAATTCACCGTTCTAGAGGCCATGAGAACATTTGTGATTCACAAAAGGAGGTCAAAATATCAACATTAATAAGAGTTTGGAAGAAGTTGATTCTAGCCCTCTTGGATGACCTTGAGGGGTTCAAGACTTCAGTGGAGGAAAGAACTGCAGATGTGGCAGAAATAGCAAGAGAACTAGAATTAGAAGTGGAGGCTGAAGATATGACTGAATTGCTGCAATCTCATGATAAATACTGAACAAACTAGGCATTGCTTCTTATGGATGACCAAAGAAAGTGGTTTCTGAGATGGAGTCTACTTCTGGTGAAGATGCTATACCATTGTTGAGAGGACAACAAAGGATAATATAAACATGACTTTTGCATGCATTGGGAAACCAAAAAATCCTGTGACTTGCTTTATTTCCATAGTTGCCTTATTGCGGTATTCTGGAACCAAGCCTGCAATATCTCTGAGGTATGCATATACAGCTCTATCTCATCTTGCAGCAGATGTGTTTCCTTGACATTTTTGTGTAGGTAGAAATGTTGTGTAGTGAATGATATTTTAAATATACTAGCCATTTGAGGTAAGTTTGCAGTGACTTATTCGGTGGAACAATCACTTAATCATGTGCCTGTTTAATAACCTTAGATGTGCCTCTAGGTACATCACATCCTGCGTAGTCTCAGCTTCTTTATCTCAGAGATGAAGGTTTGATTTTGATGGCTGTTGAGGTTCTTTCATTGCTAAAATTCTTTCATCAAAATTTAACTTTCCATATATTAGCACATGTTAAATTATACAGCTTCTGTAATTAACATCACAGTTTGTCTTAAAAGAATTTTGATTCCCGAGACTTTCAAGCACATATTTTGAAGTAATTATATGATAGTGATTATGAGCACATATTTTGGAGCTGAGCAGGTTCAAATGTTGACTCTGACATTTTCTAAAACCAAGCTGAGGCCAGGTATGGTTGCTCACACCTGTAATCTCCATGCTTTGGGAGGCCAAGGTAGGAGAATCATTGAGGGCAGGAGTTCGAGACCAGCCTGGGTAACAGAGCAAGACCCTGTCTCTACAAAAAAAAAAAAAGTTTTTTAATTAGCCAGGCACTGTGGCATGCACTTGTATTCCTACCTCCTTGAGAGGCTGAAGCAGGAGGATCACCTGAGCTTAGGAATTTGAGGCTGCAGTGGTCTGTGATTGCCCCATTGCACTCAAGGCTTGGGAACAGAGTGAAACTCTATCTCTTTAAACAAACAAACAAACAAAACCACCGAGTTGACATACCTTTCTCAGAGTCACTTTTCTCATCTGTAAATGGAGATGATTATATCCACTTAATAGAGTTATTGTCAGGATTAAATGAGATAACATGTATAAGCACTTAGTGTGATGACCTGCACTGGTAACTATTTTTCTTATTATAATCACCCTGGGATTGAGTTCACTGTGAAGAAAAATACTATAAAAATATTTGTTCAATTTCAGATTGAAGGTAACAACTACAGGGAAAACTTAAATAACTTTTCTTATTAAACTGTACTTCCGATTCACTAAAACTCTCTCATCTGCGTGAGAAGGTGTCCACAGAGTTGAGAACAGCAGTTACCCATCAGGGTGGCACTTGCATTGATAAATCATCCCTTGCTGTTGCACTCTTCAAATTAGCAAGTGAAATAGCATCATCTGGCAATGGGGCAATATTTATAAATTAAATTTATTGATACACATGGTCTTGGTTATTATTTTAATCTTCCTCTCTCTAGGTATTTTGTAAGAAAATATAAGTCTTGTGTTTACTTCTGTTTGTTAATGCTTTGATAAATCAGACATTTTTAGTATTCTATCAATGACAAAAGTCTAATTGCCTTATTGTGTTCTGATTTATTTCTTTCCGTACTTTCTTTGCATCTGCAGCCCAACAAATGAGTCTCTAAAGAGGTATATGTTATGATACAGTGCCAGTGAAATTAATCCTGATCAATTTTAAAGTTCACATTTTTATTTGATGACTTTCAGGGGAATCACTAAAACTGAGATTGACTTGGTCTCTTCTTTTGTTGGTTAAATATTGTTGTTTGAAAGCAGTGGAGCCAGAGTGAAGAAAAGGGCTCTTCTTGTGCTCTTAACTCTGCTCCATTTCTGAAGAAAAGCTGGAGCAATTCCTCTTGTCTATGTATAAAGCGAGGCTAATTGGTCAAAAAAAAAATCACACTGGTTCTAATAGGCTTATAACTTTGGCATTGCACAGAGGTGAGAAGCCTAATTCTATAAAAAAAAATGAGAGAATATTGAGTGCTATTGAAAACCTACTTCTCATCCTTTCAGTTTCTCCAAACAGTTTTATTTTTCACAATAATAAAATAGTCATCTTACATCTGTATGGTGTTTCACAGCTAACATCTCATCTGATTGTCATGATTACTCAGGGAGGTAGGTGGGGTGGATTTTACCTTCCCCTCTGGGGGAAAACTGGGGCTTAGAGAGAGCAAAATATTTGGTCAAAATATTGATATAATATTTGAAATGAGGATTTCTGATGGTTATGTGTTCTTCACTTGGAAAATAAGAGTTTGCTGTCAAGTAAAGTAGAATATTGGAACTGCATAATGTTTAATAATAAAGATAATTTTAAATGAAATGCTAAATAATATTTAGTGCCTACTTTTTAATACAAGGGCATTCAAACCCCTCATATAATTTTTCAAGTTTTAACACAAAATGGCATGACTTATAGTCGATTGCAAAAAATAAATGGTCTGGGAAGGAATTTCTCTTTTCTTCCACAATTGAATCTTGCCAAGATTTCTACACTGTTAAAATAAAATATTTTTGTGTATAACCTTTGTGCCATTTACAACGATATTTATCCTTCCGTGAATTACTTATGCTTTTCTTGTTTTTGTAATGACACTTTTCTTTGTTTTATATTCATTCATGTAAAATAATTCTGAAAAAAGGAAATAAAATCTGAATAATGTTTCCAGAAAAATCCGTAACATTGTATAGGAAAGCGTCACATTCAAATACGTGTTGTTACTCAACATTGCAAAAGTATATTTAAGCACATTTTTAAATGTCTGGTTTGCCTATTAAACTTTATCTCATGTTAAGCTAAATAAATACGGAAGGTAAGTATCATTATTTAATTACACAGAAATTTGAAATGGATATTTCCAAAATAGTATCAATTTGGTGATGACCAACATTAATACTTGTAAAACTGGTGCCATTCATGGGGAAAAAATTAAAAAGCACACATATTTAGACTTCTCTCCTTTCAAATTCAAGGAGCTACATAAATAAACGTTTGGATGACCACTATCAGAACATACTAATTATTTAGGACCCCCTTCTCTGCAAGTCTCCCTTTCAGCATAACTACCAAAATCAAATTTTGAGGAAACTCTGGCTAACTTTAAATCACACTGTTCATTGTTCAGTTCATTGTTCTTGGAACAAACCGATTTTATTTTTTGGCCTCTTCTTTTTTTATCGTTAATGTCAAGCAAACATTTATTTCAGGTGCGAAGCCTCAGGATATGTTAGTGAAAACAGTGGCTGGGCTGTTCTACCGCTTACTGCCCACTAAGTGGGTGGGAAAAGGGTGTTGTGACCCTCTTACCCTTCCCACCAGTCTCCCTAACAGCTTTGGCCTTCGGGTCAGCTCAATTTCCCCTCCACTGAGTGGCCATTACTGTGCCTGCCCAGTGATAAATGCCTTTTGTGAGAGACTGCATTGCCGGCAGCTAGCGCTAGGGAAGTCTGCCACCCAGGCAAACTAACATGCTGGCCCGTGATGGGCCCGTTACCTAGCAACGTGCCTGGCCTCACCAAAATGAATAGACCCACAAACAAAAATGAAAAGGAGATAAGATGAGTCGAAGTACAAGGGGCGAGGAGGTTAATATTCCTCTATCGAATAACTTCGTTTTGGAGAATTGCATTTTAACCTTTTTTCAAAGCCGAAGGTGGAGACATGTATTGGAAATTAAATTAGGCCACATTTGTATTTTTAAAAAATGTTTTCTTTTATGCAGAATTTGCTTTCCCTTTCTATCCACAATTTTCTAACTTTCTCTTAAAGTGGAGAAGAAGCAACATTAGGGGGGGCCACAAGGTGGATATGTAAATATTTTACTTTTTCTACATCATCTTGCTGTGTGGCTTTGGGCAGGCGGCTTGTGTCCTCTGGTGCCCAGTTTTCCTGTCAATAAAAGGGGATGGCAGAGGTAATTTATTAAGCACAATGAGAGGGTGAGGTGTAATGTTTTACACCAAAGAAAGAGTTAACTCTCATTTGCCTTAAAACTGAACACAATCAACTCTTTACAACTAAATCAAGATGGCACCTTACAGATTAGTAAAAATTGTGCTCAATTAAATAAATGACTTTTAGCTTTGAGGTTTCAGGGTGGCTCCCAAATTATTAGGCTTTTAAAATAGTGTGTGTGTGTGTGTGTGTGTGTGTGTGTGTGTGTGTGTGTAATTTTGAGTATCTACTATGTACCAGGTACTTTACAAGGCCCTTTAAAAATATGTACTACTGTTATTAGGTAAGAATGAATGCTTGAGTCCAGATTCATTCAATCAAGTCATTTGACAAGTTTCTTTAGTACCCACCAATCCAAGGATTGGTGTCTTGATACTTCCCACATAGTATGAAGAAATATAAGCAGAAAAATAATTACAGAAATATAAGTGCATTGTTCATAAATCTTTCAAATTCCCTTTCAAGAATCCTCCCAATCACTGGCCTCGTTCAGGCCACCACCGCTCATCTGGATATTAGCTTAGCCTCCTATCTAATGTCCCTACCTCAAATCTTCTCACCTGTAGAACACTCCGACAAAGTTAACTGCAAAGCTATCTTAACTCCCTTATTTAAAATCCTCATTTGGACCCTTATTGCCTAAACTCCTTACCATGACTCATAAAGCCCCTCTCAGTCTGTCCCATCTCTGACTTCCATGCATCGTGGGTCCTGCATTTGTCATGCACAGAGGTTCTCAGTTCCCCAGATACACCACCCTCAGACACACGCTGTTCCCCGTGTCTAGAATGTGCTTCTTTGTTTCACCTTGGATCCAGAAAACTCCTCCTCCTTCCTTAAGATCCAGAAAACTACTCCTCCTCCTCCTTCCTTAAGATCCAGGTTGCATGCATCTTTCTGCCTTCAGGGAAAGCCCATCAATCCCTCCAACATACTCTTATGGCCCTTTCAGCACTGGTTATCGTCTCGCCTCGAGCAAGTCCTTTACCTTACCCATCCTTAGCTGTAAAATGGTATTAATAACAGTACCTACTTCATAGAGCCTTGTGAGGAGTATTAAGTTAATAACATAGAAAGGGCTTAAAACTGAGTGTGGCATTGTCATAAGCACCTAACAAATATCAGCTATGATTGCTCTTATATAATCTCAAATATAGTATTTGTGCCATAATCACTATTCACATATTTGCCCCACCCCTCAGACAATAAGATTCTTGATGGCAGGGAGTATGCCTGTTTGCTTTGCATCCTCTCTGCTGGACATACTACTTGTCCTTCTAGTAGGTACCCAATAAAAGTTTGCTGTAGTGATGAATGCATGCATGCAAAATGTTTCTAGTGCTGCCTGGGTTAATGAGATGTTTTGTTTGCCTATGGTTTCATATCCCTTCTCTTTAAAACAAACTTTTCACACCTAGTAAACTTTCTTCATGAGGCTTTTGGTTTTAGGATGCTCCCTAATACAAGTTTTCTTTTCTCCATCTTCTGCCTCAATTGCAAAACCATCATAAACTCCCTTTTATTACATGGGCTGAACTTGAACACTTGAATTCCAGAGTTGCCCGGAAAACCCCTGTAAAGTGATTGTGCTATTTTTTGTTTCATGGCTGTTAGATTTAGCTTCACTGTAGATTACCTGTAAACTTTACAGGGTTTAATTTTTAAGCCAGCACTCTGACTTCTCACTTGCTTTTCTCTTGTGTTATAAGAAACAGAATCAATATTATATTTTAAAATAGAAAGAATATGTTTATTTATATATCTGCTACAAAAACTCACGTTGAACACAAATCATTATTTTTAAAAGTAGTCACAAATTTGTAGCCTGATCATGAAATAAAATTCCAGGGACCAGGCACCTGCGGACTCTGCATTGCATTGATAGGTGGGTAGCATTAAAAAGAGGTCAGGTGAAGATAGAGCAGAGCACAGGTGTGGGTGTTGTTTCCAAACAAAGATAAATCACTTCCCAGTGGACACTCAATAGAAGATGAAACTTTTTGGTAAACCTAAGAGCCTGACAAGTCTGTTTTTATTTTCTTTTACCTTGAAGAGAAGTAGCTGTACTTATGAGAAGAACGGGGGCTTTGGAGGAAAACCAACCTGGAAACAAGCTTTGTTTTGCCATTTAACAAGATCAGTTAAACTGGTCAAAGTGCTTAACCTTTCTAACCCTCAGTTTTCTTATCTGTAAAATGGGAATCTTTCTTACAGAACTTTTATGGGGATTAAATGAGACATTAGGTATAAAACACCAAACACAATGAGTACACAATAGTTGCTCAATAATTATTAGCTCCCTCTCCATATTTCTTTTTCTTTTTTCTGTTTTTTCCATTCCTATCTGAAAAAACAAACCCCAGACAAACCATCCTAACCCTTTCCCTGAGGTTTTTCTTTTCTGTCACTAGTATACTGACCTGCAGGGATAGGACTCTCTTTAGGGCTCTGGCCCTAAAATAATCCTTTTCTTTCGGCTCCCTCTGAGAGTCTTTTATCGAAAAGACTAAGGGACTCTTTCAGGATGGGAAGGACATAAAGAGGATCAGAAACATATAAATAATTGGCTCACAAAGCAAGTTATTTAATTTGGGACTTGAACCCCGGCTGTTTCATCCTCAAACCTGTGCTTACTACTCTACATCTACCCACAGAGACAGGAGATTATTTGGGGCCAGCAACATGGCACTGGGAAGGATCCTGGCCTTGGATCCAGATGGGTGAAACTTTAACTTCCTCCCAACCACAGTGAAGCCTTCCTGGCCTAACTGCCTAGTGCTGGGTATAGCAGTGACCAAGGTGGGCATGGTCCTTACATTCATGGAGCTCATGATCCCCTTGGTGTCCCTTACCACCAGTGTCTTTATTCACAAAATGAGGATAATAGACCCACTTCACCCTTTTATGGAGAAAAGTGAAATAATTTTAAGAGACAATTGACTATGTCCTTTGTGTATTAAGGGCTTCATATACATTACCTTGTTTCATGCCCCCAATCACTTCAACATTTTACATATAAAGAAACTGAGGCCATTTGCCCAAGACAGCCAGGAGCCGACTCTGAACCAGGTCTGTCTGCTGCCAATGCCTGTGTTCCTGACACCGTGCTAATGGATAGGGAGCAGCCGGCGGACCACTGGGCACATATCACAAATGGTGCTCCAGGAATCGTTAGTCTCCCTCTCTTCTTTCCCTCTCCTTCCCTCCTCCTTCCATTCCTTTGTGCCTTTCTTCTCGTCCTCACTCTTAAATGCCCAGGTTGCAAAAACACAGAAAGGGGAGAGAGGGACAGTTGTCAAAGGGCAGGAAGAGAGACATGGTGCACCTCATAGTTCTAAGATAGCCCTGCAGCTAGTATCTATATTCAGTGTCTCCCTGAAATCAGTTTGGGTTCCCCAAACTTCAGTAGTTGAGAAGTTCCTATAATTATATTAGTGAGTTTTAAGTGGTTTTAATGTCTTTTCCTTTCCCAGTTTATGCTTTTTAATTTGTTTCCTTGTCCCTCACTCTTCTCCCCTGGTATGCACGCACCCGGGCCCATGATAATGAATGGACTTATACTAATTATAAGGTTGTGATTCCATCAAAGGGCTTGGATGCTGCTGCTGTTTCCTGGATGCAATGCTCCAGGGGTTTGTAACTCATCAGTGTCATGATGGAAATTTGGCCAGGCAATCAGGATCTAATTGTTCTGGATGCCGTACACATGTTACTCTAGAGAAAAACAACTTCAGAATCGCTTGCTCTCTTTTCGTTATCACTGTTGATGTGTCTCCTAGGTCTGAGATTACTATCTACAGGTAAGTTTGAAAAATGTCTTAACAGCCTAGAATGAAAGTAACTTACATGCAGGATGTTCTTGAAAAGGAAGTACTTTGTGCCAAGGAATTATCTTTCATTAACCCTAATTGACTATTTCACAAGATTTCTGGGAAGTGAATCAGTTACCACAACAAGAAAGTACAGACGTGGAGAGTTTAGGACTTGGAAACTATGCAACTGTACCTATAGGCAGGGACGTGGGTATCATCATTTAATGAGCGTCTTAGTTATATAACCACTACTTCATCCTTACAACAACAACCCTGCAGCTAAGTAGTATTAGCGTTGTTTTATAAGTGAGAGAAATGAAGCCCAGAAAGATTAAATGGCTTGCTGAAGACCACACATCTAGGTGGTGGGATTCAGGCTCAGATCTGGGCGACTCCAAAGCCATTGCCGGTCAATTGCACTGTATCTAGAGAGTAGAAAAATCACAACAGCTGGGCTAGACAAGCCATTCACATTGAGGGGAGAGGGAAAGTCTGGTAAGTGAGAACAAAATTGCTGCAGGGAATGAGGATGGGAGATCAGGAGGAGGTGTCCCAGGAGAAGACCATCAGAAACTTTGGTAGTAACCTCAGGACAGAGTGCAGAGGAGGTCTCACAAGAGCAAGACAGGGTGTTGGGGTCCTCAGCAGGTAATGAAGAATGATCTGGAATCACATTATGCCAGAGGTGCTAAGAGATGGCTAGTGAGGGCTCAAATACCAACAAAGCTGCCAGTGGCTAGGGAGAGTTGGAGGAAATAAAAGGCCCGTGATTTCTGCCTTCAAGGAATTCACAATGTGAATGGAAAAAAGTACACATGTACCTTGTGCTGTAAGAGATTACAAGGTAAGGCCCTGTGGGAGAAGTGTCAAAAGAGTAGTCAAGTCTAAGCATGGGGTGTTTACTTTCTCCTTCCCACTCAATTGCTCCCAGGAGACACAGCTGCACTTGAATGGTGCTAAGAAGCCCTTTGTGACCTACCTCCTCTCTCACCATCCCTTTCCCTCCATTTCACAGCCGCACTGA
Organism: Gorilla gorilla gorilla; assembly: GCF_029281585.2. Taxonomy (NCBI): domain Eukaryota; kingdom Metazoa; phylum Chordata; class Mammalia; order Primates; family Hominidae; genus Gorilla; species Gorilla gorilla. The sequence goes on from NC_073224.2 coordinate 176,904,043, forward strand.
ACACTCTGTCTCTGTTATGCCATCTTATACTTCCAGAACTTGGTGCATGCAATCCCCTTCTTGGCACACCCTTTGCCTGGCTACAACCAGTCTCCAGGGCCTTGGTGTAGTCCTCAAATCCAGGAAGCTTCCCTGTCAGCTGGGGGTCTTTGCCTATCATAGTAGTCTGTGTTCCCCAGGTAAAATGCGAATTCTCTAAGGTCAGGTTTATGTAGTTCCCCATTGTATCACCACATCTGGTACAGTGGCCGGCACAGAGGTGGCACTCAAAAGTATTTGTTGAGGCCAGGTGTGGTGGCTCATGCCTTTAATCCTAGCACTTTGGGAGGCCGAGATTGGAGGTGGATCACTTGAACCAAAGAGTTTGAGACCAGCCTCGGCAACATAGTGATATCCCATCTCTAGAAAAAACAGAAACAAAAAATTGGGGGCATGGTGGCATATACCTGTAGTCCCAGCTACTCAGAAGGCTGAGGTGGGAGGACTGAGCCCAGGAGGTCAAGGCTGCAGTGAGCCATGATCGTGTCACTGCACTCAAGTCTGGGCAATAGAGCAAAACCCTGTTTCAAAAAAGAAAAAAAACTTGTTGAATGAATCAATTATTCTTGGGCCAGTGCTTAATATAGTGCTGGGAACTATTTAAAGAGCTGTGCATTGTTCAAAATTCTCTACATGTGTTAACTCATTTAATCTTCATTCAACCCTAAGAGATGGGAACCATTATTATCCCCACTTTACAGATGAGGAAATGGAGACACAGAACCCAGGCAGTTTGTATTCTTATCCACTACACTATACTGCTCCAGCAAAGTCACAGGAATGAAGACACTGGACACATTGGAATTACTGTGTTATTTTTCTGGAGTCCTATTTCTTGAAGACATAGGATATATTGAGTAATATTTTATTGGTTTAGGTCCTTAGTGGGGTTGTTAATGTACACTTTGCCACAAGAAGCTCAAATTCAGGTGAAGTCCTGGGCTAATATCATCACTATCACTTTTAAACATGAAGGGTAACCAGAAGAGACTTCCAAAAATATGGAAGCTCCAAGGAGGCTGGTCGTCCTCTCTCTGGAGGGTCAAATGAAGAGGCCTCATCTGACTGTGTGTAAGTTAACAAATGAGTTGGATGCATTGCTATTAAATATAATTCATAAGTAGCACCTGTTATAATTTACATCTTCAGAAAGTAACAACATATTAGCAAGTATGGTAATTGAGCCCCCAACACCTGCAGGTGAGAAAACACAGATGGAATCACTGCACTAACAGGAGATTTCATTACATGTGAACTAGTCCAAGGAGAGTGGGGGGGTTAAAATAACACTCTGCTCTTCAAGATAGTTCTGATCATGATGGCTGCAGAAACAAACATTCCAGCCAGCATGGTGACTCACGCCTGTAATCCCAGCACTTTGGGAGGCTGAGGCGGGTGGATCATCTGAGGTCCCAGGAGTTCGAGACCAGCCTGGCCAACATGGCAAAACCCCATCTCTACTAAAAATACACAAAAAAAAAAATTAGCCAGGCGTGGTGGTCCACACCTGTCATCCCAGCTACACGGAAGGCTGAGGCAAGAGAATCACTTGAACCCGGGAAGCAGAGGTTGCAGTAAGCTGAGATCGCAAGACAATGCCACCGCACTCTAGCCTGGGCAACAAAGCAAGACTCTGTCTCAAAAAAAGAAAGAAACAAACAAACAAACAAACATCCCCAGCAAATGATCTCAGGCTGCTTCCAGATCTAACACTTCACTGCTGGCTTGATACCACGTCAGTAACATGAGATTTGCCCATGGAGCCCACACTAAAATTTATCCCTTAACAATGTGCTCTGCTTGGCTATTTTGTTACATTGAGCCACCAAAGCCTACCTAGCTGCCATGGGGAGCCAGCAGATACTAGTTGACACCCCATTCATATCCCTTGGCACTCACCTCCACGGTCTGAAGGTTGCTTATAGAACGCACCTGTGACTCTGCCCGAGGGATTTTTCAGGTTGTACAAGCATGCCTGGCCTGTGGGGAAAACAAACCAGACATGCTGGAGGGTTCTTACCCGTGGGAGCAGGCCTCAACCAACAACAGATGGGAAGGTGGATAAATACCCTGATAATGCTGGGACATGGTCCATGTGGCTTCCCAGAGTTCTCCAGAGGGAACCTGGTAACTTGCTTAATAAAACGCTCCTTATGAGCTTTGCCCCCTTCCTTGTTCCCCTCCCCACTCCCTTACTAGTGTTCCCTGGGACCATCTTCCAAATAAACTGCTTGCCCTTGATTGCTGTTCTCAAGGTCCGTTTTTCGTGAAACCAAAACTAAGACAGCTAAGCCCTAGGCATATTGAGACAATTAAGACAGTCTGTGGCTTCAAGATGTTCACAATCTAGATTAGAAAAGCAAAACAAATCAGTGATTATAAAAGTGTGAAAATTGTGATGGTAAAGGCATGCATAAGGAATAATGGAATATAGAAGAGAATCACAGAAGACTCACGGAGGGTGTAGGTGGGTGGTCAGAGAGAGCTTGCAAGAAGAGGCAAGATGTGTTAATTGCTTATTTCAATAAGAATCATGCTGTAAAACAGTTTAGTATTTGTAGAATAACTGAACTACTAAATAATTTGTGTATCTATACAGTTACAGAAACACTAAAAAAATAAAATTTTCACTGTCAGAAATTTACATCCTTAATAGTTTGTAGTCTGAGAAAATACTTCTAGGAGGTATGTGTGTTGGTGTATGTCATTCCTGGGTACCTGGGTTTCTATATGAGCATCTCCCCACACACAGTCTGCGCCTGCAGTCAGGAGTGAAGGTACACAGATGTTCGTACTCTGAAAGCCTTTTGTATGTGTGCCTTTCCCAGTGCACTGCCGGTATTGGTTTATATGTTGTTCCCCAATCCCATCACATGCCTTTTGTTATGCTACCCATTTTTTTCCTTTGCTGACATAAAAATAATATTGATACAATATTGTTTATTTATTTGTGCTTACTGTTTCTAGATATGCTACTAGACTCTACACTCCACAAGGGCAGAGAGCTGTCAGTTTTGTTCACCATTATATACCCAGTACAGTGGTGCCTGGCATGCCGTGGGCATCAGTAAAAGTATTGAACGAATGTATTGTTGAATTATTGAAAGACTATGAGCTCTTTGTAGAGAAAGATAAGGCCTCAAGAATCATTGTATCGCTCGTTCACAGCACATGGCCTGCACGTGGTAAACACCTTTAGAAGTTTATCAAATCATTTTATTTTAAATTCCAGTGATCAAGAATATTGTCAGTGACAGAAAGGACTTAGGGCAGAATTTTAGCGCCCTTGCCATTTTTCTTATTTTCTTGGTTGCCACTTTTCCTCAAATAGAAGATCCTTTCCCTAATCACAGTGATCATCACAGAGCTTCTATGTCAATCACACTTCTTGTTTCTTTGGCTGTCTTGGGAGAATCCCAGAAGCTCTTTCAGTCACGTCATCAGAGCTTCAGAAGGGGGTTGCGACCAGAAGCCAAGTTGATGTGGACTAAAGCAGCCCCTGCCAGTGTCATGACCCAAATGAGAGCCTGGCCAGACTGCCCAGGGCTAGCTTCTCCATCCCTCTCACAAGTCCAGTTTTGACAGGTTGTCAGGTTACTTCCAAAAAGGAGATAATCTTTCTCCAAAGGGTCAGTTGCTAAATATTCAAAAGAGAAGCCATACAGGCAGGGTGGTTCCCAGATTTCCTGGAAGCCGCATACCCTGTGTCCACACCTGCTTTAACTCGGGTCCTCTCGTGGCAGGACTCCCACTGGAATAGAAGCTTTCTGAGAGGTTCTGATCACCCTTAAGAAGCTCTGTGTGGCTGAAGGATCGAAAACTTTGGGCACAAGCTGGAAGGTCCTTTACTGCAAACCACTATCTCCCAGCTAATCTGTAAGTAAACTCTCTAAGAATAGTCATGGCTTTGGTGATAAAGATTTTTGACATTTTATTTTAAGCCTATCCTGATGGTAAAATAATAATGATAACACCAACAATAATAATAATAATTACTATTTATTAAGCTCTATGTGCATTATCTCAATTCACAAAACATCCCCATGAGATAGGTACTATTGTTATTTGTATTCTACAAGTGAGAAAGTGAAGGCTTAATGAGATCAAGTAACTTTTCCAAGCCACATGGCTAGAAAGTAGTGCATCCAGGATTTAAAGCCGAACACTCAATTCCAGAGTCCGTTGCTCTTGGGCCTACAAAAAGGACATGAAAGGGCAAAAATCCTCTGAAGATTAGAAAGCCATACCGTTTTACAGTTTGAGTCTCTAAAGGACAGAGCTTCACACAGGAGCCTCTTTGCTAACAGGTTTTATATGACGGATGAAGGATGTAACACTGCAAAGGTAGATGAGGAAGTAAAATCCTAACTGCTCATTGCTTATAAGGAAATCCATTAATGTATTTTATAACCTGATGGTAGATGAATGCAACACCCACACAGAGTAGAAACTGGAAGTCCAGTCTCTTGATAGTGGGTCATTCTTAGGGCTTCAAGTGGCAAAACTAATATTCCAAAATGTCTACCAGGGTCAGAAAGAGTAACATCTTGTTCTTTACTTATATCAGTCGCGTTAGACTATACTGTGCTGCAATAATGAATAAACCCCAAATCTCAGTAGCTTAAAACACTGAAGCTTCATTTCTTACTCATGCTGCCTGTTTGTCTTAGGGCTTCTGCTCCTGATTTTCTCACTCAGATTTGGACTGATGGAGCCACCCTCACCTGGAATGTTGATGTTTGCTATATAGGGGAAGAAAACTTGGCAAATCACTCACTGGTTCTTCAAGGCTCCTGCCTGCAAGTGATACCTGTTACTTTTGTTCACAATTCATTTTTTAAAGCAAATCACATAGCCCCAATTAACTTTAATTGCCAGGGTGTGGGGGTGGAATTTGCTGGGAATGAGAAGAAATTGAAATATTGGTAAACATCTTGAATGTATCCCACATCAAATCCTTAAATCATACTCAACATGCTTAACTAAGACCAGATAAAATTGTTCAGTTAAAATAAATCATGATTATTTCAAGCAGGTGTTCCCTTAATATACCACAGGTTTTACTCTAGCCATTGTTTTTCTGTTGATCATAGAGAATATGATCAACATATTCTCTTTATAGCCATGAGCTTTTGAGAGAAGTGAGTGGTCTTATTTGTCTTTGACTACTCCAAACCTGGTAGAGTGCTAGGAGCATGAATATTAGTCTTCTTGGGCTGTCATAACAAAATACCATACACTGGATGGCTTAAACAACAGAAATTTATTTTTCCACAGTTCTAGAGGCTAGTAGCCCAACATCAAGGTGCCTATAAGGTCAGTTTTGGGTGAGGGCTTTCTTCCTGGCTTGCAGATGGCCACCTTCTTATTGTGTCCTCACATGGCTTTTCCTCAGTGCCTGTGCACAGAGAGAAAGTGTGTATGAGCTCTCTGGTGGCTCTTCTTAAAAGGACACTAATTCTGTTGGATGAGGGCCCCACCCTTATAGCCTCATTTAACTTTAATTATTTCCTTACTCCAAACAGAGCCACACAAAGGTTAGGACTTCAATGTAGCAATTGAGAGGAGGCAGGGAAGGACATAAGCATTCAGTCCATAACAGCATGGTAGGCTTCAGTGTTTTCTGAATGAATGGATGAATGAATGATTCCACTTAACCAAGAGTCTTCCTTTAGCATCTAGTCACTGGGCATTTGTCCTTTTTTTCATCTTCGTTTTCCCATGGGTGAGGCTGTCTTGCACCCCTTCTCCAGTTGTAAGGCCCATGCATCCTTTAGCATCCAGCTAACACAATGCTGTCTTGGGGAAACCCTTTCTTATCTACATGCTCTCCTGCACCCTCCAAAGCCTGAACTAGTTGCTCCCTCTTCTCTTCTGGAACACTGGATTCCTCCCTCCGTTAGTGTACTGATCACAAATAAGTATAATTTTTTACACACTAGACCATCTCCCACACTGTTCTGTGAGCCCCTAAAGAGCAGAGACTGGTAGTTGTGCAGTAGCTGGCACCAGCATGGGGCCTGACTCATCTGGGTGTTCAAAATGCTGAGATAAAATAAATAAATGGATTAATAGGTCTTCAGGATTGTATCTCTTTTTGACATGTTAGTCTTCTGTGTATGTGCATGTGTGTGTGCTCCTATATCTGATATTCAATTCACCTATAAGACTGGGGCTGTCAGTAACAGCAGGAGGATCGGAACACTCATTATGCTTGTCATTAAAGCACATTCAAACTCAAAACATGGAGGCAGTCGGTCTTGTTCCCTCATCTTTGCTTGATTCATTCTCAGCTAAGATGCCCATCTGGCACCTGCAGGCTTGATGTTGTCTCTTCAGAATCTGAGCAGTCCTCCAGGTTGGCAGGAAACACACCTATTCAACACTGTATCTCCAGAGCTTGGCATGAGACTTGGCACACAGTAAGTGATTACTAAAGATTTGTTGAATGACTGAATTAACCTACCAAATCCCTACAAATATATATCTCCAAGCATCATTTTAAAAGACTCTAAGGCTTTAAAGAGGAGGCGATCATACTTTAAAGAGGAGATATCGTAGAAGCCTTGACTTGGAAGATACTCATGTCACGTATGATTGGCCCTGATTCTAAACTATGCTATTTCAAAATCTTTGAGACAATATGGTTATTTCTAACTCAAGAAGATCTCTGGGAATGGAGAGCCTGCAGTAGCATCGTTGGCATGAACTCAGGCTTTGGAGCGAGAGAGACCTGAGTTTGACTCTCTTTCTCACTAGCTGGGTGATCCCGAATAGGACACAACTCTCTGAGCCTCAATTTCCTCATTTTCAAATTTCACAGTTGTAGGGATAAAATAATGTAAAATAAAACTACTCAGTTAAAAAAAAACTATTCTTATTAGTTAATTGCTTTACCCTTAGGTAAAACTAATCTTAATAGTCCTTCCATATTCACTTTTAAAATTCAATAACTATTTATTTATTTATTGAGGGTCTACTCTATGCCACAAAAATATATTCTAGGGAAAAAGGTGTTTTGTTTTGTTTTATTTTTAATAGCAGAGACTGAGAATGTCTTTGGTCAGTACGGATCTCATAGAATCCCTGAAGTACTTCCCAACATCTTGCCTATGCACCTCCTAATAAAATGAAAACTCCTTCCTTCTTGGCTACCATAGAAATCTTGGTCCCAGCTCCCCTGTCTATGATTCTTTTCCGTTCCCCTGTTATCTTGTGCATCCATCTTCTCATTCATCTCATTTATTCATTCATCAAACTTACTGAGAACCTACAATATGCCAGTACTGGGCGAGGTCCTAGGAATACACGTTCAAATAGGATCCTTTGTGCCCTCAAGGGGCCACAGACTAGAGAGGATAAAAGGTAAGGCAACCATTATGATATAGTGCAACAAGTATCAAAAAGAAGGCAGGTGGAGGATACATTGGGAATACAGAAGAGTATCATCAAAGCGAAGCCCAGGTGGAAAGTGGAGGAGATGGCGGGAATGTCCAAGAGGACTTTTCTAGGAAGGAATGTCTAAATACACTGACTTCTGAAGGGTGAGTATGGTTTTGGCAGGCAAAGAAAGGTGCTCTCGGTAGACAGGCAAGATGAAGAGCCAAAGATGGCAAGTATGTTATTTTCAGTTGACTCATATAAAATCACTGATATTCAGCTGGTTTTGACCTATACAAATGGTAATTTTTCATATGGCCCTCCCAAATAGGTCAGTCTGGCTAGAGTATATGTATGCAGAGTGTGTGGTGTGCACATGTTGGTGAATGTACTCAGATGGCCACGTGTATTGAGGATGGGGAGGGAGGAGGGAAATAAATAAGGCTGGAGAAGCAGACAGCGATTCAATATAGAGCTCTCTGGTGCTCTATATACTTGTCCACATTAGTGTATCCTTATTTAACTTCCAGCTGTTTGAGGTCTTGGCCTGGGTCTGCATCTATTGTAGAGCAGGCTCACAGTTCTGTGAAAGGAATGCATGTGTGGCTGGAGACGTGGTGTGGCCTCACCTCTGCCCAGGTGTGCAGAAGGAAGGACCGAGCAACTCTCTATCGCAGCAGAAACTCAGTCAACACCTACTGGTGGTATGGAATGAAATTGTAGGGTTCTAGACCAATATAAAGCATGTGTGCAGGTATCCGGGCTCAATATGGGACGCAGGAGCCCGGGAAGAAGGCGGGGTAGCCATGGCAGCGGCTTTTCCTATCTGCTTCTGCAAAATCAGCTAATTCCCTCGCCTCCATCAGCGGGCCCTTGGCAGAGGCAGCGCGGGCTGGTAGCGCGGTCCTGGCAGCCGCAGTGTGGAGGTGAACCCCATGGCCTCTTCAGTCTATTTAGCAGGCTCTGAGATGTGTAAGTACATTATCTGCAAGGCTGGTAAAGAGCGCTTGGGGAGGATTTGTGGGTCTGTGGGAAGGACAAAGAAAAATGTTTTCTAATAAATTATTCACCATCTCACAATCCCTTTTGGGCAGATTGTTGCTCCGTTTGCCCTGCGCTGCTCAGCGCCTCTTCCCTCGGCATTCAGATGCGCGGTTTCTCACCTCCAGAGAGCAGCAGAGATCTCGGGCAGGCTGCTGCGGCTAATGGTGGCAATTAATAACTTGTCATAATCCCGAGGATGAAAGGGAAGGCGCCCCATCAGCAGGCGGGTCATGGCGCTGCTCAGAAGCAAATGAGGTGCAGGTGTGGCCTCCGCTAAGCGCTGTGCTTGCCACCCGGTGCGCCGCGGTGCCAAGCCCAAGACCCCGAGCGCCAGCGGCCCGGCTCCGCTCCCAGGGTGCGCACGGCCCGGCCTGGCCCCCTCCACGTTCGCCCGGCTAAAGGGGCGTCCCAGGAACGCGGCCGTAAATCAGAGCACACGGCACAGAACCTTCCAAACACTTAATTGCACTCTGTGAACACAGTTAACTCTGGCAGGCCCACTTCGCTTGGCTTTGTTTTTGTTTTTTTTCCCCAGATGTGGTAAGAATTGCACACCTCAAATCTACCCCCTCCCCCACTCCTCCGCGTTATCCCCCACCCGACCTCATGCAAGCACTGCACCCCTTTAGAAGAGAACGTGGTTAAGGAAGCAGCCAGTGTGCTGCGCCTGAGTTGGTTGGCTCTCAGTTCCCTGGTGGACTGGAGGACACAAAATCCTCGTTAGGGTTTTGTGAAACAGCCCAACAAGAATCACTGATTTCCAGACAGCTCCAACCCAGTTGCCTTTTCTCTGGTTTCCATTCCTGTGGGTCAGTTCTGCTTGAAATGAACCAAGTTTACAAATGTCTTCTGGTTTGTACACTCCTATTATGCATACGAGGTGATGCATTTGTAACTGTCACACAAGTCAGGGTGATACAGCACTCTCATCTGACCCTATTCATTTAAATGGGTGCGTCTTGATGACATTGATTCATGTTATAAGTTATATCCATGCATTATAATCTTTATGTGTCACCTTACTGGTTATTTCTACTACAATGCAAGTGGGGTGGGGGAGACACAGCGAATGATGGTGAGAAGGATTTGAGAGTGCTTTGAGCAATATGAAGTCCATATAAACTCCAAAGCTTCCTAGATAAGTTTATTATGTGTCTGTATCTTGAGACAGGGAAATTTACATGCAGAACGGTCCTGGGCAAGGTGTCTTTTGCTGTAAATATTCTGCTGACTGACTTATGAATATTTGGAGAATGTGTGCTTCAAATGCATATTGCACCAAACTAAAGGGGTAAGTAAACATGATTATGCATGCATGTAAGTCTTTATCAAGGTGGGGTTAATAATGTTTTAAAGCAGAACTATTTCTCATGAAAATAGCTGCTCTTAATAGCCTCTGTCTCTTTATTGTGCTTCTTACTGAAACATAAATCACTAATATGTTTTCAGCAGCAAAGTACTCTCTTTTTCCATTGTATTCACAGATTTAGTGGCATTTCAAATAGATAAACACAAGCAACATCTATCAACACTACAAAAAGGGCGCCTTAATCAAAGCTCCGGGTCCCGGGTCTCAGCATCTCCATTTACCTTGAGATAAATCCATTGGTGTGACCACCACTGCACCGGGTGACAAATCACCCCAGCCGGCCGAGCAGCGCAAGGGCTTATTGGCCTTCCTTTAAGTGGTCTTACCCTTCAATGAAAAGGATGGGGCTTGTCAAGCAGGACCAGATTAAAGTTAGACAAAAAGAAATGATCTGTTATTAGAAAACTCCGATTGAGAATCACAAAACAGGAAAGAAATATGAATAAAAATTTCCAGGGGGAAGACCATCTGATCCCAACAGAAATTAACTCCCATTATGAGCACAAGGTAATAGATGGCCTGCAGTTGGAACTAATGAGGATTTTAGATTAAGGAGGTATGGGGCTCGGCTGGGGATGTTAGCAGCTGCTCTGGGTATTCAAGTGAAAAGTTCAGGAATGGCCTGGGTTCCTGACTTCCTGGACTGGGTGGTGGTGTTCAGGTGGGGCATGGAAATTACAAGCTCTTAGAAGCGAGCACTCACTCACGAAGGCTTGGATACTTCACAGAATGTTAACACTGGCAGGACCCTCAGGGGACAGGTTGATCTCCCCTTGTTTGAGAGAAGGGGACACTGAAGGCCAAATGAGGAGAGTGGCTTGCCCAGAGTCACTAATGGTAGGGCTGAAGTCAGAACTGAGACAATCTGTCTGCTTCCAGTTCATTATGACTCCATTATTTGCCCTAATCCTTGGAGATGATGTTGTTCTGCCCATGAATCTAAGGATCTCGATTATCTTCCAGTTAACTGGAAAGTGAGCAAGAGAGAATGGAGTCCCATGGTTAGTGAGTCTTCTTTGCATAGTCTTGAGTTAAAGCCTGCTGCTTATACAGACAACAGTATCTCATGCTTGTAGGTTCTTACTCGGTGCCAGGCATTGGCTCTGCATTCTCATTTAATCCACAGATAGCTACTGTCATCCTCATCCCCTTTTTACTGACAGAGATACTGATACTTAAAGAACTTAAGCAACCTGCCCAAGATTGAATAATAAATGGGAGAGCTTGTTTTTGAACCCAACCAGTCTATCTTGAGAGCTTATGCTCATAAACGCTGGCTATATTGTTAGGCAAAGACCTGTATTTCTTGTGAGAAATCTTGTGCAAACAAATAAAATGTAATAAGCAAAATATACATGATAACATATACACATAAGGGGGTGAAAAGTTGGATGCAAAGGGAAAAGCATGAGATTTCACTATCCAGATCCCTGATATAAATAAATAAAATATTCTGATTCCCTCCCAAGGAAAGGATTAGAAAACCAGACTACCAAGGCTTAGATGTGCAATTCCATGATTTAAATAAAAAATGTATAGGCTATAGGAAGATACATAGCATGAGTATCATAAGAAAGATAGTACAGCATAGTATAGAGTGTGTTTAGAAGTCTATGGCCCTGGGTTCCAATACCAACTCTGTCGTTTCTAGCCCAAGCAATTTCCTCTCTTTCTCATTTTAGTTTCTTGTATATCTGAATCTTGAGCAAGTTACATAACTGATCCATGCCTCAGTTTCCTCATTTGCTAACCAAGGAAATAACTTCCACCTCACAGGTTGATTATGAGGATTAAAAGAGATGATGAATGTCAAGGACTCAGCAGAGTTCCTAAAGGACCGTAAGCACTTGGCGGGCCCCCAGTCTCGGAGAGCTAAGAGGAACTTTCTGAAACAGCCCCACCTTGTTCCTTGTGCAGGATCATAGGAAGGGCTGACCTCAGTGAGGGTGCTGATCTCAGAGATGCTGAATGGAGTGGCCTTGTCCATACTCTGCCCAATGTCTAGTGAACACATAGAAATGCAGTTAAAGCTGGGTGTGGTGGCTCATACCTGTAATCCTAGTACTTAGGGAGGCCAAGGTGGAGGGATCACTTGAGCCCAGGAGTTCAAGACCAGCTTATTCAATATAGTGAGACCCCATCTCTAAAAAAATTTAAAAATTGGCTGGGCATGGAGGTGTATGCCTGTGATCCCAGCTCTTGGGGGGCTGTGGTAGGAGGATCGCTTGAGCCCGGGAGGTTGAGGCTGCAGTGAGCCATGCTTGTGCCACTGCACTCCAGCCTGGGTGACAGAGTGAGACCCTGTCTCAAAAAAACAGAAAAAAGAAAAAGCAGTGAAACTCCTGGGGGTTGAAACCTCCAGAAAGATAAACACTCAGATATTTAGAGATAGCCAAGTTTTTCACTGACTTATTTCAGGCCTCATGTTTGGTGGATATGGACAGAGATTCTTAAATCTGAAAGAAGGCGCAAGAGAAAAAGAAATCATAGAGACACAGCTAAGGAAATTAAAAAATTAAAAAAAAGAATCTCATCTCCATATTTGAGAAACCCAAACCAATATTTGCCTATCCAGTGAGTTAATAGGTTCTTTGGATATAGTGATACAATGAGATGCCACATGTATCAGCTGAGTCTATTTTATTTCCCTGGGGGCCAAATTTGAGAAAACAAGTTTGAAGCCAAAGTTGGCCATTGCTATATTTGGTTTGTAAGCATATTCTATTGTTATGATGGCATTTATGGAGGCTATTGTGTCAAGAGCTTGTTTTTTCTAATTATTTGTGCAAAGAATCAATCTGGGTAAAAGAATGTTTTACATTCATTCTAACCTCAGAAATTTGTAGCTAATAACATCAGGGGAAGCATTCTATGCCAATTACTAATGCTTCCATTTATCAACACAACAGTAAGTGCATATTCTCTGTGTTTAACTGTGTAACTCAATCAAGCTTAAAAGGAAAAATATATGAAACATTTCTAAGGTCCAAAATGGCTCAAGCATGTATTATGTTTTATTTTTATTTAAAGGCACTAGAATTGCAAGGCAATGGTGATAGATAATTACAGGCATGAGTTGATATATTTTGCATTTGTGTTTGTGTCTAAATACCTACTGCCTTCTTGATAAACTTCAATTAATATGCTTTCAAGTACTCCAAATGTAATTTTCTGATTAAACACAGACACAAGACACCACCAACTCATTAATTTTACATAGATTGAATGTTAGTGTTTGTTATGCAGTGAAATGTGAGAAGGAGGACATCCAAGAATCATTCTGTATTTAATATGAACAGATGTATTTTTTTGATTCAGACTAAGCCAAATCCCCAGGACATAAATGAGGTGGTGACTGAATTCTATGACTTCAGAATTTGCACATTTAATGGGAAACAATTTCAAAGCCTTTGCCGGTCATTGGAAAGGCTGTTCCATTCTGCTTTTTCTGCAGAGCAAAATCTTTCTGAGAACAATGCTTATTATTGATAGGTTTAAAGCCCCTCAGGTGCTTGCCCATTGTGTGTGTTGCTGTCACTCTGTCTTCTGAGCAGTGGGGAAGCAGTGATGGATAACATGGAGAATAATTCATGATTCCTGATTGAATGCAAAGCTATAATTCAGTCTTGGGGTTCTGCTGACGTCACAGTGCATGAGAACACAGCTCAAAGAAATAATTTTTAAAACCTAGGTAATCCTTGTCCTCAGGTTTGGAGGCAGTGGATCAGGACACACACGCCAGTCTTGCCTGAGTGGGTTTCAAGGAGAAAAGCACCAGAGGGAATAATCTCCTAGGTTAAGGTCTCCTGTGCCCCTAGGTAAGCAACTAGAGAAACTAGCACAGAGCCTGCTGCTGGCTCCTGCTCAGTTTGCTCCTTGCTTCATTTTGTGGCAGGCAAGTAAAACCCTGAGATGTGGAAAATAGAACCCTCTCCTATCAGCCCCTCCAGATGTCCTCCAATCCAACGTGTCTAAAATTGCTCTGGTGAAAAATACTGCCCGAAGCCCTGTTAAAAATATAGCTCCCCAAGATTCTCATCCCTCGAGATTCAGATTCAGTGGGTCTGGAGTAGGGCCTGAGAATATATATATTCAATGAGTAATCCACGTTGATTCATTAGGAGAGTTTACAGACACCATGATTCATCTTTCTTGGTGTCTCAACTCAGAATTTCTTCTGCACTACCCATTGGATACAATATTCACTATTCAGGTGACAAGCACATTAGAAGCCAAACTTCACTATTACGCAATCCATCCACGTAACAAACCTGCACCCGTACCCCCTGAATCTATAAAATTTTTTTTAAAAATTAAAAAGAATTTCTTCTGCACTTGCCAGCTGCTTGATGCAATTTAGAAATCGATATAATATTGGTTTATGTTGCCCCTCAGCAACACAATAATGAGAATGTTTTTGCAAAGGATTTAACACAGAGTAAGTCTCAGTAAATAAAAATTTCTCACCATCTTTTTTTTTTCGTTGCCTCATCTATCAGAAACTTCTCCTCCCAACGTAAATACTAACAACTCAATAGCCAACACCAGGCTGCATATTTCCTCTGCAGGCCCTGAAATATTAAAGTAAGTATTTAAAATAATACATTGACTGAAACTGGCAGAGGTGGAATGTCCTGAGACCTGCAGATCCTTTTCCGTTCATGCTTCATCTACATCTGATGATATAGAAAAGAGTTATTCTCTTTTCAGGCTTACCCCACCCAGGGGAGACCTCCTATAATCCATTGAGACTTCCAAAAAGAGAAAGGGAGAGGGAGAGAAAGGGGGAAGGGGAGGAGAAAGGGGGAAAGGGAAAGGGGTTGGGGAAGGGGATGAGGCTTAATATGTACTAGCCTCTCTTCTCAGACTTTTAAACATAGTAACTCATTTAATCTTCCCAATATCTTCAAACCCAAATTCCATTTTACAGGATGAAGAAACCAAACTGCAGAGAAGTTTCAAATTTGCCTAAGGACATAGCTAATGAATAGCAGGGCTAGGATTATGAACCGAGATATTCTGGGTCCACAGTCCCTGCCTGTAACCACTATTCAACTCTGCCTTTACTAGCAACGTGGCAAGTTACTCATAGAATCCTAAAACTGTTACAGCTCCTTGAACATCATCTAAACTAATTTTACAAATAAAAAGACTGAGGCCAGAGAGAGGAAGTGATTGGCTGAAAGTAACCCAGCAGGATGGCTCTCCAACCCCAGATCCTGACTTCACCCACCTCTGCGTGAGCATGTTAGGGTCTGGAGCATCTCTGCTGGAGACTGGTCCTGCCTAGTGCAGGCCCCCTCTTGAAAATACACAGAATTCTGGATGTTACATACATGGGAAATTGTGAACATGGAGCTCAGAGCTCAGCTTGCAAGAAAGAAGGGGATGTCCCAATGCCAGATACAGAGATAGTTGGAAATATGAGTGGGAAACTCCCAAGCAGATGCCAGGATAGCTGCAGGTAGGTATGAGGCCCAGATGGGGGCTCAGTGGGTAGGGGCTAGAATTAGTGTGGATGTTACTCTGTAATAGAGTATACAGCTGCAAATTCAAAAGATACAAACAGTATTGTTTCATAGCAGTACCTATAGAGCTGTCTCATTCCTTTTAGTTACACAGTATTCCATTTTATGGATGTACCAACATTTAACCAGTCCCCTATTTGTGGAAGGCAGGTCGTTTTCATGTATGTTATTTCTCTTTCTATGATCTGTATCTATGGTATAAATTTTCAGACGCTGAATTACTGGGTCAAAGGATAATGCATTTAAAATTTTGATCAATAAGGTTGTACTAATTCACATTCCCTCCAACAACCTTTGAAAGTGATTGTTTCCCATGTTCTCAACAAGCCAATGTTTTATCCAAATTTTTGTCTTTTTGCCAATCTCAAATATCTTTTTCATTTGTTGTTGTTGTTTTTTTTTTTTGAGACGGAGTCTCGCCCTGTCACCCAGGCTAGAGTGCAACGGCACGATCTTGACCCACTGCAAGCTCCACCTCCCAGGTTCAAACAATTCTCCTGCCTCAGCCTCCCGAGTAGCTGGGACTACAGGCGTCTGCCACCACACCCAGCTAATTTTTGTATTTTTGGTAGAGATGGGGTTTCACCATGTTGGCCAGGCTGGTCTCGAAATCCTGACCTTGTGATCCGCACCCCCCCCAACCCCAGCCTCCCAAAATTGTATTTCTTTTATTACAAGGAGGTTGGATACTTTTTATATACTTAAGAGCTTTTCATTTCCCCCTTTGTTTAAATTGGCTATCTCATTTGCTCATTTTACTATTGACTCTTTTGGTTTCTTTTTACGCTATTGCTGAAGCACTTTATATATTAAATAAATTAGCCCCTTGATTGCAGCATGTAAGGCAAAAATGTTTGCCCAGTTTATTTCGTTTTTGACTTTGTTCAAAGTGTCTTTTTCTACAAATAACTTTTTTAAAGTTTTTGTGAGTTTAAATATATCAACATTTTCTTGTCTGGCTTCTGAATTTTATGTCATACTTAAAGAATCCTTTCCATTGCAAGATTATATGGAAATAAATTCTCTCACATTTATTCCACAACTTTTGCGAATCACTAAAAACAGTCTTCGAGCTATCTGGAATTTATTTTAGTGCAAGATGTACATTGAATCATACTCATTTTTGAAAACCAATTGCCCCAACACCATTTGTTAAACTATCTGGAACCCATGTATATTACTCTACTAATGATGTACTCAAAAACTGGAAAAATGGTGACCACTATTAGTCGCTCCTAATTAGGTAAATCTTAAAAGAGAGAAAGAGGGAGGTGGGGCAGGGAGGGAAGGAGAGAGAGAGAGAAAGAAAGAGAAAAACAGAGATTTGGCCAGGGATCCAAATTTAGATTAGAAAATTGGAATAAAGGATACAATAAGCTTGCAATGAATTGATCCTGATTGACTTTTTCCTTTGACAATTAGATTGTACATCACTGTGGTGATTCTGCTTTTCCGAGGAAAAGACAAAGAAAATCTATTTGGTAGGTCTGGGATAAGATAATATTTTCATATATTAACTGTATTTTTTTTTAGCTATTTCATTATTTTCCGTGATACCTCTCCCTCATCCAACCAGATTGTTAAGTAAGGTTGGCTGCAGAAGAAAAGAGGAAAAAAGGTTTTTTTAAGTTGTGGTAAAATATT
This sequence comes from Gorilla gorilla gorilla, assembly GCF_029281585.2. Taxonomy (NCBI): domain Eukaryota; kingdom Metazoa; phylum Chordata; class Mammalia; order Primates; family Hominidae; genus Gorilla; species Gorilla gorilla. The sequence goes on from NC_073224.2 coordinate 176,921,047, forward strand.
CATAACATAAAATTTACCATTTTACCCATTTTTAAGTGTACAGCTCTATGGCATTAAGTACTTTCACATTGTTGTGCAAAAGTTCTCCAGAACATGCTCATCTTCCCAAACCGAAACTGTGTAACCATTAAAGATGAACTCCCCATTCCCCTCCCCAACTGGCAGCCGCCATTCTACTGTCTGTCTTATGCATTTGACCACTCTAGGTACTTCATGGAAGTGGAATCATATAATTTTTGTCCTTGTATATGTGGCTCATTTAACTTAGCATAATGTTTTCAAGAGTCATCTATGTTGTAGCATCTGTCAGAGTTTTCTTTCTTTTTAAAGCTAAATAAATCCACTGTATGTATGGACCATATTTCGTTGTTCCATTCATCCATCAATGAACATTTGATTTGCTTCTACCTTTTGGCTCTTGTGAATAATGCTATTGTGAACATGGGTGTACAAATAGCTGTTTGAGTCCTTGTGTTCACTTCTTCTGGGTATATGCCCAGAAGTGGAATTGCTGGACTATATGGTATAATTTTTTAAGGAATCACATAGTAGCTTTTTGTTTGTTTGTTCGTTTTTTGAGATGGAATCTCACTCTGTCACCCAGGCTGGAGTGCAATGGTGCAATCTTGGCTCACTACAACCTACACCTCCTGGGTTCAAGCGATTCTCCTGCCTCAGCCTCCCAAGTTGCTGGGACTACAGGCATGTACCAACACACCTGGCTAATTTTTGTATTTTAGTAGAGAGGGGGTTTCGCCATGTTGCCCAGGCTGGTCTTGAACTCCTGGCCCTAAATGATCCGCCCGCCTTGGCCTCCCAAAGTGCTGGGATTACCAGCATGAGCCACTGCGCCTGGCCAGGAATCACCATACTAGTTTTCACAGTGCTTGTAACATTTTACATTCCCACCAACAATGCAAAAGCATTCCAATTTCTCCACATTATTCCCAGCACTTCTTATTTTCTGTTTTTGTTTTGCTGCTGCTGTTGTTTGGGATAATAGCCATCCTGAGATATGTGACATGACATCTCATTGTGGTTTTGATTTGCATTTTCCTCATTACTAGCGGTGCTAAGCATCTTTTCATGTATTTATTGGCCACCTGTATATCTTCTCTGGAGGAAAAGAGTTGTTTGAATTTCAAAAGTTTAGTCTTTGGAGTAGCAAAATTCTTAGGGGTTGCAAAAGAGGGGTTGTGATAAAGGTAATTAGAATACAGCTAAGTTAGGCAAACTGGATGGACTAGAGGAGAGAGATTCCATGGTCAGGCGAGAGCATTCAACAAGGATGTGTGCCCTAGAGAATGGGCCTCTGCCCTGCCACCCACCTCCCCAAGGCAGAAACTCTGGAGGGAGGGGGAATGGAAACCCCAGATAGGTTTGGGGGGAATTCAAAAGCAGAGATAACCTGTGCTCAATTTGCCAGTAGTGGAGAGTTCAGACCTCAGATGACATGAAACAGTAGGTAGACTCAGCTGAATGGGCATCTGGCAGATAGATGGGCGATAACTACATAGAGGGTGCTACAAGAGAGCAGCAAAATGCCCTCTTCCTGCTCTGAGAAACAGTGGTCCTGCAGGAGGACCCTGCAGTGATCTGGATGGGTAGATGACCCGACAAGCGATAACATTTCAGTGAATGCTAGTATAGATAGGTGACTACCGAGAATATGACAGTCCCCTCTCCAGCTGCGGGGCCTTTCTCCTACATAAACCCCTGGAACAAGAATGCAACCTCAAGGAAACACGAAGAGGAATTCTGTACTGTCCAAGATTAAGAGTTTGACCCCTGACAGATGGAGGATTGTAACAGAAATATACCTTATTAATGAAAACATAAAGGATCTATCATGCATGTTTGAGTTTGGAGGCTATGAGTCATACCTCCTAGAGGTCAAGTACAGAAGTCATTGCCACAGGCTGGAGAAGCAATTGGACCCTATACCCAAGAGAGGAATAAGAGAATAGACACCAATGAAGTGGCTCACAGAGTAGCAAAAGTGGGTTAATAATGAAGATATTATTCCCCCATTTTAAAGTACTTTTAAGTTTCAAGGCGCCTTTGATTTGTTACCTGATTTGGTTGTCAACCTTGTGAGATGATAGAAAGAGGCAGGTTTTATTATCATCCCTATTTTACAAACGAAGACACTGAAGCAGGTTTTCTGTCTTGGCGCTACTGACATTTGGGGCCTGACAATTGTTTGTCATGGGGACCTGTCCTGTGCATTATGGGATGTTGGGCAGCATCCCTGGCCTCTACCCACTAGATACCAGTAGCACCCCCCAGTGGTGACAACCAAAAATGTCTCTAGACATGACCAAATACCACACCTCGTATCCTGCATCCACCTTCCTCCCCAAGTAGGGAACCACTGAACAAGAACAAGGATCAGGACTTGACCCCAGTATCCTGACTCCTAGTTCAGAGTGCATGGGAGTAATTCAGCACCCCTTCCCCACCCCCAGGTCCAACCTGCCATTGCACCAACGTGCCCAAAACCACTTTAAAATGGTCTCCTAACATTTTATTGCTGAAAGGGACTGAGATTCATCCCTGCCTTTTCAATTTACATGTGAAAACACTGAGCTTCAGAAAGTTTCAGTTATTTGTTGAAGAACATGAAGCTGGTGTCGGAGGACGCTGGTACTTAAACCTGGGTATCCTATCTCGAATTCAGGGTTTGACATGCTACCTCATTGCCTAGAGCCAACATTGGTTCAGAAATGCTCCAGAACAGACTTGGGAAGAAAAGCAGGATATTTCCTGGTTAGCTGTCCCTCTATAAAGGGCTATTTTTAGTAAAATGGGGGGAAATCAGCATTCAGCTCAATTGAAAATACATCTGGCATTAATTCATTGTTAATTGACCAGGATGAGTAAAAAGATGGCTACTTCCAAGGCCTCTCTAACGGAACTATTAGTGAATTTTCAGGTCAACTAACTCCTGTCACTGCCTGACAAGGGAAATGGCAATCATTTGCCAGTGTTAGCAAGGCTCTCACTGCTCTGGAAAACGGGAATCAGTCATCCTGGGCTGTCAGGTTCCCTATCTCCATGTGTAATTCCCCACCCCCCTCCCCTCCACCCCTGAGACCCTTACCTTCCCTTGAATGGCCTCAGGTTTGCCCTAAATGTGAGTAACTTTTGCCAGGTCTAAAGAGCTTTCATTGAAATCTGGAATGGTCCTTCACACAATGCTATAGTTTGGCAAGTACTATTATCACTCCCATTTACTAATGTGGAAACTGAAACTCAGGCAGTTGCTTGACTTGTCAAAGTTCTCACAAATGGCAAGTGCCAAGGCAAGGTTTCAAACCTGGGAGTCCATCAACAAATCCCATGCCATTTCTTCTTGGTGGCTTTATTCTGCGCCATCATCTGCCCCTTGTCTCCTCACTTGGCTTGTTTTTCTCTTTTTTAGACAGAGTTTTGCTCTTGTTGCCCAGGCTGGAGTGCAGTGGCATGGTTTCAGCTCACCGCAACCTCCGCCTCCCAGGTTCAAGTGATTCTCCTGCCTCAGCCTCCCAAGTAGCTGGGATTACAGCACCCACCACCATGCCCGGCTAATTTTTGTATTTTTAGTAGAGATGGGGTTTCACCATGTTGGCCAGGCTGATCTCAATCTCCTGACTTCATGATCCACATGCCTCGGCCTCCCAAAGTGCTGAGATTACAGGCATGAGCCACCACACTGGGCTGCCACTTCTTTTTCCCTATACATTTTTCCTTCTTTCAAAGGCTAAAAGGCTGGAGAGTTGGGTATTTGGATAAATGGGAAACCATTTCAATTACTACAACAAACTCAACAAATATTTATTGAGGATCTACTATGTTCCAGGAACTCTGTTAGGTGCTAAAGATGCATGATCCATAAGCTAGAGCCCCAAATCCTCAGTATGGCTTTTAAGGCCCACCATAATTTAGTCCTAACTTACCTTTCTAGCCTCATCTCGAGCCACTGCTTGTCATACAACCTACACTTCAACTGTACTAAACTAATGTTCACTCTTCAAACATGCCATGAGTGCCTACCCTCCCTCTCTCTCTTTACATTCTCTTTCTCTCTGCATGTGCTGTTTTCTCTCTCTGGGATGTCCTTCTCCCACCACTATCTGGTGAACTTCTATTCTTACATCAAGGCCCTTTCAGATGTCACCTCCTCTATAAAAGCTTCCCTGTTTTTCATGGCAAAGCTGGTCAGTTGCACCTCTTTTTTGCTATGATTATTTATTTATACTTCTATTATAAGGTGTTCAGACTGTATAGTAATTATTTATATCCATGTCTGAATCACATGCATTGTGATGGTTACTTTTATATGTCAACTTGACTGGGCTAGGGATACCCAGATAGCTGGTAAAACATGATTTCTGGGTGTACCTGTGAGGGTGGTCCTGGAAGAGATTAGCATTTGGATAGGTAGACTCACTACATTGCTGTCCCCAATGTGCACGGGCATCATTCAACCCACTGGTAGCCTGAATAGAACAAAAGGTGGAGGAAGCCTGAATCTTCTGTCTCTTTGAGCTGGGACGTCTGTCTTCTCCTGCCCTTGGACATCATCAGCACTCCTGCTTCTCAGTCTTCAGACTCAGATCAGGCCTTATACCATCAGCTCCCCTGGTTTTCAGACCTTTGGACTTGGACTGAATTATACCAATAGCTTTCCTGGTTCTGCAGCTCACAGATGGCAGATTGTAGGATTTCTTGGCCTCCATAATTGAGTGCCAATTCCCCAAATAAATCCCCATACATATATATATGTATAAATATAATATTAGTTCTGTTTCTCCAGAGAACCCTAACGTATGCATACTCCTTGAGGATAGGGATCATGGCTTAATCACGTGAGCAGTCCCTAGTCTAGAACATGGAGGCTGGCTGACAAATATTAGTTGGCTTAACCCCAAATCAGAAAGGCAAAAAGACACAGAAATGCTGTAGCCCAATGTTATTTAAAGCCAAAACCAACTTACAACTTATTACTTACCACTAGATACCAGGACTCAAACTTGTTACTGGTTCTTTACGTTTGATTAGTGAGTGCTTCTCCTTTTATTTAGCAAACCCTTCAAAGCAACTGCTTCTGTGATTACCTTGAGTGGATTCCAGGGAAGAAAAAAGCAACTGATGATAATAACAATCACATTCATCCTATCACTGCCAACCTTCAGCCAAGTTTCACCGCCAAAGCAAAGCAGGGAATTAAAGTAATTCTTTAGGTACTCCCAATAAACTTGGATTTGATATCACTAATAGCAAATGTTTGGGGGATATTTACACAATAATAAAAGCATTATATAGCAATTCTCAAAGCACTTTTGCAAATACTATTCCTCTCAATAATCATGAAAGGTCAGTATGATTATCCTCACATAACAGATAGGAAAGCTGAGGCAAATAAATTTGTTCAAACTTACTAAGCTAGTAAGCAGCAGAAACAAGATCGAAGATATAGGTCTTCCGACTCCAAATCTCATGTTCTTACCAGTACATCATGCTGTTCTTTGAGGGTATATAATATATTTTATTTATTCTTGTGTCTTCCACAGCGCCCAGAATAGTGCACATAGTAGACTCAATTTTTGTTGAGTGAATGAATTTTTATATACAAGGCTAAAAATTTCTTTTTCTCATCTATGTTTAATTTATTTATCCATTTACTTTTATCCATTTCATTTATATCAAATTTACTGAGTTCCTGCAATTGCCTGACCTTGTGCTCAGCACTACAAATTCAAAGATGAATAAGACACTGTTATCTTTGTGCTTCTGGTGCCTGGCACATAGTGGGTGCTTAACAAATCCTTTTGCATTAATAATTATCTGCGGAAAGCTCAGGATCTAGTAGATGTGACTAAAGTAATACTGAACTGTGTTTTCCTTTTGTTCATCTAATCTTCATACCAATCTGTTATCCATATTTTTATGAATGGGAAAACTGAGGATCAGTTGGATTTAATACCACTGCCAGAGTACTGCTTGGATTTAAACCCAGGTTGCCTATTTTAAATACCAAGTTAATGTGCCTTTTAGAAGCAGCCAGGTTGTCATGGGAGGAGACCAGATCTGGAGTAAGAAAACAGGATGTGAATTCCAACCCGGCCACATACCAGCTGTACAGCCTTGGAAAAGTCAATAATCTCTTTAGGACTTAAGTTCTCCATGAAAAATGAGAATAGTAATACCTACACTAATGACCACACAGGGTTATGGTGAAGACCAAGTGAGTAAGAGTACAAGAAAAACTAAGTCAAGGTGTCAACTCTGGCCTCCTTCTCATGGGGTTGCATCTCACCTGGCCTCCCCTCCTGAATACCAGGACAGTGCCTGCTAACTAACACCTGGATCCATACAACTTAAATCTTCTTAACAATGACTGATTCTGTAAACTGAAGACCTTATAAGGAAAATAACAAAAATCAATAGGTAATTATCGATGACTCATTAGAACATGATAATTATCATTTCATTTACTCAACTTTAGGAAGTGTGTGGGTGTTTGTGAGCGCTTGCACATTCTATGGGTACAGTAGAAAGAGCATGAGTTTGGAGGCCAGATGGAATCTGCCTTTTTTATTTATTTTTACATTAATACAAATTTTTATTTATCATTCAAATGAAACAGTGTACAATTTCCCTCAAACTCCCCATTTCTTCACACTGCCTGCTTATCATTATTGAAACAATTTCTCTTCATGTTGCTACCTTCATTTCATGAGCAAACTAGGGAGTAAAGGAGCTGAACCAACTCCTATCTTTCTAGGATAGATTTGAATTGGTTTCTTCCTATTACTTCTCACTGCTTTTTTCTTTAGTATTTTATTTTAATTTTTGTGCATACATAGTAGGTGTATATATTTACAGGGTACATGAGATGTTTTGATACAGTCGTGCAATGAGAAATAATCACATCCTGTAAAATGGAGTGTCCATCTCTTCAAGCGTTCATACTTTGTGTTACAAACAATTCAACTATACTCTTGTAGTTATTTTAAAATGTGCAATTAAATTATTACTAACTACAGTCACCTGGTTTTGCTATCAAATACTGGTCTTATTCAGTCTATCTATTTTTTTGTACCCATTAACCATCCCTACCTCTACCCACCCTCCTCCATAAACCTTCCCAGCCTTTGGTAACCATCCTTTTACTTTCTGACTACATAAGTTCAATTGCTTTGATTTTTAGCTCCCACAAATAAGTGAGAACATGCAGTGTTTGTCTTTCTGTCCCTGGCTTATTTCACTTAACAATCCATCCATGTTGTTGCAAAAGATAGGATCTCATTCTTTTTCATGACTGAATGGTACTCCATTGTGTATATGTACCACATTTTCTTTATCCATTCATCTGTTGATGGACACTTAGGTTGCCTCTACATCTTGACTATTGTGAACAGTGCCGCAACAAACGTGGGAGTGCAGGTATCTCTTCAACGCACTGATTTCCTTTATTCTGGGTATATACTCAGCAGTGGGATTGCTGGATCGTACTGTAGTTCAATTTTTAGTTTTTTGAGAAACCTCCAGACTGTTCTCTATAGTGGTCATACTAATATAAATTCCTACCAACAGTGTACTAAAGTTCCCTTTTCTTCACATCCTTGCCAGCATTTGTTATTGCCTGTCTTTTGGATAAAAGCCATTTTAACCGGGGTGAGATGATGTCTCATTGTAGTTTTGATTTGCATTTCTCTGATGATCAATGATGTTGAGCACTTTTTCATATTGCTGTTTGCCATTTGTATGTCTTCTTTTGAGAAATATCTATTCAGATCTTTTGCCCATTTTTTGACCAGGTCATTAGATGTTTTCCTACAGAGTTGTTTGAGTTCCTTATATAACCTGGTTGTTAATCTCTTGCCAGATGAGTAGTTTAGTTTGCAAATATTTTCTCCCATTTCATGGGTTGTCTCTTCACTTTGTTGATTGTTTCCTTTGCCGTGCAGAGGCTTTTTAACTTGATATGGGAACTGCCTTTAAATACCAGTTCAGTCCTGCATTCATTAGCTGTGCAACTTTGGACACATTATTAAGTCACACTAAACCTTAATTTCCTCATCTGTAAGATTCAGAAAATAGGTTGTTATGAGAGTGAACTAAGACTAAAAGCTTCTTATGACCCTAGCTTATAGAAGTGCTCAGTAAATAGTAGGTTTTGCTATTGTCAATATTACTGTCTACAAATAATATGCATTCTGGTTCTGGTATTGACTGATCTCTCCTCAATAGAACACTATCCTGTCTAGATCCTCTCTTTTGTAATTGTGGTTACATGGTCTCTTCTAATTCTCTTTCTCTGTTTCACATAGGTAAGATTTGAAAATGTTGTCGCCTGGGTAGTGGATCCATACAATTATTTTAGATAACTTTCAAGTTGTCTGAAATTTTCCGAAGTTCAGAGTACAAATTTTTATAAATTATCTCCTGTAATTCTAATTCTTGCAGTACCCAATTTATTATTCTCTGATTTTTGTCAGTAATGGAAAACTAGAGTAAAACACTACTCCAAAAGAATATGACTCATTACCTCAAAGTTGTCACCTCTGTTATTTTTTTAAGGTCCTGTTAGGCAACCCCCCATGGCAAAAGCATCCTGGGATTTTATTATTTAATGACCACTATTTATGGGCTACTCAATATCATATTAACAATGAAGAGTTATATAAATGTTAGCTATAGTAGTATTTAATGATTTACTAGGTTATGGACAAAAATCGGAAAATAATTTTTTTTATAAATCATTATTAAGGTCCAAACTCCAATGAAATTTCAATAGTCTTGTTCACAGATAATACAGAAAAGAAGAACCTCCAAGATATGCATTCCATCTTCCCATCACTATGAGGATAATCTTTCTTTAATCATGCCTTCTTACTACTCAAAAACATTCAGCTATATTCCATTGCCTTGGGATTATGCAAACTCATTATTCTGGAAGGGCTTTCACAATTTTTCCCAGTATTCCTTCCCAACCCCATTTCCTGCTACCCATTTTTCTCTTCCTTGTCGCACCCCATGTGACCCTTTTGATCCAACAGATGCTGCAGTGACTATTCATAAATTACCCCATGCACATTCCTGCTTCTTTGCCCTTGATTAAGCCATTCCTCTCTACCCCGCAACTTTCCAACTCTAGGCCTTTTTCACAAGCCAGCTCACTGTATCTCTTGCCACAGAGATCGCTCTTGCCCCTCACCTCTGAAATTACCAGTGGTCAGTACCACTCATTGGCAGCTAATTTCTCAATCCTAGTAGATGACCGGTGTCTTCTCAAGGCTTTCTCACTTTACGACAATGATCAGTACCTTGCATGGAGCACCTACTGTGGGCTGGGCACTCTGCTGGGTGCTTTATGAACATCATGTTTGATCCTCACAGTCACTCTGTGTAGGAGGTTTCTCTTTTGTAGATGAATAATTGAAGGCATAAAATGGATTTGTAAGTTGCCCAAGGTCATACAGCTGATAAATGGCAGAGTTGAGGTTGACACCCAGGTCTGATTGACTTCAGGGCCCAACCTCTTAACCCTATATGAACTGTCTGCAATCTGTAGAAAAGGACCAAGAGGTCAGAGGATGTGACCAAAGCTGATAAGTGACAGCCAGTCCTCCCACCCAGCTCAGTCTAAGTCCAGGCAGCTTTTTAATATGCTGGATATATGATCGCCCGTTACCGTGTTTAACTTTTATTTTGTTATTTAACCTAATGCACAGACATGTCAGTTTAAGGTCTCTGAAGACATTGATTAGGTAACTGAGAGGTTGCGCATCAGGCAAATGACCAACAGTGAGGGCATCAGCAATGGGGCTGATGATCTGTATAGTAGCTCGGGGTGGGAGACGATGGACTGATATGGGGTGCAATTACCATCTCCTTAGTAAACTGGGGAAACTTCGTGGACTTCCCTTTGGAAAGTGATTACCTAGGTATTGGAAAGACCCGATTTTGTTTGATTGTTTAAGCAAAGGGCAGTCTTTGCCATGAATTTTTGTTCAGCTAATACCAAGGTTACTCTGTCTAGACTCTGGAACTGGCTTGGGTAGAAGGCCAAGGACAACCAGGGACTATTAAAGTAAAAAAACTGGAGTTCCGGAGAAAACATCAACATGTTCCTATTCTTTTCAGCAGAAGACCAGATGCTCAGCGGCAGGTATATGTAGAAGGAAAGCAATGGCAATATAACAGTAATAAACATTTTATGTGCCTGCAGCTACAGTAACGGGAAAACCTAATGTAAATGGCTTGCAATGCCCATGTGGGGTGTGCTATAGCTATGCCTTTCACATGTGTCTTTCATATGGCGCCCGTAAGTACAGTATAAAAGATGGAAATACAATAAAATCTCTTCACTTTCACTTTTCTGAGGGATTGGTGTGAGGATATGTTGCAAAGACTGGATACATGTAAATTGAGAGAAATTTGTAAATGACTTTGCACATAGTTAGTTGCAGTGTGGTAGCCTTAATAATAATCAGGTGTGGTGCTGGCACTGAATGGTAATAATACCTTACATTATACAGTGTTTATGAACATGCATTAGAGCACCAGCAGCATCTCTCTTCCAGGTTCCCGTATGTCTGTCCACTGGCTAAAGTTATGCTCATCTAATTCTGGGGTGTAGTATACAGAGGCTCACTGATGCCTCACACCTACCCTGCATTCTTTAATAACTTTGATCTGTAATAAAGCTAGCATTTTAATCTCCATCTGCCTGACTCTTTTGCCTTTCTCAACTGGCTTAGAACTCAGGGAGAGGAGGGATCCTATTGATTTGACTTTCCAAAACCCCAGATATGAAGACTAATGACAATGTATGGTAAGCACATTGTACAGTTCCTGGCACAATAGAGATCTGTTGTTAATTAAGAGTGATTTGCGGTGTAACAGATTTGCTTCTGCTTGTTTCTTCCTAAAGGTGGTGGTGCTAACAGGACTCAGTAGTTCGGAAAAACCAAAGGCCCCAGGACCCCATAGAAACTGTTAGAAGGGGGCCAACTTTGCCATCATGGGCTAAGGACTATCACTGAGAGCCACAGAAACTATGTAATTGGGAAGGTGGAAATTGTTGTGATGTTGACTTTTGGCAGAAAGCTCAAAACAGAGAGGGGATTCAAGTCAGTTGCAGCCAATTCCCCACATCAGCATTTTTGAGCTCTCACTCTGCATCAGAATTATAAAGGGAGCATTTAAAAGATATCAATAACCTTGGGAGGCCAAGGCAGGCAGATCATGAGGTCAGAAGATGGAGACCATCCTGGCCAACGTGGTGAAACCCCGTCCCTACTAAAAATACAAAAATTAGCTGGGCATGGTGGCACATGCCTGTCATCCCAGCTACTCAGGAGGCTGAGGCAGGATAATCGCTTGAACCAGGGAGTCAGAGGTTACAGTGAGCCGAGATCGTGCCACTGCACTCCAGCCTGGCTACAGAGCAAGTCTGTCTCAAAAAAATAAATAAATAAAAGATACCAATAACCAAAGGACACAAAATTTAAGTTAGAAAGAAAGAATAAGTTCAAGAGCTCTATTGCACATCATGGTGACTACAGTTGATAATGTGTATAATATTGTATATTTATAATATACAATATTATATTATATATTATTATATATATTTATAATATATAATATATATTATATATAATAATATATAATATATATAATATATATTATATATAATAATATATAATATATATAATATATATTATATATAATAATATATAATATATATAATATATATTATATATAATAATATATAATATATATAATATATATTATATATAATAATATATAATATATAATATATATTATATATAATAATATATAATATATAATATATATTATATATAATAATATATAATATATAATATATATTATATATAATAATATATAATATATAATAATATGTATTATATATAATAATATATAATATATAATAATATGTATTATATATAATAATATATAATATATAATAATATGTATTATATATAATATATAATAATATGTAATATATATTACATATAATAATATGTATTATATATTACATATAATAATATGTATTATATATTACATATAATAATATGTATTATATATTACATATAGTAATATGTATTATATATTACATATAGTAATATGTATTATATATTACATATAGTAATATGTATTATATATTACATATAGTAATATGTATTATATATTACATATAGTAATATGTATTATATATTACATATAGTAATATGTATTATATATTACATATAGTAATATGTATTATATATTACATATAGTAATATGTATTATATATTACATATAGTAATATGTATTATATATTACATATAGTAATATGTATTATATATTACATATAGTAATATGTATTATATATTACATATAGTAATATGTATTATATATTACATATAGTAATATGTATTATATATAATAATATGTATTATATATTATATATAATAATATGTATTATATATAATAATATGTATTATATATAATAATATGTATTATATATTATATATAATAATATGTATTATATATTATATATTATATATAATAATATATATTATATATTATATATAATAATATATAATATATATTATATATTATATATAATAATATATATTATATATTATATATAATAATATATAATATATATTATATATAGTAATATATATTATATATATAATAATATATATATTATATATAATAATTATATAAGAATTTGTATAATATTGTATATTTAAAAGTTGCTAAGAGAGATTTGTTTGCACCACAAAAAAATGATATGAGGTAATACATATGCTAAATAGCTTGATTTAGCCATTCCACAATGTATACATATATCAAAACATCACATTGTACACCATAAACATATGTGATTTTCACTTGTCAATTAAAAAACATAAAAATAAAAAAGATACCAATACTGAAGCTACATTCCTAGAGATTCTGATTTAACTGGGATGGGGCCGAGGCATCAGCATTTTTGAAAGCTCCCCAGGTGAGGTCAATGTGCAGCCAGGTTGAGAACCACTGCCCTTACACTGAGACGTGGTCGGGGTACTTCCCAATTTCTGGAACAAGATTGCCTTGTTTATATCCCAGCTCTGCTACTTACTAACTCCCTGACTTCGAGAAAGATCATTAAGGTTGCTGTACCTCAGTTGTCTTATCTGTAAAGTTACGATGAAAATAGTACTTGCTTCCTAGGGTGGACATGAGGATTAAATGCGTTTGAATATAGACAACATTTAGGACCTGACACGTGGTCAGACTCATGGTGTTTTCATTTGTAACCTGGAAACTGTCACCACAAGAGTCTGCACATACAAACTTAAAGAAACCTTGTACATGTGTCTAATTTTTCTTCAAATAAAGAGTTCTGTGAACAGAATTTCTTATAATTTACTTATAAACAAGTAACTACCAAAATCAATTTTAAGAAAGGTGTTTGTTTTCCTATGGAATATTCACAAATGAAGAATTGTGCTCATTCATTTACTCACTCATCTATTTACTCACTTACTCAAAACCATTCATTTGCCCCCTTGGTCTTTGGATAAGGGTCTGGGCTCTGGATCCAGACTGCCTGGGTTTGAATCTGGCTCTGCCACTTCCAGCTGTGTGACCTTGGAGGAGCGATTTAACCTTTCTGTGCTTCAGTTTCCTTATCTGTAAGACAGGGGCCATAAGAGTACCTCTCGCGTATGTTATTTGAGAGGCCTGAAGCATTTGGCTTATATACGGTGCTTAGAACAGTATCTGGCACATAGTAAGTGCTCACTAAATGTTAGTTATTATGATTATTTCTCTACTTCCCAACATACATCCTCCATCACCCTAACTCCCTCCCCACCACACACACACACACACACACACACACACACATACAAATGTGAGCTCTGTGAGAGCAGGGATACTGTCAGTCCTGTTCAACACAGTATTCCCAGAATCTAAAACTGTGCCAGGAGGATATAGGCATTCAGAGAGTGTGGTCATTGAATTTATTCAGTCATCCACTCATGCCTTTTGCAAATATCTGAGTGCTTCTGATGTGCTAGGCACTTTGGTAGGCTGTCACGTGTGGTATGTTGTAAAGAGGCCGGGGTTCCAAAACTGCCCTGGCCTCATGCCCCCCAGCAATTGATTCCCCTCTCTTGGCCTCAGTTCCTTTACCTACAGAACAAGGGAATAGCCCACATGAGCTCCTCTGTCCCCTCCATGGCCATCATTTTCCTGAAGACAGAGCTTGGCTCTCCATGGCCGCAGGAAAGCGATCCAATTCTTCAGTGAATCCTTGGCCTGCGAGTGTGGTGGCAAGGAGGCTGTTAGTTTAGCCGACAGTGTTTGGTGAGCTCACGCCACGGGGGAATGCTTTTCTAGACCACGACTAGCAAAGCTTTGCTCTACGCTTCAGGGATTTAGTTAACCTTTCAGAACTTCAAGCCTCTCTGGAGTTTGAGAAACTGTTGTTTTTCTTCAATATGTGCTGCATTGGAGTGGCTCCAAGGCCCAGTAGGCATTTATCTTTATTTAATTATTTATCCAGAATGTTATGTTTTGGAATTGCCTTGGGAGTAGTCATGACCAACTGACAGAATGCTTAATGAAAGCCTGTCAACACTGTACCTCCATGAGGCTTCTTGAATAAGTTAAAAATATATATATGACCCCCACTTACTGAGTACTTCTAAGCCTCCCCAAGTTTCTTGCTTAGTTAATTTGCGTGGCATTAGCCCTCACACATTTGATGAAAAAAAAAATCAACCATAAATGCAAAAGGCAAAAAAGGAATAGAATTCATTCATTCCCTTCTTCCCCCAGATATTGCCTTTTTCTTAAAGAAGAGAAATACATTTGCCCCTGAGCCCCTAGACGTGAGGTCATCCCAGGACTTCTATCTCTGCCACAGTCAAGTAACAGAGTCACCCTAGACTTCTGAGCATCTGGCTACAGTCCATGCCTATTGGCCCACGTGGTCTCCGCCAGTCCTGGAGCTTCCACCAGCTGACCTGCGACCTTGAGCAAGTCGTTTTCACTCTGGGCTAGTCTTTTCTTCTACAGCTAAGGAGGTTGGCCCCTTTGGATTCTAACATTTCAGCATCACACCTCTGACTCTCTTGAGACCACCATGACTCCAGATTATTCCTGCTTCGATCTTGGATTTGATCTTCTTCCTGCCTTTGACCTAAAATAGGGGTGGGCAATCTTTTTGGTAAAGATCCAGAGAGTAAATATTTCAGGCTTATGGTCATAGGGCCTCTGTTGCAATTACTTAACTCTGCCATTGTAGCAGAAAGCAATCATAGACAACACATAAATGAATGACTGTGGCTGTGTTCTAATACAACTTCATTCACAAAAACAGGCAACTGGCCTCTGGCTGTAGTTTACCTACTTCTGACCTCCCCAACATCCCCGTCCCCAACCCCCGTACACGCAGGCCCCCATGTATTCTGACCAGCCCTGCTGACTACGCTCTAGCATAATGATCAAGTAATTTCAAGATAGTGATTGTTTGTCCCCTTCCAATGCGTAGCAGCCAAATGTATTGCTTTTGTTTTGTTTACTTACCCATATATTATCCACCCGTCCTTTCTTCCATCCATTTCATTTAACATACATTTACTAATAATCTACCATAGCACAGACACCCCTGAGTTCTGGGAATACAGGAAGAGACGCTGTCCACATCTGGTGGGGAGCTCAGCTCAGTGCTGCTGGGGATTCTGGGTATCTTTGGAGAGAGATGTCCAAGGCCGGGTCAGATTGCTATCCTGTTTCTTTTTCTCCATTTTCAATATTTTCCCAGGACCCTAAGAAACATCTGCATTCTAATTGTGTCTCTTGATTCAGTTTGTAAGTATAGTCACTCTCTCTACCTCTCTCCCAGCTCTTTTAATTTGAGGAGGTATTTTTCTCCTTAGTTAAATGAGAGGTGCTCATATTCTCCTTCTGCCCAAGAGAATGTTGCACAAAATAGCAGTAAAGGACTTCTCCTAGACTCAGAATGGAAGTAGATTACCTTTGGGATACCTCTACCAACAAAGGGAACACTTCATTCTTAGAATTTCTATATACTCATATAGAATCCCAGCTGAGCCATCGGGACAAAGATGCCAAAATACTCAGGTTAGCTGAATCACTCCTTTAACAGGAAGATTTCACTAGCAAGAAAAAAAAAGAAAATCAATATTCCTTTGTCTAGGCTAGGAAAAGTGCTAAAGCTACTTAGGCCATTAAAGAGCAATGGCTACAAATAAAAACCAATATCTCCCATCATTAGTAGTAAAGTTGCTGTTGAGTTTTATTTCTCTCATCAGGAGACACACATAAATTTTCAAATATGGCAAGCATGGAAAGTAAAGTGACTCCCAAATCTTGGGCACAGAAAATTGAGAATGTTCTCACTTGAAATTATAATAAAAATTTCCAGTAACATATATTTTCTTATTTTTTAGGAGAAAGGATTATTTGACTAATAATGGATGATAGCAGTGATGATCACAATGATGATTTCATCCAGAAAATGAATTATTTGAAGGAGGACATGACCAGTTTCAGCCCACTGGAATCCCATTTATTACATAATGCATAATTGAGTGAATTGAGTGGGCCCACCTGTTTCTCATTTTTTCTTTCATCTTTCCTTTCTCAAATGTTTATTGAGCCACTAGTGATGTTTTAAGCACTGAACTAGATTCTAGAAATAAAATGAGAGCAAAGACACCATCATTCTGCTTAAAATCCTTCAATGGCTGGCTTTTGCTTTTAGGCAGTTTAATGCCATCTGTCCCCTGCCCACCTCTCCAGCTGCATCTCTCCCAACTTCTCCTCTCATTCTCAGTATCACAGTCATCTGGGCTTTTCAGTGCCCCCCAACACGCCCCACATTCCTCTTCCCACAGGACACTTCACATGTGGTGTTTCCTATGCCAAACTTCCCTGTGTCAAACCCAGACTCACAACCTCAAAGTACAACTGGCCATGCCTAACTCCTAGTCAACCTTAAGGTTACAGGTTAATTTTTTTCTTCAAGGAGGCCTTCCTTGACCCCATGGACTTGGTTTGATCACCTTTTTATGTACTTTCAGGTCACTCACCACAACTTAATCCATTACCTGCACAGTTTCTGTAATGACTTGTTTAGTACCTCCCTTCTGCTTTGAATCATAGCTTCATGAAGGCAGAGACTGGTTCACCACCATCCTACAGATCTCAACACCATGCTTAGCATGTGGTGGAGACAGCCCAGCACTTTGGCATGGGGAATGGGGACTCAAAGTGGACCCTGGGAAACCCTAAGGATAAATTTGATCCAGTTTCACGATTTTGCCTCTCATTAGTCTTGTCAAAAAAGAAGAGGATGATAATGATTACACATACAGACACGCATGTGTGCATACATTTTTTCAGATAGACATTATTTTTAAAAGTAGTTTTAGGTTCACAGCAAAATTGAGTGGAAAGTTCAGAGAGTTCCTATATATCTCTTGCCCCCAAAGCCCTGCCATCACACACGCAAACTTCTTCACTGTCAACATCTTGCACAGTGTGATACATTTATTACGATCAACAGACCAACAATGGCACATTATTAATGCCCAAAGTCCATAGTTTACATTAGGGTTCATTCTTGTACATCCTATGAGTATTAACAAATGTGTAATGACATGTATCCATTATTATAGCACCCAACCTCCAGGCCATCCATGGCCTGTTAGGAACTGGGCTGCACAGCAGGAGGTGAGCAGCAGGTAAGCGAGCATCACCGCCTGAGCTGCCCCTCCTGTCAGATCAGTGGCAGCATTAGATTCTCACAGGAGTGCAAACCCTATCGTGAATTGCGCAAGTGAGGGATCTAGGCTGCACGCTCCTTATGAGAATCTAACTAATGCCTAATGATCTGAGTTGGAAGTTTCATCCCAAAACCATCCTCCACACCCTGCCCATGGAAAAATTGTCTTCCACAAAACCAGTCCCTGGTGCCAAAAATGTTGGGGACCACTCCTATAAAGTAGCTTCAGTACCCTAAAAATCTCTGTGCTCCACCTAGTCATCCCTTCCTTTCCACACCCCTAGCAACCACTCATCATTTTATTATCACCATAGTTATGCCTTTTCTAGAATGTCATGTAGTTGGAGTCCTACAGTCTGTATGCAGCCTTTTCTCACTGGCTTCTTTGACTTAGGAATATGCATTTTAGATTCCTCCCTATCTTTTCATGGCTTGATAGCTCATTTCTTTTTAGCACCAAATAATATTTAATTGACTGGATGTACCGCAGGTTATCCATTCACTTACTAAAGGACATCTTGGTTGATGTTAAGTTTTTGGCATTTATAAATATCCATGCGCAAGTTTTTATGTGGATGTAAGTTTTCAACTAATTTGGGTAAATGCTAAAGAGCACAATTGTTGGGTCAAATGCTGAGAGTATGTTTAGTTTGGTAAGAAACTGCCAAACTATCTTATAAAGTGGCTCTACCATTTTACAGTCCCATCAGCAATGAATGGGAGTTCCTGTTGCTGTACATTCTCTCAGCATTTGGTATTGTCAGTGTTTTGAATTTTGATCATTCTGATAGGGTGGAGTGGTATCTCATTGTTTTGATTTGCAATTCTCTAATAACATATGATGTCGAATATCTTTTTATATGCTTGTCATCTGTACATCTTCTTTGGTGAGGTGTCTGTGTACGTCTTTAGTTCATTTTTTCACTGGGTTGCTCATTTTCTGAGTTTTAAGAGTTCATTGTGTATTTTGGGTAACAGTCTTTTATCAGCTATGTCTTTTGTAAATATTTTCTCCCAGTCTGTGGCTTGCTATTTTTCATTTAAATTAGAAGTCTATAACTTTTCCTGATTATAGTCTTATATTCTTTAGATTCTTACAGCCTTCTTTGGTTTTCTCATTCCAGAGTTAGGAGAAGATTTCTGAGCCTTTCCCTTCTCCCCACACCTGCCTATGTTTTGTGGCAGAGTTAACTTTCATAAGTTGTCAAGCTGCAGGAAGCTTTATTTGTCTTTTACACCCAGAGGACGAAACTCTAGCTGTTATTTTGTGCCAATAACACCTAAAGACAAGTTTCCAAAAATTTCTGAGTCCGTATATTGTAAGCAGCTTGCCTGTAACGCATAGCTTTTAAACTGAATTACAGTTTCACTTCAGCCTCAGCAATGAAATAAAACTATACAACAACAAAAATAAAGTCTATTAAAGGGACACAGGAGATCTCACACATGCCATTTCTTACAAACATAATAACTGAATTATTAGGAAAATAACTATTGAATAATTAGGACAAGATGCTAACTCAAGGTCCTCACCACCCAGCTGGGGCCCATTCTCTTTACTCAGTGTATGCAAAATCAGCCTCAAGTTCCAACCAGGTTATGCGTTTTGGAAATACTGACCTCCAAGTACAAACATCGTTTGTTTGTTTGTTTTCCTGTGGTTTTTTGTCCCGTCAGTCTGACTGAGCTCTCATTTCTGGGCCACAGTTTTACATAAGTATTTTGACTCCTTTTGACTTACTTGGCAGCCTTCCCCCCACACCATCCTGATGTGAAAATGTTCAACCTCGATGTCATATTTTTTGCTGTCTATTTTCAAAGTTTGTTTTCACAGATTACATTCTTAACCCAATTGTCTGTATCTTTCTCATATGAACTGCTTCAGAGTAGAATATGGTGAAATGAATGTTTTCTCTGGTGAAAACTTTTCTAAGTTTCTGTTTCCTTTTCTGTTAAATGTAAAAAAGTACTAGTTTCTACCTTAGGGTTGTTGTGAGGTTGAGTGAGATAATGTGACATTAACAAGTGGCTGCTAGCAAGAGTTCTATAAATGATGGTGATAATAGTGATGATGATGAAGATAGGATCTTAAGTCCTGTTTATTTTAACTGTATAGCAGATTCCTGACCATGGTAGAGCATTATTGCAATCTTCCTTAGTGCAGTGGGAGCTGCTACAGGCAGATAGTTGCTCATATGGGAACAGCTTATGCAAGCTGGGACTGTGCCAGGACCCCTTGGATGCTTTTCTAGGTGAATCAAATTTACAAAGGAACTTCTCACTTAGACTGCAGCAACACAGGTGACAAGAGAGTACAGTACTTTGGGGTCAATGGAATCAAGTATTTCAAATCAGAACTGCCCTAGAGAACCTGGGCTTATGACTTCAGCATGTATTTCTATTGAAGGAGGCTTTATTTTCCTCCCATAGGATTCCTTTTGTTAACATTGCTTTCTGATTACAGTGGTAATAGATAGTCATTGTGGAGACCTTGGAAATTACAGAAAAAAAAAACCGGAAAATAAACGTCATCCAAATTCTCATTACCCAGAGATAAACGCTATTAAGGATTTTGATGACTTGACTTGTACATATATATATATATGTGTATGTTTGGAGAGAGACTGAGTGAGAGATTTTTTTCCTTCTCAGTTATTTGACCCTGCTAATAGAACCTGAATTTTTTCAGGAGTTGGATCAAGATTCCTTGATCTCAGGGAAAGGTGGGGTTGGCACCTGATGGAGAGAGGTGGCCATATGTGTTAGTCCGTTCTAAGGCAGCTATGAAGAAATACCCTAAAATGGGTAATTTATTTAAAAAAGAGGTTTCATTGACTCACAGTTCCTCAGGGCTGGGGAGGCCTCAGGAAACTTACTATCATGGCAGAAGGGGAAGCAAACACATCCTTCTTCATATGACGGCAGCAAGGAGAAGTGCAGAGCGGAGGTAGGGAAAAATTCTCTTATAAGACCATCAGATCTTGTGAGAACTCACTCACTATTACAAGAACATGATGGGGGAAACCACCCCTATGGTTCAATTATCTATACCAGGTCCCTCCCATGACACGTGGGGATTATGGGAACTACAGTTCAAGATGAGATTTTGGTGGGGACACAGCCAAGCCATACCACTATGTGATCCAGATTTGGCCAATTCAGTGAAAAGGGAATTACAAGGAGATTTTTGACCCTTCCAAAGGGGAAGGGAAAAAAAGGAGAATATTTTATATTACCAAATGAATTTTTAAAAGCCTCTGAGGTACTTCTTAGCAGGTAGCTGTTTCAAGGCTCTTTGTACTTCAGGATGTCTAGAAGAAACTCATTATTTTTAAATGGAACTTTATTCACTCCACGAACACACAGGGTACAACTCCTGTCTTCAAAAAGTTGAAACCCAGTAATAAAAGTTGACAGAATTCAAGGCAGAATGAAGCAAGATCCATCTTAAAGACCCAACCATGCTCTAAGGATCTGGCTGGGAGGACAGAGGAGATCAGACCAATGGGGGCAGGGAGCTGGTGGGTGGAGCTGGGCCTTAGATGGGAAAATCCTTAAGAGTAATTCAGATTCTGATAGGCAGGTTGGGTGGAGGTAATAGGGCATAACCAGCTGAGGAAACAGCTTGAAGAAAGACAGGGGTTATGAAAGCCAAGGCCACGTGTTTCAGCGTGTCGCCATTGCCAGGGTCACAGCTTCCATTTATTAAGGACTTACTTTGTGCCATGCATTGTGTTAAGCACTGTCATGTAGCATCTCATTTAATCCTCCTGACCTGTGAGGTCAGACCTGTAGGACATCGGAGGCTCCGTGTGTATAAATCATCTGTTGAGGTCACACAGAGAGGACATGAAAGTCTGGGGTCAGAACCCAGGTCTTTCCGTCTCCCTAGCCTGAGGTCTCAAGGATCATAGTTCACAGGGGTGCTTGGATGGAGGGTGGGGAAGCTTCTCAAATTTCTCACTGAGGAGTTTGAGATTTGACTCATAGTGTTACCAGTCCCCATCGCCTATCCAAAGTTAGCCTTGGAGTCAGGGGTTTCCTCACTATAGTCCCTTCGGTGGTCACCAGAAAGATGTTACAGAAAAGGGGTCCAGATCCAGACCCCAAGAGAGGGTTCCTGGATCTTGTGTAAACTTCTGGGAGAGTCCATAGTGCAAAGCAAAGGCAAGTTTATTAGGAAAGAAAAGGAATAAAGAATGGCTACTCCACAGATAGAGTAGCCCTGAGGGCTCCTGGTTGCCCATTTTTATGGTTATTTCTTGATTATATACTAAATAAGGGGTGGATTATTCATGCCTCCCCTTTTTTGACCATATAGGATGACTTCCTGATGTTACCATGGCATTCGTAAACTGTCATGGCACTGGGAAGAGTGTAGCAGTGAGGACGACCAGAGGTTGCTCTCGTAGCCATCTTTGTTTTGATAGGTTTTGGCCGGCTTCTTTACTGCAGCCTGTTTTATCAGCAAGGCCTTTATGACCTGTATCTTGTGCTGACCTCCTATCTCATTCTGTGACTTAGAATGCCGAACCATCTGATAATGCAGCCTAGTAAGTTCAGCCTCATTTTACCTAGCTCCTGTTCAAGACGGAGTTGCTCTGGTTCAAATGTCTCTGACAGTAGCACCCCAAGGAAGTCCTAGATGATGTACAGACCCCGGACTCCTATAGCATTTGCTTAGGCCCACATCCTCCAAACCGAGAGGGAGTCCAAGGGAACAACCTGGGCACAGGGACAGAGTTTTGAAGAGGAGAGCTGAAAAAAACAGAAACAAAATCCAAACCCTCCAAATTTCCTGCTCAAAAGACCCAGCTGAGTGGCTTTTTTTTTTTCCTCCTAAGTGTGAGAAAAGAAAAGAACCTTTATCTGAGGGATCCTTTTAATGATCAGAGAGGCATTAAAATGAGACAGCAAACACATTCTACCTCCCTACTTTTGAGCTCTGTGTTCATCTCTTGAAACGGCTTGCTCTTGTCACAGATAGCTATAAATTAACCTACTGAAGTCACACTGAACCCTGTAACCCACACCCTATAGCCTAACAGTGTATAGCCTATCACTAATCAATGTTACTTTTGTAAACCAATGAGAATTTCTGACAAACAACTTTGTATCACCCCACTCCCGGTCCCCTTTTCTTTGCCTTTATGAATCCAATTGTCACTGCTGCTAATTGCAGTGCGTATTCAGGGCAACTTGAATCTATGCTCTTGGGTTGCAGCCCTCAAGCTTGGCCCAAATAAACTCTCTACTTAGATTAATTTTACCTCAGCTTCTTCCTTTTAGGTCAAAAAATGTTACAACTATAGCTTTTGCCAGTTCCATACAGAATGCATGGAAGAAAAGGGAGAAAGATTTGTAGAGGCATACGGTAGGATAGGAGAGGAGGGAGGAAGAAAACACCGATGCTAGAAGCAAAACTAAAGAAGAGAAAAATAAAACGACCGTGACAAAAGGCAGCATTAACACCCGAAGGAACTCCTAGAAGATGCACAGACCTTAGACTCCTATAGCATTCGCTCAGGCCCACATCCCCCAGACTGAGAGGGAGTCCAGGGGAACAATTGAGCCATCCACTTAGCATAACTTATTTTAACTCCTGGCTCAATGCCAGGCTTGTACCTCTGAACTCACTGTGTGTACTCACAGTGCAGTGAAACTGCTCTGCATCCGGGATAACAAAGCAACTGTTAATGGGAGTAATTAAGAGCCTTGGGGGTGATTTATACCTTTTGTTACTGTTCAAGAAGAGGTAACCAAAGACAACAATTATTAGTAACACAGGTGATCCTTAACCCACGCAGGGAAGGCTGTGAAAACTAGCTCCGGCTCTTGCTTCTGGGCCGAGAGTTCACAGAAAAAGAACCAAGCAGGATCCACAGGCAAGAGAACTGGGAGACGGTGCTCACAGGGTTGACTCAGCTTAGGAAATATGAAAATCTTCAGCCTCTTTAATGAAACTAAAATATTGACAAAACTCTGGAGGAAGAGACGATGACAGCCCTCCAGTGCTGATCTTCCTGAGAAACACTTCACTTTATTGGCTGGATTAAAAAAAAAATCTTTAAACCTCTGTTTCCATTAATGTTAAAAAGGTAATGACGGAGGGAGCATTGTGTAAGTCGATAGCAATGGCTGGTTGGTGCTGAAGGTGAAGAGGGACCCAAGTCCTGAGCCTCAGCTTCAAGAAGTCGAACAATGCCAAGGAGGGAAAGGTCAGAGCATGTGAGAAAATCTGTTGCTCTACGTGGAAGAACTCGAAGCACATGTGAGAGGACAGCCCTCCCTGCATGCCGGATCTAGGCCTCCCCCTTCACCTGTATGCCTTGTTCTCAGCCTTCCATGCAGCTGCTCTAGGCTCTGCCTGGCTTGGGACAGCAGCTTCCCAGCCAACTGCCCAACAAGATGATCCTAATTGAGTTATTGGATTGGTACCTTGC
Source organism: Gorilla gorilla gorilla (assembly GCF_029281585.2). Lineage (NCBI taxonomy): Eukaryota > Metazoa > Chordata > Mammalia > Primates > Hominidae > Gorilla > Gorilla gorilla. The sequence goes on from NC_073224.2 coordinate 176,945,299, forward strand.
CCCAGATTCACGCTAATTTTTTTTTTTTTTTGAGAAAGATATAACTTACATACCATGAAATCCACCATTTTGAAGTGTAGAATTCAGTGGCTTTTAGTTTATTCACAAAGTTGTGTGACCATCACCATTATTGAATTCCAGAACATTTTCACCACCCCTCAAAAGGAATGCTATCCCTATGAACTTGCCCATTCTGGACATTTTGTATAGATGGAGTCATATGCCATGTGGCCTTTGGAGTCTGGATAATGTTTCAATGTTAATCCATGTTGTAGCATGCATCAGTACCTCATCCCTTTATGTGGCTGGATAATATTTTATTGTATGAACATATCACATTTTGTTGATTCATTCATTTGGGTTGTTTCCACTCTGACTATTATCAATAACGCTGCTATGTGTATTCATGTACAAGTTTTTGTGTTAATGTATATTTTCAATTCTTTTGGGTATTTACCTAGGAATGGAATTGCTGGGCTATATGGTAACTCTATGTATAACTTTTTGAGGAATCATTAAACTGATTTCCACAATGGCTGCACTATTTTATTTTATTTATTTATTTTTTTTGAGACTGAGTTTCACTCTTATTGCCAGGCTGGAGTACAGTGGCGCGATCTTGGCTCACTTCAACTTCCACCTCCCGAGTTCAAGCGATTCTCCTGCTTCATCCTCCTGAGTAGCTGGGATTACAAGTGCTTGCCACCACACCCGGCTATTTTTTGTATTTTTAGTAGAGACAGGGTTTTGCCATGTTGGCTAGGCTGGTCTCGAACTCCTGACCTCAGGTGATCCACCCACCTCAGCCTCCCAAAGTGTTGGGATTACAGGTGTGAGCCACCGTGCCCGGATGCACTATTTTATTAATACATTTCCACCAGCAATGTATGAGGGTTCCAATTTCTAGCCATTCTTGTGGGTGTGAAATGATATCTCTTGGTGGTTTTGATTTGCATTTCCCTAAGAACTCATAATGTTTAGCATCTTTTCATGCACCTATTGGCCATTTACGCATCTTATTTGTAGAACTCTCTATTCAAATCTTTTGCTTATTTTTAATAGCGTTGTCTTCTGATTATTGAATCATAAGGATTCTTTATATAGCCTGAATACTAGATCCTTATCAGATATATGATTTGTAAATATTTTCTCCCATTCTGTGAGTTGTCCTTTTAAGTACTTGATAGTGTCTTTTGACATAAAAGTTTTTAATTTGATGAAGTCCAATTATCCAATTTTTGTTTGCTTGTGTGTTTGGTGCCATGTTTAAGAAACTGTTGCCTAGCTCAGGGTCACAAAGATTTATACTTATGTTTCCCTTCTGAAAGTTTTATACTTTTAGCTCTTTCATTTTGGTCTTTGCTATATCTTGAGTTAATTTTTGTATTGTATATGGTGTGAGGTAAGAGTCCAAATTCATTCTTTTTTCATTTATTCTTTTTCATTCTAGAAAACCAGAACATCCAGCTTCCCAGCATTATTTGGACAAAAGACTATTCTTTCTCCATTGAATTTTTTTAGCATGCTTGTCAAAAATCAATTGACCATAGATGTATAGATTTATTTCTGGACTCTCGATTCGATTCCATGGATCTATATGTCTGCCCTCATGCCAGTACCACTTCTTCTATGTTCATCCTTCTTGTGTTAGTGTTGTTTCATCTTTCATGATTTTACATGTCATATTAAAAACACTGAACTTGGAATTAAGGAGTTCTTTCACGGCTAGCAACATTTGAACTGCTGTTTTCAGGTTCCTTTCCCCCCAGTTATTAGAAAGTAGGAAATATAGACAAAAATGAAAGAAAATAATTTAAAAACCACCCCAACCTCACCACTCTGAAGCCACCAGCCTCCCCTCCCCAACCCCACCGCCAAAATTGAGAGCTACCATTTTCTGGGTCAAAGGGTAAATGAAGTTTAAGACTTTGGGTAAATATTGCCAAACTTACCTTCAGAAAGGTTGTGCCATCTTGTGGACCATTAGATGTTTAGAGAATGTAGAAATAGTGATTGGATAGACACTAGAAAACCAGTTTTAGATATGGTAAGTTTTGAGTTCATTTTTATTGCACATACTTCTTTGGAGGCAGCATAAGAGGCAAGCAGGGTCATTTGAAGACCCTAGGCCCTAGACAATCTTATTTTGAAGGCTCCAGCCACATCAAACCAAACACATTAGAATGCATTCACATGCAAAAATCACACACATTTTTTTTCTGGCCATATAGAATTTGAAAGGACTTTTAAAATCGTAAGTCTGCTAAGAATTATTTAATTTTCCTTGTGATTTGTATTGTTGACTTGTTCCACTAAACCAATTGACCAGCATTACATTTTGTAAACATTTAATTAAACGTACAGTTGTCCCTTGGTACCCGTCAGGATTGGTTCCAGCAACTCTCGAAGATACCAAAATCCACAAATGCTCAAGTCCCTGATATAAATGTGTAGTATTTGCATATAACTTAACAATCATTTTTCCGTATACTTCAAACCATCTCTACATTACTTATAATACTTAGTACAATGTAAATGCTCTGTAAATAGTTGTCATACTATATTGTTTTGTAAAATTTGTATTTTTTATTGTATTGTTTAAAAAAAATTTCCAAATATTTTATTTTTAATTTATTTTAGAGACAGGGTCTTGCTCTGTCACCCAGGCTGGAGTGCAGTGGCACGATCATAGCTCACTGTAACTTCAAACTCTCAGACTCAAGCAATCCTCCTGCTTTAGCTTCCCAAAGTACTGGGATTACAGGTATGTGCCACCATGCCTGGTTAATTTTTTAAATTTTTTTGTAGAGACAGCATTTCTCTGTGTCGCTCAGGCTGGCCTCTAACTCCTGGTCTTGAACTCATGGCCTCAAGTAATCCTCCTGCCTCACCTCTCAAAGTGCTGGGATTACAGACGTGAGCCACTGCACCCAGTCAGTTTTTAAATATTTCAATCAGCAGTTGGTGGAATCCGTGATTGTGGAATCCATGATATGGAAAGCCGATTATACTAATTTTTATTGTGTAATGTTCTTCCTCCACCCCCCACCCACCCCGTTTTAAAAAATTGTAAATTCACATGCAGTTTTTTTTTTTTGTTTTTTTTTTTTGAGACGGAGTCTCCCTCTGTCGCCCAGGCTGGAGTGCAGTGGCGCGATCTCGGCTCACTGCAAGCTCCGCCTCCCGAATTCACGCCATTCTCCTGCCTCAGCCTCTCGAGTAGCTGGGACTACAGGGGCCCGCCACCACGCCCGGCTAATTTTTTTTTGTATTTTTAGTAGAGAAAGGGTTTCACCGTGTTAGGCAGGATGGTCTCGATTTCTTGACCTCGTGATCCGCCCGCTTCGACCTCCCAAAGTGCTGGGATTACAGGCTTGAGCCACCACGTCCGGCCTTACTTGGCAGTTTTAAGAAGGAATACTTGACCCAGTTTCCTCCAGTTTTAACATTTTGCAAAACTATAGTACAATGTAGAAACCAGGATAGTGACATTGATACCATCTGTTTTATTCAGATTTCTCATCTTACTTGTGTGTGTGTGTGTGTGTGTGTGTGTGTGTGTGTGCATGTAAGTTCTATACAATTGTATCACTTATGTGGGTTCCAAAATAGTCAAGATACTGAACAGTTAAACATCACAAGAATCCCTCATGTTGCCCTTTTGCAATGTTCTTTTAATATTTTGAGGAGAGTAATTTTTTTAGGTGTCAAATATTTTTCCTAGAAAGCCACAATTCCTACACACTGTGACTCTAGTGCTTACAGGATAAAACTGCCCTGATCTCGATAAAATTTTTGCAACCTACTCATCTGACAAAGGGCTAATATCCAGAATCTACAATGAACTCAAACAAATTTACAAGAAAAAAAACATACAACCCCATCAAATAGTGGGCGAAGGATATGAACAGACACTTCTCAAAAGAAGACATTTATGCAGCCAAAAAAACACATGAAAAAATGCTCACCATCACTGGCCATCAGAGAAATGCAAATCAAAACCACAATGAGATACCATCTCACACCAGTTAGAATGGCAATCATTAAAAAGTCAGGAAACAACAGGTGCTGGAGAGGATGTGGAGAAATAGGAACACTTTTACACTGTTGGTGGGACTGTAACCTAGTTCAACCATTGTGGAAGTCAGTGTGGCAATTCCTCAGGGATCTAGAACTAGAAATACCATTTGACCCAGCCATCCCATTACTGGGTATATATCCAAAGGATTATAAATCATGCTGCTATAAAGACACATGCACACGTATGTTTATAGCGGCACTATTCACGATAGCAAAGACTTGGAACCAACCCAAATGTCCATCAATGATAGACTGGATTAAGAAAATGTGGCACATATACACCATGGAATACTATGCAGCCATAAAAAATGATGAGTTCATGTCCTTTGTAGGGACATGGATGAAGCTGGAAACCATCATTCTCAGCAAACTATCGCAAGGGCATAAAACCAAACACCACATGTTCTCACTCATAGGTGGGAATTGAACGATGAGAACACATGGACACAGGGCGGGGAACACCACACACTGGGGCCTGTTGTGGTGTGGGGGGAGGGGGGAGGGATAGCATTAGGAGATATACCTAATGCTAAATGACGAGTTAATGGGTGCAGCACACTAACATGGCACATGTATACATATGTAACAAACCTGAACGTTGTGCACATGTACCCTAAAACTTAAAGTATAATAATAACAAAATAAAAAAAATAAAAATAAAAACTGCCCTGATCTCAAGGTAGGGTTGGTGGTCATTTGCATATGGGTAGAAGTGATAAGAGCAGGTTCCAAGGGAACCAGTTTCACAGACTTAGAGACAGTATAGCACAGCTGTAAAGGGTGCTAGTCCTAGAATTGAATTGCCTGGGTTCAAAAGTCCAACACCAACAATTCTTAATCGTGTGAGTTCGTGCCAGCCGCTGAAGCTCCCTGAAGTCTCAGTTTCCCCAACTGGGAAGGGCTAAGAATATTGCTTATCATAAGATGGTTGTGAGTTTGAATGAGATAAGCTGCTTAGATCAGAATTAGGCACAGAGTAGTGGCTCAGTGTGTTAGAAGCTATTTATGTTAGATCTGCTTGGGGAAGGAGGTTGGGACAGAAAGATGTGGAAGAGCACAGAAAAGATTCAACAGGTCTGATAAAAATCAGGAAGCAGAGCAGGAGACTCCTCTGCAAAGTTGTACGGAAAAAAAAATTGTACAGGGTCTGACAGCCGTAGAGAGGAGTATTGTTAGCTCCAAATAGCCACCGCTCTGTGCATGGGGAAGAACTGGACTGGCACTGGGACAAAACACATTAAAAATTTGCCTCGATGCTCTTAAATCTCCAGGAGCCAGAGCCCATCATTCTGAACCCAGAGAGAGCAGCCTGGGGTAAGGAAGGGGGTCCCTGCTGAGGTCCATATTAATGCTGCAGCAGGAACTGTTCTGAAGGGATCCCTCAATAAAATTGAAAACGGATGGGGCCGTAGCTGGAGCTCATTTTGCAGAGATGACAGGATCAGTAGAGTTTAGGATTGCCAACAGGTTCCGAGTGAAACGCTGAAGTCTATTGAAACCTGATTAACAGCTACTCCGGGGGCTGAAATAAGCCACCTGACTGACCGGTGGCGAAAAATCCCTTCCAACATCAGCCTAGTGCTCAATATCATAGGGGGCCACAGACAAGTTGAAAAATGAGTTAACAACTTTGAACCTGCTGTAAAACTCTTATCAAAGCATCTATGAAGCACCTTGCAAGGTGAATTTGCACAATGCTTTGCAGGTCATTCTACAGGTATGGTTTTAATCAATTTAATGAGTATTTACTGGGCAATTAGAAGACCTGGGTTCAAGATCTGGCTCTGCCACCAATGAGCAGTGCTGCCTGGACAAATCCCTGTGCTTGTGTGGGCCTCAGTTTCCTCAATCCTTCAAACTCTGAGAACACAATGACTCTGTAACTGATTCCCAGTTACAGAGGAAGTATATATATAGTGACTAGTCTTCTGGTCACTGAGCACATCTCAGAGGACGTTTTCAATCACTGGAGATTCCCATATATTAAAACAAAATTAAGCTGGGCATCATGGCTCACACCTGCAATCTCAGCACTTTGGGAGGTCGAGGCAGAAAGATTGCTTGAGGCCAGGAGTTTAAGACCAGCCTGGGCAGCATAGTGAGACCACTCCCCCACCACATTCCTGCACCACACACCCCCACTGTCATCTCTACAAAAAATTTCAAAATTAACTAGACATGGTGGTGCATGCCTGTAGTCCCAGCTACTTCAGAGGCTGGGGCAGGAAAACCTCTTGACCCCAGGAGTTCGAGGCTGCAGTGAGCTATGACAATGCCACTACACTCTAGCCTGGGTGACAGAGGGAGACAACATCCCTAAAAATTAAAAATTAAAATAAAATTGTTGTATATTGCAATAGTTTTACTGACATATGAGTGTGTTTACTGATAAATTAATAAGTCTAATGCACAAGATACAACTATTTGACCTTTTTGGAGATAACGCTAAAGTTTAAATTGAGGCTTTTTATAAATGTGAGGCCTGAGAAAAAGAACCCTGTGGGCGTTATGAAATGGCACTGTGGGATTTATGAGAATGACAAGACATGACCCCCTACTCTCAAGCAGTTTTCCGACTTACTGGAAGATACATACATACATACCTGGGACAGAAAACAACATATGGTGTGAGTTTATTTAATGTCAGATTGGCATCCATGCCACAAGGACTAGAGCAGACAGGAAAACCAGCCTGATCAGTAGGTCTGGGACCACTGTTGGAGGAAGAGGAGCTTGAACTGAGCCCTATAGAAGGAGTGGTATTTTTTTTTATACTTTTTATTCTTAACTTCTGATTATGAAAATAATACAAGTATTTCATAAGTCTTCATGTTACAAGGAATGGGAAACTCAATTTAAATTTTGCTTGAAAAATAAAGAGAATTTATTAACTCATGTAATTGGAGAATCCAGAGGTAAGATGTGTTTTGATTCAGAGAATCAATGATATCAATAGGGACAAGATTTCTTTCTTTCTCTGCCTTCCAAGGTATCAGCTTCATCCTAGGGCAGGCTCATTATAGGATCACAAGACAGCTATCAATAGCTCCTAAGATAAGTGCTTCCTCATTCATAACAAGTGAGAATGTTCTCTTTTGTTCCAGCATTCCAAGCAAGAGTCCAGAGATTCACTCTGATTGCAATGGTTTAAGTCATGTGTCCACCCCTGAAATAATCTCTGGGGCCACCAGGAATGAAACAAGCTGATTGGGTCTGTCTCTGCTATAAACTCCACCCTCATAGTGATAGTGGTTGTAAGAAACATGGAACCAATGTCTCTGGAAAACATAGACTCCCAAATGGAAACCAGGCACAGCTAGGATGGAGGCATAAATTCTGCAAAGGCAATCTTAGATGTCCTTTATAATATGTTTAATAATAAAATAATATGGAACATATTCTTTGACATAACATAACATAATAATATGTTTAATAATCAAAATTTTAGGAAATACAGAGAATTTTTTAAAAATAAAAACCTTCCATAACCCTAATACTCAGAGATACTCAGCATTAGCGCTGTAGCAGATTTCTTCCCAGTCTTTTTTCTGAAAGAAATAATACTGTGCTAAGTGTTTTACACGCGCCATGTCATTTACTCTTAACATAGCAACCCAAGAGGTAGGCATTATTACTGTCCTCATTTGGTTACATTTTACAAAGCTATAGTATAACATCACAGCCAGGAATTGACGTTGATACCATCCACCGTCTTCACATTTTACTTGTATTCATTTGTGCGTGCATTTTAAGTTTTATACAACTTTATACCTGTGTAGGTTCTGACACAGTTCAGGTACTGAACAGCTCCAACGTCACAAAGATCACTTATATTACCTTTTTGCAAAGTTTTTTCAATATATTTTTAAGAAGAGTAATTTTTTTAGGTCTAAAATACTTTCCATAGGAAGCTGCAAGTTCATTCTACAGATGAGAAAACTGAGGTTCAAATAAGTTATATAATTTCTTCAAGGTTAGATGCTAGTAATTATTGGAGATTGTATTTGAACTGAACTAAGACTGTCTCTGGAACTTAAGCTCTTAATCACTATAGCATCTTTTTTTTATATAAAATTGGTATAGTGAGAGAGGAGAAAGGAAGAAACCAGTCAGGCAGGCAGGCAGGGTAAGTCCTTGGTTGAATTCTTTCAAACAAAAGAGCAGCCTGCAGGCACAGATAAGGGAACCCCCACAGGAGGGCTTGCCTAAGACATGTCAACAGCCACACAGAAAAGAAAGGCTACACAAGTGACTTGCCCAGATGGGCCCACATGAAAAATTTCATCCCTTGACACACACACGGTAAGGGAAGTAAAACAATATGGAGTAACTCAAGCTAAGGGCCTGCATGCGCACTTAGGAGGACAGGCTGGAGCTACCAGAAATTCACACCTTAAGTGAGTAAGACGCCCAACCCTCATTGTTTTTTTCATAAAAGCCTTTGCACTCAACTGTAAAAATGACAACCCTCTTCCGGGCCCCCTCTTCATGGCAGAGAGCTTTCTTCTTTCGCTTATTTTTTATTATTTATTTTTTTTTTTTGAGACGGAGTCTCGCTCTGTTGCCCAGGCTGGAGTGCAGTGGCACGATCTCGGCTCACTGCAAGCTCCGCCTCCCGGGTTCATGCCATTCTCCTGTCTCAACCTCCCAAGTAGCTGGGACTACAGGCGCCCACAACCATGCCCGGCTAACTTTTTGTATTTTTAGTAGAGACGGGGTTTCACTGTGTTCGCCAGGATGGTCTCGATCTCCTGACTTCTTTCACTTATTAAACTTTCACTCCAACCTCACCCTTTGTGTCCATGCTCCTTAGTTCTCTTGGTTGTAAGACAAAGAACTCCAGGTAATACCTCACAAGGAGCACTGCTATCCTGTGGTGCATTGGTGAGACTGTAACAATAGCATATATTTTGTTTTATTATGCTGGTTTTGTCCACTTACTGTTACACTGTGAGCTGTTTATAGCCCTTAATTGATCACTTTCAACTAGTCACTTAGATGAGGTTTCCTAAAATGCAGATGAACTCGTGTGTAGGCGATTTCTTGGGGAGCAACACTTTTGAGGGAGCGAAGGAGGCAGGAGTGACAGAGAGGAAAGTTAAACTGCAACAGAGGCCCCAGCCAGCAAATGCCACCAGAGCTCTGCAGCTGAGATGACCAACTCTGAAGTCATCACTTCTTGAGGCAAGAGGGCTGGGCCTTCACACCCAGCATCCACCAGTGGGGCAAGACGTTGGGTGGGGTGACTCCCCTCCACTGAGGGCAATTCCTGGAGAAGGGCTCATCAGCTGGGAGAATGCTGGCTTCTCCACTGAAAGAGGGAATCTAGACAGTGCAGCCCAGCATCCACTATAGCCAGGCATTTTAAAGAGGGGAGAATATTTCTAGAAAGACAGGGAATAGGAATTCTCCTATTTCTCCTCGCTGTATACCTTCTACACAGCTTTCTACACAGCTGCTGAAATATTTTTTCAACCACCATTTCAAACTTTTCCTCTTTCCAAAAACTTAGTTCTGGAGTCTAGAAGTCCAAAATCCAGGTGTTAATAGAGTTTGTTCCTTCTGAAAGTTGTGAGGGAAAAATCCGTTCCATGCCTCCCCTTGGCTTTCAGTGGTTTGCTGGCAACCCTTGGCATTCCTTGGCTTCTGCTGCATCACCCCGGTCTCTGCCTTCATCTTCACATGGCTTTCTCCCTGGATGAGTGTGTAAACCAACAATAAAATTCTAAGGCTCCCAAGCATCTGAATGGACCCCTCCTCTCGGCCAAAGGTGTTCCCTGAAAATCTAGTTCAGGCCACGATGGAACATCAACATAGACCTTAAGTCTGATAAGAAATATTTAGTCTCTTCTCTCTAAAGCCTGCCACTTGGAGGCTTCACCTGCATGATAAAACCTAGGTCTCCACAATCCCTTATCATAACCCAGACATTCTTTTCTACTCACAATAACTCAGCCAATTGCCAATCAGAAAATGTTGAAATCTACCTATGACCTGGAAGCCCCCGCAACCTCGAGTTATCCCACCCATCCAGATTGAATCAATGTAAATCTTATATTTTGTTTAACATATTATGCCTTCCTAAAGTGTATAAAAGCAAGCTGTACCCAGACCACGCTGGGCACATTTCAGGACCTCCTGAGGCTGTGTCATGGGCGCGTCCTTAACCTTGGCAAAATAAACTTTCTAAATTGACTGAAACCTGTCTCAGATATTTTCGGTTCACAAGTATCTGTGCCTAAATTTCCCCCATTTATAAGAACACCAGTCATATTGGATTAGAAGCCCACCCTATCTCAGTATGACTTCATCTTAACAAATTCCATCTGCAAAAACCCTATTTCCAAATAAGGTCACATTTGGAAGTACTCTGGTTAGGACTTCAATATGTGAATTTGGAGAGGAGCACAATTCAACTCATTACATACTCATTATATGGAGTAGTAAATATAAAATGCTGCATGTAAAATACTCATAAAGCATCTGGCCCATTGTAAAAACTCACTGCAAGTTAACTATCTTTATCATTGTTATTCATCAAACCTATAATGGGTGCGTTCTCTGTGCCAGGCAGTGTGCTGGGTGTTAGAAACGCTAAGATGAATCAGATGTGGTCCTTGACCCAAAGGATGCCCAGCCTAACTGGAACCACAAGCATAAATAAAGAATTACAATCTTCAAGTTCTTTATAGCTAGATAAGTATTCCCAGCTTACTAAGCCAATTTGTACATCGACTGGCATCTGGGGTCAAAATAAATATCTTAGATGCCACCAGAGAATGAAGAAAGTTTATTGTTCAGAGGAAAGAAATTTTCCTTTTTTCCTGGCTTCTTTATATCTTTGGGGGAAAAACATTCCAAGTGTCATGGTCAAACACTACTCTGATTTCTTGTGCAAAGTTTAAGGTGACCTTTACCCTTCCTAATATATCATTGTGATGAAGCCAAAATTTTCTGAGATTCTCAAGACTGGCAGAAAAATAACTTCAGAAACTGGTCCCAAATTGGTAACTGAAGATAAGTGGGAGGGCAGTTCCTTCCTCAAGTGTTGCCATATATCTTACTTCACTGCATGTTGATAGTGTATTAAAATTGAAATAAAAATAAAATATTATCTGTGCCATTAAACCTGACCAATTCTCACTTCACTAATCTCCAAACCCTGATTCTTGCTAAAAGATGGACTGTCTTAACCCACTCTTGGCAAAGATGTACAGCAAAAGAGAGTCCTGAGAGGTGGAACCTTCATCTTTTTGAAAAAAATATCCTGTCATCATTCAATATTTATGGAGCACGCACACTGTGTGAAGCACTGCATCACCAGATGTCCTTTGCTGCCAGAAAGACATGGTGACAGGGGAGACATTAAATAAACTGAGGGTTTCATGAGGACAGAGTTTGGGGGTGGGGGGTTGCTTCAGGCAGGACCTTGGTCATGAATCTTGTTTACACATCCAGTGGGCCACCCCTGGGAAGCATGGCCCCCCAACCACAGACTTCCTGTCTCTGATTGTCCAGCCTAACAGCTACAGGCACCAGAGTTCCTCACTGGAGACAGTCCCAAGGTGAGGTGAGGTCCTCAATGGGAGAAGAGGGATGGGATCTAGGAGTGAAGCTGAGGGAGGGGATGGAGCAGAATGCCACCCCTAGATTGTGTTAGGTGTGTCCTGGAGGGTAAGGGGGGCCGTGATCAAGCCAGTGCTTTGCCCACCAAGCCAGGTTCAGTGGGTGTCTCCTGCTTCTGCTAGGAGGAGGGACGGGGCCATTTTCAAATTTGCACAAAGCACCTTGTGGGCTATTGGTGCCCTAGGGCAGAGGGGTATTTTAGTCAGTTCCTGCTGCTATAACAAAATAACTTAGACCAGTTACTTTTTCAACAATAGAGCTTTACTTTTCACAGTTCTAGAGGCTGGGAAGTCCAAAATCAAGGCACCAGCAGATGTCTGTGAGGGCTGCTGTCTCTTTGCAAGATGAAAGATGCGGCATTGTTGCTGTGTCTTCATAAAGCAGAAGGGATGAAAGCTCTCTGAAGCCTCTTTTGTAAGGACATGAATCCCATTCATAAGGGACAGGCTTCCCTATCCAATACCACCACATTGGTGATCAGGTTCCAACACAAAGTTTGGAGAAACACAAACATTCAAACCACAGCAAGGAGTAAGCTGTGACCTAGAACCAAAAAATCCTACATTTCAGTCTTAATTCTTCCACTCACTCACATCACTTTCCTAGTCATGTAGCTTCTCTGGGTCTCAGTTTTCCCCTCTGTAAAATGGGGTAGTACAGTCTGCCCTGCCTGCCCCACAAGGTTGAGCTGAAGGTCAGTATTTAAAATTGGATAAGGAGAAAACCTCTTTGCAGTCTCTGAAGAGCTTGGTTCTATTCTCTCTTCTCCACAGTCTCCTCAGGCATTGCTGGTGGGGTGTGCTGTCCTCTGCATAACTATGTCCTTCATTCTTCCCTGCTCACCTGCACCCCAGCTGGCACCTTGGATTGGGCAGGGACTTCCCTTAGATGCTCATCATGCATCTTAATGGGCAGGATACCCCATTTTTCAAGTTAACTGTGCACCATTCATTGACTGTCTAGCAGCGTTCACTGGAAACTCAGGATGGGGTGCTTCATCCCCACCATCCTGAGCCTCATCTGCCCTCCTGCACTGCAGACCAGCAGGTCACCTGGCTTCACCTCCACAGCCGCCTGAGTGAAGACAGGCGGCAGCCACACTGGGCTGGATGTGTGAATCCTGGGGGAACAACTTCTGGGAGGTCTTGACCTTTCTGCACCCAGGGCAGTTCTGATGAGATGTGACTCCATGTAAACGACCTCAGTGATTACTGTGGTCACTGGTGGGAGGCACAGAGGAGGGCTAGAGGGCTGGACAGGGAGTGGAAGAGAAGTTCCCTCACCAAAGACAAGGAAGCACATTCCAAGCAAAGCAACAGTGTGTGCAGAGACACAGAGAATGGGAAAGGATGCGGCCGGTTCCAGAAATGCTGCAAGGTTCTCTGTGACAGGGCGGATAGTGTGGCAGAGTCCTCGGAAACAAGGCCATGGAGGTTGGAGCTGGCCTGGGAGAAGCCTGGAATGCTATGCTAAGGAGCCTGCACTCAGTTCTGCAGGGGCTGAGGAACCATCTCAGGTTTCCTCTAGCAGAAAAAGGGCATGACCAGAGGTGTGTTTCTCAAAGACACTCTGGTGGCATTATGGAGGGGAAAATTTGGAAGAAAGGGGTAGGAAGAATCTGCACATAGAGACCGTTAGGAAGCTGTTGTAATAGGTCAGTTTAGAGATGCTAAGAGCCCGCCACAGCACAGGGACAGTGTGGAGGGCACTGAAGGGGGTTTTGCTCAGAAGTTGTCCAGAGTAGTGATGAAGAACATGGCTCCAGAGCTGGTCTGCCTGGGGTTGAGTCCTGGCTTTACTGTTCACCATCCTGTGGCTTTGGGCAAATTACTCACCTCTTCAGTGCCTCAGTTTCTCCACATGGTGGGAGGTTAATAATGGTACTCCACCTCATACGGTTGTTGAAAACCTTCGAAGTAGTTCTTGGCACAGACTGTCAAAATGTTAGCTCTTATTAGGAGACTATTAGTCAGGGTCTCTAGAGGACAGAACTAATAGGATAGATGTATATATAAAAGGGAGTTTATTAAGGAGTGCTGACTCACACGATCACAATGTGAGATCCCACCATAGGCCACCTGGAAGCTGAGGAGCAAGGAAGCCAGTCTGAGTCCCAAAACCTCAAAAGTATGGGAAGCCGACAGTGCAGCCTTCAGTCTGTGGTCAAAGGTCCAAGAGTCCCAAAGCTGAAGAACTTGGAGTCCGATGCTCGACGGCAGGAAGCACCCAGCATGAGAGAAAGATGGAGGCCAGAAGACTTAACCAGTCTAGTCCTTCCACATTCCTCTGCCTGCTTTTATCTTAGCCATGCTGGCAGCTGACTAGATGGGTGGGCACCCAGATTGAGGGTGGGTCTGTCTCTCCTAGTCCACTGACTCAAATGTTAATCTCCTTTGGCAACACCCTCACAGACACATCCAGGAACAATACTTTGCATCCTTCAATCCAATCAAGTTGACACTCAGTATTAACCATCACAGAGAAAAAAACAGACAGGATTTGGTGCCTGGTTAGAAGTAGGGAAAGAGCAGCTCCCCAGTGTTGCCAATGCTATTGTGGCTATGAATCATCTGCCGCCTCCTCCTCCTCCTCCTCCTCCGCCAGCTCCTGGGGGCATGCAGGCTGCTGTGCTGGTCAGGAGCTTACATTCTGAGATCAGAACTTGAGCAAGTTTTTAAATCTCCTGTCTTAGTCTCTACATCTGTAAAATGGGGATAACACTAATATCCACCTCACAAGATTGTTTGAGGATTGAGATGATATGAGGAATAACCAGCATATGGGGAGTGTTCGATAGGATTATTCAATCTTATTTGTATTATTACTCACCAAAGTTGGAACTATAGGAGAACAAGCAGTATTGGGTGACAAAGCAGAGGAAATACAGTTAGGTGTAGGTTGTGCAGAGGGCAGCTAGAACTCAGGAGGGGAACTCAGGAGAGATGGAGGAGGGAGGACTTACATGAGGAAGGCAAAAAATATTATGCCTCCAGTAAAGGTCTGATCAACCTTGAAGTCTGAGCAACACATTAAAGAAAATGGAAAATTAACAGGGAAGGGAAATTCGGTGAAGTTGCTTTATTCTGGCTTAGCTGAATCCAAATATAAATTTTAAACATTTTTGCTGAAAATTTTTCTAAAATGTATTACACCTTTCCTTGCAACTTGATATTTGGCATATCTATTCACTTATTCTTTCAACATTTCTTGATTGAGGACTTAATGTTAAGCTCTGTGCTAGCTCTTCAGGGATACAGATAGAAAGTAGATCAAGTCCTTGCCTTATGAGAAGCTTACTTCTAATTTTTCAGTTTCATAAACTTTGAATAGGAAGCATGCTTATATTTAAAGTTTGGGGGTACATACTGGACTAACTACTTAAAATTCTAAAGTGGGACTCCTTCCTGAAAGAGGATCTACTTTAAATGTTTTTGCAGTAGATTGCAAAGTAGAAAAGGAGACTTCAATTTTTTTTATTTTTTATTTTTTTTAAGAGACGGAGTCTCTCTCTGTCACTCAGGCTGGAGTGCAATCATAGCTCACTGCAGCCTCCAACTCCTGGGCAAAAGCCATCCACCTGATTCAGCCTCCCAGTAGCTGAGACTACAGGCATGCGTCACCACGCCTGGGTAATTTTTTTAATTTTTTTATAGAGATGGGAGCCTCACTATCTTGCCCAGGCTGGTCTTAAACTCCTGGGCTCAAGCAATCCTCCCACCTTGGCCTCTCAAAGTCCTGGGCTTATAGGCATGAGCTACTGTGCCCAGCCAGACTTTAATTTTTATAATTATGTAAAATATACAGAAAACTACAGAACGTTCCTATTACCCAGACGAGAAATCTAACATTTAGCCATATTTTCACGCACTTATTTTAAGTTAAAAAAAAAAAAAGTTGATACAACTGAAACTTCCTTTGTTAACCTACATATGAAATAATATTTTTCAAACAGAATTTAAAGTTAATTCAGTGTTGTTCTCCTCCTGAATAAGACAAGGATTTAGCATACTTAAAAAACTTGTTGGTCAGGCATGATGGCTCATGCTTGTAATCCCAGTACTTTGGGAGGCCAAGGCAGGAGGATCACTTGAAGTCAGGAGTTCCAGACGAGCCTGGCCAACATGGTGAAACCCTGTCTTTACTAAAAATACAAAATTTAGCCAGGCATGATCGTGCACACCTGTAATCCCAGCTACTCGGGAGGCTGAGGCAGGGGAATTGCTTGAACCTGGGAGGCAGAGGTTGTAGTGAGCCAAGATCACACCACTGTACTCCAGCCTGGGCAACAGAGTGAGACCCTCGTTGGACATCTCTCCATTTTTAAGTTGGTTTTTTTTTTTATTATGTAGAGATTTTATTTTACTTTTTATATAATGTGGGCTTTTGAAAAGTAAATTAACTAAATTTCCCACTTGCCTGCTCACGATTGTTTCTTGTGTCCCACACCTCTGTGGATTTTCAATGGGTCTCCAGATGGTAAACTTTCTTAGAATTGCGTTGCTGAAATGTCTTGATTTCACACTCATTCTTGAATGATGGTTTAGCTGGGTATAAGATTCTAGATTCATTTTTACCCCCCTCCCTTCAGCGCTTTTAAGTCATTATTTCATTTTGTGGCCACAGAAAAACCTACTGACATGCTAGCAGTCATTGTTTGGAAGATAATCAGTCTCCTCTGTCTGGTAAATATTAGGCTTTTTATTTTTAAAAATCTCTTTGGTTCTGTAGTTTCTTTATGATGTGTCTAGATGTGATATTTAGAACACGGTATTTTTTTTATTATACTTTAAGTTTTAGGGTACATGTGCACACCGTGCAGGTTTGTTACATATGTACACATGTGCCATGTTGGTGTGCTGCACCCAGTAACTCGTCATTTAACATTAGGTATATCTCCTAATGCTATCCCTCCCCCCTCCCCCCACCCCACAACGGGCCCCGGTGTGTGATGTTCCCCTTCCTGTGTCCATGTAGAACATGGTTTTAATCTAAGTGGGCAAGTCTCAACCGGAATACTTTGTAAACATTGTGAGAATGTGCAAATGGCAGCAGACTTGGAATTTAGGGTTATGTGGGAGAAATATTTTTGACACTTGAGAAAAGTACTTCAGAGAGGACAACTAAGCATTTGTCAACAAAGGAACAATTTACTAGTTAAATGAATAATTAATTAGATTTGGGGGCATATAATATGTACCAATCACTGAAAGTCAGACCCAATCTGGCAATTTGAGGGTCCTATCTATCTACCCAACTCCCACACCACGTTCTAGGCACCCCAGAAATGGACTCTGTCCTTGTTGAGAATTTCCCTCCAGATCTGATGCTCTGTCTTCCCAGTCATCCTTGTCTCCCCTTCAGTGATGACTTGAGTCTCCTCTGGTCCACACCCCTCCAGTCAACCCAGCCCTAAGACCTCCTGTCTCAACTCTGCCCAGTTCTTCTGGGGAACTGAACATTAATAGAGAAAATATGGCAGTAATTTAGAAGAATAAGAATACATTAATGAATTCCTAAAAGGTGTCAGCTGATTCAAAAGGTAAAAACTCATGATGGGAACAAACCACACACTCCCCTCCACTCCCTCCCCACACATCCATGAGCAATGTTTATAAATCAAGCTTTCCCCTAACATGCCGTGGCTGACTTCCTGAAGGAGCATATCAAATTACACAAAAGGTCAGTGAATGTGAAATACTGTACTGACCGTTATGGAATCATTCTTAATCTTCTTCATCACCTAAAACATTGAAGGAAAAATATATATTTAAATAATGTGGAGTAACTAATGAGAGTTTTTGGGTTATTCTGCTGAAGTCAGGAGATTTTTTTTAATCCTAAATACTTGACACTTACTAGAAATTCCATGCAATTACCCAAGACATCCGTCTTGAATTTTTTATGGACAGCTAGCTTTAGGAGGAAGAAAAAAATGTCAAAATGTGAAAGTATTTGTAAAGTGGCACTGGTCAATAAGAAAAGGAAAGAGAGAGAGAGAGAGAGAAGAAGAAAGAAAAGAAAAAATAGAAAAGAAAGAATGAAAAAGGAAAGAAAGAAAGAGAGAAAAAGAAAGAAAGAAAAGAAAGAAAGAGAAAAAAGAAAGAAAGGGGAAAGAAGAAAGGGAAAGGAAGGAAAAGAAAGAAAGGAAGGAAGAAAAAAGGAAGGAAGGAAGGAAGAAAAGAAGGAAAGGATAGGAGGAATGAGGAAGAAAAAAGGAAACACAGAATGACTTTGTCTCTTTTTCCCATTCCTGCGTGACTTTCTCATCTCATCTGTTCTTTTATAAGTTGTCACACCAGATAGGGCCAGACACAAGTTGTCTAATCTGAGGCTGCAGAGGAGACTTAAGTAGATGTAACCCTCACAGCAAGATGTGCCAAGTCCAGGAAATGAGACAGGATGAGAGATGCAGATTTTTATTATTTATTTTTTGAAAAGCTGTAAGGTAGAAACATTTTGAGAGGATCAAGTATACTTTCGAGAAATGAAAAGTCCAATTTCGTTAGGCCACGGAGTCAAGGAAGACATGAGCCTCATGAGGAAGTCCTCAGAAATAGAAGGGCCTGGACTTTGGCTCAGCCACCTGGGTGCAGCTGCCTGCTGCATGCATCAATATTTAAGCAAGGGAAATGATCCGTTCTGCCTTCTGGGGATGGCCCTCTTTCCTCCCTGTCTGATCTGATTGGAGTGGGATGCAGAAGGAGCAGCGGCTGGCAGTTTGGTTTCGATGGGGGATGGAGCACTGTGAGCGTCAGGTGCCCTGTGGTCTGCTCCCCAAGAGGTGGCAAGCTCATCTTTCCTCTCTTTTCTCTTCTCTCCCAGTTTTCCCCTCTTCCTTCACCTGCTCTTATTTTTTCCGCCTGCTGCCTTTTTCCCTGGCAATTCACTTCTCACTCGTTTTTTTTTTTTTTTTTTCCTGATCAACTGGGATACTGCTGAATTCTCCTTATTTCTGATCAACTCAGATCAACTGGAATACTACTGGTAGGGTTTCTCCTTATCTCTGACAACATCACAGCTGTTCATCAAGGCTCTGTTCTGGTGCTGGGGATACCAGGCTTTAACAGGGCAGGCAAGGTTCCTCTTCTTTTGAAGTTTCAAGTCCAGTGAGGCCTAAAGGCTGTGGCTCTAACCAATCGCCATGTTAGAACTGAAACTCTACCAAGGTAGGGATCCAGTCTGTTTGCTATTTGTTCATCACCTTGTCGGCGGCTCTTAGAACAGTGTCTGACATGTAGCAGGCCAGTGTAAGTTTGTAGAATGAATGAAGAAAGGAGATTTCACCCAGTCCTTTCCTAAACCACGGTGGACTTATCTTTGAGACTTTCAACTAGCCAATTCTTCCCCACCTTTAGATCCCAGTTCAAGGCTGCCTCCTCTAGGGCATGTCTCCTTACACCTTCCACACTGTATTATGTTGTTATCTGTTGCCATGGCAGACCTCCCTTTGCCCCCTACTGCACAGTGAAATTCCCATAGGCAGAGGGAGATTTCTAGTTGGTTTTCTAGGTTGCAGTGAGTGCTCAGTGTATGTTTTCTGACTAATGGGAGTCTCATGACATTTGGATAAATCTTGATATCTTATGCCATATCCCTGGTCCTCTCCACTTTCTACCTGCTCAGATCACACCATCCTTTTGACCCAGATGATGAAGATTTCTCTGACACAGTACAGTACCATTTTCATCTGTCTACTCAGCAAAGACAAAAAAGAATGGGAATTTTAAAAGTCTGTTTCTGATAAGGATGCTGGTGGGAGCAAACATTGGTAAAAATTTTCTGGAAGGCAGTTTGGCCCAAAATATTTTAAAAACTTAAAATGTACACAACTTTTGATGCAGCAACTCCACTTCTAAGAATTTATTCTGTGGAAATAATTTCAAATGTGCCCAAAGATTTATTCAATATGATGTTTATAATGTTAAGAAATTGGAAATCCTCACTAAGCAACTGATTGAGTTGAATACAGGTAAAAACCTACAATGTAATATTTCAAAAATGAAGTTAACATAATTATTGACCTGACAAGATGTGAATGTTGTTGTGTTTTTGTTAAATAAATCAGCATATATAATAGATCCTGTTTATATAAAAATTATAACATTGTATTTCCATAGAAAAAATCTGGAAATGTATGTAACTAAGTAATATGTGGGCTTCTCAGAGTGATGGAAAGTTATTTGATTTTTATGTTTTTTTCTTATCTGTATTTTTCCACTTGATTTTTTTTTTTTTACAAACAGGAATTATTGATTTTCTTTTCTTGTGACAGGGTCTCACTCTGTCACCCAGGCTGGAGTGCAGTGTCATGATCACAGCTCACTGCGGCCTCAACCCCTTACTTGGGCTCAAGTGATCATCCCACCTCAGCCTCCTGAGTAGCTGGGACTACAGGCACGCACCACCATGCCCAGCTAATTTTTAATTTTTTTTTTAGGGACTGGGGTCTCACTTTATTGCCTAGGCTGGTCTTGAATTCCTGGACTCAAGCGTTCCTCCCATCTTGGCCTCCCAAAGTGCTGGGATTATAGGCATGAGCCACTGTGCTTGGACCATAATGATTTTTTTTTAAGTTATAAGAAATTGTCTGAATGCCTTGCTCTTCTTTGACTCTAAAAGTAAACTGTTTAAAGTCAAATAGACTTGAAAAAATTAACATTCCCACATGGACTAAGGACAATTTTAGATCTGAGATGCTCAAAGGAGAGCCTTTAACTGTCTGAGCCTCTATAGCCACCAGTGAGTCTAATTTCCCAATGCTCTGAGAAACTGTGACAGAGAATCATTACCCTTGAAATGGGTTTGTGTAATATAAAAAATCAGGGTCTCCTCTCGACTTAGTGAGTGTGTTAACATTCATGGGAGTTCCCATGCATGCTCTGAGGGAGAGTCCTGTGACATCATGTCTGCGTTGTATTGAACTCAATCACTTGTAGAAAATGTGTAAGGTAATAGGGATATTACACGGGGTGATATTATGGAAAATCCTAATTGGTACCAAAGTAATTCTTACTAGAGTGGACTATAAAGCCTTCAGTGCCATTCTAACTAATCACCCCTGTGGCATTCTGAACAAATGCAGGTTAATGGTGATGATCTTAATTTTTTTATTAATTAAATTAAGTGTGTAATCTGACAGTGCAAGCCCATCGTCAGCATTCATCATGCTGATAATAAATGGCTTGAATACTCAGCTCCTTTGGCTTCACCAGAGCTCTGAACTCCTCTTCCATCCACCATTCATGACCTAAGAGAGATCTCCAAGTGACCCATCAGAGCCCAGAAACAACAAATAATGAAGCCATATGCCAGAGATTGGGGTGAACAAAAGGCAGGGTGGGTTCGTGGGCCTAGGAGAAGCCTCCAAACTCAGAGGCTGCAATTGCTCAACCCTCTGTTCTCTGCTTCTACACCTTGAGTTCCTCTTTAGCCAATGATTTCTCATAATACTTAAACATAGAAAGGAGAAAGTTCAGAAAAGTGAACATGAAAATGGGAGATGCAAATATAAAAATAGAAGAATGTCTTATATAAAATATCTTAGATGAAAACATAAGACATGAAAGTGGCTGGGCGCGGTGGCTTATGCCGGTAATCCCAGCACTTTGGGAGGACGAGGTGAGGGGATCACAAGGTCAGGAGTTCAAGACTAGCCTGGGCAACAAGGTGAAACCCTGTCTCTATTAAAGATACAAAAATTAGCCAGGGGTGGTGGTGCGCACCTGTAATCCCAGCTACTCGGGAGGCTGAGGCAGGAAAATCGCCTGAACCCAGTAAGCGGATGTTGCAGTGAGCCGAGATCGTGCCACTGCACTCCAGCCTGGGCTACAGGGGAAGACTCCGTCTCAAAAAAAAAAAAAAGAGAGAGATGAAAGTATAAGTGAATGTGAAAATAGAGAATGTGTTCAAATAAAATTAAACAATTGATCAAGCTGCTAGATTCTGGCTCCTTGAGTTTAAGGCAGGAGGGTGTCTTAGTCATCACTGTTTTCCCACCACCTTGCACCAGACCTGTTATATGGTAACTTCTATCAATCTTTATCTTACCAAGCCAGGACATTTTTAGACTTCCTTTTCTCAAAGTGTGTTCCCTGGAAGACTAACTCACCAGACACATTCTAAATTGAAAACTGTGGACAATTAAATTTGAGAAATCCTGCCTTTCACCCTTTCCTCTAGGAGATTTATAATATACAATAGTAATTTGAAGTCAATGATAAGTCCTTTGGAAAAGAAATATTTTTAAATTGTTGAACCCAACATGGTCTAACTGAATTGTCTAAGCAAACTTATTCGATCACAGAACTCTATCAGCATCCCACAGAGCACAGTTCAGCAATAGACTACCTTACATGTCTGCTGGCACGCTTACAGCCCCAGGGATCAGATAAAAAGATTAAGATGGAAATAACAATTTCCTGATTCTCCTAAATCCTGGCATAATAGAGATGAAACTCTCCCTTGATTGTGACTAAATCCCTAATAAAAATATAGAATTATAGGGTTTTAGACTGGAGGGGAGCTTGGACATCATATATCTTAACCTCAGCTCATTACAGGAATCCACTTTACAGTATCCATGATAGATACATTGTCATCTCTGCCTGGACACCTCTGATAGCCAGGACTCAGCAACTCACCATGCAGTAGATTGCGTTATGATCCAATTTCTTCTTCTGTTGAGTCAAAGTCTGCTTTTCTGAGGTTCTAGGTCTCATCCTGGAATAATAAAACAACCTACTCTCTCATATGTCTACATCCCAGTTCCTATGCCCTCAGTTAATGTATCAGGAATTTTCAGTCTCTACACTTCAAAGTACAATCAGAATAAATAAGAAAAGTCAGCCAGGTGCGGTGGCTCACGCCTGTAATCCCAACACTTTGGGAGGCTAACGGGGGAGGATCACCTGAAGTCAGGAGTTCGAGACCAGCCTGGCCAACATGGCAAACCCTGTCTCTACTGAAAATAAGTACAAAAATTAGCCAGGCCTGGTGGCACATTCTTGTAATCCCAGCTACTCAGGGGGCTGAGGCAGGAGAATCGCCTGAACCCAGGAGGCAGAGATTGCAGTGAGCCAAGATCGCACCACTGCACTCCAACCTGGGTGACAGAGCAAGACTCTGTCTCTAAATAAATAAATAAGAAAAGTGGTTCTTGAATGGATACTAGACGGGGGAAAGGAGAAAATCTTGCTACTTGAGTTATAGAAACAAAATAATAGAAATCCCTTAGTTGCAATTCCAAAATCTATTAAGTTCTGAAAACGGAAGTGTTTTTCATAACTTTGGCGCACACTTATTAGGTGACAACACATGACTCAAACTGATTTGAAGCTATTTATAGTCTTTATTTATCTGGCATAATAGAGATGAAACTATCTGAGGTTTCAGGCATCCACTGGGGGCCTTGGCACCCATCCCGCATGGATAAGGGGGAACTACTATATCTATTTATTTATTAGTTTAGTGTATGTATATTCCTCTAGAGTATAAATGTTATGAGTACCCACTAAGAGCCAGTCCTTAACAAATAGCCATTCAATGAATCATTGTCAGGCACTACGTTCTCTGTTTCAGCAGTGGTAGCCCTTTTAATCTTCATAATAATTCTCTGAACTAAGTTTCACAGATGAAACTTAGGAGGCTTACAACCCAAGGGGGATCATTTTTGTACCCTGAAATGGTGAAGTGCATACCCTGCGCAGTTGTGTGTGACAATTCTGCTCAGAAGCTCCTTGTTGTAAACCATTTAGAAGTGGTATTATCTTCAAAGGAAGAGTGTCTCTCTGCTCCTTTTCCCACCATTGTGACAACCATGGCTGCAGGGGTTACTAATGAACAGAAAGTCCAATTAGTCTCACCCATCACATCAGTCCTAGAGTTAAATCCTGGTTCCTTGCAAGCCCCGAGTAAAGACTCTCCTGTTTATACATCATGTTAATAATTAATTGATTAGTTAATCAACAAGCTAGTTCCTGTAAGATTGTCCTGTCCTTTTTTGTCCCCTCTGCATCTTGGTCAGGGTCAGTGGACCTGTGCTCATGTATGCATTATGTTGATATGAAAGACTGAAGGAGCTGGGCGCAGTGGCTCACGCCTGTAATCCCAGCACCTTGGGAGGCCAAGGAGGGCGGATCACCTGAGATCAGGAGTTCGTGACCAGCCTGGCCAACATGGCAAAACTCCGTCTCTACTAAAGATACAAAAACTAGCTGGACGTGCTGGGGCATGCCTGTAATCCCAGCTACTCAGGAGGCTGAGGCAGGAGAATTGCTTGAATCCGGGAGGCGAAGGTTGCAGTGAGCCAAGATCGAGCCACTGCACTTCAGCCTAGGTGACAGAGCAAGACTCTGTCAAATAAATAAATAAATAAATACAAAGACTGAAGGAAGGACCATTTGGAAACATGCACATGATAAATGCTTTTTAACGCCCTGAAATTTTATGAAGGAACTGCACATTATGTACCTGTTGAGAATAGTTTTTTGTTTTGGGGGGTTTTTTTTTAAGTACTGTTTAAACCTGGTTGGGCATTGATTGAAAATATATAGCAGTGCCTGGTTATACCAAGATGGTAAGTCAAGTTTCTGCCTTCTAGGAGCTCCCAGTCAGGTGCTACAACAGGAGAGACAAGGAAGGCTTCTCAGAAGAGGAAGCTCAGGGGGACAGGAGAGGGGCTAGGAGGGGAGGCCATGGAAACTATCCTGGGCAGAGGGCAGAGCCTGTGTGGGGCCTGGGAGTGTGATTGCAGAGATGGAACAAAAGCAGAAGGCCAGGCTAGAGAAAAAATGTCGTTCCTTTTTTCCTGGGTGCTTGTGGAAGGGGCTCCATGCTGTGATATTTTATAAGATACTGCAGAGACACTTGCTATGGAGAATTGTATCTGAAATGTGGACCAACTTACTCTTCCTGCTGCTTTGGTACTGCAGCTGTCAACTCTAACCCTAAAGTAACTGATTCCTTTGCAAGATGCAGGGCAGAGGCCAGTTTTCAAGAAATGCCAAATATTCCGTTTCTATCAGGTTTTAAAACTGTCTTTTACTCCCTAGTCTAAGCAGCACTTGGGTAGCCATAAGGCCTTACAGCTCGGACCGGTGTTCCTATTCCCAGCAGCTCATTAGAACCACTTGTGGTGCTTTTTTAAAACACACACGCCCAATCTACTAAAGCTGAACTTAGTATACGCGACACTCAGCAATTCCACTCCCAGGTAAACACCCAACAAATGTAAAAATTCACCAAAAGACATACAAGAATTTCATGGAGGCACTATTTATAATAGCGCCACAAGGAACCACCCAAGTGCCCAGCGCCCAGCAACAGCTGAATGAGTAAATAAATTGTAGTATATTCAAACAGTGGAATAGCATATAGCACTGAAAAAGAAAGAACGAATGCAACACATACCATCATGGGTGAACCTTAGAAATATAATGTAGAGCAAAATAAGCTTGATGCGAGAGAACATATCCTGCATAATTTCATTTTAGTTTTATACTAAAAATCAGAAAAAATTAATCCGTATATTAGAAATCAGCATAGTGGCTATGTCTTGGAAGGATAGTAACTAAAAGGGGACACTGAGGGCCTTCTGGGATTCTGGGTGCTGACTGCATGAGTGTGTTCACTTGGTGAAAAGTCATCGAGCAGTGTATTTATGATTTATATACTTTTCTGTATAATGTTATTTCACTGAAATATTTTTAAAACTACATCTGCCTAAATTTTACCCCCATATATTCAATTTCAATCTATCTGGGGTGAGACTCAGTTACCTGTATTTTTTAAAGATTCTCGGGCAGGTGCAGTAGCTCATGCCTGCAATCACAGCACTTTGGGAGGCCGAGGTGGGCAGATCACGTGAGGTCAGGAGTTCCAGACCAGCCTGGCCAACATGGCGAAACTCCGACTCTACTAAAAATACAAAAAATTTGTCGAGCATGGTGGGGCATGCCGGTAGTCCCAGCTACTCGAGAGGCTGAGGCAGGAGAATCACTTGAACACGGGAGGCAGAGGTCGCAGTGAGCCGAGATCATGCTACTGCATTCCAGCCTGGGCGACAGAGCAAGACTCAGTCCCCCCAAAAAAAAAGATTCTCAGATGTTTCTACTGTACATCCAGGTTCAGGAATCACTGACTAGGATTACCACTGATTTCTATTTCCGAATTTAATCTCCTTTGTTTGTTTGTATATGTATATATATACATATATATATATATATATATATATATATTTTTTTTTCCAAGTCAGCCTTTCGCTCTTGTCACCCAGGCTTGAGTGCAGTGGCGCGATCTCAGCTCACCGCAACCTCTGCCTCCCTGGTTCAAGCGATTCTCCTGCCTGAGCCCCCTGAGTAGCTGGGATTACAGGCGCCCACCACCACACCCTGCTAATTTTTTGTATTTTTAGTAGAGATGGGGTTTCGCCATGTTGGGCAGACTGGCCTCGAACTCCTGATCTCAGGTGATCTGCCCGCCTTGGAATCCGAAAGTGCTGGGATTACAGGAGTAAGCCACCGCACCCAGCCTCTTTGCGTATTAAAAGCGTTTACTCATTGCTTTACTTTTCATTTTTCGTTTGTTTTCTCAAAATAAGAGTAAAATAGTTACTGCAACCATGTGCATCCAGGCATCTTCATGCCACTGAAATGAATGGAGGCTGGAAAGGCAGTACTTGTTCAGTGTCAGTACTTGATTTGCCGAAGTATTTGTACTCTGGTACTTCAAGAATCCCTAACAAAATTAATTTATTCAATTAGCCAAACATTTACTGAACCCCTACAATAATAAGAGCTAATGATTACTAACTCTATGAAGCACTTCCCTGGGCCGGGCATGATCCTATATCCTTTGCTTATGTTCTGGGGTTAGGTGTGCGGACTCTGGAGCCAGGTGACCCTGTTAAAACTCTGGCTTTGCAACTTAGTTGTGTGACTTTGGGAACATTACTTTGCCACTCTGTGACTCAGTTTCCCCCTCTGTAAATTGGGGATCATAATAATACTGTTTCTTGAAGTTGGGCTGAGGAGTAAATAATGTTTAGCCACCTACTGTAAGTAAGTGCCACCTACTGTAGCAAGTGCTACATATATATGAGCTATTCATTTTCACAAAAGTCCGACGAGATGGCTGCTTAAATAATGCTAATTTTGTACTTGAAGAAAGTAAGCTTAGGGAGGTTACATAACTTGTCCAAGGTCATACAGCTGGCAAACAGCAAAATCAGGATTCCAAGCCAGGTTGCCTAATCCCAGCACTGGGATATGTTGCCATCACACTCTTTCCTATGCTGACGTATTTCTCTCTGGGTCTGTGTTTTGATAGACACAGGGATCACATTTACGAAGGGATCTTTCAAGAGCCTCAAAAGCAGGACTACTTCATGAGCCAACTCGTAGTGACAAGCCCTGCCCCTGCAAGTGAGAAGGGGGGCGCTTCCAAATCAAGCACCATTTGTCAAGGTGGGATGGAATGGGTAACTTTTTTGCTCCCTGAAGTCAAAAATATTTTTAAAAAATGAGTTTGTCGTGTCTTGTTGCATAATACAGAGCAGTATTTATAGAACGTGGAAATGAATATGAAAACTTGTGTTTTGATTCATGGCCTCTTAAAAGTAAGTGGTGGTTTCAGTAATAATTCTGACTTGACTTTTTCCTCCCAGATTATTGGAATTTTTTAAACTTTACAAATAATATGTTTCTGACTGGGGTTAGGGAATGGAGAATGGAGAGGTAGGAAGAGGGAGGAAGCACATTCCTAAAGACACTAACACTGCCAATTTCTGGAAAAGCAATTCCATGTATTGAGAGCTGCCATCGTGTGACAGATAGTACCGGGTATTTCGTCCCCGATACTGTTAATTAGATATGTAAAGACTGCATTTTTCGGGAGTTAATTTTAAATAAAAACCTTCATTAAACAATATCTCTCAGTAAAAATTTAGGCCCTAGCAATTAATAGGCAAAACTGTGTACCTAAGATTTTTATTATATTGATTCCAAAATAATTAGGCTGGCAAAAGCATTGTGAATATCTCTCCCCACGTTAATACAAAGTGCTGCTATCATTCTGTTGTTTTTTTAAAAGATGGCTGCATCTTACCATAAAATGTATTTCCAAGTTTTGTCAAGTATTAAGGTGATTGATTTTATTTCTTTTATTAGGAATTTAGGTTTATCTTACTTTTTTAATAGACTGTTGAAACGCAAGCCTGCTTTCACAGGCCTCCTGCCACCCAAAAGCCTCCTTGTTCAGCACAGGAGATTTCTTGCTGATCACATTTTTTCCTCTTCTTTTCTTTAAGCAAACACTGAAGGCTTTCAGCAGCTGCTCAAGATATCACTTTAAAACCCCTTAAGGCAGTTTGAAAGGCCTCCAAAAAAGCATGACATTCAATCAAAGTTCAGTAAGGAAAGTTTTAATGAATAAACTTAGTAAATTAGAAAGCACTGCGGCAGAGTGATTAACTCTCATTTGGGCATTAGTGTTGAAATTAATTAAAATGTTTAAGCCATAGGAGGCAGGCTACCTCGTCAGGACCTGGCTCTGCCCTCGGAGTCAGTCTGGATCCAGGAGTGATTCATCTTACACAGATGAGAGGGGGATAAAAGGAAAAGAACAGTCAGGACAAATGTGTTTTCAATGGTGCTTAGCAGCAGGAGACCACTGGGACTTCAGAGCAACGCTACTGGAGTGTGACATCATAATACGGTATGTACACTGTGGAGCGGAGTGAAAAGGACTTTGCACTTACATTCTTGCCCTCTCTCCTTTAGATTGGATGTCATGTATATTCATTTCTCTGCCAGGCAGAATGCTGCAGTCTGCTGTCTTTAAGACCACTCACCAATTAGCTCTGTTTCCCTGCTCTTTTTAAACCTGCTTGCCACCGTTAATGTTCCTGCAGTGACATGAAGAGGTAGGCTTGGTGTCCTGGTGGATTTCCCTAAGATCAACTCCATAGAATGTATAAAAATATAATTGCTTCAAACAGACTCTCAGACACACAACAACGGATTTATTGTTAAATTCCCTTGACAATATGCAGGGCAGAAACCATCTTTTCAAGAAACCCAAAATATTCCATTCCCATTAGGTTTTAAAATATCTTGTAAGCTCGATTTCTTTCCAGAACTATGGGTCTGTGGATCTTCTTATAGAAACCCATTACCATGTGGCTGTTTAACAAATCCGTGCCGGCTTAAAATTATGAATGACAGCCCATTTCATAAAGAAAAAAGTCCTCCTTGACAGGAGAACAATCTCAGTTGGTTCTCCTTGGATAACAAATGGACTTGCGTCAGGCCCGGCCCTATAGCTCTTTCTAAAATAGTGTGGCGAAGGACTGCCATTCCTATTTCAGGGGTCCTAATTAAGGAGCTTGCAGAAATTAGTGACCACCTGCAAATCTGAATTATCACCACCAGGAGAAAATTATCATGATTTGCTACAGATCTACATTCATAACTTTAAAAACTGTCCATCTTCCTTATTTTTTGCTCTATGGATTTCTTGTCAGAGGCAATGTCAGAGGTCACTGCCAGAGTGTCCCTTTGGTACCCATTAACTATAACCAGCAAACTTGTTCACTATTGATCCACTATGTCTAAGTATCTATTATGGTGGATATAAAAGGTGGCTTCACATCTTTCTAAACAGATAATTCATAAAGGCCAAGGGGTCATGGCTTGTGATATATTATTCTTTCACCGTATTTGTGACTGAATGGACAAAGAGAGAGAAGATGCAAAAGGGGTGCCAAGGGTCACGAGTGTTAGACTAGAGAGGTAGAAAGTTGTGTGTCAATTGGACACATTAACATCCATATAAATAATAAAAGGCATTAATAATATTTGTTCATGACCTCATTATCGATTCATTCTACTCAGAAGCAGAGGTTCCTAGAGCGAATGAAGACAGAGTTGATTTTTTACCACCAAATTTCAGTTGAGGTTGAACTCTAAACTGGAAGTCAACTAGAGACAGTAAAATATATTCTAGTAGGCATATACTGGGTCCTGGGATTGACACATTTTGCAAGCAGTGCATCATCCGGGGCAAAGCAACTGTTTGGGGAACAGAAGCCTCACACAGAAAGTGTTAAGGGTCTGCAGGGCCCTAATGGGCTCAGCACATCACCACATTCCTTTGGGATTGTTTGATTCATCATGTTATTTAACCTCCACTGGTTCGTATTGAACATTCAGCAATACGCTACAGAGGCCATTGCTAATGTTCCACACGTTCCCAGCCTAAAGGAAAGCATCTCATTAGGAGAACAATAAGGATCTAATGAGTGAGCCTTGCTCGCAAGTTAGCTGACATTGGGCTCATTTAATGCTGTTTATGGTCTTCTACCCACTGGAGAACCCAGAGATGGTGGGCTTTCTCAAGACTACAGTTTGAGGAAAGTAAATTGAGATGAATCATGGTGAGATGAGATAGTTAAAATGTCATGCTCCGTAAGTTTGAATGCATCCTTCAAGTTCTGAACAGTAAAATGCAACTGAACACTGAAACAAGAGAAACAAAGAAAAAGCAGATAACTAACAATACTAACCCGCCTTCTTGGGCAAGGATGCTTCACTGGGGGAAACCAAAAACATCTTTTCAGAGCCCTCCTTGAATACACACCAGCATGCACACACACAGAGAGAGACACACAGACACAACACACACACACACACACACACACACACACTTCCTCCCAAATTTCCTTCCTTTGCCACCAGACTTCAATACATTACAGCCTTTAAAACAACAACAACAACAACAACAAAAAGCCCATTATGGATCAGGGGATGACCCGTCAAGATTGTAAGATTTTTAGAGACGAACAACAAACCACCAGCTTTATTTCTGTTTACAAATGTGAGCCAGTCCCTAGACTGGCTGTGTAAATTATAAATTGTCCCCAGTAAACGTAGGAGCTACGATCACATGTTTCTGAGTCAGGACAGGCCTTTTTAGCTTAAGAAGTGGGTCGAGGAGAGGCTTGGGGGTTGAGAGGGTGGGATGTGGGAGCTACACAGTTATTTTGCCAATTTCTTCCAGAGCCCCATTCATTTCAAATATCTACGGACTCGATGACCTCTCTAAGTTAGAACATCCTAAGAGAAATCCAAGGACGACCTATTTCCTGGAAGCCACCAATCTAAGTGAATAGTCTAACCCTGGGGATAGCTTTTCTTTGTTACATGAAACCCCAGTTACTGAGACAACTGGGGTCCTGAGGGAATTTTCCTTCGATGTCTGTGGTTCTCAATCTTTTTGTGGATCAAGGACCCTTCTGAGACTATAACAAAAACTATGATCCCTCTCTTGAGAAAAATATTGATACACAGAAAATTTTGCATGTTTGAGGGATTCATAGCATTCCTCAGATTGCCATAAGAACTGCTATTCTAAATAGGGTTAAAAAAAAAAAAAAAGATGCGCATTGATGGAATTGCCCTTCCTTCCTTCTTCAATTCAAGAAAGAAAAAATAACGAAGCTTAGAGATGAGCCAGCCATTGTGACCCCCGAACTCCAAATAATACTGTCCTTAATAATAATATCCAAGGGTCATGTTAGTGGTCTCTATGGACATCTCTAGTCGTCATAATAATTTTTATTTTTATTTAATGTTTGGAGACGTTGTAAAAAGTGACTACTGTTTCAAAATGTGACCTCTGTGAGGTTTAAAACCTACTGAATCAGATGAGATATGAAAGCGTTCAATATAATGTATGACTTAAAGCTATATTTTTTAAACTTTAATAGGAAATGTCTGACTCTTAGATCACTGTTTCTAAAGCCTGGCAGACAGAAACATGTCTTTTAAAAAGGTCTAATTTATATACCAAATAGAGATCCAGCAGGTAGAAATGATGCCTTTCCTTTTTACCTCATGCCAACCAGAATCTTTCATCAGCTTTGAATACACCTCAGCTCCAGCAATATTTAACAATGCTAACTCATCTCATTTATTTTCAAAGATTTTTCAAGTACTCTGCTAGACAGTTGGATACTAAGATAAGCAAGTCACGGTCTTTGTCCTTGGGACGGTTATAGTATTGTGGGAGGACAGGTGTGTGTGAACACTCACGCAGCTACTGTGGTGGCTTAGACAGCATCCATTCCCTTCTTCCTCCCTCCTGGCAGAATTTTTTTTTTTTTTTTTTTTTGAGGCAGGGTCTCACTGTGTCACCCAGGCTGGAGTGCAGTGGCATAATCTCGGCTCACTGTAACCTCCACCTCTCAGCCTCCCAAGTAGCTGGTATTACAGGTGTGCACCACTGCACCTGGCTAATTTTTGTATTTTTTGTTGTTGTTGTAGAAATGAGTTTCACCATCTTGCCCAGGCTGGTCTTGAACTCCTGGTTTCAAGCAATCCACTTATCTTAGCCTCCCAAAGTGCTGAAATTACAGGTGTGAGCCACTGTACCCAACCCGGAACTCCATTTTTATTTGGGTACCCACCTCTCCTGTACATAAGCTATGTGATCTCTGGAAAGCTGACTCACACTAGGCTATACCAATCATGATAATCCTACACATACCCTTGCCTGTGATTGGTTCAGGCATCATGGCTTCAGCCTATTTCTTAATTGGTGACAGTAATTGGTCCAGGGATGAGCGTGTGACCTAAAGCCCTCATCACACCAAAGGGAAGGACAACTGCGGGGAAGGTTCTCTCTCTTCCCCTCTATGCATGTTGCCCCAATTGCTTTTAGCAACTGTCTTGCTACCACTGGGGAGATTGGCCTGAGGACAAAACAAAGATATCTGGGATGGCAGATCTGAGAAAATTACAGAAACCCTAAGCAGAAACCCTGATCACATCACATCTGGAGCCCAGTCTACATCCAAATGGCCTTTATATGAGATCAATCTGCTATTTTCTTTTTGTTTAGTCTTCTTTGGGTAGGACTTTCTGTCCTATGCAGACCAAAAACTTCCTGACTGTCATCCCTACTATTAGAGAGTGAGAGTACCTCTGGTATGCTACAAAAATCTTCAAAAAAAAGCACAGAGGATGGACACGGTCACTCTGGTGGGAACTTTCTGGGGAAGGGGATACTTGAACTGAGTTTTGCAGGTTTAATAGGAGTTAGCTGAGCAGATATAAAAGGGAAAGGGGTTCTAAAGAGAAGAACAAGTGAACAGAGGTGTGCTGATGCCTTCAAGGTTGTTGGGAGAGTTGTATGGCTAGAGTGAAATGAGCACTCAGGGGATGTTTTGGAAGATGAGACAGAAGAGGTAGCAAGGGCTGGATCATGAGGGGTCTCACATTCCGTGTGAATGTGGATTTTCTATTAAAGGTAATTGGGAGCCATTGAAAGATGTTAAGCTAAGTGTCATGGTTGGTTTAGAGTTTTAAACAATTGCTGGTGGCCAGTGTGGAAGGTGAGTTGGAGACTTGGAGGTGAGTTGGACAGTTCTGGAGACAGGGGGATCAGTTCAAGAGTCTCCATTTTGCTGGAATTCTCAGTCATCCTCTCCCAACAAGGGGCAGAAAACATGGGCTCTTTCTGGACAGTTCAGAGATGGGAGCTGTGAAGACTGGTACAGATCCAAGTTGGTGCTCAAGATACAGAACAGTGCACAGGGTCATGGAATGAGCCCCTTACTTGCTGTGTGGCCTTAAGCTAGCTGCTTAACTTGTCTGAGAATCCATTTCCTTGCCAATAAAATGAGGATCCTAATACCTACCTTGCACTATTTTGGTGAGTAAAATAACATTTATAAACAGATAAGGCTACTAGAGAATAGAAACTAGATTAATGACTCACTGGATGATTGAGTGACGGGATGACATGAGTGGTTTTCCCTTCTTAGATTAAATATGTGGTTATAGACTTCAAAATGGCAGGCCCAGTACTTGGGGAGATGTTACTACCAGATGAACAAGTTATCCCCACTACTTTCTGAGATAAGTTTAATTCTCATAGAATTTTTTTTAATGAGGGCAGATCTGCCCACAGGGATTACTGAAGCTTCTGCTCAGCCATTAATTAAAACAACATGCTTTGAAGCCCTGTGGATTTGCAGCTCTCCATTCTTGGGGCTCAAGAGGAAGCATTATTATAAATTGCTTTGGAAGGAATTGATTAGGGGTTTTCCATATGATACCCTCAAAGGGCTTGAGAGATTAGGTTTTGGCCCGAGCTCAAGGGATGCTGCCCAGTTGGTTTGGACAGCCTGCCGGGACAGGAACTGAGAAAGGTGCCTGTCTGTGCCATAAGCCAGATCCTTTGGTCTCCCAGGTTGACTGTGCCCATTCAGTGGTGGTCAGAAGAAAGGGCTAGGGTGGGACAGTGGGGAGCTGGTGTCCACCTGCAGATGCTTGGAGGTATAACGTGCAGTGATTGAGAGATTTACCATCAGAGGCATCCAGGTTTTTGAGTTCCAGCTCACTCACTTACTAGCTGTGTGACCTTGGGCAAGTGACATAACTTCTCTGAGCTGTGACTTTTTTCATTTGGAAAAATGGGTTTTATTTATTCCAATTCTACAGAGTGGGAGTAAATCTACTCCTAAGGCTATTATGTAGATTAAATAAAACATTTATGTGAAGTATGTATGCACCATAGTTTATAACAGATGGCTAATAAACATAAGTTGTTATTATTATTTATAATGAATATCTGTAATGTGGGGTCTGTCCATCAAGTAGCTGCTCCCTGATTTCCTTTTGGGGGAATTACCTTTCCTGATTTGGTGTAGTCTTGGTGCCCTCTAGTGTGCTGACTGTCCACCTTAGAAGTTGAAAGGTGGAGGCTCTGCCCACCAGACTTTCCTTTCACCACCTAGTACAGCCAAGATGTGAGCATGTCACCTGAGTTCAGGCAATCAGAGTCTGTCTCCTGAGACCTTGAATCAAAGCAAAGGTAGCAAACACAGTGGGATAGTGCCTGAAGAAGACGGTCTTCCCTTCCCTCCTGTTGGTGCCCCAAATAGCTCCTACAAAGTCTCCATTCTCTCAAAGGGCCAAAATCCATTTCTGTTGCTTGTGACCAAAGAAATGAGATACTGTTGCTTTCTGCCTCTAGGAAATGAGTGTTTCCCTTCACAACCTGCTTCACTTCTTGTCTTGTCTTTACTCCAATACACAGGGCACTGCCACAACGGCCCTACCTAGAATGTTCCCCAAACACAGCCTAAATTTTTGTAACTTCATGCACGTTTTCAAGACATCCTTTCTGTTTGGATGTCCATATCCAGCCCTCATCCTCCAACAGGTAAATTCTACCTCATTCTTTAAGCCCTGGCTCAAATGTTGCTTGCTAGGGAAGGCTTCAGTGACTGCCCCTGACCCAGCAGTACAAAAACATTTCATTTCCTCCACCTTTTTCATACTTTCATTGAAGCATTTACTACACTTGCCGTGTTGTATTACAGTTAGGTTATTTGTCGCCATCTACACTGTGTGCTCTTTGGGGATGGTCTTGTTCAGTTTTGTTTCTCTAGTACCTGATTCAGAGCAAGAGCACGAAGCATTTTTATTGAATAAATGGTGAAGAAATGACATTTCTTACAAACATATGACTTGTACAATTTTATATGCAAACATATGCAGGGCATGTCTAGATAATTTCAGAACAGTAGGCCAATTCAATAGACCACCTGGTTTTCCCAGTAGTGGTAAGAAACGTGTCCTTGTCTCAGCTAGCCAAATTGACTATCTGGATTCACCCAAAAGTTTAAGATCATTGTCTCAACTCTCTTCTTTGAGAGCTACATCCCAACATAATTACATAACACTAGTAACTAAGTCTTCTATGGCCCTGACCACATCCCAAGCACCAAATCAATATTAACTCACGTAATCCTCATAATAATCCTATGAAGTAGATTCTGCTATTTTTCTCATTTCAGAGATGAAAAAACTGAGGCACAGTGAGGTCGAGTCACCTGCTCACGGTTACATGGCTGACCAGTGAAAGAGCTGTTTCTTGCCTCAGCTGTGCTCTTCCATACAATGCTGCCTCCTCTGAATTCCAGAGGAATGAGCAGATTCAGCACTTAGCCCAGTTTCACAGCTTGGGGGTTGGACACCGGATAGGGATGGCTGCATATGGAGATCTGCCCACCTTGTAAGAAGTATTGACGAGTGCAGGTTTTGCTAAGCTATAGCAGGGTAGTGATGAAGACAAAGCAGGTTCCTCCCATGATATTTGATCATTCTGAGCCCCAGAAATAACCCTCGTGCAAGTAGGGGTCACATTATTTGCCTTGGCTAAACTCACCAAGCTGGATTTGGTAGGCAGTAGAGGGTAGTTCCATGGTTAAGCTTTTAAGTCAAGGAGTACTGAATGTAAGGCCTGGCTCAGCTGTCTGCTGCTGTGTGTGATCTTGGGCTAATTATTTAACTGCTGGGTGACTCAGTTTCCTCACCTGTAAAATAGGGCATAATAAAAGTCTCCATGCCATAGAATAGTTATGAAAATTAAATGAGATAATTACACAGAAATTACTTGGTATGTCTGGCACCTATTAAGTGGTAGTATTACACAAATGTTAGTACAAACATTTGTGCTAATTATGGGATATTTAATGACCAATAGCATGTTGGGTCTTTCAAGGAGCAATGAGAAGCAAAAGAGTAGGGTTGAGAAGTGAATGTCCATCTACTTTACCAAGCAAAGTGCAGTCCTTAAGAATTTACTCCACTGCCTAAAGTTCCATGTCTGGCCACCTAGTTCTCCCAAGGATTCCACTAGGTATGAGCACAAGATAGGGTTTGTAGTTTTCACACCCAGTAATCAGGGCTGATGATTCAATAGGATTATTTTGTATAGCAAACCCAATATCCTCTTTACTATTCTTTTCCCCTTTCTGATTTCCAATTGAAAAAAGAAACCCTCCAATGATAAATTTGGTCAAAAGGCTTATTTTATTACTAGTGCCTGTTGCCAAAGAGCTGATATTTCTCACAAATCCTGAGCTGTGAGTTGTGACAGCCAGTGCTTGGGTGAAGTTAGCACCTGCCTCATCCCCAAGGAGAAGAAGTGAGGATGTGATTTTCCCGACCGAGTCCATTACAACACATGTGCCCTGACCCCTGGGATTTGGGGAGGGGGATTCCCAATCTACCAGTTCATTTAAGCTTCCAACTTCGCAGATTCCAGATTCAGATACAGAGAGTCTTCAAATGTGTTCTATAGAAACCAGACTTCATTGTAAAGTTCTCTATTAGCTGCAAAACAAACAAAGATATACAAATAAAGTACATTTTAAAGTAAGAAATATATTCTGTTAATGCACCTATCTGTCTCAGCTTTTAATAAAACCAGTTTACATGGTTTACAAATGAGACCCATTTCCTGAGAGATCTTGGAGTTGAAAATTGGAGTAGAAGTGAGTATAAGCATAGGAAGGTATTACTGTACTCTGGGAGCCTCCAACACACTTAAAACACATTAATAAGCCCTCTCCATGGAGGATTCAATAGGATGAAACTAATCCTCATGTCATCCTCTCTCTATTTGTCCTTCATGACTGGGACATGAGAATTATGCACTAAATAACAATCTCAAAAGGCAAATCCCACAGAATGTGGGAACCTCTTGGGACTGTGTGTAGGTGTTGTCACTCCATAGCTGGCATCAGAGTGAACTCCCACCACTGGGATATGGAACAATTTGTAATGTAGCAATTAATGGAAATATGGCGAAGTATTCGCTTAGCAGGAAACTGGTAACTGCAGGGATCACCAAACAGAACGGTACCATGGCATGTCCAATATCCCAAGGGATTCTGAAGACATTCAGATGACAACCAAGTGCTAGGCATCTTGAGAAGCCCCTCTGTGCCCCTTTGTTACTTGAGGTTGAAGTTAAAAATGATACCTTCTCTTCCACCCAGCTTTTGAGCTACACAGAAGGGAGGAGCCGTTTTATAAAAATGCAGCCTCGGAAATGTAAGGACCCACCATGCCTGATGGCTTCACCCTGGGTGAACAGCCTTTGGCAGATTTTCATTAGGAAAATGTTCCACTGGGCTTTCTCCTCAGGGTGCGAAGGAGACCTGGGCCGTTGCAGAGCTGCATTTTGCATCGCCTGGATGATTGTAAAACTCCCTACTCACCACCCCCCACCAACCAAGAAAACCCATCAGCTTAAGTACCAACCCCCCACCTCAGTTCTCATATACTTTCATCTTGTTCCCAGGATCCACTAAAGTAAATAAGATGTCCACCCAGATAATGGAAACCCCTCCAGCTCTCAGTTAGTGCCTTTTCATGCCAATTAAACACATTTTATACAGTCATCGTAGATGCATCAATGACTGCATTCCGAGACGCCAATAGGGCCGCGGCAGACATCAGCCTAGCAAATGAAATGTATTTCATGCGTGTTTTCTCTCTGTCTTATTCTAACCACTTGGCAACGGTCTCAATTGAAAACATTGATTCTGAAAGATATATATGGGTATATAAACTGATTAAGCAGCTTATTTGCTGCTGATTACTTTACTAATAAAGATCTCAGAGTGCTTAATTTAAATTAATACTTCTTTAATGAAAATCCAGCTTAGAGCATTAAAAACAATCTTGACAGATGCATTTATTGCACAAACATACATTTATCTACGCCAAGCCAATTGAACATACAATCATATTTGGTTGGAGTTATAATTGATAATGATTCTACAATTAAGACTTCAGTTAGGTGTGTGTCGTTCACCAGAGTTACTCTGATAGTCTCAAAAGGTTTTCTCATTTTGGAGGCTGTGAGGACCCAGTGGGAAGTACATGGAAGTTTGTGAAGCAACTGCAGAACATTTGGTTGCTTTTGAGATGAGGAGTAAGATATCCTTGCTTCCCCTCCCCCTCACTCCATCCTCCTCAGCCTTAAAAAACCAAAAGGAGGGTGGCTGACTTTCCAGTGTAGTAAAAATTGGAAAGGGGACAAAAGGTGTCAAATGTTAAGACCTAGGGATTAAACAAAATTGGGGTATTGATTAACCAGTGTGTTGGTAACCTGATGTTTGTGGCAGCCAAATACCAGAGTCTCTCGCCTCTTGGAGTTTATGGGCCAATTTCTCCCAAGATGTGTGAGCTTGTTGTGCCTCCGCCAGTGGACTCGCCAGCGGCTGAGCAGCTCAGAGTGACAGCGACTCAGCGTCTGGAAGCCCCACTGCGTCGTGAAATGAAGGCCCTCTTTGCCCCTGATGCAGCCCGGGCGAGCCCCGAGGCTCCAGAAGCGAGCATCTCCCAGCTCCTAAAGAGCAGACATATATCCTGCCTTTAAGACAAGACTACAATTGCAAATCTGAGAATATAAATTACACTTTCATCTTTCTTTGGTTTTCTTTCTTTTGCTTCAGTTTTCATTCCAGGATAAACTTTCCTGTCAAAGGGACATTTCTGATGTGTCAAATTCACCACTATAATGAACAGGTTGACAAATGTGGAAGGTGAGCAGACATTTGGATCTGCCGCAGCTGCCTGCAGCCAGAGGAAACCATGACTTTCACAAGGATAACGAGGCTTTGAAAGATGGCGAAAATGTCGCCATCAACCTGCCCTTCTGCTACTTAGTAATTAGATAATTAGTCAGGCCCTAATTATGGGATCAGGGTGCAGGAAAACAATTAGCTGAAAGAATTACTACATAAAACTGAAACGGAGATTCCTGAAAACAATATTTAATTTTATGATATTAATATTTGCAGCAATAATGGGAGTCCTTGGCTGATGCCAGCCGTGTGCCTAGGCATCCGGAAGGCAAGCTGGGTATTCTCCTTCTGAGAGCTGGGTGTCAACACGAAAATGAATCCCGTGACACTGTCTTTTCAGGACCCCATGTGTACCCAGGCAGGAAGTTTGTGGCTGTTGCGTGTCAGCCAAGTGTGTACATACCTGTGCCACACACACTTGCCTACAAACTCCCAATTCCTTCCCCAGGCCCCAAGAAGCTACCAAATATGTCTCCGGCTGCAAAGAAAAATGGGGCCAGCTCATAAATTCTTCTTGCATATGGTATGAGAGAGTAAACAGGTAAACAAGT